>NW_026562389.1:10076666-10712500 GCF_027474105.1 Poeciliopsis prolifica | reverse complement strand
CTGCATGGAAACTGTTTTTTTTTCACGTGACCAGCAACCCTGGCAAAAAAAAACACAAAAAAAAAAAAAAAAAAAAAAAACACGAAGAAGACAACAGGAAGTGGTTGGAGGATGTAGAATTTTCAAATGGAGAAAGTGGCTCTGCACCCAGGGTGCAATATGTGAAAGGGCGGCAGGAACTTAAAAAAAAAAAGAAAGAAAGAAAATCTATGCATATTTGAGTTAACCTGCAATTTGTTTTGTTGCTTTGTATCATGTGCAATTAATAAAATGTCAATTTTTGAGTCTTAAATAAGACTTACAATTAGTGAAAAAGTTTTTTTTGCTGTTATTTTTAAGAGGAACATTTCCCATAAAAACGTATAAAATATTTCAGCTGGTCAAATTTTCCTCTGATCATTTTTACACAAATGATGGATTCATATAAATAACGTTCTTAGATTTTTGACATTAATAAATTTACTTGAAAATAACGTTTAGATTTATTGTGAAAATCACAAAATATAAATTGACATATTTTTTAAAAATGTTTGATTTTGTGAAGCTGTAAATAAATAAATGATACAGTCTAGATTCTCTCTAAAAACATAAAAAACAGAACCAGATGATGATGCAAAGAAGGATTTTCCATACAATTAAAAAGTTATGGACAACTCTGACCATCAGGAGACAGTCTAGAACGGAGCATCTTCAGTCAGAGGCTTCTTCAGATTCGCTGTAATACAGACTGCTGCAGGAAATCTTTCTTGCCAACAGCCATCACAATCTGCAATAACACTTTGGAAAAATCTGAAATAATTAAATTGAGCAACATTTAATGTCCCTTTGGGATCAATAAGATATTTCTGAATTTGAACAGCATCAGAATAATGACCAACTCCTTGCTAATGTGCACAAAGTGGATTCTTTATAATCTGTTTTATAACACCACAAATTTAAAATATGAAAAATAAAACAAAAAAAAACTAAAGATGATAGAAATAACAATAATAATCTACTAAAATACTAACAGAAGAAATGTGAGTAATTTAATGTATTTATTTTTAAACGTGTTTATGTTTTTATTTGCTGGTGTGATGCTAATTTAACTACAGGAATGTTTACATGCTGGCTTGAGGGGGCCCAGGTAAAAATCCTGCCCAGGGCCCCACACGGTTTCGGACCGGCCCTGCTGGCCTGGATTTGATTTGCAGCGTTTGGTTACTCTCAGTGTGATGCGTCTCTGCGCTGTCAGTGGATCCTCCGCGCCAAGCCGGCTCCTCTTGTCTTCATCCTGTCATGCGTGCACTTCCGGCTGCATCTCCCTGACTGATCACCGCGATCCTCCCGCAGATGTTCTTGCGCGCACAGGAAAACCCGCCGGCAGAATGAACGGTTACGGATCCCCGTACCTGTACATGGGGGCCCCGGTGTCGCAGCCCCGCGCCCCGCTCCAGAGGACGCCCAAGTGCGCCCGGTGCAGGAACCACGGCGTCCTGTCGTGGCTCAAGGGACACAAGCGCTACTGCCGCTTCAAGGATTGCACCTGCGAGAAGTGCATCCTCATCATCGAGCGGCAGCGCGTCATGGCGGCGCAGGTGGCGCTGCGCCGGCAGCAGGCCAACGAGAGCCTGGAGAGCCTCATCCCGGAGTCCCTCAGGGTGCTGCCGGGCATCGGCATGAGCGGAGCCGGTGACGGGAGCCAGGGAGCCCCGCCGGCCAGGAGCGAGGAGCTGGAGCTGAGGTGGAGCGGCGCGGAGCCTCCGCAAACACGCACAGGTAACCAGCTGCAGGAAACCCGCAAATCTAAATTTAAATGATGTTTTTTAAGAAGTTGATCCGGTTGCATCAAAAGAAACTCTTTTGATGCAACTTTCTAGTGGCATAAAAACACATTTAACGCGCAAAATCCCGAGTTTTAGATCATTAAAGAAAAAACCTCATTAGGATTAAAGTGTGTTTAAATGTTTATTTACTACAACAGCACAGATAATAATCAATAACCACTGAACATGTGGAAAGAACAAAATAACCTCTGAACTTTTATCAACATGTTTTAATTTACAAATGAAGGAAACAATTCAGAAATAAATTTAACAAGCTCTTCAGTTATTACTCAGAGATGGAGAACAGTTTAGTTTATTTATTTAGTTTAGTTTATTTAGTTTAGTTTAGTAAAAACTTTCCACGATTGCAAACCTAAACAGACAAACAAAATATTTCATGAGATAAAATATCAGAACTTCCTAAACGAAATGATGAATATGAATTTGTGTTTTGATCATTTAGGAAAACGAGACTGACTTCATTCTGGCTTGTTAGAATTAATTATCTAACAACAATATATTTTTATTTATTCCTATAAAAATACCAACTAAAATATCAAAATGCAACAACTCAAAGTAAATTATTTACATTCATATGCGTCATCTCTAATATTACTACTCAGAGCTCAAATTGCAAATAACAAAAATAAAATCTGGTAAATAAAAAGCAAAACAGATAAAAAAAAATTATATGTATTTTAAAGTGATTTATATGTATATATTATTGAAGTTTTGGTCCAATCAGAAAACAGAAATATGTCATAATGGTTTGTTTATATTTTCATTTATTTGCATGATTGACAAATCTCTGCTGTTGCTTGGTAACAATGTTATCTGATGATGACGTAATGCAGCTGGAGTTATGATGGATCCGATTACTTAATCTGTAATCTAAATTCTGATCCTTTTAGCATGACTAAAAAATTTGCAATGCTGAGAAAATAATTTTTTATTTGTTTAAATTATTAAACGAGACAAAAAAAATGAAATGTAACTTCAGCAGTTCAGTGATAAAACATGTAGCTTTTAATTACATCCCAGAGAATAACAGAGAATAATTTATTTGCACCTATAAAAAACAAAAAACAATGAGACACAGAAGAAAAGCAGCTGCAGGTGAAACAGACTCCAGTTCAATCAGGCCACTTTTAATATTTCCGGTTCTAAATATTAAGAAATTACTGCTGTCATGATACATGGAAAAAATGAGCAGATTGCCAAAAACGAAATCTCAGAAAAAAACCTGGAAAGCAGAAAAATTCTATTTTCTTCTGAGATTTCTTCTGTTTTTAGAAAATTACCAACTTTTCAAACTGAGAAAATTCTTTTTGTTCCTGGAAAATGTATCAGATTAATATCAAAATTTGGATTTTGCAGATTCAGAAAGTTTCAAGTTTTTTCTGGAAGATTAGAAACGAATCAAAGCCCAGAAATGTTCTGGTTTTTATAGAAACGATCTGAGATTAACGTCAAAATGTCATTTTATTTTCATATTTTCAAATAACGTTTTAGACTTTTCTAAGTAAGAAATTGCCTCTTTTTAAAAATTTTTAAAGAAAATTACTGAGATATTTTGGCTGAAATTTGCGCCTCTTAATGACATTTTCTCTGATATGTTTTTGTTTTGTGTTTGCTCAGAGCATGCGCAGTCCTGTCTTGTTCCAGCTGATTTCTGCTGTCCTTCATGTGTTTTGGGTGCTTGACTGACAGACGCTGCGGATGACGGCCCAGACGAGGCGTCGGGAGGTGAGAACACCGGCAGCTCCAGTGAGAAGGAGCCGGACCCGGCCAGCTCCCCGGAGGGATCCAAGCCCAGCTCCTGCTACACCCCGGAGCCGCCGGAGGCCGCGCCGCAGCCCGACGACAGCCGCTACAGCCTCCCCAAAGCCGGCGGCGCCGACAAGGAGGCCAAGGCCGAGAGTCCGCAGCGACACCCGTCCGCTTCCGGGGAGCCGAACCTGCTGATCGAGGGCCTGTCCGGGTCCATCAGCCTGCCGCTCAGCCTGCGGGCCAACCGGCCCCCGCTGGAGGTCCTCAAGAAGATCTTCCCCACGCACAAGCCGCCGGTGCTGGAGCTCATCCTGCGGGGCTGCGGCGGGGATCTGGTCGGAGCCATCGAGGTGCTGCTGTCCAGCCGGAACCCGGACGGGAGCGCTCACCCTCACGCGGAGCCGCACCCGGTATCGGACGGCCTGGTTCTGCCGCAGAACGGACACCTGTTCGAGCACGCGCTGGGCTCCTACCACCCGGTGTCCTCCTCCGCCAAGTGGTCCGTGGGCTCCGCCTTCCGGGTCCCAGAGTCCCTGCGGTTCGGCTCGGACTCCGCGTCGGGCGCGCTGGGTGTCCCGCTGCAGCACCCGTCCTTCCCGCAGCCCGCGCGCTACCCGCTCATGCTGCGCAGTTCGCTCACGCGCAGCCAGGGCGGCCCGTTCGTGCACAACGACGTGACCCTGTGGAACACCGTGGCGCTGCAGCAGCAGTACCAGCTGCGCTCCGCCGCGCAGTACGTTTCCCCCTTCGGCCCGGCGGCGCCCGCGGGCGCCAGCGCCTCGGTGTTCCGCGGCTCCTCGATCATCCCGTCCAGAGCCGCCGAGGAGCCGCGCATCAGCATCCAGGAGGAGAGCTGCACTCTGGGGCCCAAGGCGGGCCTCTACTCCCCGGAGGAGGACTACGAGGAGCGCTCAGACTCCGCAGACTCCCGCATCCTGAACGCATCCACCTGAGGCTGTGACCCGTTCAGAAATGATTCTGTTGTTCAAACCGTTTGAACAACACGGACGAAATGACTTGACCAAAAAAACTGGACGAATGTAACAAACTGGGAGCTTTTTCCTGTCAGCATGTTTCTCTGATCAACACTGCATGTCCAAAACGCCAAATAAACCTGATCAGCTTCATTTCTGCAGTTTGTCATGTTCTTCTTTTCAAGCCAAGCAGAATTTATTATGTTTATGAACCTTTACTATATAATGTCTTAAAAACATTAATTTGTTTCAACATGTCAAACTGACTTTATTTGGAACTAAATCTGATTACTTGTAACAAATTAATTCACTTTTTTAAAAAGTTGGATCATCTGATTTCTTTTTTCAGTGCAACTAAATTGTCTGACATGAATTTAAAAGGGATAAATAAAATAGTGAAAGGTTCAGATATAATCTCTCATCAAACTGATTCCTTGGATTTTTCAGGATTATTATTATTATCCTCTCCTTTTGACACGACTGGAATAATTATGAAATTAATTAGATCCTTGCAATTTAGAGATCTACAAACTTTTCATGTTTTTTTAAAAATATTTTTCAACACTTTAATAAGAAACAGAACAGAAATATCCTTTTATTGTCACATTATGAAAACAGCAAAGTGATTAGATTAGATAAACACAAAGGAAGGAATATAAAATATATAAAGAACGACATACTGCATAATTAGGTCCACATTGCAACGTAAATGCTGAGCATTTATTAAAAACACTCTGATCCAAAGGAATGTGCAACTGAGTTGGTTAAGAAATGTACAAAATGTTGATACGTTGGAGCATAAAATGACACTAAACTGTTTCACAGTGGAGATCCGTTTAGCATAAAATTCAGTAAATAATCTTTTGTAAATCTGTATTTTGGAAATATTTGTCCAACTGCAACGTGTCGCTTTTTGCTCCAGTCTCTCGTTTTGGCTTCTTAAAAACGTGGTGATTGCTGCCATCTAGCGGCGATGCAGAGAAATCCAAGAAATTTGGGATTAAATCAGATGTAACAAAACAAACAAACCATTGTTTTCTTCCAAGCTCAGTAACAGAAGGTTTGAAGGACAAAAATAATCTTTTTTTGACTAATTTTGTTAATAATCTGGTGCATAAGCTAGCAGATGACCCAATTATTGATTTAAAGTCTATCAATATTTCTAATTAGTTGATCATGCAATCACAGAACAACAAGTACAGTCTAATCAATGTTCAGCTTTTTATCTGTTTATGACAGCAAATTTTCAGATTTTTTGTTACAATCTTGGCTAAATATGAACTTAGTGACTATTTGAAAATTTAAAACCGCCGATGTTTGTGGCCCTGCGCACCTTAGAGCATTAAAAATATTTCCCCTCTTGAAAATATCAAAAAATATTTGCACTACATGTTAAATCACAAGTTTGTTAATTTGCCACAGACCGCTGCGTTGAATTTTCCCCAGGTTGACTGCAGACACATAAACTCACCAACACAAATCCCGTCCATCTAAAGAGGCTGAAAGCAACACATCATGATCAGATGAGACACAAAGTCTCAGATGAGACACAAAGTCTCATCTGATTATGAGACTTTGTGTTTGACATTTCGAAAATAAAGTTTGACATTTCGAAAATAAAGCACAGCAGTTTGAAAAGCTCTTTAGTCGCCTAAAAGTTTTGGCTAACATGAGGCCAGTTATAAATCAGTTTGTCTCGCTGCAATGGAAACTGATTTTAGAGTCTGGAAAAGGTGCAAAGCATTTTCTAAGGCTTTGGGACTCCAGCAAACCTCAGTGTGTGAAATGTTATCCAATTAATAATAACTCAGTCGGGGATCGGAAAAGAACCCCCCAAAAAACATCAGTAGAGGTCAGAAAAGGTCAGAGTTCACGATTCAACAGTCAGAAAGACAGACTAGTTGAAAATGAAATTCATTTCTGACCAGAAACATTTTAAAGACTCACAAAACTTCTGAGAAAATATAATAAATGTGAACTAACAAAATAAAGACGGAACTTCCTGGACGGTTTCTCCTGTCATATTTCAGGGTTAAACAAAAAAAGATTATAGTGATAGTCAAACACGGTGGTGGCAGCATGATGGTCTGGAAAAATGGATTCCTGTCCTTAAGCAAAAACATTTGGGTTCCACAGCAAGACAACGACTAAAAATAACAGCGGGTCCACGACTGAATGACCCAAAACATAAACTCAAACAAACATTTCAGAGGTGCCTAGTCAAAGTCCAGATTTCAATCTGACCATTCAGCAGGTGGATGGAGTTAGAAAACCCTTGAAAACCCTCAATGTGTTAAAAATCATCTAACAGCCAATTCATTTATCACACAAGACCAGATTATTAGGGAAACATCTATTCAAAAATAAAATTAATACTTTGAAATGTCTTTTTTTCAGCTTGTAGAGCTTTTTAGAAAAAAACATTTATAATTAGAATTTAAACCCAGAGAAAGAAGGAAGGAAAGAAAGAAAGAAATAAATAAAGAACAAAAGAAAGAAATAAAAAGAAAGAAAGAAAGAAAGAAAGAAAGAAAGAAAGAAAGAAAGAAAGAAGAAAGAAAGAAGAAAGAAAGAAAGAAAGAAAGAAAGAAAGAAAGAAAGAAAGAAAGAAGAAAGAAAGACAGAAGGACAGATACAAGGAAAGATCCATCCTTTCCAATGAATCAGATCCTGTTTATCGTTCCCAGTCTGCCACCTGGTGGGCAGACTGGGACTTGCAGTTCCTCTCTGGAAACATTAAAACTTTATTTAGTCTGATTTGATTTGCAGGACAGAGAACTGGATGTGGAGATAATCTGAAGCCCAGACCAGAATAGAAACATAAAAAACAAATTCAACAATGTTTAAAGTTCAGAAGCTACATTTCAAAGCGGTGAAATGATTTAAGAATGCAGATGTTCGGCTGTGATCCACACAGTGTGTGATAGTTTCCGGCCAGCTGTCCGGCAGGTCCTCCTGTTTGTTGCACGTTAGGTCACGAGAGGTCAAGGTGTCAGAGACAAATGCTGTCCGCCTTGTTTAGCGTTCAGCTGCATGTGTCGTCTGTCCATCAGAGGATAATTAACGTAGCAGCAACCCGCTGCACCGAGTCACTACAGCTCTGGTTACAGCAGGACGAGATGCTGTCAGGCCGCAGAACTATAGCAGAACTACAGCACAACTATATCAAAACTACAGCAAAACTACAGCAGAACTACTGCAGAACTACAGCACAACTACAGCAGAACTACAGCACAACTACAGCAGAACTACAGCACAACTACAGCAGAACTACAGCAGAACTACAGCACAACTACAGCAGAACTACAGCACAACTACTGCAGAACTACAGCAGAACTACAGCAAAACTACAGCAGAACTACAGCAGAACTATAGAAAAACTACAGCACAACTTTAGCAAAACTACAGCAAAACTACAGCAGAACTATAGAAAAACTACAGCACAACTTTAGCAAAACTACAGCACAACTACAGCAGAACTATAGCAAAACTACAGCACAACTATAGCAAAACTACAGCAGAACTATAGAAAAACTACAGCACAACTTTAGCAAAACTACAGCACAACTATAGCAAAACTACAGCAAAACTACAGCAGAACTACAGCAGAACTACAGCAGAACTACTGCAGAACTACAGCACAACTACAGCAGAACTACAGCACAACTACAGCACAACTACAGCAGAACTACTGCAGAACTACAGCACAACTACAGCACAACTACTGCAGAACTACAGCACAACTACAGCAAAACTACTGCAGAACTACAGCAGAACTATAGAAAAACTACAGCACAACTTTAGCAAAACTACAGCAAAACTACAGCAGAACTATAGAAAAACTACAGCACAACTTTAGCAAAACTACAGCACAACTACAGCAGAACTATAGCAAAACTACAGCAGAACTACAGCAAAACTACAGCAAAACTACAGCAGAACTACAGCAGAACTACAGCAGAACTACTGCAGAACTACAGCACAACTACTGCAGAACTACAGCACAACTATAGCAAAACTACAGCAAAACTACAGCAGAACTACTGCAGAACTACAGCAAAACTACAGCACAACTTTAGCAAAACTACAGCAGAACTATAGAAAAACTACAGCACAACTTTAGCAAAACTACAGCACAACTACAGCAAAACTACAGCAGAACTACAGCACAACTACTGCAGAACTACAGCACAACTACAGCAGAACTACAGCAGAACTACAGCAGAACTACTGCAGAACTACAGCACAACTATAGCAAAACTACAGCAAAACTACAGCAGAACTACAGCAGAACTATAGAAAAACTACAGCACAACTTTAGCAAAACTACAGCAGAACTATAGAAAAACTACAGCACAACTTTAGCAAAACTACAGCAAAACTACAGCAAAACTACAGCAGAACTATAGAAAAACTACAGCACAACTTTAGCAAAACTACAGCACAACTACAGCAAAACTACTGCAGAACTACAGCAGAACTATAGAAAAACTACAGCACAACTTTAGCAAAACTACAGCAAAACTACAGCAGAACTATAGCAAAACTACAGCACAACTACAGCAGAACTACAGCAGAACTATAGCAAAACTACAGCACAACTACAGCAAAACTACAGCAGAACTACAGCACAACTACAGCAAAACTACAGCACAACTACAGCAAAACTACAGCAGAACTACAGCAGAACTACAGCAAAACTACAGCAGAACTACAGCGGAACTATAGCAAAACTACAGCAGAACTACAGCACAACTACTGCAGAACTACAGCACAACTACAGCACAACTACAGCAGAACTACTGCAGAACTACAGCAGAACTATAGAAAAACTACAGCACAACTTTAGCAAAACTACAGCAAAACTACAGCAAACTACTGCAGAACTACAGCAGAACTATAGAAAAACTACAGCACAACTACAGCAAAACTACAGCACAACTACAGCAAAACTACAGCAGAACTACAGCAGAACTATAGCAAAACTACAGCAAAACTACAGCAGAACTACAGCAGAACTATAGCAAAACTACAGCAAAACTACAGCAAAACTACAGCACAACTACAGCAAACTATAGCAGAACTACAAGAAAACTAAATAAAAATTACAGAAAAACTACAACAAAAATACAACATGCAGCATGAGAGACTTTATCAGATTATCTGATCTGATCAAAGGACAGATAGATAGATAGATAGATAGATAGATAGATAGATAGATAGATAGATAGATAGATAGATAGATAGATAGATAGATAGATAGATAGATAGATAGATAGATAGATAGATAGAAAGAAAGAAATAACAAGAGTTGTGCTGCTCTTTCTAATAATAAATAATCCATAAGATCTATTATTAATCTATGAGGTAGCATTTCTCCTGTTAGAAAAAAATCTATGAAACTTCCAATCCAAGATGTGGAAGATTTTTGAAACTCGTCCAGGAAGCTGGGGTTCCTGTCCGAAAAGGACCAGAGATCACCATGTGATCCAGTGGATCCTGTTCGATGGACTCCCTGCATGCTGGATGTTTGCCAGTTAAAAAGCGCCTGACACAGACAACACTTTTCACCTGGACGCCGCGGCTCGGATCCTCTTCTGGGCCGTCCTGCTCTGCTACTTCAAAGCATTCCTGGTGTGGAAACGGCGGCCCGGGGTGGCCCGCTCCTAACCTCCGCAGTAAATTAAGGAGAAGAGGCGGATAAAGCTGCACCTGCAGGCCTGACGTCTTCGCCTTCGGCACATGGAGGAGCAGTTAGGAGTCATCATCTGGAGGAAAACACGCTGTCAGAGGCCGCAATGTCGGGCCAGAGGAATGTCAAAGGAAATAATATATTTGTTAAACACTCAACATCTGTGAAATTACTGAAAATAATCGACCTTTTGTGTTCATGCTGTCAGAAAACATCCAAAGAGAGACATTTATTCAGCACATGCCGGTTCATTTTTTATTGGTTTACTTGAAAAATCCTAAAAAAACCCCCAACAAAAACATATTTTTCTCTTTAAAACCCAGTCCATCCATGACGCAAACCCCAAATGCCTCCACGTTCTCCTGTTCACGTCACGCCGGCCATTAATTTCCCCGCCGTGGACAAAAGCTGGGAGGCCTGTCGTGTCTCATCTCCTGCTCCGTTCCCACAGTAGTCAGTCGACTCTGCTTGTCTTCTTTAATCGTTCAGTAAATCTTTCTTGAAGTCAGCGAAATGCAAACAAAGGGACTTTCTTTTGTCTTTCAGAGCCTCAGGTCACACCCAGCGATACGAGAGAGATAAATCGGTGAATATATCTGGATTAGATTAATCTGGATGGGTTTAGGATTAGCTTTAAGATAAAATCAACTGGAAATATCTGAGGTTGCCTCTTTGTGGGTATTGAGCTCCATGCTGACTTAAGAGTTTTTAATTTTTAATCTCTGGTGGGATTGTTGTGAAAACATTATAGTCGTCCTCTGCAGTGCCTGCCAGGAGGACAAACTTCAACTTGCAGTTTGTTTCGCAACAGCTGCGTTTCCACTACAGATATGTGCAAAATTTAGTCAATATTCAGCTGGTGTAGAAAAAATACAGAATTTCACAACTAACACGTTTCCATTAAATAAGAAACTCAATTAAAATCACAAGCTTGTTGACATGGTGAGCCATTAAATAACTAAAGAAATGCTTCCAGAGCAGTTTACAAAATAAACCAATTTTATTTATTTATTTTACAAAACTGTGTTTTAAAAAGCAATTTCAAAGATATAAAACACATATATCTCTATCTAAATATCTCTTTCTCTATGAAGCTTAGTGTTTTTGGTGCCCTCTTGTGGTGAAGCAGCTTATCGCACTGTGTAAACCTGTTAGCTCATGATTAGCTTTCTTTTTGATTACAGGAATAATTTTAAGCACCAATGTTGAATTAAGGTCCTATAACATTGTAGGACAAGAATCCTTCCACTTTTCAGAAAGACTAATTCATATTATTACTGTTTTCGGTAAATATTACCTGAGAAGAAATCAAATGACAGTTGACCGTTACTATCTCCAGCCGTTAGGAGGACCGTCCCGCCCCGTGAGACTAAAGCGCATCCTATTGGCCAGGACCGGCTTTGGAACCAGCCAATCAGAGCGCGGGAAGCCCGAGCCCGGAGAGGTTCATAGGAATCGCTCCGGTGTTTCGCCTCCAGAAGAAAGTAGGACGTGTTCGCGGTGCGACCCTCATTCATCCGCTCAATTAACATCTAATTAGCCTTCAAAGCTGGAGCCGGGGCGGCGTGTGTCCTCCATCACACCCAGGAGAGCCTGATTACCGCCCCGCCCGGGCCGCCGGAGGCTGATTACCGCCCCGCCCGGGCCGCCGGAGGCTGATTACCGCTCCGCCCGGGCCGCCGGAGGCTGATCCCGCCGGAGGTGAGCCAAACTCGGTTATCGTGGTTTCTAGTTCAGGCTGGAGAACCTGAATTAAAACTGTGTTTTTTTTCTTAGTCAGTGACTTAAAAAGGACATATTAGTGACAGCCAGTTGCCTCTCCAGACAGAATAAACTTTATTTTATAGTTATTTTGGGTCTTGTGGGTTTTTCTCCACGCTTGTAAGACTTTTTATTTTTTTTCTTTGGATTTGAGGATTGAAGTTACTGCAGTGGAAAACTGTAAATTAATATCTCATTAAGAACAATAAGAACACAGTTACATTTATTGACAAAGTTATTTAATAATAAGGCAGGTATCAAAAATATTTATAAGGAAATCATAATGACACTTTGACTAGTTCATATAAAAACACTATTTTACAGTTTTATTATTATTATTTCCATAAAATTTAAAGAAAAATAAATTTATCTCCACATTTGAGTGTTTCACTAACAATACAACAGAAAGAAAATAAACTAAATTAAATGAAGCTGTTAGTATGTTAGCTGATACTAAGGATATTTGAAATCTGCAGGTTATTTTTGAATATGAAAGCAGTAAAAATAATAATGTATTATTGTTGAATTTTGATTTCTTAGTCTTGATGTTTAGTTTTTACTATGTGAATTTGAAGGTTTTGCAGTTTAGTCAGGAAGGTATTTTGTAAAGTATTTTGATTGTCATGCATTTTGATGCTTTTAAAGCAGAGACTGCATTGGAGCTCATTAAACTCTGGGCGCATTCTTTCTGTCAAATACATAAAATGAAAGTGAAAATAACACGTTTTGAGTTTTGTGTTATTTTAGATGAATCCAGTTTATTGTAGTTTATTATTGCAGCTCCTATGCATCAGATCTGGAACAAACTTCAGAAAAATTGTAAACCAGCCGAAACACCGAGTTCCTTTAAATCCAGATCCGACAGTTTAATAAGTTTTATTTTGTAGGAATAACCGAGGAGGACATGACCGACTTTGAGATCGACGTGGAGAGCCTGGAGGCGGAGAGCGACGAGCTGCCGGAGGACTCGCAGTGCTGCAGCCGGCCGGGCTCCGCGCCGCTCGGCGAGGACGACGGCGACACCGGGAAGGGCGACGGCAAGCCGGGCCCCAGCGGCCTGAGCTCCGGCGACCAGAGGAAGCTGAGCCGCACGCCGAAATGCGCCCGCTGCCGCAACCACGGCGTGGTGTCCTGCCTGAAGGGCCACAAGCGCTTCTGCAGGTGGAGGGACTGCCAGTGCGCCAACTGCCTGCTGGTGGTGGAGAGGCAGCGGGTGATGGCGGCGCAGGTGGCGCTGAGGAGGCAGCAGGCCACGGAGGTCAGTGCACAAACCAAAATAAGTCCTTTATATCTAATCAATTAATATTTATAAGGCGTAATAATAGTTATCAATAAGGTCAGAAGGAGACTGTATGCCAGTCCAAACGTTTTGCTCTGAAAGTTTCCAACTGAGGGGCCAAAATGTTCTTGATGAGTAAAATATTTACTGTTAGGGTTTATTGTTTTCAGATTTATAAGTTTATAAAATGTTTTTAGTTTATTCCCAGCAACTAAAGTAAGAACTTTCTAACAACCTTCGCTGTGTTGAGCTGGATGTGATGGATGGATGTGCAAAGTCTGTTTTTCACTAAAAACCTACATGTTATTATGAAATAACATAAAACTAAATCAAATGAAAAGTATTTGTGTTGTACTTAATAATTTCCATTTAAGCAGATATAAACTTGCCATGGAAAAACTTCTGCAGGTTTACCTTATTAAAAATAATTTGAAAATTTTCTAGGTGTATAATGGAAAAACTGGAACACAATTAAATCATTTCTGGTGAATAAAATCAGGGTTCAGGTGAAGCTTTCTCTGATGAGGACTGCTGTATTTAAATTTATTAAACTGAATGAAAGCAGCTCCGGGTGAAGCACAGTTTGCTTTTGATTTAAAGCCGAGTTCTTCCTGTTATATATTTTCTATTGTGAGAAGATTTCATTTGTTTGTGATCATTTGTGCCAGATTAAAGACAGAACGTCTCCATCTATATCCGGCACCTGAACTGGGGACCCAAATTTGTAACATTCTTGAGCTGAAGTCTGAGGCCACATTTGATCAATGCAAGGGCCGCAAACGGACCCCGGGCCACACTTTGGATACCCTGGTTAGATAAAACATAAGTGAACAGGTTTGGCTCACTATTTGGCAAGAAACCAGTAGATTTAGTCTCTTCTGACCTTTAATTAATGCATAATAAACAGTTATTAGTGATTTATAAATTGCTTAGAGATTAATTAATAACATGTCAATTAACTGTTTATTAACAATCAATAGTAAGGTAGTACCAAAATAATGAATTAAGTAAGTACCCAAAAATTGGACTTAATTAGTAAGAGCGGCTCTACTTCAACATATTTTTACTCAACTAAAAGTAAAAACTATCCATCCAAGAAATGATAGCAAAAAAAGTATGTGGTGAAAAGTATTTAGTCAAGTACTGAGTAGCTGATAAAAATCACATCATCAGATGGATCAAAATGTAAAGTTAAGTTTGGTGTTTTTAGAACAAAACTGGCAATAATTCATATAAAATAAAATAGAAAATGTTTCCAAATCAGTTTCTCTCATTAATAAAATGATGAAACTTTAATAAAAACTGCAGGTGAGTGTCTGAGTGGCGGATTTTTGGTTAAAACATTTTTGTTTTTCATTCAGTGGGAAGAAAATCCACAAATTTTACTCAAGTCAAAGTAGAAATACTTTATAATAAAATGACTCAAGGAAACTGAATTTGATTGAACTCTGCTCAGACCTGATCATTTATCTTTCATTGCAATCAGAATCTTGATTTCACTCATCAGTGTTTGAACTCTGTCCAGGTTAGTTTCATTTTTTATCCCCTGTTTTGTCATAAATATAAATAAACACAAAAATATGATTAAATGCAGTTTGTTTGCCATTTGGCACATTCTTTATGTTATGTTTTTTTTCTTCAAGTGCAATAGACTGCATGGCCAGCAGTTATGGCCATATTTACAAAAAAAACCCAAAAAAGAAATACAGGGTTATTATTATTATCACTTTTATAATTTGTTGCAATAGCAGCACATAATATTGTGATATTAAAAGTCCATACATATTTTTGATATTTCAAACCAACGATATCATTTGCATAACAGTTACTAATTGACAGCAGTTTAATAAATGAACAATTAATAAAAAACCAGAAGCAGAAACAGGGTTTCTGCAGATCCCGTCCCGAGTGAAATACGATTCACTTTTATAATTATTTCCCCGACCTTTAAAAATCACAACTTTAATATTAGGAGAAACTTTTCATTTTCTGATTTTATTTGCAGATCTTCAGCTTCTAGGTGTGGGTTTTAGCTTTTTGTTTGTTTTACATTTCTTTTTATATTCACAAATTATTGGGGAAAAAAATAGCAATTTTTGTCCAATAATTACAGATTTAAAAAATCAAATGAAACATAAAAAAGACTCCAAAAGAAAGAAACATCTAAAATAGTAAAACTAAAATATATTTGTCAAAATAAATATACATTTATACACTAATATTCTATTAAAATGTGCTTATAATGTTTACTTTTTTCTTATACTCTTTCTTTAATCTACAGTTTAATAAAATATCATAAATACTAATTTATGATGAGTTTAAAGCATATTTAACATCCAAAAGCTTAAATTAAATAGAAGATTTACATCCTGGGATTACTTTTAAGTCACTTTTTAACGATTTAACAACATTAGAAACAAGAGTTACGGCCCATTTTCCCTTAATGTTATTTTAAATGATCCAGACATTGAAGCTGAGCTCAGCTGTAACTAATCAGTTATTGCTCAAGAATCAGGAAAAACCTCCTGACAGCAGGGTTTAATGCTTTTCTTTTCTCTTCCCCGTGCGTCAGGATAAGAAAGGGATTTCTGGGAAACCAATTCCGGCCGAGAGGAGGATTTATCAGCGACACATCCGACCCTCGACGATGCTCGCCAAAAGCATCCTAGAAGGTAAGACGGCAGAAATATAAACCTTTCTTTGCAAATCTTCCAAAATCCCCTTTTACTCTCGCCTGTTTCTCTGTCAGTCAGAAAGACTTCAGGAAGGGATCAGGGCGGCGGTAGCCCAGGGCAACATGCTGCCCCGGGGCCACAGATATTTATTTTATCATCATTTATTTTTAGTGAATGTTTGGCAGGCTTTCTACTTGCTGTAAATCAATTAAGTGCATTTTAAATTAAAACATCCTCAATAATTTATTGTTTTTCTCTTTTTTCTTTTTCTACCAAAAACTTTATGATTAAACTTTTCAGTTTGGTGTTTTGGTCTCAACTTGCCCCTTTTTTGAAGGATAATTTTGTTCACAGGAACTTCATAATTCATTTTATTGGTTGTTTTGTTTATTTATTTTGGATATTTAAAAAGTCTTCCAGTTCCAGTGTTTAAATGTTGATTAGAATTTAAAGTTTATTGATCTCTCATAGGGTATTATTGTGCTGTTATTACTATTATTTTACTTGGAAATGGTCTCAAAATAACAATATTATTGTTTAATGCGATAACAATTTATCATCCAGAAACATTTATTATTGCGACAGGCCTAATCATAGCCGTTATCAGGTGAGCTGTACTAATATTTTAAGATTTTTATGACCATAATCAATACTGAACTGACTGCTGATGCTGTATTTATAGAATAGAAAAAGTGATGCTTGACATTTTAGCCACATTTTGCCAGAAAACATATATTCAATTACATTTGAAGCAAAAGAGGAACTCCCAAAATGAGTTTTTGTTAGGTTAGCTTTTTGTTTTTACTCGGAAATGGAAGCAGAAAAAACACAAGACTACATGGAATATTGTTGATCTTTTGCTCTTCCAAAATGTCTGTTTGGGTTGATTGTGTCTTTTTTCACCAATAAGGAAAAGAATAAAAAAATAAAGTAGGAAACTCTCCATTCATTTCTAAATCAATGTTTAAGACGAGATGGTTTGTTTTAAACCTTCCTGAATAAAAAAACCTGGTAATCTGAGAATATTCAGACATGCTTGGTTTGAGACAATAAAACAAACATTTTTTGCAAACAGTGGCGCTTTTTGATATGGGCAGTTGCCCAGGGCGGCATCAGAAAGGGGTGGGGCACCTCAAAACCATCTCTGTCTCATCATGTCAGTTGGATCCTGAACATGTCCAGTAAGCCTGTGTAGTGGAGTAAGTTTCCCTTAGATGCAGTTGAGTACTGGGAGATTATTACCTGCTTTCTGTGACATAAAACAAACAAAATCAGATAATTTCTTGTGTTTTGATTGGCTGGAGTGCGGCAGAAGGAGGGACTTGCATCGACCGCCATTTCTCCAAACACAACTGCGTATATATTTATATTTCAAGCTTACAAAGCCATTAATCACTCTGCTTAAGTCTGACTAATTGTGATTAATCGGATCGTTAGAGTCAGATTAATCTGGTAAATATTATTAATCAATTGGCAGCACTGATTTCAGTTGTTTTTCTGTATCGGATTGGTATCGGCTGGTACTGAACCTCAGATATCGTATCGAAGTGAAAAATTGGATATCTATCAACGTACTGTAATTTGCTTTAGAAAAAACCTTTTCTTTAGCAGAACAAACTTCTTTGCTGTTGCAACATGTGAACCACTGGTTGTTGAGAGAAACTGACCGATTTCAACGTGCAAATTTTGACTTGCTAAAGATTTCCAACGTGTTTTTCTGTGCTAACAGGATACCGTCCGGTGCAGCCGGATCCGTTCCTGGCGCCCAACGCCGCCCTTCCCCCGCCGCTGAGCGACCGCATGAGGAAGAGGAGGGCCTTCGCCGACAAGGAGCTGGAGACCATCATGCTGGAGCGCGAGTACAAAGAGCGGGAGGTTCTGGAGAGCAACCAGGCGGCCGCCGGCCCGCTGCTGTTCCCGGCCGGCCTGGTCCACCACGCTGCCGCCGCAGAGTTCAGCGCCTACAAGGCCGGCTTCTCCCCGGCGCCTCAGGTGGAGCATCAACCCAAAGATCTGTGCGGCTTCCTCGGCTCAGGCTGCCTGGATCTGCCGGCGCCGTATCCCAGCAGCGCCGCCAACGTCGAGTTGATCTCTTCCAACGTCAGCGTGGCCACCACCTACCGCCATTACCCGCTGCAGCCGTCGCGCGTGATGTGGCCCCGCGGCGCCGCCAACCTGGGAGACGCTCTGCTGTATCAGCAGTGCCTGTTCAACGCCACGGCGGTGCAGAACATGAAGCCAGGCGCCGTGTGGGAGCCTAAACTGATGCCCACTGAGAGCCAGCCGCCGGAGCAGGAGGCGGCGGCCGGGCTCGCCACCAAACTGGAGGGGTCCCGAGCAGCCGCCCTGCTGGACCCCAAACCTCCCTGCGCCTCCCAAATGAAGGAGTGCTCGGCCTTCTCGCCTCCAAAACGCAGCTTTGGACACTCCTTCCCCAGCAACAGTCATTCCCACAACCCAAAACTGAGCAAGGACGGCGCTAAGCTGTCCATGAAACTCGACTCCTTCCACAGCCTGGTCCAGACCTCGCTGGCGGGGAAACCCGGCGGGCCGGACCTGAGAGAGCCGCACTGCAGGGAGCTGCTGGAGGAGGCGGCGCGCAAGTTCAGGGAGGGAAACGGCAAGGACGTATCGACCAAACCCAAGACGGCGTCCGGCGAGTCTCTTTCCTTCTCGGTGGAGGCCATATTGAAACGGCCGGCGCCGGCGGTGAGCCGAGCGTTCCACTGACTGACCAGGATCCAGTTTTTTGCACTACAAAACGTTTTGGGCTGAAATGAAAACACAAGCACTGCTTTAAAAAAAGAAAAACAGTCGGTGTGAACTTTGTAACATGAATGTACAGGATATAATATTTTACAAGTGC
Organism: Poeciliopsis prolifica; assembly: GCF_027474105.1. Classification (NCBI taxonomy): domain Eukaryota; kingdom Metazoa; phylum Chordata; class Actinopteri; order Cyprinodontiformes; family Poeciliidae; genus Poeciliopsis; species Poeciliopsis prolifica. The sequence goes on along the minus strand of NW_026562389.1, from coordinate 10,693,678 downwards.
ATGTTTTAATAACGTTATTGTGTAGAGTATTTAAACATTATCTGATCTTTATTGTTTCTCATGTCAATAAACTGTAAAAAGAAAATCTCAATTTTATTTTCAACTTGAATAAAAGTTTTAATGTCACTTTGCAAAATATGTGAAAATATTTAAATGAATGAATACACAAACATTTCTACACTTGAAAACTGACTTTTAATTCAGCTTTACCAAATGCACTAAATGACCTAATTTTAAAATTAGATGGAAAGTATTTTTATCAAAGGCTGAAATGATTAATCAGATTAATTGATTAAATAAATTATAACTGATTTTAGCAATTGATTGTTAACTGGATCATACAAACTCAAAAAGCCATCAGCTGTTGAGACAATGTACTGAGAGCAGCAGTTAACCCAAAACTACCAATCATGTATATATTGATTATTGCATTAAAGATAGAAAACTTTTTTCTGAAATGTTCAAGTGGCATTTTTAATTTAATCTGGTTCAGATTCTGTAAAAAAAAAAAAACAATAAAAAATCCTAGTATGCAAATTTTTCTGACCATTCATTAATCAGAATAAATACTGATCAAACTTTTCATGTATATATTTATGTTAAAAGTATTTTTTAGCTGCCAATTTGCTACCAAAGGATTCATTAAAGGAATGCTACTATTGTATTTTGGCAATATAATTGAATTGTTCATTTACAGCTTTTAATGTATTTCTAATATTTTATATAAAAAGGACTAGTGATTTAATCAAAAATCTACAAAGTGCGCCATTTTTACGTTTAATCGATTAACCGTCAGAATAATCATTAGCTGCAGCACTGCAATTAACTTTTATCACAACAGTCAAAATGTATTTTGTACAAATATCGTCCCTCAACTAAATCTAAAAATCGGATTAAAATAAAAGACACTAAAAGATAATTATTTCATGTTTTAAATTACAGCAGTAATGTTTGTTATAGTTGTTAAACATGAATCATTAAGACAAGAACAGCAGCAGATGCGATGATTTATGGGAAAATAAAACTAACAGCATCTCTGCAACTCATTAAGTTTGTCAAATAAACGTCACAGCCAGTTACGGAGATGCTCCAACAGAAATCACCAGCTAATCACTCAGCTGAAAATAATTAGAGGGATGTAACAGATTGCTTTCTATCCGCAAACACACAGATCGCTGCGGCAACACGCAGTGTTTGCGGATTAACCGCTCATCAGGGGTTTGAAACGCGACGCGACGCCATAAATCTGACAGCAGCGTCACGTCCTCTGGCCTGGATGTGTGTCTACGCTCACTGCCCCTCAGCGTGTGTGTGTGTGTGTGTGTGTGTGTGTGTGTGTGTGTGTGTGTGTGTGTGTGTGTGTGTGTGTGTGTGTGTGTGTGTGTGTGTGTGTGTGTTGAAAGACATCTCCAAACGCGGGTTTCACTTGAACCGGTGAACACTGATCCGTGCAATGATGTAAAAGTCCGGAGAAAAAAGAGACAAAAAGTCTCTCATCTCTAATTGTTTCATCTCCTGATTTTGCAGTTCAGTGTTTCACCTTTTCATGTCGAACAGAGAAGCCACGACAGCAGGAAAATTTGAATATTTAAGATTTAACCTCATTACGATAATATTTCTTAGTGTCTGGTAGAATCTTCTCTACGGCCAGGGCCGGCCCAAGCCTCATTAGGGCCCAAAGTGAAATGTGTGTAACCAGTGCAGCCGACATTCTTTGATTAAATAAATTTCTCTTCAGCGTCGCTCCTATAGCTCATATGTAATTTATACTTGGGGAGTCTTTCTCCCCAGAGAATGTGAAGCAACAAATCAGAGCCAAGAGGAGGGTCTTAATGCTGTCAATCACTTCCATGTGGCGCTGCTCTCCCTTCTCTGCTATGCTGCTACTAGCATAGCCTGTTGTGAATGCTGAGGCTAGATGGCATAGCCACCAATGGTGGCGGATAAACTGTTTTTCTGCACTGGTGAGTTGTTTCTCCACCATTAGCACATTAAGCAGCGAATACATGAGAATGATTGGCGGCACTAAAACCCTCCTCCTGGCTCTGATTGGTTATTTTTTTGTGCTGTTTTTCAGACAGCAGTAGCAGCTCAGGGAAGAGGAGGAGGAGATTGATCTTTTCTGTCTCAAAAAATAATTTTTTTAAAAATCAAAGCTACATACTGCAACTTTAATGCATGTTAAGACATATTGGTTTTTTAACTACTGAAATAAACAGGTAAAAGGGTTTTTTAATTAATAAATTTTAGGTGTTTGTGGACAGTTCTGATCGGTAACCCCCACAATAGCTGGTTTTGTTTCCATTGTTTGAATAACTAGTAAACATCCATGCAGAGGAAACTCATTTCAGCTGCTTGTTGCTGCAGTCATTACTCAGAGTTTGTGACTGCAGATGGAGGCAGGAACGTAAATCGACCAGTAAATTTAAGTTTCATGGATTTGAGTCATTGTCTTGTTTCAGGGTCCAGTGTCACTTCAGGTTTTGTTTTTTCCAGATTGTCTCAGCTTTCTGATACGGTTAAATTCATGGTGGATTCTTTAACGGTGAGCTGATCAGATCCTGCTGCTGGAAACCGTCCCAAACCATGACGCTGCCACCTCCATGCTTCAGTGGCTATGCCGTACTTTTCCTGGAATGCTAACATCTGGACAAATATATTCTTTGTCCGGAAGATGAATAATAAATCATAGAATTATGGTCTCTGTCTTTAGTCTGATCTTCATGTTTATTTTATTTTTACAAAAGTTTCCTCCCTTTACACCTACAGACACATTTTCTGATTTTGTACAGACATGCATTTTTGCATCAGTGCTAGGAATAGCCTGCTTTGGGTTGTAATATGCTGTACTGACTGTAGCTGCATTTCCATTTGTTGCTATTATGCTAATGTAAAAGAAAAACAATTTCACCACAGTGGTTTTTCCGTTAAATAAGAAATTAAATTAAAATCATATGTGCATAAGCTTGTTCATGCAATAAGTCAGTAAAAATCATGACAGTGACATGTAAACAGTGAGGTGAGATTATTTTGATCCATCAGCCAATCAGCGTCTTATTCAGGTGTTGGAGAGACAAGCCCCGCCTACTTGGGAGCGGCTGCGTATTTTCCAGAAGAATTGTGGATTCAACACATTGGAATAACACACAACTATGTATGATGGTTGAGAGCAAAGGAAAAAAACAAACCATCATACTCCTACCACTTCCTGTCGTCTTTTTGTCATTTCCGCCAGTAGTAGCATCCAGTCATTGATCATTTGACCCGTGATGCGAATAAAGTGTTTTGTGGAATACAAATATTTTGATACAGCTGAAAAACCACCTTATTCCAGCACAAAAACCTTTTCTATTTTTAAAAGTTGCCAACATCGTGTTTTCATAATGAAAAATCTCACACTTTTTGACAAAAAAAATATTAAAAAATGTTTTTGCAGCAAAATTAGAACCAATGTGACCAAAAGGCTTTTTCAGTTTTTTTCTTACCAAAATTTTTCTTTTTGGTAAAAAAAAAAAAAGAAAGAAAGAAGGAAGGAAGTAAAAAAGAAGTGGCAGATTTTGCTTAATTAACAGAAGCACAGCTTTTGCACAGAACTTCAATTTGTTGATTTCGTTTGTCTTCTAATATTTTAGCTAATGTGTTCAGTTCAACAATTATTTCTGCTTCCAGCTTGCTACACTCAAACAGCTGTTTTCTAGTTTGTTTATTTGTAAACAAATAAACCTGAAACTATCTCATATTCCTGTTGACGGTTCCATTCAGTAGCTTTCCAGTAGAAACAGGAAGAGCACTTCAGCTAAGTCACATTTACAGCCTTAAAGTATCAAATCTGGAGATACGGCGAAGCACAATAAGGACCTTGAAGGGTTTTATGACTGCAGTCGTCCGCACTGCAGAAGGTGACAATGTTTGTCTCCACTAACTGCCACTGATAAGTATCTGCTGAAGGCCTTTCTCCTGTTTCATTCCCAAAGTGTGAGATTTAACACGTCAGCAGAGGGAACTGGACCTCCGACTCGCCTCCTCCATCTTCCCCTTATCTGCAGCTGGAGTTCACACAACCTGTAGCATTTTGTTAACAGCATGCAGGTGTTGTTTGCCATTTATAGACTTCAGTGACTTACCTTCATGCTGTGAGGTTAGTGAGTGAAACCTCACACACACACACACACACACACACACACACACACACACACACACACACACACACACACACACACACACACACACACACACACACACACACACACAATGGTATACGTAGCTCATATTTCAAGAGAAAGATAAAAAGATGAGAAAAAAAAGTCAGAGTGTTTGTTGTTTGTACACACAAAGTGTTGGATGTCACTAAGTCAGCACTTAAAGAAATACGTAAAATAAAACCTCCACCAAGATGCAAAGTCATAAATGTGTCACGCAGGCAGGGGAAGTTTTCATGTCAACATTATGAACCAACATATGGAATTTTCGATTCATTAAAAAATTTTCCCGCATTATTTTAGTTTGATTTTCAAAAGATAAAATTTTGTCTTTTTATTGTTTCAGCCAAACAGATATCACATCACATCGCGGTTCAAATGCAGTAGACACGTGATCGGTATCAATAGATAGTCCATTTGATAAAATATTCACTGAACTCTGATCCAGAACCGCACAGCATTCTGGGAAATGTAGGTAGAGGAAAGACGTTAGCCACTCAAACTCTCACAATGAGCTAAGCTAGGTTGGTGAAATCAACAAACTCACTCACTCTTTAGTTACGCTTTGATAAAATGAATTAAGTCTTTGCAAACAAAAATGTCTCTCAACACAAAAAAAATACTGGATTTTAGGCAGTTGTCGTCCAGTTTTGGTAAAAAATGGACGACAACGTGACGCTGCGGTGAGTCTGTCATTTTAATCCAGTTCATAGAGTCACGCAGAAACTCCTCATTCTGGCAAAACAGACATAAACCTGAGAGACACAAACCAGGCTAAATGAAAATAACATGACATAATGTGGATTTTCCCTGCTTGGATACAACGGCTCTATTCTTCTCCTTCCCTGCTGCCCATATAGCCCCTGGCTGCCCTTCCAGTGACTATGTGTTTGCTTTATTGCTTTATCACCACCAGAGTTGTCTCAACCCAAAACACACGCCTATGAACCCTTCGCCAGGTGTTAATCCAGCCATCCATCCCACTGTTGCCGTTGTCACGCCACAAACTTTCAGCTCATCTGATACGCTACAATCCTCTGCACATTAAGACTCTATTAGGCACCACAAAGTCAAACACAAACACACATTCACAGCACAGCACTGCATGGTGGGTTGTTTTGACTCTGGGAATAAATGGCACATGCGGTATTTTGCATTGGCGGTTAGTGGCCGTGAAAGGGAGGCAAGGATGCCCATTCATTTTCACTGACGCTGTTTCTTTCAGACCGGGTTGCCAGATCTGACTGACGGTTTCAGCACAAGACGACTTAAAACCCAACAAAGTAAAAAAAAAAAACAGCACAAATCTCAACCTCTAGTGAAATACTTGAGTTTTTCTGTCATTTTGTCCTTTTAACTCACAATGTTGCCGTGGGATTTCTGTTTGACACGTCGGACGTTTCCACACCTGATGGTAGACTCGATTCAATTGAGACCAAATTTACATTTGTTAAATTTTCAGCTGCTGCAGTTCACTTTCCCCCTGCACTGCGTCAGATGAGCCAAACTAATTGAAAAACTTCTCCCCTCTTCGCCTGTGGGGGCGCTGCACCCAGAACTACCGAAGAAAAGTCACAAAAGCATCCAAAGAAGACCAGACTAACTTCCTGCTTCACAAAATGTTAACGGAAATGGAGTACGATCAGCGACTGTAGGATTTCTGTTTGGCTGTTTCTTTTGCTAACACTAGTTAGCATTTGTTTTGGTTGTATTTACCCAGAAGTCACTGCTTTTGGAGCCGTTTCCGGCTCTCTTAATGTTCATATATGCAGTCAAATCACACATGAGTTCACGTTATCTGAACTGAACCAGAGTTTGCTATTTTGGTCTGATTATCACATTCACACCTCTGCAAACGAACCGTACTTTCCACCTGGATGCTAAAAAGAGTCCGCTAGCGTGCATTTTATTTAAAAACCTGCTTTCCTGTCACACATTCACAACTATTTTGAAGGAAATTTTCCTGAGACCTTTCTAAAAACCCACCAAATGTTGTGAAGAGCAACAAGCTGTTTTTTTCCCAGCCAAATGAGGTCAAAAGCAGAAATCCGCCCAATCTGGCAACCCTGCTTTCAGCCTCTACCAGCAGCAACCTGGGATCCTGCATTCCTTCCCAGCACCTTGTAATCCAATAAGAAATGTGTAGCACTGCTGCCTTTTGACAAGCAGCTCCACTTAATTACCACGTTGTGGGGCAGACAGGCCTTAGGGGGGCCGGTCGGACCAAAAGAAGGGTCATCGCTGGTTCAAAGTTACTGGGAACATCCTGGAAACTCATTCAAAGGAATAATTTAAATGTATAATATGAAATAAAACCTGAGGAACATTTGGTTTTGCTGCGGGGGCAGAAGTTGATCTCTGGGCCAAACCTTTTGCCAAGTGGGCCAAAGTTGTAGACTGAAAAGTGGTAAATAAAGTAGCTCAATATTTCATCAAGCTCCAAAACTCAAAAGCAACTTTTACGACGGTTGTAGATAGTTTGTTTCAAAAACAAAAAACATTTGTGATTAATCTCATCATTTCTATTAGAAAACTTTTAAATTTTCAAGAAAAATATACAAAAGAAAATTTTTGACATCTGAAATTACCAAGGTTTTTGAAAAAAATTTCTGATATTAATGTAATTTTTTTTTCTGGAAGATTTTGTAGAATATTTTTGAGATTAGTTTAACATGTGAGCTGTATTAAAAGAAAGACGTTTAGATTTCAGTTTCTTTTGGGTTAAATTTATTTACTTTTATTTTCAGCTGTAAGAACAGGATTTGGGACTTTTGCTTTATGTTGCAGTTTGAGAAAGAATAAAAGCTGATTTGGTTGCAGCAAAGTCAGCATTTCAGTAAAAGTCTTGGTTTTACCTTTTTTTTACATTTTCCTGTGTAAAAACAAATATGTTAGTAAGAATTTTTACCCTGATTACAAATGATAAATATCTCCATTTGCATCTAAGGGCCAAATTTGTATCATTTTTTTATTGCAGGGGCCACAAAGCCATACTCTGGGCCCTATTTTTAATGTCCAAATCTTACAATAGCAAAACAAAAGCAAAGTGAAGGCACAGAAAAAATTAGCTGTCATTTTTTCAAGGTTGCAAATGGGAGCCAGTCTCTGCATGTTGAGGCATCCAAACTCGGAACGAAACAAGAAAAGGAAAGGTTCAATTTCTGACTCATTAGTAAGGCTTGTTGAACCTGCAGAGCACCATAAACATGTTTATTTAACTAAAGTACAGCCAGCTGGAACGCTTCCAGTGACTGAATTACCCTTTAAAGTAACAGATGAGACAAGGACAATGCAAAGGGCAAAAAAATCATTTCTGTATTTATGTTTTGCAAGGATCACAGCTGAACCTTTACGCTTGCAAAGTTCCAATTCTTTTCACATGAAACATTGAAAACATAATAATTTCACATTTTTTTCCACCTTTAATGTGACAAATATTCTGTATGTGCAGTTAGAAAATAAAAATCAGCACAGCTTCAGCTCACCTGACCTGAACATTCAGAGTCACACAAAGACAGTTGCAAAGTCAGTCCTCTGTCTTATGATGCAATAATTATTGCAACAGTTGGTTGCGGGTTTATGTTTTTGAGCTGCCTTCTGGTTCAGAATTATGAAGCATGTCTCACGTAATGTGACGTGAAGGTTGGAGAAAATGCAACATTCAAATATGATTTAGTTCCACAAATCAGACTTTTTGCTTTGGGTGAAAAGATTGGAATTGGGTCGTTCAGACTGCAGGGAAAAGTTTTTAATTTGGGTCCAATTTACCTGGCGAAGAAACTATAAACCGAGCGGAAAAGGCCTGACAATAATCTGATAAATAAATGCAAATGTACAAATAAAAATACACAAGAATAAACTAAGAAACTGAAAGCAATGGGGTAAACCTGCATAGCAACTCTGAGTAATAATGAGTACAGAGAACTGAGTGTGGCAAAACCTACTGGCTATAAATAATCAAGCACAAAAGAAAGCCAAATCCAAAACACCAAAGAATTGTAATCGGATGTTGGTCTTATTAGATTAGAGACTTAGACTTCCTTTATTGTCATTGTACAAAAAAACACAAGGTGAATCTTGACAACGAAATGTCGTTACTTGGCTACCAGTGCAGCAGAGCTAAAACCTGATACTATAATAAATAAATACAAGTGCCATAGAATCCACAGGTTCAGTGTTGTGAACAAAACTAAAGTGCATGTAATGACCATGTCCGTGTGTGTGTGTGTGTGTGTGTGTGTGTGTGTGTGTGTGTGTGTGTGTGTGTGTGGTGTGTGTGTGTGTGTGTGTGTGTGTGTGTGTGTTATGTGGCGTTAAGCAGTCTGATGCCCGGGGGAAGAAACTGATCAGTTGTCTGGTTGTTCTGGAAAAGGATCAGAAAGGATTATTTTAGTTTCATTTCTAAATCATAAAAACCTGCAAACTTTTCGTGTCCTCTGTGTCTTTGTTTTGCTTTTGGAGGATATTTGTTTCCAAGGAAGCCAATTTGCAAGTCAGAGATACTTGAAGGCTTCTCTCTTCCTCCCTGGAATAATTTTGAAACATTCACGTAAGGATCCAAGCTGAAGGCAAATTCAGCCACTTCAAATCCAGACGATGGCCACATTTGCAAGTTTATGCAAATAGTTGTAAAACTTTGATTTGCCAGTCGTTGAATCTTGAGACAATTGTCTTTCGCCAACTTTGTCCTCTGTTTGCATTTCTACTTTCTGTCTTCCTGTATTATTTATGGGTTCTGAATTTATGTTTTCTCCCACCTGTTCTATATTTAGCCAGTTCAAGTACATAAAAACTTAATTTAGTTTGTCATTTTAACAAACACTTCCACCTTCTCCACCTGCTTGGCTTCAGGAGGGCATTTGCTAGTCTAAACATTCATGTAAATGCTATGGAAAAATGCTTTGTGCTGCATTGTAGCTCAAAGAAAATAACTCAAACCTCTGCAATGTGCATTCACTCTGGGCTCTGCACACTTTATTTTTATATGTTGTTTCTGTGGTGTGTGTTTTCTTTGCGTCTTTGTCGTTTTTCAGATTTTATTTGGCTCGGCGTGCGGCTGCAGCGTGGAGGGAGACAGGGATCGGTTGAGGCTGTCGTTGCTCACAGAGAGCATGCAGAGGACAGTGCAGATGGTACAGCTGTATTCAAACAGTGATAAATGACCGCCGCACCTGGCTCATGGTAACTCGAGTAAACACCGCAAATGCCAAGGTTAACACTTAAAACTTTTGATTTGCGTAGGCCTTTCAAAGTGTACTCAAATAAAATGGCCTATAAATGGACACTGGCACACAAGCAAACAAATTTTCTAAGTTTAGAGTATAATGATTAGCCAATAAGTATGCCAAATATTATAAAATGTTTACAGCTTTTTATTTTCTGTATTTACAAAGTGTGACAAAGACTTTATGGAGACGATAAAGGGTCCAGAAACACAAGATATGCCTGTGCAGTTTGGTGGATTTTTACAAACATTCTTATAAAATAAAATAAACCAAGTGAAAGTGCAGTTTTACTTCTTCTTAGTGGATAATAGATAAACTTCAAGGTCACAATTTCTTGCACCTGTTTAGGTCTATAACGATCATGCACTGCAGGTTTGTAGCCAAAACAGGACAATGTATTATGTTTAACTTAAATAAGGGGATTATAACAATACATTCTGCAGGACGATAACAAAATGATCTCCCTGCAGAGAAGCTGTAAGAAAAAAGGCTGCATATGTTTCATATTCCAAACAATTTAAATACAATTTATTGTACAAATATTTGAGAAATATCTATTTTAGATGCAAAGACAGTGCAGTAAAAACAGTCCAGCTTTTTATACATTAAAATAAATGTCGTCCCATGGACATCGCCATGTTGTTTACACAGCAAAGCATTCTGGGTAAACTATGTATGCCAGGTCCAGTTATGCTAGATTCATCCAGCCAAAATAGCATTGAGTTAGTTAGTTGAAATTGATGGAAATGTAGAAATCACAAGAGAAAATGAAGATGATGAGGAGCAAATGAGGAAGAAGACGGACGTCATGGAAAAAGATGGAGTTTGTGCTGCTGCTGCCACCGTTAGCGTCGTAAATAAAACAGTGAAGGACATGAACTTCTGACGGTGTGATCCGGTAAGTAGCTCTGTAAACAGCTCTGTGTCCGGTCAAACCTCAGTGATTTCACTTTCGTTAGCAGCAATAGCCATTAGCTTCCTCATAAGTTTTGCTCAGACAAACGGCTCACAGTCTTCTGGAGAGAAATGTTGAAAGCACAAATGTGACTCATTCGATGCTGGCTCGCTTCACAATTTTCTTTAAATTGCAGCTAACAGCGCCACCATGTGGCATTGTCAAAATTTACACCAGTCAAATGCAAAGTCAGTCAGTGGAGGCCTCACTTGTCATACTGGAAAAATTATGATAAGATCATTTATATAGCCATTTTTACCCTGTGGTTTGTACTATAAAGTATTTATTTTCATTTAGCTTCACCAATTTTGATTATTTTTCTTTAAAATGAATTTTTGCAATTTTGCATTTAAATGCTCAGAAGTGCAGATGGTGAGGCGGCAGAGCCTCACCTGGGACTGATCAACCTCTAACTGCACTGGCTGCCATTCTCAGAGAGCATGCGCTTCCTGTCTGTACACCGTTAATAAAACGGTTGTGTGTGAAGGATACAGAAAAGAAACCCGCAAACTCCTGTTAGATGAGCTAATAGCAGCGGCAGCTATAATCTACCACAGTAATCACTTATTAATGATCGCAAAATAAACATGAAGCAAAAATACACTAGTGCAGCAACAATAACAATAAATAACAAATGGCAAACTCTATAGGTGAAAAATATAATGAAGAGATATATCTGTTTGTTGAAACATGGAAAGAGTAGCATTTTTAAAATATGCAGACATTGAGACAAATGAATCGGTTGCATCTGCCGCCTTGCTGAAAAAACTGCTAATATGAGTGAAATCTGTCTGCAGGCAGGATGTTCAACCTAACAGTTTCATATCTCGACTCCAGAGACAATATTTCAAAGTAGCGTAAATACAATCTGTTTCTGCTTTTGTCGCCCTGTAGAAATTATTGCAACACATTTAATACTTTCTCAGAAGCATTTCTGGGTTATGTTTTATGTCGGATGGAAACATGTTGACTCCTGAAGCTGCACTGAGCAAATTTAACCTTGGAGTTGGTCTGGCAGAACCTGTTGCGACTGTGACACTTTGGTCTTATTTAGTCAACACTGCCTGTGCTATTCTCTCTGTTTTCATGTCAACACATTTTGTTTCCTGCACAATACAGTATGAAGAAACTGGCATCCATTTCTTATCTGCACATGCGTTTAAACAAGTTGCAGGTTTTATGTCGACCAGCTGAGCAGAAGTCTGACTTTTTAACACTAATTCATTTTCCTGTTAGCCGTTTCCATTTCTGACTCCATGAGGGAAGATTTCAAACTGCTGTTTCTTTTTCTGATCTAAGATATTTGACATAAACACGACCTTTACGCAAGTTAGGGGTGTTCAATCTGTGGACCACGGGCCATTTGTGGCCCTTGAATTTATTTTTTGAGGTTAAATAAAGTTTTATTGGATGGATTATAGTTCTTTAGAAGTCATTAGACTTTCATGAAACCTTGACTGATAACATTTCCGCTAAATGGGAGAGGAAGCAAGAGTTTTCAAATGCATCCGTCTCACTCTCCTAATTTTAATTGTTTTAATTTTTACCAACGCAAATTTTTACTTCCAAGTTTTGCCAATTTTGACCTTTAAAAAACACTGATGGAAAAAAGAGAAAAACAATTTCAACAACTCAGAAACGGTCAGTTACAACTAATACTTGAGATTCTGCTATTCAGTGTGGCGTAACAGATTCATCACAACCATTTCTGTGAATTTCAACCTGTTAAGATTTTTTTTCTCTCTTTATTTTAGCTTTTCAGCAGATCAGCTGACCATCAACCTATATTATTTACAATTCATTTTGCTAAGAAATGCATTTTTTTCTCCATATTAGACATTGTTTCTCAGTTAAAAAGTCCTAAAATATCCTACAAACCTAATGAGGCAAAGTGAAATAAAAGCAGCGTTTAAACCAAGACGTTGCATTAACTGATCACTGCAGTGCAGAATATTAATGCTGATATATTAATGTTTGTTTTTGTCTGTTGAGTAAAAACGTCCTGACGTTGAAAGTTGTGATTTAGACGTGTAAGAATTTTAAGGAAGGCATTTTTGAACATGTGGTCTTCAGCTGCTCACCTTTCAGCTCCATTAAACCTGCAGATTTACACCGCAGCCACAAAAGGGAAGAAAAGAGAGGAAAGGAAAAGAAATCACATTTCCTGGATAAGTGCAGTTATTGTTTCCGTTCAGGGCGTTGGACAGAACCAGGCTGGTTTGGTCTCGTTTCAGGTGCACTGATATGTTTGCACTGGAGACGGGATGAAGGATGCTCGGTGGGATTTTGTGTTTTTGCTGTGTGTAAAATAAACATATTTTAATCTGCATAGAAACCCACATTATTAAATCATATGAAATAATTACATCTCGGAGAAAGTCGGATATCAAATATTAACTAATTAAAATCATCTCTACTCTCACTGCGATTTAAATGACAAAAATAAACAATTATAATAATTTGCCATTAAAAATGTCAGGAGCAGATTTAATGTTTAGCTCAAAAAGGCCTTTTTTAATGTAACGTAAATTAAAATGTTTACTGTATAAAAATATATAATCTAAAAGAAGTTTGGATATGCAGTGACTTTTGGCGGCTGAAGGCGGGTTCGATCTTGTTGCTAAAGTTCGTGGTTGAAGTTTTCCAAAACTAGTTTTGGTTTCCATGCTGACAACATTTAAATGTCTCCCTTTGAAACGCAAAAAGAGACAATAATGCTTGGAAATGATATTCTCCTGCTTCTGGAATGAAAAAATAACTTTGACTTGATGTTTCGAACGCGCCGGGTTTTGTGCAGAAACTTTTAAAAATGGAGGCTTTATATCTGTGGAAGCCAGGACTGTAATCAATAAGTCACTATCAATAAGTAAACATCAACACTATCAGTGTTGATGTTTCATTTCAGGCATTTTTCTGTCCAAAGTCTCTTCACTGTCATAACATGTTAGGTGAAGTATCCAGTACACCTCTTAAAGGGCCAGTATTATGTTTTTAAAGGCCAATTATTACATTTTACAGCTTAATAAAGTAACTATGTTACCTTATTAAGATGCTATATTCATCCTTAATGGCTTGAAATTGTGTTGTCCTGTCTGATCGATCTCAGCTTTGTCCCTGGTTACTCTCTGTGTATTTAAGTCCATCTGTGTCTCTTGTTTCCTTGTCGGGTTTTTGTCTCGTCTGTCATCAATTCTTGTTTATTTCCAGTTTATTATGAGCTCTTGGCATTCTGCCTGGATTATTGTGCTTTATTCTTCATTAAATCATCATTTCATTCTACCTCACCATTTCACAACCACAAAACCTGACATCAATACCATGATTTATTGTTTCTCTCTTTCCACAAAAAAAATGTAAAAACATTTGAAATACAATTTTCTCTACAGACTTCATAAATCCTTTTATTTCTTGTTTCAGTTTTTGTTTTTGTATTTTATTGCCATTACCGTTATATCACTGGAAAATGGTTTCAAAATAGCAATATTATCGTTTATCACAATAACCTCTGGGGCAATTTATCATCTAGTAAAGTTTGTTATTGTGACAGCCCAATTACTTCATGTTTTCACCCACATGAGCAGAATTTACTCTGTATTCACTGCGTTTACTTATTAAAGCAGTCGAGTCACAACATGAAGCCAGATCCAAACATTCCCACCAAGAAAATCAGTTTCATGAAGGATCGTTTCAGCAAAACTCTCGATTAATCCCAGATCTGTTTTCTTATCTTTGCACCTGTTGAAGCTTTAATACCTTTAATGTCCCTCAAGTTACACGAGACTTGAAATATTTAATAAAACTTTGCATCGTGGCTCCATGACAATCAGGATCTCTGATTTCTGCTTTTAGATTTGCTGCGTTATAGGCGTTACCTTCGATTGGCTGCAGGTGAGCTGAGCTCCGCCGCCGTGTTCTGCTTCTCCTGTACGGCCAGAACAGCTGCAGGCTTCACATGCAGGCAGTTTATATGAATAAATGAACCGACCTGATCCGAGCCGCGTCAGGGAAGTCCCCCTCACAGGGACAAAGGACCCTGATGTGGAACCAGAAAGATTTAGCGGGATTAGGATTGAGCAGCAGCAGTATTAATCTACAGTAGCACATGTAGTGACTGTGCTCAGTTTCAGCAACATGTAAAAACAAAACTTTGTTTTTGCAGCAGATCCCATCATCTACTTAGTCAGGAATGTTTGTTTCTCCTAATTTACAATAAATTGCTTAAACTTTTACGTTTGGTTCCTCCAGTCGTAGTGATTAGCGCCGTTAGCATGTTTCAGCTCAGGATCCATGTTGTTGGTATTTCTGCCACCCGACTCGGGGATAAATGATTCCTCTATGTATGTTTAGCTTTCGTGTTAAACAAAGTGACATTTACAAAACATAAATAACAAATATAGTCATTTGTTACAACATTAAAATCTAAAATATCCAAACGGCTTGTTGCCATGGAAACAATACTGTCATAACAAGTTTCCAGATCTTCAAAATAAAATGGATTTAACATTTAAATGAAACTTTCTGGAGAATAAAGTCAGCCTCATCAGATGGCGAACGTTTAGTTTTAAACAAATTGAGAGTTAAAAGTTTATGGAGCTGTAATACTTTGAACAATGTTACCATGGAAACCATATCTCAAATGTAAATATTATGACAAAAATAATCTGAAGAGGAAACGCAAAGAAATCGTGAGTAAAGGCTTATTTATTTATGACATATATTTGTAATAATTCATGCTGATGTTTGATAATTCACTTTGCAAAATGCAGAATCATCTGATGACTAAAACTTAAACGTGTTTCATGACTCATTTATTTCCCTGGTAGAAGTTTACAAAGCATCAGTTTAAA
This sequence comes from Poeciliopsis prolifica, assembly GCF_027474105.1. NCBI lineage: Eukaryota > Metazoa > Chordata > Actinopteri > Cyprinodontiformes > Poeciliidae > Poeciliopsis > Poeciliopsis prolifica. The sequence goes on along the minus strand of NW_026562389.1, from coordinate 10,678,452 downwards.
TGCATAGTTAGCTTCGCTTGCGAAAACTTTCTAAATTAGAAACAGAAATGAAAACTTTTCAGAGAAATTAGGGAATGTATTTAATCCTGGCTGACAAAAGCAGAAAGTTTTAAAATCATAATGTGTGAAATCAGGTTGTCTCTAATACATACTGGTTAACCTTAACCCTAACCCTAACCTTAACCCTAACCTTAACCCTAACCTTAACCCTAACCCTAACTGATGCATAAATATCATAAATTCATTTTTACATGTCATGAATGTTTGTTTTATGCAGGACTGAAATGGAGAAACGTCACCTGGAAGAGAAGGCATCAGTGGAAGAGGTTAGTTATTAAAACTTGGGAAAAACTAAATGTTACTTTTTGTTTTAGTTGTTTTTCTGCATTTAGTTTGAATGTTTTCTCTGTGCATGGATGGGATTTCTCATAAACATGAAATTTATTTTACTTTGGGTTCTCTGAAATGCTATATATGTGTGTGTGTATGCGCATGGTTCTTGGTCCTGTATGTCTCTTTGTTGACCTTTGACCTGACCTAACATAACCCAAATCTTTATGTTGGCTTCGAAAAGAGATCTGAAACCTTTACAGTCCAAAGAACCAGTTTTACCTTCAGATAAAAACACTTTTTTAGAGCCACAAATGTTACATGACTTTTGATACACATCTTTGCTCTGATGCTCCACACAGCCACGTTAGGAGACCGTAGTCCTCGACACGTCCGTCGCAGGCTCGATTCCCAGGCCTGTGACCTTTGCCACATGCCGTCCCCCTCTCTCATTTCCTGTTAATTCATTATCAAATAAAGGCCACTAGAGGCAACAAAGCCTTAAACAAACCTACAGTAATCTAACTATAGAAAATCTGTTGTCATTTTTAAGGAACCAGCATTTTATTTCTTTTTTGGGATTTAAACAACATGATAATAAGATCCTGAGTTGTTTGGTTGGTTTTTTCATTTCTGTTTCTTAGCTCCTCTTCTTTTATAAGCTGGTTTTTGTTTGACCCTGGTTTGGTGCTCTTTTAATTATTCTAATTTCAGTATTTTAATTTTTTTACTTTGTTAGATCAGTCTTGTTTCTGTAATTCAGTCCTTTCTTAGCTATTCTAGTTCATTATGCCTCGTTGGTTCAGTTCCCCTTTATGTTGGATTCATTTAGTCCCTTCAGTTTCTCTCTCTCCTCTCTACCTGTTAGGCCTCAACCTGATCCTTTGTGTCAACATTCAGCCTCCCAGTACTTGAGCACCTCTCCTTCAGTTACTCCTTGCTGGTTCCTCCTGTCACTTCCCCCAAGTCTCCCCATGTTCTCATCACTGGTTTCATCTTTTCATTATTCACTGCACATTTCCACTGTTTGCATTTGGGTTCTCAATTCATCTGCCACCAAATCATCACGACACATAAATAGTTATTTTTCATGAAACATCTGAATAATATATTAACTGCTAAAGAGTTAAATGTGAAAATTAAAACCTGAATCTGCCTTTAAATAATCTTTCACACCAATGATGATATTTGTGAATAATTAAGTAAAATTATAGGATAGTTTTCAACTCAGTAACAAGAAAAACAGATAAAAAAATACATAACTGGAACTTTTCTTGTTCTTCTGTTGTGGAAATTCAATGCAGTTGTTCTGTTGTACATTACTGATGACTGTGGCCCTGTGGGTAGAGTAATTGTTTTGTGATCAGAAGGTTGTAGGTTCAATTTCAGCTTCCTCCTGGCATATGTTGATGTACCTCAGGGCAAGGCACTTAACCCATACTGATGTATAAATGCGTGAGAGTTTGTGTGTGGATGTGACTCCAGTACAAAGGATGTTTTTAATCTTTGCAAAGCAATAAAGCTGTTAACTATCAAAGTGTTAGTGTATTATATTTACTGTTGGTTGTACTGACTGTACTTCCCTTCATAGAACCAAACCTGGACAAACCCAGGCAAACACGATGATGAAGCCTCAGTTGGTTCCAGCGATGGACAGCAGGTTCAGCCCGGCCAGAAGCTGCAGAAAAAACATCGATGTGAAAAGTGTCTGAAACATTTCAGATTTGAGAGTCATCTGAAAATTCATCAGCACATTCATACTGGAGAGAAGCGCTATCTCTGCGACCAGTGTGGAAAGGGTTTCACTCAGAATGGTTATTTTAAGATTCATCTGCGAATCCACACTGGCGAAAAGCCTTACAGCTGCAATCAGTGTGAGAAGAGGTTCAAATGTTCCACAGGGCTGAAGTCTCATAAGCGAATACACACGGGTGAAAAGCCTTACAGCTGCGATGAGTGTGAGAAGAGCTTCAAATATTCCTCAGTGCTGAAGTGTCATCAGCGAATCCACACTGGTGAAAAGCCTTATAGCTGCTATCAGTGTGGGAGGAGGTACAGATTTGCTTCTGGGCTGATGTATCATAAACGAATCCACCCAGAATAAAAATCCTGATCCACATAAGACAGCAGCAACATCTGGAATGTGAGGGAACTTCTTTCTCTCCTCCTGTCTTCTATCACTACAGCAACAACAGTCGGTGCTGTCACTAACATTTATATCAATAATAATAACAAGCATGCAAATAAGTTGTCATGTTGTCCTTTTGTTGTAGCAAAAACAAAGATGCTGTCGAGATCTGGGGTTGTTTGAGTTTGCTTTTGGAATTTTGGCATTTTTGGTGTTCCTTAGGTTTTCTGTTTTTGTCTTGTTTTCCACTTCTGTTCTTCCTTAGTGAGTCTAATTATTTTCTGTTATGCTACATTACATTCTGGTTTTAATCACAACACACACGCACATAAACACTATATACCAGCTCGCTGTATAATAAATAAATAAAATAAATTTAATTCCCTTCTCACCCACCGCGGGTGGTTCTTATCCTCTGAGCTCGGGTCCTCTACCAGAGGCCTGGGAGCTTGAGGGTCCTGCGCAGTATCTTGGCTGTGCCAAGGACTGCTGCACATTTCTGGACTGAGATGTCTGATGTTGTTCCTGGGATCTGTTGTAGCCACTGCTCCAGTTTGGGGGTTACTGCCCCGAGGGCCCCGATGACCACAGGCACCACTGTGGTCTTCACCTTCCAGGCCCTCTCCAGTTCTTCCCTGATGCCCTGGTGTTTCTCCTGGTGTTTCTCCTGGTATTTCTCCAGGTGTTTCTCCTGGTGTTTCTCCAGGTGTTTCTCCAGGTGTTTCTCCTGGTGTTTCTCCAGGTGTTTCTCCTGGTGTTTCTCCTGGTATTTCTCCAGGTATTTCTTCAGTTCCCAAATGCGTCTGGAGAAAAATGAGGTTTGGAAAATCAGCTGTCCAGCAGAGAGGAGGAAATCAAACTCATTTATATATTAATAGATACCTAAAAAAAATCATTTTAAACATTTGTACTACAGTTACTTGAAACCACCTTTTAAATAAAATATACAATGAAAATACTTATGCAGCTACATGTAAGGACCGTTTCCATGTTTTACATTTAAGGCTCCTGATGTTCAGAAAATATCACTAGCTCCAAAACAGTCGATATTTTCACTGATAACTAATAAAAATGTGTTACATAAAACTGATTGGTTTTAACATTTTTGTTTGCATTTTATTGTTTTGTTTTTTGTTTCACAATCTGAAATAGAAAATGCAAATTGTTGTCATTCAAACTTCAGCCGTTTTTTGTCGTCGTTCAGCTGTGTGGCAGTTTGTGACATCACGCCCTTCTCTGTGACATCACAAAGCTGCATTCCTGAGCTCTACGCGAAGAATCTTTACAGAACCCAAAGAGCAAGGAGATTATTTCCGAGCAAGAGATCAAAAACAAACGTTTTTGAGACAAAACGGCATTTTCTAACACAACAAAGGAAGTTATTGAGCATTTATTGGATTTGTCGAGACAGAAAGGAGCAACAATGAATGAGATCAGTAAGACTTCTTCGCCTGAGTACCAGGAGATCATACAACTCCGTGACCAGACTGTAGCTCAACAGTCACTGAAACTGCGTGTCGTCCTGAATGAAAGCAGCATGGTGACTGAGGAACAGTCTCTGATTAACGGAAACGAGACTCCGGAGACTCAACTCAACTTGGACAGCAAACAAGTTGCATTTGAAAAAGACATAGAGCTTCAGCAGCAAACCCAGGATTTGCAGATCTCGGTCAACGTAAATGCGGCCCTGCTGGAGAGAAACGAGGCTTTGGAAATCGAAGTGCAACTTCTGACCAGACTGCTGAGAGACAAAGAGGTGGAATACAGACTCCACTATCGGGCTCTGGAGGAACAAGTCCAGAAGTTTCAAGAAGTCCTGGCTGATTTGCAAGACATGAAAAGGAAATATATGTTCCTGATGGAGCAGAAGCAGAACGACGGGTCAAGGAAACTTGAGGAAACTGACAAAAGGATCAACAGTCCACTGGGTCTTCAAGAAGAAACCAAGAAGCTTCCAGTCAATTCAGGATACAGCCCAGCCAGTGTGAAGGCTCCAACACAGAACGCTTCGATTGGACCGTCTGAGCCTGAAGATCAGACCCAGCAGCAGCTGAACCAGTTGCTGGTTCTCCAGCAGCAGCAGAACCAGCAGAACCAAAGATCAGATCAGACCCAGCAGCAGCAGAACCAGCTGCTGGTTCTCCAGCAGCAGCTGAACCAGAGATCAGATCAGACCGAGCAGCAGCAGAACCAGCTGAACCAGAGATCAGATCAGACCGAGCAGCAGCAGAACCAGCAGAACCAGAGGTCAGATCAGACCCAGCAGCAGCAGAACCAGCTGCTGGTTCTCCAGCAGCAGCTGAACCAGAGATCAGATCAGACCGAGCAGCAGCAGAACCAGCAGAACCAGAGATCAGAGCAGAACCAGCAGCTGGAGAATCAGCTGCTGGTTTTGCTGCTGCTGGTTCTCCAGCGGCAGCAGAAACGGCAGCAGCAGAACCAGCAGCAGCAGAACCAGCAGCCATCTGAAACCCAGCCGTCTATCTCCAGACGCGTGATCAGCGGAATCGCCAACACGTTTCTGAGGATGTACAGAACCGGCACACTCAGATACTGGGTTGATTATTGGTATTTCTAAATGATGAAAAAAAAACCACACATAAAAAGTGTCTACACTCTAAAAAGAAATGAGTTAAATCGACTTAATCGAATCACTTCAATTGGTAACAAGTAAATTAATTAGGTTTATCCCACCTAGTTTATTAAGTTTAACCACATTCAGTTAACTTAATAAATTGAGTTCTTTCCAACTCAATATATTATGATCTTCCAACTCAATTCATTAAGTTAAACCAACTTACTCTGTTAAGTTGGTTTAACTTAAGTTAATTGTTAATTAATTTGCTAAATAACTAATTAATTATTAATTAATTGTTAAGACATGACAATAATGAATTAGTTAATTAATTAACAATTAATAATTAATTAAATTAATTAACTAATTAATGATTTATTTTAATAGCTTCAATTGCTATTAATTGAAGCTATTCAATTGGTAACAAGTAATTCAATTAAGTTGGACTACTTAATTGAATTAAGTAATTAATGGAATTACTTAATGAGTTAAGTAATTAATTGAATTACTTAATTTAATTAAGTAATTACTTGTTAATTATAATGAAGAAGTAACTAACAATTACTTGTTAATTCAGTTAACAAGTAATTGAATTACTGGTTACCAGTTGAATTGCTTCAGTTGGTAACGAGTAATTCAATTAAGTTGAGGCAGCTTAATTGAATTACTCGTTACCAATTGAAGCAATTCAATTAAGTTACAAAAACTTTGTAAATTGAGATGTATAAAGTTAATGAGTAGAGTTGGATGAGAGAGGAGCTGAACCGTCTCCCATTAAGTCCTGGGAAGCTAAAAATAAGCTGTGGCCAATATCTTTTTGTCGCAAAATGTGGACAAAAATGCTACTGGACATAGTATTTATGTTTCTATCTTGGTCTGTTTTTCTGTATGTTGTTTTTGTTTGAAATAAATTCATGGGAGGGAAGAACGAGGGAAAATGAAACAGGAAGAAACGGCAGTATGTGGTAGACATACAAAAACCGTCACCAACCAAAACGTCAACATACATGTACTTTAATCAACTGTAAGTTTACAAAGCAGGGAAATAAATTAGTGATTTAGGATTCATCTGGAAAATTTTTTCAAGTAAGCTGAGTGTGCCTGTTAAGAGTGTTTAGCTATTTTTTTTTACAAAAGCTAAAAGAATTAGCTTTTTAGTGGAAGTAAAGACCCTACTGGGGCAAGTACTTTTCACATCCCTGGTATAGAAGGAAACTGACCATTATCAAGTGTAACAGTGCAGTTTTTAACAGCCTGTTGGGTTCACATTTACCTTAAAGTAAAGGAAAACCAACCAAATGTTATGATCATCACATCTCAGCATTTCAAGGAGCAAGACCCTATTAGGAAGTGACAATGAGGTGCGTAAAGAGAGGGCTGATGGGAAAGCCAGGCTGTCTGTGTGGTGTTTTTATTACGGGCTGCTCTTCTGATTTCTTCCCTGGAAGAATAAAAAAAGCTCCACCTCATCCATGAAACAGGTTGGCGACGCCTAGCCGAACAGGAAGGAAAGCCATACAGGCTCTAGCATGACATATGTAAGCCGATCTCAGCTGGATTTGAAGTTTTAAGAGCTTCTGCCTGAAAGATTTAGTATTAAGAGGGGGAACTGTATACGACACCCTTATAAATTGGAATCAATTTTTCAAAGGAAATCATAAAAGCCCTTTCTCTTCCCTCTTCTTGCCACGGTGATGGCTTCATTTAAAGTGGGCCTGTTCACATTCTTCTGGGCATCCGCCTCAAGCGTTGGCCTCTGAGACGGGAGGTTTACGCCGAGGTTAGAGGGTTTTAAAGGTCCAATTTGAGCCGTTTTTACATTACATCAGGCTATCTTGTGGTATTGTTAGGAAAAAGGAGCAAAGAATAATACTGCGCCGGGGAGAACGACAAAGCCAGTCACTTCCTACAAACTGACCCAACTGATGAGAAAAGCAAAGCCAGTGTTACGACTTGCAGCGTTCCTAAAAGGGTCCATATGTACGAAGGCCATCGTTAAGCAGTTCTGGTTCCGTTGTGCTTCACTTGCCGGGCTCGTAACAAAACGCCGGGCTCCCTGGGAGGCGTCAGGGTGACGCATGATGATGACTCCCCGTCCGCTCCTCGTCCCACATCTACACCCAAAAAATGTAAAAAAGTAAAATTATTCAAGTAAAAAAGTATTTGGTAAAATGTCTACCCAAGTACTGAATAATTAATCAAATGATCAATCATTTAATATTTAAAAATTATGTCATCCGATGGACCAAGATAAGTGGAAGGACAGTGAATGCAACTCTGTATCTGCTCCATCTGGATGACGTGTAACATTTGATCATATTTTGGCATTAAAGCTGTTTTATTTACAACCTGATCTCATTATTTCTCAAGGTAATTTAAACTGAGGGGTTCTGGTCTTGTCTAGAAACAAATTAACGAACCTGGGAGGCGCACAGAGACAAAAACAAATAAACTCCAACAAAACTTACAACTTACAACGCAACTCTGCGTGCGATCAGAAAGAACATAATATTCATATTCAGATCATTATTTCTGTCCTGAAACACCAGCAGTTCATCTTTAAACTACAAGATGTTGCACTAAATAAGCGACTAAATACATATTTAAAATTTGAAATCCACATGTTTTTTGTGAAATGTTTATACAATAAAATGCCACAATTTATCATACAGTTTTGAAGGCAGACTGTATGATAAATCATCAGTAACTTTCCATAGTTTATAGTTCTGAACTGTTGACAGGATCCAGGACTACTTGAATATGTTGGCCTAAATATGTTGCAGTTTTCCTAATATCTAAAATAAATGCTGCTTGTGAAATGCCAAAACTCATAATTACTTAAAATTTTTATATCTTAGAATATTTTTTCAGCCTTGCAGGTCGCCCATGATGACCGATGGCCTAATGACGTCATGAGCTCCATTCTCTACTGGAGTCCACAGAGTGAACACAGGAAGGCTGACTTCAGCCCAGTACCGTATTTTTCGGACTATAAGCCGCCACTTTTTCCCATGTTTTGAACCATGCGGCGGTGCAGCTTTTCTGTGTTTTTTTTCTTCAACCGCCAGGGGGCGCGTTTCAGCAGGAAGTGAATCATTGGAAGTCAAAATTGGAAATCAAAGAAGAAAGTGTTGATTTTCATTTAGAACAAGCACATGCTAGCAGCAGGCACTCTTTGAGATGCTAACAAGAGCTATCCTGCCTGCGGTTCTGACATTACCTGTCCGACCGGATCCAGGCTGGTCCGGTGTCGCCGTTACCGCCACACCGAACTCCAAACAGCGGATGCTGCCGAACTGGACGCTGGGAGAAAGACAAGCCGCGCTAATGGAGCTATTGCTACCTTTGCTAATGGATCCAGAACACCGGTACTGAATGTGAAACCGCCACAACACCGAACGGTTCGACAACAGCCGGACTCGGAGCTTGGAGGACTTACCGGATCTCCGACCAGAGGTTCGTGTCATTATTTATGTTTCATTCACCTTTCAGCCAAAGACGGCTCAAAGAAAGTTAAAAGCAACAACAAGATAGTCATAAAACTTTGAAAATAAAAAATAATAAAAGATCAAGCAGATTAAAAATAGACAAAGTAAACATAAAAAATTTGCGTCGCAGTTTGTTAGTTTTTTTCTTTGTCATAAATAGAAAATGAAGCTCATGGAAAAGTTGCAGTTTTATTTGTGATTCATAATTAAAATATTTGCAGAAACTCATTAACAACATTTACAGCAACCTGAAACAGCAGCGTCATCATCTCACCTGAAACTGACGTCAAACCTTCGATGAAGTGCATCGATTTGCTCACATGAAGCTCCAAACCCTCCGGGACTTTCAGACTCGCTTTCCTCTCTCCTGGTGATGAAGGAGTGAAATGATGAAGATGATGAGTTTCACCCGGTAAAGAGGGTTAATGAGATAAAAGCCACGCGGCGGTCCGGGTGGTCTCTGGGGTCCCGGTCCTTGTAAAGATGGCGACCTCCGCCATGACCCGCACAGCTGCAGCAAAGACTCGGTAACAAGTCAGTGATTCAATTAAGATGCGCTTCAGTTTGGCTTTGGAAAATACGGTGTTTAAAGTCCAACTGCAGATGTTCCTGACAATATTAGCTCCTCAGCAGGTATGATGTGGACTGTTTGTTTAAAATTAACAGCAATAATTTGGGTTATTTCGCTTGTCATAAGAGAAAAAATGACCATTTTTTTAAAACATATTTTCATCTTAATCATTTGTTTGTAAACGTCACTTTATATTTATTAAATCCAATTTAAATATTTTTCTCTAAAATATTTAGTATTTAGCTCCCAAGCTATAGCTGAACATTTAGTTTACAAACTAAACATTTAGTTTGTAAACTAAATATTGAACTTAAAGTAAAACTTTAATATTTAGTTTGTAAGCTAAATATTTAGCTCGGCCAAATATTTATCTAGAAGGCAAATTCACTTGCTGATAAGTGAAAGTGGACGCATTTTGTGTTATAATTTCCATTTTATTGTTTTTGTTTGTTGTGGGATCCTTTGGGGGTTGGAAGAGACGTTTGAAAAATGATCCATTTCCAGTGTGAATTGACTGGTCTTTAACAGGGCAAACTGCCACTACTCCAGAAACTGATTATTTTATTTCATTTTTATTTATGTATTGTATTCATATGGATCACGTTTTGTATCAAAACAAAGATTCACTCGTGTATCATTTGAAAATGGCCTCAAATCATCAGTATTTTTGGTTATTGCAATTACTGAGTCAATTTATCGCCCACTAATATTTATTATGATATGCCTGGCTGCCTTTCTTCTTGCTCTGAAAAGATTACATTTCATTTCCTGCTAAAATATTATCAATAACTGTGACTGTCATTGTAAAATAAATAAATAAAAAGCAGCCAAACCAGTTGGGGATGAAAATGTCTCCAAAAATCAGACACATTTCCATCTGACACATTATATTCATTCATGGCTACATAAAACAAAGAATGTAAGTCAGTGTGCCTGACCCTGCATAAACACTTGCCATAAAAGTTAACTGAGGATTTGAAGGGGCCGGGCTGGTTGTGGAGCGGCCCAGAGCCGCCGCCTGGCGGGGCCAGCAGCTCTGGCGGGGCCAGCAGCTCTGGGCCGCCTCCGATCCTCGGATGACGCTGCAGCCGATTCCGTGCGAGGAGGTTACGTTGGGAACAGGAACGCCGTAAAGGCAGAGCTGCAGGATCTGGAAACTAGATTGGAGTGAATGAAGCAGTGCATCAAGCCCTGCTGGAGGTTTTTTTTTTCCGTTTTTTAACCTCTTCATCTGTTCAGGTGAAGTTTCATGAGCAGCGACTCTGAAGATTAAACAAAAACAAAATTATGCTTTGGCTCAACTATTGAATGTTTATTATTGTGATTCTGTTTCTAGGCCTGTCTTAATAAGCATTAAATTAGTTAAATGCATAATAAATTCAAAACAAGTTCAATATTTTTCATTTACATGATTGTTTCTTTTTTCTTTCTTTAAACCCTAAAATTGTATAATAAATGTCTTAAGTCTGGTGCTTTGGTCTCAACTAACCCTTAATGTAAATTATAATACATTTTATGCATGTTTTCGGTCATTTTGTTTATATCTTTTGGATATTTTAAATGTCTTCCAGCTCCCAACATAAATGTTCTTCAAAAATTATGGTTTATTAATCCTTGACAATGCGTTCTTGAATGTCTTGTTATGCTATTATTATTATTGCCTGAAAATTGTCTCACAACAATATTATAGTTTATTGCAATAACTTCAGGGACAATTTGACATCCATTTGTTATTATGACAGGTCTATACGTTAACTGTAAATTTGAAATCTCTTCCATCATCCTGGTAAGGGACTACAGATGAAAATTAGCCTTAATCTGGAATATTTATGTGATGAGTTTATGTTAATTAAAAATAACAAGCAGGCATCACGTAAGATTCCCTGCTGAGTTTTCAAAATTAACAAAAAAATTATCTATAGAGTGTTTTTAAACATTAAATATAGAAACTTGGGTAATTAAAAACATTGAAGTAATTTTTCTGAATTAATGCAGTTAAAAACCTTTCAGAACCTTTCATGGTTAAAAGTTTCTGCTGCGACCCGAAAGCGGCAGCGTTGTTGTGCAGAACGGTGAGGATGAGGAGGAACCACACATGGATTGCATCAGGATACTTTGCCGTTGGCTTAACACGGCACCCACAGTAGCTATCACCTTTTTCCCTGGATAAATGATTTCCCAGATGTTCCCAGACAAACGAAGCAAGTGTTCATCAAAGGAAATGTGTTTGCTGGAGTTTTCTGCTGCTCATGTCTGCTCCTCCTCCAAATTTTATGTTGTTTGTGTTTTTGACACAGAAGTTGCTTTGCATCAGAGATCATTACAACACAGTTTACTTTTTACAAAAGTGTAAAGGATAATCCAGAGTCGTGCTTTAAAACACTGAATTGGACACTTTGCATTTGGTAAAGGTCTGATGAAGAGGTCTGTTGCTCCACTGCAAAAACATAAAATCTTACCAAGTTTCTACTGCAAATATCTTAGTACATTTTGAATGAGACAAAACTAACAAAGAAGTAATTTTCCAATTACTTGTAAGTTAATAATTCCTTGATATTGACAGAAAACACACTGGTTTCATTGGCAGATTTTCCTTCACTTATAACAAGACATTTTCTTCATGTTCTAAGTAAAAATAATCTGCCAATAGAAATATTACTTTTTATCAATATTAATTAATTACTGACTTTAAACAAGCTGATACGTCTGGCTAAAAAGTTACTTGCACATTAGTTTTGTTTTATTTTAAGTGGACCAAGACTTTCTAGAAACTAGACCAAAAATACTTGGTAAGAATTTGTGTTTTTGCAGCATCCTGTGATTCATGATTGAGTTTCTGTCATTCCAAATTATTTTCACTTCATTATTATTTGCGGTTCAGTATTCAGGTATTATTCAGTGGAATGCAATTACAAATTATTTCTTGAAGATTAATCAAGTATTCCAAAAATATTGGATGATAAAAGTCTTAAATCTGGTGCTTTGGTCTCTTAATTTAAATTATGATTAATTTTATGCGCGTTTTCGGTTATTTTTTTTTGTTATTTTTTTTTGATATTTTAAAAATCTTCCATCCTTGCAACCTCAGCCAAGTCCAGCCTGCATCAACTAGCAACCAAAATAGAGGTCCAGCACATTTGGTCAGCTGGTTTTACCACTACTTGAAAAAGACAAGTGTTTAGTTGTTGACCTAGCATTCACTGCTCTTCTCTTTGCAGCCATTTTTACGTGTGGGGCGTGGCCAGTAGCAGCTCATTTGCATAAAAGTGACAGCGTCTTAAGCTCATGCTCAAAGGAGTTCAAAATAGGCAGAACTGAGATGTAATGAATATGTTTTGCAAAACCTCCAGACTTATCCTAACCTTCTCAGGGAAGCACAAGCCCTTTAAAATGTAAATACACAGCACTCTGATAAATGTTTGCTGCTGCTGTCCTGGTGATGTGATCTACTGAGCTGATCTTGTTCTCAGATACTCAAACCCTGAAACTAAAAGAAATAAATCAGGAGACTCCTGTCCTCCCCCTCCCTAAAGTAATTTTTTCCAACCCTCTCTTTTTGTTCTGAAATCCCACATGTGCCCAATATATCACTTAGACTGTATCACCTTCTCCCTTTGTTTATCATCTCCTCGGATGTCCATGTGGAATCCTCATCTTATCCCCTTCACCTTGTCTCCGGGACTTCCAGGCGTATTTTACAAGCCACCAGTCACTGAGCCTAATGGTTTGCAGCAGCAGAGCTGGTAGCACACATGATATCTTCAATGTAACAATCAAAGAGGCATGCAAGATTTTGGTATTTCCGCTGGCTTACACATGTGCTGCAGCTTCCAGCTCCAGAAGCTGTAATCTCAGTTTAAGACACGGAGGCGGGGTTGAAACTACTTCAAACAAATGAACATCTTATCGCCATATGTCACGACAGTGTTATGCAGCTAGAGAGAGAATCTCCCCACCTTCAGCTGGGAGCTGTTTGATGGCACATAAATTAAACAGGTTGCTTACTAGACAGCTGAACAGGGCCGGTCTGAAATGCTCTCGGGCCCCTGAGCAGAACCAGCCCCCATATGGCGATAAATTTGCTTTTTAGTTGCGTCAAACATTTGTCAGCTTTGATGTTTTTCGTTAACAAAAAGCATCACATATGTAATTGATATTTTGAAGCGCTCCAGCCCCGTTACCTAGCAACCCCCGCCGAGTTCCAGCCCCGTTACCTAGCAACCCCCGCCGAGTTCCAGCCCCGTTACCTAGCAACCCCCGCCGAGTTCCAGCCCCGTTACCTAGCAACCTAAGAAGAGTTCCAGAATGTTTTTTCAGGAACTTTCTGTTTTTTTTTTTAGGAACTTTCTGTTTTTTTTTTGGAACTTTCTGTTTTTTTCAGGAACTTTCTGTTTTTTTTGGAACTTTGTTTTTTCAGGAACTTTCTGTTTTTTTCAGGAACTTTCTGTTTCAGCTAGTATTTCATGACAGATTTATTTTATTAAATCTTTAAAAGACACTAACGCTTTGACATAGTAGATATCTTAAAATAGGTTTATCTAACCATGTACTGTTTTTATTTGTTGCTTTCATTGCGTTTTTTTGTATTTAGTATGTAAACCATTGTGTTAATGTTGTTATTTTTATGTCCTATATTGTTTGTTTCATGGGACAACAGCATTTCGCTAAATCCAATGTATTTACGACAGTATTATATGTTCATTAATATGGATTGTCCCGTTCAAATGAAAGGTTTTGCTTTATGGTAACTCATCCAGTTACTTTAGGTCAGTAACCTCAAAACTGCAAGAACAATAATGTGGCAAAGATGTATAATATGGCATCAGTTGGTAAACGTTTAGGAATTCCTAGTCAAAGTCCCGATTTGACTCGGTTAGTTTCAAGTTTACTTATTGAACGATATTTCTATTTGTTTGATGCTTTATTGTAGATTAAAGTTACTCTGGATTTACTGGTTGACTTTATATTTTAAATAGCAGTTTGGTCAGTTTTAGTAGCGTGCTGTGAAAATGTGAGCTTGAGGTTTTTCAACAGATTACCTGGAAATAGGTAGGACTGTTTTGTGTCATGCAAGGAAAACAGAGAAAGTGATTATTTTCTATTTTTCTGTACAGGAAGAGTTTGAACATCACACTCAAATTAGACTTTATACGGGTGGAAAATCGATTGTTTTGGTTTAAAAATGATATGTGAAATGTTCCAAGAATTTGAAGCGCTTTAAGAGGGAAATAAATGTTTTTCTACAACCGAAATATTATTTTGATGGTTCTGACCATCACACAGATCTGTTATGATAACAGTTTGCTCTGCGAGATAACTGCTCGCTGTGATGATTTCACAAGATGATTCCATGAGGGCGATAAAAACAGCAGCTCTCACACAATAATAAGAAATATGAATTGCCCACAGGATGACATCTGGGCTATTTTGGAAGTAAAACAGAGGATGGCACATCATCATCCAAATGAGCCATGAGCTGGTATAAAAGTACTCACGTTATGATCGTAACCTTGTACAAAGACATTTTGTTTTGTGGTATAAAAACGATCATAAACCACATGGGTTTAAAAGTTATTTTAGCCAGAAAATGGCATATGTTACTGTTGGCTGGATATTAATAGTAAAGTAATGATCTTTGCAGTTATACAAATGCTATTACATCTGATTTTAAAGGAAGGCTGGAGTTGTTAGCTCTGTTAGCATATAGCTAACTGTGATAATCTGCTCATTGACAGCTTGAAGAAACTTGAACCTCTAACAAATTACTCTGGATGTTTATATAAAATACATTTTATGTGAAAGAACAAGAACAAATTGCAGACATATACTGAGATATATCTGCATGTTCAAGTATTGCAATAGTTACAGTATCCATTACAAAAATGCATAAAACTTATATTACTCAACTGATGTTAAAAAAAAACACACCAAAAAATTGGCGTGTTTGTATTACTTAAATGCCTGTGCTCTTGTTTTTACATAAACTATTATTATTTGATTATTAGGCTCATTGTTTGTGTTCTGGATTTGTTTAGAGCGTTTTCGCAGTCCGGTCGACTCGGATAGATTGGAAGCCATAATTGCAACATTTGTTACATTTTCAGCTGCTGTGGTTCCATTTCTAACCTCATTGGGTCAAAAAAAACAAACCTTTTGAAAAACCTGTTCCCCTCCTCACCTGTGGGGGCGCTGCACCAAGAGCCACTGCAGGAATCAACACAAAAACCTCGAGCTAAGAGACTGAGCGCAACTTCCTTCCTCACAAAATGTAAATAAAAACAGTCGCATCAGAGTTTAGTGGTTGTAGGATGTTTCCATTGTAGTTTTGTGAAATAAACATTGATACAACTGAGAAACTCTTCATGTTAGCACGAAAACTTTTTGTAGAAAAATGTGATTGGCCTGTTTCCTTTATGCCATTTTACACAATTCCAAGTTGCACAGTTATAAGGTAAATAGAGAAACAAGAACACCAAACTAAACCAGATGTTAAAGCTGCTGTGAACTTTGACCTAATTTAAAACTCTAATACCAGTAATAATAAATCAAACCCTGAATAACTGGCTGGTATTTTTACTTCACATTATAACCTTTTAGGAGACATCAAGCATAATGTCATTTGATTTAAAAATATAACAACGAAGACACAAGAGGAGCAGCAGGACAGAACAAAAAGTGCCAGTGGAAGGATATTTTTAAAATTTAACTCCTAAATATTTGCCTGCTAAATGCTTAGAAGCCAAAAAACATACATTTCCCAGATTTCTGACCCCACGCAGAATGTTTTGTTGACTTTGTGAATTAGTAACACCTCATTGCTCCTCGAAGAAGAACCTCGCCTCCGGCTTTACAGAAACAAAATGACCCGGAAAACTTTTTGTTTTTCTGGTGAGGATGGAGCCGCTGGCCTTCCTGCAGGCTCTGCTGTGTCGCCGACATCCTGGTGTTTGGGGGAAAACAGAAAGCGACGGCGGGAAGCGATGAGTCGGAGCGCGGCTCAGTGGTCAGTGGGGACTTTCCGTGAATTTGGCCACTTTGGGACTCGGTTCCACGGGACGAGGATTTCTTGTTATGGTGGAAAAAACTGGCAAGCTGTGTTGGTGTTTGAAACAGCATGTGTCATATTAGCTGCTGAATGTGTTGATGGTTTCATGGAGGCCGGTTGCTCATCTGTGCTGTTTGTTTCCAAAGCAGCTTCGGCTGCGGGGCGAGAAAGGAGGCGGTAATGTAATCCACAGCTTATATTCTATTAACTCAGACAAAAACAGCAGTTCCAGCTTTTAAATCTTTGACTAGATCAGATGGATAACAAATATTTTTTCCTTTTAGAGTCCATGTGGTTTAATTGTTTTGTAAAGGTGTCATAACACTTTTACAGGTGATCGGTTTACTAAATATAACTCTGTTGTGTTGGTCCAATATTTTGAGCTTGAATCAGTTGCAACATGATCCCTACTGAATTATGTAGATCATAGTTTGTTTCTAAGATATTATAAAAAAATAACCTTTGCAAATGCAAATAATGAAATTTGGAACACACGGTTTACATATTAAGACTTTTCACACTGCAAACTAAAAAAGTCAACTGCCTAAAAACCTCAGTCTCGGTTCAGTTGAAGTGAACTCTGGTTCAGTTAGAAATGAGTATGTGAAGGCCAAGCAGACCAGAAAAAGCTCCAAAAGCAGGAAGTGAACTCCAGGGCAAGGCATTCTGGGTAAATACAACCAAAGCAAATGTATGAGCCTTGCGTTAGCAGAAGAAATGACTTGCAGCCTTTTACCAAAGAGAAATCCTACAAACAAAAGACAACTGGTTTGGTTGAAGTAAACGATTCGAATGTGAATACCAAGCAGACTTAAGTCCGATCCAAAAGTGCATTCTTCATTTTATGAAGAATGCACTTCATAAAACGAAGTGCATTCTGGGTAAATAGAACTAAAGTAAACGCGTTAGCCTCCCGCTAGCCGCAGAAATAGCTTGTGATCTTTATGTGTAACAACCATTTGTTCTTAACTTTTATGTTGCTGAAAAAGCATCCAAGGTCCAAGGTGAACAAATTATTTGCATTCACACATCATTAAGAAGTGAAAAGCGGGGACTTCGGCGCACACTGGGATCTTTCATGTTGGCCTCGACAGCTTTTTGAGGCTCGAATCAAAGAAATGCTGACAGTCCTCGTATAACTTAACACCGAGCTGGAGGAAATAAAAACAGTTCTGCGGCCTCAGAGCACTTCGACGAGCGGCGCGACCCAATCTGGTCGGGGTGTAACTGAGACGGCCTTGTCTGGTAAACCCAGGTGCAACAGAGGCGTTAAACGCTGGGAGGAAATAAGCAATAACTGGGAGTGTGTGTGTGTGCATATTTTTTCAAAGCAGTGTCAGAGTCGATAAGAGTCCTGCAGCGGCAGCGAACAGCTGGAAATTCAGCGGACTACAAACCGCTAAACCTGTTTCATACCCTGCAACTCCTATGTTTGGATTAAATTCCCCAATTTATACTTGTAGAACAATAATTTTCTCATTATTTTAGCAATAACATGAAAATCTAAGGAGTTTTAAAAATAATGTTTTGCGTAACATTTCTCATCTTTGAATTGAGAAGAAACAAGTTGACAGAAACCTAATACAGAGCAAGGCAAACATCCAGTTTTTTTTTCTTTTCTACGTTCCAGGTTTGTTGTGTCACATTAGATTATATAGTTCTGAATATGTGAAATTGAATACCGAGGTACAGAACGTTTAGTAAGAACAAATGTCAGTCTGCAGGCCTGCATCTGCTGTCGGGTCGGTGGAAACTTTCACAGTTTCACTGAGCAGGCGTCTGAAGTCACTTTTGGAAATGTTCCTCCTGAATCTTCATGTTCATTATTTCATCTTCAGCTTTTCCAGCTACAGAAGAAACAGAAAGAGTCCCACAGTTAGTAAAGTCCAAACGAGTGAACTGGATCTAATAGAACGTTTTCTGTTTGATTCAGCAGAATATTCTGTTGTCTCCTTGCATGTGATGTCACGCTCTTCTGAACGCTGCCCCGCTCCGCCATGACTGATGTTAAAACAACCTGTCAAAAACCGGCGTCTGGTACCTTCATATCGCTTTTATTTAGTTGATTTCACTTCGAAAATGTTCACAGGGTTCTGCGTGGTCGTCTGCACAAATTAAACTTGTCATTTTGTTTCGTAACTTTTAATCAGGTAAAATAGGGCGGCAATGGATCGCAGCCATCAATCATAATGACTGCTAGCCCTCGCAGATTTGTAACGAAGACCCAACCAGGTGTGTTGCGTTCACAGACAAATGAGATCGACTCCAACGACTAGAAGCCAGGAATAAACTGGTAAAAACCAGTTTGAGAAACAATTTCAGGCGCGCTCTGCCTGTCCCTCACTTCTGTCGTCCATCATGGTGCCAGAATGTTTTTGTGACGCAGCTGTAAAGGGTTAAAGTTCCCACAAGACTAAACTGGAAGTGATTGGCGCCATGTTGATAGGCACAAGCAAAGATGAACAAAAGGAAAATATACTGACACACTTAATCAATGTGAACGAGAAATGTATATCAACAAATTATTAGAAATTTTCTGGAAAAAAACGTGGAAATTTCTGAGTTCCAGAAATCTGCAAGTTGTTTAGGTTTACTGTAGTTGTTCAGGTTTAAAACTCCAAAATGTTTAACTTTACAAGCTCATAAATTTTCCATGTTTGAAAGTTGGAAATTTTCAGCTTTATTCAGAAAATTTCCAATTTTTTTCCTAGAAAATTTCTGTTATTTTCTGAGTTTTTTGGTGGAAATTTCCTGCTTACAAAGGCCCTGACCTGAAACCAGTGTTCTTTACTCACCATCCCTGCAGAATATGCTGCTGCAGCTGCTGTGAAGTCCATACACAGCATTTTGCATCACATCCTGCTAAAAATAATCTGCTAACTGCTGCTTTTAAATCACAGTTGTTATTATCTGCCCTCTGTTTTTAGCTTTTATATTAAGAATTTGAACATAAATAGTTCCTCCAAGAAAACCCAAAGTTGTCCCAGAACACATTTGTAACACTATACACAAGTGTTAAAACACCATGGCAACAATTTACAGCCACTTAAAGCTTATAAATTTGAACCGTATGACTATATCTGCTTCTACATCTGGAGTAGCAATTCTGGTGCTCCAACCACCTTCACCTACGGAAAACCACAGAAGAAATCCTTTAACTTTGGATAAAAAGATTCCTGCTAATCTTGCGTTTTATTGCCCATTTGCAGCACTATTTTCAGAAAAACTACGTCAGCGATCATGAAAGATGTTTTCATATTGAGTTAATTTGTTGCCATGGTTTCACCTCATTAAATGCAGTCATGAAAGTGTACCAGTGTATTCCTGCAGAAGAGGGGCTCGTTTTTCAATGTCCAACTGGATTTCTTTACTGCTCAGGCCAAACTCGTAAACGTCCAAAATTATCAGTCAACAGAAGAACCTTCAAGGCTCTAAAGATTTCAATTATATTTGCGAGCAATGCAGTTCACATAACACAAAAAATAACATAAATGCTTTATTAGACACGGATTATTACCCAAATAGACGTACATTTGTAATCGCAAACTTTTACTGTTAGTTGCAAAAGAAAGTCTTAATGTTTTATTAATCTTGTTTTATTTCAATGTTATAGTAAATATAACCCCAAACATCCAGACTTTTAAAAAAATATTTCACTGAACTTGGCCAATGAAGTGATTTTGAAGGAAGAGTAGCCCATTTTCTTTGTTTATTGTTGAGAGTAGACTAACCGAAAAGTAGACTAACCTGTTAGTAGACTAACAGGAAAATAAAAAAACACATCTGAACCCAACAGTTGGAGATCTCGTACAGTTTACTCCTGTGTTCACAAAATTTTACTGAGAGAATAACTGAAAATATTTGAGATCTCCTCTAAAAATGTTTAGAACTGCCTTTTTTTAAGAAATAGTTTAAACACTAAATTTAACCTAATATGCATCAATATTAAGTAGAAATCAGAAATTGTCGCCAGACCAAAAGCTGAGTCTATGGACTTCCTTATTGTTTTGGGGCTCAGCCAATCAGCACCAAGAACTATGAATGGTGCTCCGGGATTGGCTGCTTTCCATATGCCAGCCAATAGGGTGTCACGTAGCACAGCAGAAGATTTCAGTTTCTGAAGCTGCATTTACTGTCAAACATCTTAGATATTAAAATCTGTCATTTCTGAACCACAAACTGGGAAAATCAGCCTGTTTCATTAAAATGTTGCACATTTTGACTTTTTGTCTGACTCCACATCTCTCAAGCCTCTCCTTCTTTGATCAGTTTGCTAATTTTAATTTTGAATTTTAAAGACACCAAACAGCAATAAAAAATACATTTATATTTTACCTATCATTTTTTACTTAGAGGTGACGCTATTATGTCAGTCTTTGACAAGTAGCCCATCTAAAATAGAATTTAAAAAAATGTTATCTGGAATTTTCAAAATAAAAACCTTAAATCTAATTGTGACGTTTTCACGGTTATTTCAAAATAAACCAAAAATAACTTTAATTGCATGTATTTGATTAGGAGGGTGCACATTAATCATTGCCTAACCAATGTATAAATATGCAAGAATAATTACGATAGCTAAATGTAAAGAAAGCGCCTCACTGAACAATACTTCACACTTACTTTTATTATACTTCTTCCAATTTTCTGGAGGATGGGAAATTCTGCATAAAATCTACTAATTTAAGCTCCCAAACTAACACTCTATTGACCTTTAGGTCTGTTTTCACTAGCACAACTTGCAACCTTGCAAACAGATTCAGAGTTGGACGCCCTGCAGATGGGAAAAACACAGGAAGTGATTAAGACCCCGAGGTCGTCCGTCGCTGTAGCAGCTTCTCGTCGTGACACTTCAGTCGCAGAGGGATGCCGGCTGAACAGATAAAACTTCACTTAAAGCTATTTATTTGCTTACACAGCTTCCCAGCAGCTCACTTGACCTCCAGGGGTCAAAACAACCAAGCAACACCTGTCTCAGTCAACACTAATTGGAACAAAGTCTGTTTCTCTGTTTGGGGACAACAGAAACAACCATTCAGCTTCTTGATCTTCTGCATTCACACGCACGCACGCACACACACACACACGCAGACGTGTAGGGCTGTCTGCTTTTGTGCAGTATTTATGGCGAGTAGACACAAGGGAACCTGACACCACATTTACAACCAATTGCTGTGCGATGATGAAGTGGCCCATTTGGTTTGGATTCAGTGTTTGTTCTCCGGCCGGCAGATCCATCACGACGAGCAGCCAGGCTAACGTCGTTACGCACACAGCCATATTTATCCGCTAAAACCACCCACAACGCTGCAGTAATGACACTTTTTATTTCTATTTCAAGAATTTTTATGTGTTTGTTTCTGTTTCTTTTTGTTTTATATGTCTGTAAAAAGGTTTAATGCAGACATAAATCTCTGTTTTTGCTTGAATGTGTTTAAATTTCACTTCCTTGTATGTTATCATAACAAAGTTTATTTCTGTCGCATTTTTCGGCTTTACAACATAAAATGTGATGATGACAGAAAATGAATTTAATGTGTGTACAAAACCACAAAAGTTGATTTTAAATTGTGTTGAGGGTCGGATAGCCACTTCTGGAAATGACTGGCGACTGTTTTTAATAAAATATGGACTGTAGATGTTGGCGCCTTGCAGCCCTTCACAGATTGATGGTTGGCATCAGTTGCTGATGTCCTTCCAGCAAACATATGAGCAAACCGTCAAATTTCTTCCTTTGTACGGTAGCTCAGACTTACTGATTATCAAATAACTGAAATGAACTTTTTTTGCAGACTTTTTTGTTTTGGCTTTGAATTTGTAGACAGTTGTTTTTTTTAGTTTGTCTCAAACATGTAGAGAAAACGGAGTTGCTCTGTTATTCCTCACCGGAACAGTAAATAATCTTACCAAGTATTTTTGGTCCAGTTTCTGGTGCCAATATCTTCGTGCATTTTAAATAAGACAAAACTTAACTGAGCTTGGCTGGGGTTGCTCGGCAACAAGATGAAGTGAAATAAGTGAAACTGGAAACTTTAAAAAAAAAAAAAGACGTATTAACGTAAAACAAGCTCCTATATGTTGCTGAAAAGTTACTTAAAGTCAGGTTAGTCTTTTTTACGGCGTGTTAATATGTCTGGACTGGAAACTCAGCCAAAAACTCTCGGTGGGGTTTTGTTTTGTCGCAGCGCTGCTTTCTTTTTGTTGACATAATTAAGTGAAACATTGCCGCCGGTGGATTTAAGCGTTCCGAGGCGGATAATGCTGTTCGGTGACATCTAAATCTGCAGAACTCGCGGCCGTTTCAAGTTCCGCCTGCTCCCGGTTTTACTGCCTGACAGATTCTGGCTCTCGCATTCCCTCTTGCCGAGGCGTTCAATCCGCACCAAATGTTTCACATTACCCCAGTGTGAAAACCCTCCTATTCCTCAGATTCCTTTTTACAGGTCCGCGCAACCGTGGAAACTTGATATTTCATATTTCATTCTGGTTTGTGGATGTCATTGCAAGTGGACGCCGGTTCACATGCAACCCTCCAGCCCGCCGCCTTTGATCAGCCTGACCACGACTAATGGCGGACGGAGAACAAATGGAAGAAATATCAGGGGATTTCATGGGAATTGCCACTTTGGCCCGGCGCTGCTCTTTGCCGTTAAAATAGCCAGTTGGCACTTGGAGAATTAGTATGTTTCCTCTTAGATGATTGTTATGGTGCACATGTTGAAACACGATGAAGAAAATGAAGAAGCACTTTACGTTTTCATCTTTACTCTGAAGATTTGGCGACCTGTTTACTTCTTAACTCAACATGAGGGCCAAACAGACCAGATGTGGAGAATCTGCTGAAAAAGAGAATAAAAGGCAACTTGTTGCTGGAAACGTTGAATTTTACGCCTTGAAATGAACATTATGTGATACTGGGTTATATGTTCAGATATATTTATGAATTGTTCACATGAAAAAAAAAAACAGCAGAATGTCTTAAAATGACTAAACTGTTTTACCTGATTGCTTTAAGTTCAAATTGATGGAGTATTTGAGGCAAATTTAATTTAGTCTCATTTTTCCAGTAAATAATTATTTCTGTCTTGTGTTTTAATCACAAAAAAGATCATTTTCTTTAATGTTTTACTTCAATTATTATTTCTGCAGTTTGACTTTTAAAAAAAGTGGTGATATTTATTATTTTTCATGCATTTAGTTTATTTTCATAATTTATGAAACTTTAATTCTTTGTCGATTATGTTTTGTATTAAAAAAATTAAATCACAGTATTTGAACATATTCTGTTTCTCTCTTTGCTGCTCTTGGTTTTAATGGTCATATGCTGTTTTAATTGTTAAATGTAGTAAAGAGTGCCATGCAAAACTGAACAAATAAATACATAAATATTGATTTAAAAAAATTATACAGATGACAAAATAAAAAAAGCTTTTGTCAACTGCAGTTTTATTTATTTATTTTAATATTCTATTTTGTAAAACTACTGTATGTATTTCAGACTTTTATTCTTTTATTTTTAACTTTTCTTTTTATTTCATGATCTAATATTCAAATGAGTTTTTTTTTCTTCTTGTGGGCGGGGCCACTATGTCGCTGGGCGGAGCAACTTAAAAGAAAATGTATGAAACTTTAACAGAAGCTGGACACAGCGTGATCATTCAATGGGCAGAAAATGCAAACATTTGACTCCAGTGAGAGCAGCAATACTTCAGAATAAAATTACTCAAGCGAAAGTAAAAATACTCCTAAAAGTATATATTTCTTTTCCCAAAAAAGATACTTCAATGTAATTAAGTAAATGTAAGTAGTTACTACCCGGCTCTGCAAGTTAGTTGTTTCTTGTAATTTGGCACTCTTCTCCTTCCATATAATTCACTCTCGGTTTCTTGCTTTGTCTCTGTTGCTTTTTGTTTTGTATGTTAGCCGTTTTAGCATTAGCCTTGTCTCTGAATAAACACTGATGGATTGATTAACTGAACTTTCTTCTTCAAAAGGCTTTGATACCGAGAGCACAACCTGAAGTCAACGTTTTCTCATGTCCTGTTTCAGGCTGTAATAAACAGCGTTTGGAAATTTAATACTACATCCACAAAATCCCCATATGTTCTTAAAAGCTGTTCAGCTGAACAGTTCTGGCAAACAAAATTCATTCCATGGACCAAATATCAAGGGGCAGATGTAAAAAAAAAAAAATTAGAGCTGCGTAAATGCTCCAAATGTTTAAGAGTGGCCTGTGGATCCCCAGGGGCTCGTTCGGTAACTCCCTTTGTACGCCTTACAGGATGTAACTTTGCAAGCTGGTTTTCATTCAGCCTCACTTTCCAAAGCGTCACAGCGTCTTTTATTTTTTACCTGCAGGACAATAAGCGGTTTTGATGCATCAGAAAAGTTAAGGTGTGTGCGTTTTTTTTTTTGTCTAAACAGCATGTTGACCCCGCGTGGCCTTGGTTAAAAAAGGCTGATTTTCTGGTTCGCAGGGCAGGTTAGCCACGGTCCCAGCAGCAGGTGACTGGAAGGAGGTCACGATGTGGTCACAGGAGGGGGGTCTGCATGCCGAACCCTCCCAACAACTGCAGGGAGGGAGGTGGAGCAGAGATCCGGTAAAAAGACAAGACCGCACAACGCACCGGCCTGGAAACGTGTCGTCTCCTCTGGACAGGTTAACCTGACTGTGAGAATCTGAAATTAACGCGTCTTTTTTACTTTAGTTAAAGTCATTATGACGCGACAGTATATCATGAAACAGAAAATCTGACAAAATCAAGCTCCTCCACCTCCTACCGGTCAAAAACAACCAATCAGAGCCGGCAGTCTGGCTTTAATGCTGTCAATCAGTATTGTGTACTCACTGCTAAATGTGCTAATGGGGGAAAAACAACTTGCTGCTTTATTGAACTGTTTGGACTGTTTAAAACTCAAATGAAAACCAAAAACATGCCAAATGTAAAATTTTGCAATTGCAACGTTCATAAATAATTTGATTACTGACCGAATAAATAAAAAAAATTGATCAATTGTAACTAATTCTTCACTGTGTAGAATATCAATGAAAGCTTAAAAGCCATCGACCATCCAAGTATTAAAAGATGTGCAGCCGGCTCACGGTGGCGCGTTTCTGCAGGTTTCCTGCAACATGTTGTCTTCTGGGTGGTATCGCCTTTCACTTTTTGCCCTTCATATTAGTGGCAGCAAGGAGGCATAAATCTCCCAAAGTACCTGCTAGATATGAGCCCAGAGGAATCTGAACACAGCACGAATAATAACAAAAGGAATAATGTCCTTATTTTGATCTGAGTGACTTTAAAATCAAGCTGCTACCCGATATGATTCATAGAGCCTGTGTGAAATTTCCTCCGCTTGGCGTTCCCGTCCTTTCACATCCGACAAGATGAATGAGCTTGATGAGCTGCTCGGTTTCTGTCTCGGCCTTCTCACATTTGGCCTTCACGCTTCCCTTCCCTCCCTCGCCGCGGAGCCACGTTACGGGAGCCATGAGAAACGCCAGCCATCAAAGAACGACTCCGTTAGGATATCATGAGAAGGCGGAGAGGAGAAGAGTGAGAAAAGAAAGAAAACTCTGGTAATGCCTCATAAATTACGCTTTTTACGGAACGATGCGATTTGATGTGGGTGTCAGGTCCGCTTAACTGATTGGTAAGATCAGAGCCAGCGGGTTTTATCGGGCTTTGGGTTCGCCAGATGAAGCAAAAAGTGAGAAGGGAAGAGGACTGTTGGCCAAAAACAATTAGTCTCCAAGGACCGGTGCAGCTGCACCGTGCCAAAGATGTGCTCAAAGTCCAAATGTCAAACCAGATTGACTCATTTGTGGATCTGGTTCAAATATGTATGCTTTTCTATCTGGGAAGAACTCAAGACTCTTTACACAAACTCCCTCCAGTCTCAACAGAATCTGATGGCTCCGAACAGGAAGAGAAAGGCAGAGCGAATCGATCCCAGAGAGACGGCAAATGTAGAAATTAAATTTTAGTCAGCTTTTTTTTTATAAACCTTGTTCTTTTTGCTTTCAGAAAACTCTTTCTTCCTCTTTTGTTGGCGTATATTTTTTTATTTTTTAATCAATGTTCCTCCATGAGTCACATGAAGGCTTTTGTCATGTAATTGACGGGAACTTGGAACGAGCATTGTGAAAAAAACAGAAAACTAGCTGACCTGGAAAAAGGCGATTAGGACACAGACAGAGAAACGGGCGGAGAGAAATCCACCGATGAGCAATGAAAACCAGGCGGGTTTAAAAACCCAGGCAGAAAAAATACAGGAACCGGAGGAAGAGATGCTACAGCTGAAATGGAGAAAATATTTCCATTAACTGAAGTAAATTGAAACCATAATTAATGAGGGATTAACTATGAATAACTGGAGCTGTATTGTGCATTAATAAAACATACTGAAATTATAGATGTAATATTTTTGTGTTTACAATATTTTTGTGAATCCATTTTAGCCTTTCGATCTGATGTGAAATTGGTTTTTAGATGTTTAGTCTGAACATGAAAGACTGCTAGCTAAGCTAAAACAGCAGCGGTTGATTAGCCTCTGCTGCTATTAGCTAAGCTAGCATGGTTGATTAGCTAATTTAATCATCTGGTGATGATCTGTGGGTGTCTTTTTTTTTAACTGAACTGAAACACAAATTTCTACAGCACATCTGTCAAAGTCAAGCTACTTTTTTCTTAATAAAACTTTTTTCCTGAACTTGTCATTTTGACAATTATTAGCAAAGCACTGCATCCCTTTTTCTCTTACATGTCACTCATTCATTTTAGCGTGTTACATTGATAACTGATCTAAGAATTACATTAAGATGCAGAACGGCTAACATACAAACTGTTTTCCTTGTGGGTCAAAATTGTTGACTGAAAAATACCAACCAAGCAGTAGCCTGATATTTACAGACGATCTAAACTTGAAAGAGATTTTGCCTTTTGGAGATTTTTGAAATTTTATGATCAATCTCTTAAATTTCATAAAAAATTGGAAATTTCTTAGTTTTAAAATAACATTTTTCACATTTGAAATTCAGAAATTTCCAAGTTTTTGGAGAAAATTTCTGAGATAAATCTGAAAATTGCATTTTTTTTTTTTTTTGTAAATTGTCAACCTTTTGAACTCAGAAATTTCTACTATTTTTTAGAAGATTTCTGGCCTTAATCTCATTGGTGTGAACTGGTGATATAATAAACCTTCATGCAAACTTGGTGTTTTAATACAGTGAACCTCTGTTCAGCCGTTCACGATGCTGCAGGCATTTATCCTCTTCTATTTTTCCAGAAGTGGAATAAAGTCCATGCCGCCATCTAAATGCTCTGTGTAAAGCTGCCTTCTGCATGTTCCCCACTGACGACTTTTAACATTTTCTTCTGATTATTTTCCACCAAATCTCTCTGAACGCTGCGCATTTATTAGCAAACAATAGAGACCGCAGCGCATGGTGGACCCAAACCATGTTTACTGTTTCCTTCGGGACAAATTGCGACAAACCCACTGAATTGATAGACAAGTGCCACCATATCAAAAACATGCCGCTAAGCATTCTGGGAAATGGTTCCCATTATTTTTCTTCTTTCAGTTTTTCAAGTGCTAAAACTAGTTAATTCAACTGTTGGAGGTTCAACAAAATGAATGACAAGTTAACACAACGCACTGCTGTAAGTCTATCTTTTACAAACGCACAGATTTAGGTTAAAAATCTAAAACTCTCCAAATTACAGCACAACTAAATGCAGCTAAATGTTTTGCAGTGTGTGTGGAAACCGTCTCTGGTGTCGTTTCCACACAGCAGCCAGTTTGAGACGAGGATCAGCAAGTGCAGCCGTCACATTCCACATTTTAACAAGTTTCTTACCGCGTTCACGCTGTAGCCAAGCCGAACCACATGTAACAGAGCGGACACGGTGTCCAGTCACACAACACGGCCATAAGTCACGTCAAAACGCCCCAGAGGTCAACAGCTTCACGACAATCACCGACCATGAACACCTTCACTTTACCAAATGCAAGATTCTCATTTTTTACTTTGTTTTTACACTAAAAGGATCTAAAATCACCTTCATGTCTGAATGAGTCGTCCTGTCTTGTCATTTTGAAATAGAAATTATATTATATTTCTGTTTTCTACGCAGCAAATACGTGAAGTCTTACAGAATCATTTTGGTCTTTTTTCCAGCGCAAATATCTTAGTCGACTAAGACAAAACGTAAAAGCAATTTTTCAACAAGAAACTGGAGTTTTTTAAAAAGTAAATATTGATGAAAAAGTTCTAGTTCCACTGGGAGATTATTTGACTTTTAACAGGGGAAAAATAAGTTGTTCTAGGTGGAATAGCGAGCACTTTTTCATCAATACCAAGGAGTTATTTACTGTAAATAAACTCCTATTTCTTACTGATAAGCTCCTTTATATTAGTTTTGTCTTATTTCAACGGTATTATTTTGATGTTTTATCCATGTAAATATGAAACATCTTTTGACTTTTCAAAATGGTTTTACTTATTTTTTACATTTTTTGTAATGTTTGCACTTTATGCTGGTATTTGATCTTTTCCATCCATAGTTTTTGTTTTTCTATGAATATCTAAATATTCCTAAACCCAAAGTTAACTTTAAAATAAATTCCAATCCCAAAATTAGCCATGCAAAAAAAAGATTGTCAGAAAGTCGAACCTTTCATCGAAATGACCCAAACATTCCTGTAACATGCGAAACGTTTTAGTTCTACACGATGTTCTGCCACCTGGCCATGCTGGGTCTTCTTCTTTTTTATCATTTTTTCATGTGGGAATTCTTTCATAATTCAGCCAGGAATGTCAGATGTGTTCTCAAGACGATGCACCTGATACTAAAAAGCAGTTCAGAGCAGCTCCAGTACAAAACGGATCGCTCCCTGGAGGCCGTTGCCGTTCTGTTTTGCTCTGGAAGCCATCTTTTTTTCCACAAAGAAACTTGCTTTGACAGCCTGTCAGTGTGTCTTTAAATGTAGGAGATGCCTTTTTTAATCTGGGTGCATGCTAGCTTCTTCAACATGCATAAGTACCAGGATGAAGATGCATAAAGTAATTTCCTGTGTTTTTGTGTTCAGTGTGTTCGGGTCGGCCGCAGACCTCGGCTCAGTGGGGGGCTGGACGACCTGGCAGCAGCTTCAAAGAGCCCGAGACGTTTCAGGTTGGGTGGATTTAGGTTTTAATGCCCGTGTCAAAGTTTACGGTAACTTTTCACAGGAACAGATCTGAGTTGGACCAGGCAGGTGTTAACGCTCCCATCTCTCTGCCGTTCCTTAACACCAGGTCAGGTAACTCAATAAGATAAACACATCCACACTTGAGGATGAGCCAGCAGCTGTTCTTTAACTTAAAGGCCGATCTATTATGGATTTTCCAGGCACATAGTTCTGCATTATAGCAGAATCAAGAAACTATGTTACCTTCTATTGTTATAAAATGCTTTATACATCAAAAATAACTTGAAGGAAAATTGACTGGTGTCTTCAAATTGGTCTCTGTCTCTTTAAAAACCTTCAGCAGGTCATCACACTGAAGCCACAGTTAAAGATGAACTATTACACTCTTTGAACAGGTTAGGATAAGTCAAACAGGATTCATCAGTTTTTGCACAAAATCATTCTTAGATAAGGAGATTTTAGTCTGGAGCTCCTTTCAGAATGAGCTGCTTTACATTAAATCTAAAAAAGCTACAAATAATCTCAATTACATTCACATATAAAAATAGCTACACAAAGACGTCTAATTTTACAACTCTACATCTTTGAAAAGCAGAAGTAGAGCCTGCTGCACAACCAAGTGATGAAGTAAGAGGTTTATAAATGTCAAGTCAACAGAAAAACCAGCTGCCATTGTACAACAGAAAAACAGGCTGACCAAAGCTGGCAGAGCTCAGCTGGGGTTGTTAGGTGACGGCAAGTGATGTTACATTTTCCAGACACCAGAAAAGATGAACTTACTGCCAAACATCAGCTGGGTGTTGTTTTGTTTTGTTTGATTCCTGAAGCTGTAGAAATGCAAATGGAAGTAGAGAAATGTTCATTTTGAATAATAATGTATAAACACTACTCAGAATAACGTGTGATAGAAAATAAAATAATGTGTCATCAAAGCTATTCTCTGTTTTGAAATGAGGAATTAACCTTTTGCACATTTCTTCATCTTGAACTTCAGGGTAAATAAACTTCTGATTTTTTCCATGGAGGAAGTTAAAAGTTGAACAAAAAAAGTCCAAATTTCTGCCAACCAAACAATACAAACTAACTTCAGATGTTATCTGATATAATTTATTTTTACAAATCATAAATTTTGCATTTGACAGTTGTGAATTTTGTTCCAATAAATACTAATGTTGCTTTTGAATTGGTTACATTTTTTTTTTAAATCAAGCGAAGTGAGAATGAAAAACAAGGACATTATATCATTAATTATTTGATAAAAACTGCCTTTTATTTGCATTGTATTGTCAAACCCTGGATGAAAAAGAACAAATAACATATAAATGAAATAAACATTAATTTATTTAATGTCCAGTTGTCTAAATATTTTGCTCCTTGTTTTTTCTTTATTCCGTCTCCTTCTTGTTCATCTGTTGGAGATGGTACTGAGAAAACAGAGCATCTTCAGTCAGAGGCTTCTTCAGATTTGCTGTAACACAGACTGCTACAGCACATAATCATCTTCAATAATTCTTTGAAGAATCTGACGTGATATGAGCTCCAACAACATTTAATTTAATTTCCCTTTGAGATTAATAAAGTATTTCTGAATTAGAATTTATTAATTATTACATTACAATCAAATCATGTATATGTAAATGAGAGGGGTCCTAGGATCAAACTTTGAGGGACTCCACATATGATCTGTCTCCCCCACTGAAAAGTTACCATTTTTAATGTATTTAAACATAAAAACACCTTTGATTTATTTCCAGATTTAATGTTGGATAATCTGAACGTATTTTCTTTCATTCCTGCAGTAATTCTGTGTAGATCCTAAAGAAGCAGAACTTCAGTCAGTTCTGTGTGGCGCTTTGCTCTCCGCCGGCGTGCGGGCGCACAGATTACATACGATAAACGATGGCCATCAGCAACCTCCAGGCTGGTTATGACTGACGGGCAACCGGGCCGATAAGATACTGATGGAGCCGATAGAGGGGCTGATAGAGGGGCTGAGATACGACGCCTTGTTTCACACGCTCGCGCGAGTAGAACCGTGTTAACATTTTGATGAACAGCCGCGATCTTTATCTCACCGCCAATCTGTCCTGAAGCCATCATCCTATTAATTTTTTGGATGGGCGATAAACTGCCTCGTTGATTTGCAGATGGGAAAAGAAATTCCCCCAGTCCGGGTTTTCACTTTGATCAGGACCTGAGCAAGATGGCTGCTCAGATTTCAAATGAGGCGCACCAACACCTGTGTCCGTGTTGTTTGGCTTTGCTCCACTGGTTGCCTATCAACACCAGCCATGATAGACTGCCTTAAATATGAATGACCAACAAACCTGGAGAGGAAACAGGAAAACACCACTCAGAGAAACTGTGAGTGATTAATCCAGACAAACAAAAGATTATGTCTCCAGATGTATATAGAATTATTTTCTCAGGTAATAATTCTAGTTTGATGGATCTTCACGGTATCACAGCTGCTTCTAGGAGAGAATAAAAATGATCTTATTGAGACTTGTAAGATATTGTATTAAGATATTTGCACTAAAAATTAGACCAAAAATACTCCGTAAGATTTTGTGTTTTTGCAGTGCAGAGAATGTTGTATCTATGAATTTCAATTCATTAAAGATAAGAAAGAATATCACTTGTTATGACTGAATATTGTTCGTAGATGCTGTTTTTCTTTTTTACTATTCAGACTAATAAAAAAGTCCTTGTTCTCATCAGTAATTGGTTAAGAGTTCATGTATTTCCTGAAAATGCCTCTGCAAAGTGCAGCAGGCTGAGGAGCGGCGGCTCTGCAGCGGCAGACGGTCGTTTGTCAGCAGAGTGCTGCAGCTGCTGGAGCACTTTATTATTCTGCAGTTTATGATCTCGCCCATTTACCAAAGTGCTTCTTTCCCCAGGGGGTCTTTACCGGCCCCCCGACTTCATATTGGTACTTAACATTACCAATAAAGCTGGATCCAGTGTCAATAAACAGCAGGGCTGGTTTTAAACTGTTTCTGAGGAGCGACTCCAACAGGAGCAGCTCAACCAGGATCAAAAACACCAACAGTGGCAGGTGGAAATATTTCATTAAAAATGCTGAAATGAAACGAAAACCTGACGGTATCACATCGTCTCTGAAAGCTTTCAGCTTATGTCACTTTGAGCTGATTTGCATGAACTTCTGATCATATTTGCCTTTTGGCCTCATAAGCGTCACTTGTTGATGTTTTTATCCGTCGCTTCAGACAGTTCGGTTCTGCAGATGTAATCCAGTTTAACGTAGATTACCGTCGTTCTGTGTTCAGGACTCTGGGTTGGTTTTGCTTTTCATTTTATTTAACGTCATGTTTTAGTTCATTTTAGGCCTTCATGGTCCGTTTGGCATCATTATTTGAGTGTAATTAGAAATGTCTTATTACTTTGCTTATTTTCAGTCCTTGTTTCTAGTTGGGTTTTATTCTTTAGTTGTCTTTGGTTCTGTCCTTGTTTGTTTGAGTCCATGTCGATCCTCGTTTAATGATTATAGATTATCTCTATTTTATCTCTTCTTTCAGCCTCCCTGCAGTGTTTCTAGTGATGTTTATCTATTAATTTCATCACCAGAGGTTCGGTTATTCTTACATGTCTGAGTCTATGTGTGTCTGCCTTTAGTAATTCTAGTTAGGTTATTTCTTTGTTTAGATCTTCTAGTTTCTCTAGCTCTATGTTCCTTGATTCTTGTTGCTGTTAGATCAACCTGTTTAGGTCGGGTTCTGGTTTCCCTCTTATCTTTCTCTCCTAGTTCATCAGGTTTTCTTTAATCCTAGTGCTTTTGTATTAGTGGGATTTTTCAGTTCCTTCTGTGTTCCCAGCAGATCTCCTTGGTTTCCCTGTTCCCAGCAGATCTCCTTGGTTTCCCTGTTCCACCTTCGCCCCTCAGCCTGTGCCAATTACCCACACCTGCAGTCACTCTTCTCATCCGGCTCCATTTGCTCCCTCCTAGCACTGAAGCTCCTCTTTTTCAGTCTCAACTCGCCAGACTGTCTGGTTTCTCTGCTCACCACGTTGCCAGTCGTTGCCTTTGTTATCCCTCGTGTCTCCCGTTTCACTGTGTTTGGGATTTTCTCGTTTTCCCTGGATTTTGTTCATTTATTTTCTTCATTAAAATAACATCCACATAAACTACGTCTACTGCCGGCTGTGATTGTGTCCACTCCTGCACACATCATGACATTTTCCAGTTTTTGGCAGGAAGAAGAAGCCATTATAGAGTATCTATAGGAGAATAAACAAAGTGCAAGTTTGACTTGTATTTATGCAACAGCTCTTTAATGGGGATACCGTTTCGTTCGTCAGAATTTACTATTTGGCATCAAACAGGCGGCTGCAGTTGTTGTTGTGGTCCAGAGCCGTGTGTGTGTTTAATGTAAATATGTACTCAAGCTTTTCAGGAATATATGCAATGGACTCCATGCTGCTGATCCGTTTCCTTTTAACAACTTTCATGCTTTGTAAACGATCCAATCAGGTACGGAGAAAAGGTTCAGTTCAGCTCCACTTTATTTGTTTGGCTTTTTTAAAACCAAGTGAAACACAAGCAGCTGAACCGACACAAAACAAACAGACACGATGATAAAACAAGTTAAAATAGAGGTTTGTTTACGCAGATTCATTTGCAAAAACAGTAAATAGATAATAAATATTAACAGGACAGACAAAACATGCATCGGTGAAAATCTACATGTGGTTTAATTAAGAGTAAAAATAAATAAATGCAAATTAAAATCTCTTTTCCATAGGAGTGGGTCTAATGAATTAATTTGGTCCAGTACCATTTCCCAAATGTTCTGGACCATCCAAAGAAACAAAGAGGACCAAACATTTCTGGCAAATGAAACGGCACATTTGACCCCTAAAACCCCATGACCTGCATTTCTCTAAAAACTGAATTTTTAGATAAATCTCAGAAGTTTTCTAGTAAAAACAAGAACATTGGTGAGTTTCAAGAGTCAAATTTTGCTAGAAAAAAGATTTCAAGAATAATCTCAAAAATTTTCTAGAAGAGTCAGGAAGTTTTTTTCCCTTTAAAAATTTTTACAATTTGGAAAATGTTTGACTGTTGAAACTCAGAAGTTTCCAAGATTTTTCTACAAAAACTCTGAGATTAATCTCAAAATATCCCTTTTTTTTTCTTGCAAATTTAAACTTTTGAAGCTCGGAAAATTCCCCTTTTTTCTAGAAAATTTCTCAGATTATTGTCATAATTTTAAGGTTGTTTGGAGCTCAGAAATCTCTACAAAACTTTTGAATTTATTCTCAAAACTTCTGAGTTTTGGTAGAAACCTTTTTCATCCATGACGGCTTGCATACACCATAACCCCCACTAATACTTTGGATTCACTCTGACATGTTTATTTGAATTTATTCATTATTTGAAGACAGAGGTATTATTGAATGAGATGATTGTTTGTGTGACCGTGGTATTTTTCCGTACATGCGGCTTTTGATGCTTAATTTAATGTTGAACAGCTGCTATTATTGTAACATTGTTTATTTTGCTTTCACATGGTTCAGTGAGGTTAGTCAACCTGAAGGTATTGAACCAACTTGACATGATAATTATTGTCGTTTTTCATTCCACAGGTGCAACTATGCAAATATTGACTTTAGTCCCTTCAAAGTAAAGCGACTCGTTTCCTGTGAATGTTGAAACTGTGGGGTTTCTCTACTTTGCACCGGTTATCCTGGCCGCTCTTTAAACAACAACCCTTCAGATTGCCGTCACCGTGGCTATGGCTCACAGATCCACATTCAGAGGATGACTGATGCTGTGTTTGTGCAGTAAAGCACACCAAACCCCGCTCTTGCTGCTTTGCGCTAATTCCCTCTGTAGCAAAATGTCAGCAGGTTGGCACTCGCTCAAAAATAAGATACAATATTCCCGTTTATCAAAGACGGAGGACGCGCAAAGAAAACAGAGTTCTCCCAGGCACCTCGCCCTGAAAAACAACAAGAAGTGAAGCAGCTCAAGTGTTCCCATTTAGCGTCATTGTTGACATGACAGCTTGCCTTAGTGCCAAGCAGGTGAGAAGGGCCAGTTACATGCTTCTCTGGCACTTTTCATTATCACCTGCACAAAAGCGGCGCTGAAAGACGGGGAGGAGCAGCAGGGGTGAACCCAACAGTATCCCTGTGCTTATTCATTACAGCCGAAGGCATCTGCATCATGCCAGGGTGTCAATAAAGTTGTCTGAAACTGGAGCTGATTTCTTGCTAAATTGCACCATTAGTCACAGGTGCACATTTCAGGATTAGCCAATCACACAGAAGGTGTTTGTTGCACCAGCAGGGGGTAGTTTGAGCCCTAAATAAGGTTTCCATCTTCTTTGTTCAGGAGTTTTTTAAGACTACTGGCCAAACGTAAAAGTCACTTTTCTCATCTTTTGCAATTTTCAAGCAAAAAAAGTGCCATCAGTTTGAAAAATTGTATAAAAATGTTTTTGCTTTTGCTAATGCTTATGTTTAGAGAACAGTGGTTGCATAAAACCTTTTAACTTCAGTTAAAAGTCCAAAGTTTAAAGGTCTAAAAACATACGATCAGCTAGGATTATCAGTTATTTTTTCAATCCTATAACAATGAATAGAAACAAAACTGAAGTTTTAGCTTCAGTTATTACAGCTTGAAACTCCAAATCAGGAGGAAATCTGGGTTTGAACATTCAGAGCCACATAAAGACAGTTACAAAGTCGGCCTTCTGTCACCTGAAGAACATTTCCAGGATCAGAGGATTAAAGACCTAGAGAAACACCACAAATCTGGAACAAACTTCCAGAAAACTTCCAAACAGCCGAAACGCTGAGTGTCTTTAAATCCAGTCTGAAACTCGGCTGGTTTTGAGGCCCAATAACTGAAACATTGTCCAACATATTTGATGTGTATGATTTTGATGATGGCACTCATGAAATTGTAACATTTGTTGCTGTTTTTCATAACTGTTTTTATATTGTTATGATGAACTACCCTGTTGCTACACAAATAACCTTGATTGATTGATTGATTGATTGATTGATTGATTGGTCCGTCTTTGTGTCATTGGGTCAGAAACCTGGCGTTTGAGCAGGTTTGTACATACGGCCGTCCCTCCCCCAGCGGAGCGTGATCGGGTTTCTCCGTCGTTCTGCGGCGGTTGGAAGACAGCGTGACGCCCCGGCGCTGCTTAAGCTGATATTTGATAGAAGCCTTAATCGTTATTTTGGGGCAAAGCGAGCAAACGGCGCCCAGTCTGGCTGGATTCCACGCTTTCTTTTCTTGTGTTGTTTGGATTAACACATTAATGCGTCACGTTAAATCTCTGCCACTGAGGGGAAATTTTCAGCACTGGGCTTTAAATGCAAGACGACCTGCAGAGGAATAAGCCATCATTTTGCAATTCTATCTCGTTTGATTTCGCTCTCCAGTGAAAGGAAATAGTTCCCATTGAGCTCTGTGAAACAGCGAAACCATAACATTTGGTCAGTCTCTCGTGTGGTTTCAGGGGAAAAAGCAAAATATCCCGACCAGAACAGGCTTCCACAGGCTCACAGCGCACAGTGAACTCCTGCTGAACCGCTGGTTAATGATTATAACCCTGATACATGCTGGTCTGTATTGTAAATGAGGGCACACTTAGGGAAACCACAGGGGCCTTGTTATGCTTTTGCTGTTTTCTTGCAGCCTAAGCAGGTCCACCTGTTCCCTCTTAAGTCATGTTAGCTGGGAAGATTTTAAAGGTAACACCCAGAGGTAAAAACCTAGATGGCAGCGAGTTTCTGCACAACCTGGAATGGAAATATTAATGTCTTCACTCAGTTATTGTTGAGTGAAGACATTCACTCAACATGAGAAGAAGAGTGGTGATGTTTGGTAAGTCTGATAAAATAACAAACAACTCGTTTTACATCATTTACAGTTTCTGAAAGTTTGGATTTGCTTTCTAATGATGTCAAACAAATGAAATGAAAAACAAAAGTTCTTCACTACCAAATATCTTTCCAAGGATTTGTGGGCAAGTTTCTTATATCTCATCACGCCTGAATGAAGATAAAACTAACTTAAAAGTAACTTATCAGGAAGATCTAGAGATTGTTTTACGTAAATTATTAACTGATATTGATGAAAAAGTACCAGTAGTCTGCAAAATATTTATGGAAAAAATAATTATTTACTGAAAATAAACTCCTATATTTGCTGAAAAGTTATTTATAAGTTAATTTGGTTTCATTTTAAGTGTAGTAAATATGTATATTTTACTACATGAGACTGGAAAAATACATTTGTTTTTGCAGTGTAGATCTGAGTTACTTTATCAGAAACAAAAAAATCAGTTGTATTCATTTGCTGATT
Organism: Poeciliopsis prolifica; assembly: GCF_027474105.1. Lineage (NCBI taxonomy): Eukaryota > Metazoa > Chordata > Actinopteri > Cyprinodontiformes > Poeciliidae > Poeciliopsis > Poeciliopsis prolifica. The sequence continues at coordinate 10,640,774 of NW_026562389.1, read as the reverse complement.
GAGTCATTTTTCATTAAATAAAAATAATAACTGTTGACGTGAGAGCAGAACACAGCAAGCAAGCAAAGTCGTGAAAAACAAAGAACAGTTCTCATCAGCTGAGACTCGTTCAAAAGAATTGAATCTCTTGTGAACAGAACAGTGATGCTGGGTTTTATCCATTATTAGATTTAACCACAATCCTACAGTCAGCCAGCTTCACGCGTCACACTTTGAGCATGAAGTTTGAGAAAAACTGAAAACTAGGGGGAACGGAGGAATGTTTTTTCTTTTGCGTTGCCTTGCAAAGGTTTTACATTCCCTCCCAATAATGTTCTGGTCAGTTCATTTGGCTACAATATAAAGTTTTAATGTTATTTATAAATGTGTTAATATCTCATTAGAGATATGTCTTATGCAATCTTTTTCTCTAGGATACAAATGCATTATACCTCTGTATAAGTTGTACAATGGCTGCTGGAAAGGACAGAGGATTGTATTGTTGACTTACTATTCAGAAACTATTTCCTCCATTCACATTGATTGTGCAGGAGGCTCCACTTCTGCTTTTCAAAGATGTACAGTTGTATAATTGTGCATCTACTTTCAGCCATTTTTAACAGAAAAATTGGGATTATTTAAAAAGCTCCAGATTGAAATCTCATTCTCTAAGGACGATATTATGAAAAAATGTTACGAACATGGACATGTTCATGATCTCCAAACAATATATTTTTCTTGTTTTTATTCATTTTTAATTTTTGGTCAAATAAAGCATTGAAAATGTATACCTGCGGTTTTTAAGTATCAGCTGTACAGTTTTCAAATAGAAATCGCTCCATGAGCTTTTCACTTGGCGACTTAATCCCTGTGAAACGCGATAAGGAAAGTTTGGTCTAGCAGGAGCAGAGCAACAGAAATACAGAGTTACAAGACGACACCTAATAACCAGCAGTATCATCACACTCATTTCTAGGTGCTGACTTCTGCTTTCGCTTTGGAAATCTATGGGAAAAAATAGACCAAACAAGCCAGTCATGCCCCACTGAAGTTACAGAAGCTGATCTGTTTTCTTTCCTGTGATTAAATGTTCTTCATGTCTTGACGATGCCAAGACATTCCCACATTTAGCAGTCACTTCCTGTTAAATGCCGTGAAAATCCCATCTGATCTGCAACAAAGCAGCTCTGACCTGTTGAGGCACAGACTGAACTCTGCAGGATCGACTGAAATAACTGGATCAAATAAAGGATCTGTGCTATTATGAAGGATGTCAGAATTATTGTACTGTTGCTTATGTGAATGCAGTCCACTGTTTGCACAGAGCAAGACCGAAACTCTGACCACATCATCATCGTTTTTAGGCATATCTTCAAACTCCAAGCTGGATAAACTTGAATATTTAATGAATTTAATCATAGCAGTGAAGAACCACGAGCCTGTGTGGCGCCCCCACAGGCAAGCAGGGGAACAGGTTGCTCAAAGGGTTTGGCTTGTTGGACACGGAGCAGTGAGAAAACGAACCGCAGCAGCTGAAAATGAAACACATGTATGGCGTCAATCGAACCGAGTCTTCCGGACTATCATGTGAAAACAGCTTTAGTCTCACTTCTGATTAGCAGACAAAAGGAGGGAGCTAAGATTAGCATGATGGCAGGGCAGCCGTCCAGCCTTCAAGCCTTAACATGAATAACCAGAGATGAAACATGAAAATACCAAATTTCAGACATGCAGAAAGATAATCAGCGATTACAAGAGGGGCTTCGTTCCTGCAATGCCAGTAAATGTTTTTTCTTTTGAATATTTTCTTCAGAAATGACAAGTTTCTCAACTTAAGCCTAAAGCTATCAGGATGTAGGCCTGTCTTAATATGCAATAAATAAATTAACTTCATGATGAATTTAAACAAACTAAAAAAATTCTATTTATCATTTCTCTCTTTCTACCAAAAACTGGTTGACAAAAGTCTTCAGTCTGGTGCTTTGCTTTCAACTTGCCCTCTTCTGGAAGGAGACTTTATGATTTATTTAACTTGTAAACAGTTTTGGGGTTGACTGTGACAGGCCTGAGTTCAGGACGGTGGGAGGAAGCCAGAGTACCTGGAGAGAACCCACCTGTGCACAGGGAGACTGCAGGCAGGATATTTCTGCAGCACTAACAACTGCAGCATCCGCTAAACTCCCTCTAAAGCTTTCAACAGAAAGAAACCTCTAAGTTCCTGTGAGGCCAGTTTGTCTGAAACGTCCCCAAAAATACTTTATTTCAAGTGTTTTGTTGCTCAGTTTTATTGTCAGTGTTAACACATTTGACTTTCCTTCATCAAAGCATTTCCTGTGGTCAGTTCATCATTCCCCCTTTGCTCCTCTGACTGCACATCGGATTCCTCCTGATGACTGCGCTGGGCCTCCTGGGCTCCTGGCAGCGGGCCAGGCCCGTCTACATTTCACTGATGGGCTCATGCAGCAATTTGCCTGAACAAACTTATCCCAGCTGTACACTTAAAACCTCTGGAAAACACATCACTCTGACAATTTCAGGCATGTTTGGGTTTTCGGGTGGATTTTTAAGGGATGTTCCTTCCTGTAAGCTTGTGTTATTTGAGTCAAAATAAAAATAGAATCAAAGTGACTAATGTCAGCTCGCCTCGCAAAGATGGTGTCTGGCTTGTGTGTTTTCAGAAAAGAAACGGAGGTGAGTGGGGACCTGTCAGGAGATGAACGGTGGAGCAACGCATGCTTTGAATTCACTTCTTTTTATGTTTTTTTTTTTTTTGCATCAGATGGAAGAAGCGACTCCCCTCTGAAGGCTTGAAGAGTTTTAATTTTGAGTTTTTCTAAAAACTGAAAGCACATGTCTGCCTCTCCTCCTTGGGCTGGTATTGAGTTTAGGACTTTGATTGAACTTAATCTAAATTTAAGAGGAAAACCAGGGATTATAACAGAAACATTTTTGCTGCTTATACTTTATTTGGCTTATTTTGTGGAGAATCTCTGTATATCTTTTCCGAAAGACTGAAAATATTTATGGATTTTATATATTTGTAAACTGTAAAGCACATGTATTGCTACCTCTACATATTTGGTAAAATTAAAGTTTGCTTTTTAGCAATAATACTTAGTGAAAAAAGTTAATGACCATATTTTACTGGTCTGTCTGAAGCTGATGAACCAAACATATTTTTAACCAATTTATCCTTTCATTTAGTAATATTAATCTCTGCTTAATATCACTAAAAACAATTGATAATGAAACCTCTGGCCAAAGTGAAGACTTGTGAATTGTCCTTTGCATTTGTGTTCAGGAACCAGAGATTTAAACGCATGTCAGTCTGGAACAGATGCTGCAGTCCTGACATATGAGGAAAGATGGCTGCTGACGCTTTTCACTTATTTTTTATCAGCCCAACTGCTTCAATATCACTCAGAGTGATTGGAGGTCAGCTGTTGGAAACCAACTATCCACTCCAACATGGAAGCGACATGCTGTTCGATGCTTCGTCAATCGATTGTTTCAGGATTGGGATGGGCAGACTCTGGTTTTGTGTTTGCTCTACACTGCCCCCTGATGGTGTGGCATGTTTAAAACGGCGCTCTGTTCAGCGAGTTTGTGTAGATGAAAACTTTTCATCAACCAATCGGGTGTGGACGCCGCTGTCGAGCAGATGTCCAGTCCTGAAGTCCTTCCACTGAGAGGACAGACTTTAATGTTGGTTTATAAATTACTGAACGACTTAAAGACAACCTGCCAGACGTCTTGGTTCTGGTTCTGCTCTGCATCCAGAACCAGCATTCAGCTTCCATGCACCACAAATCTGGAACCAACTTCTAGAAAACTGCAAAACAGCCGAAACACTGAGTTCCTTTAAATGTTGACTGAAACTCCTCAGAGCTGCTTTTCAACCTTAATAAATGAAACAGACCAGCGTATTTGACGTGTATTGATGATTTTGGTAATAAAACTAATCAAACTATAATGTCTGTTTGGTTGTTGACTGTATGCTGTTTTCTTTATAACTTTTTAATGTTATTATGTAGGGCACCTGGAGCTGCCTTGCTGCTGAAATGTGTTATACAAATGACCTGATTGGTTGATTTTACAGAAACTAATACCTCGTCGTTTTAAACCGGGCCTTACGATGAGGCAGAGTGGGAAGGCTGCAGACATAGAAACAATCAGAGACTCTCCACACACGATCCTGCGAAACAAAACACGAGCCTGACAAAAATGTCACGCCGATCTGATGGTGAGCAAGTCGTCACAAGATTCGTGTCCAGGGCTAGAAAGTTCCAGCTCTGACACAGAGAGGAGAAAAGCCTTTTCAGTGGTGCTGGTGCAGAGGGGCTGGGATCTGTGTTGAGAAAGGCCTTGGACTTTTTGACAAGCGCTTTGTTAGCAGAAGAGTCACATATTAATTGCAGTGAAGGGCGGCTGCCACTCGCTGTCAGGGAGCTTTCCTCTGCAGCGCCAGGTGAAATACCGCAGGCTCGTATTCAACATATAAATACTTTTCTTACGCATTGTTCTGCCAAAGTGAGTGTTGAGTCTCGAGTGAAAAGATGAAGGCTGACGAATCTGATCCAGTTTGTCAGAAACGTGTCTCTCCGCACCTGAGTAATGGCTGAAAGCCTTGAAAGCTGTCAAACTGCACAAGGCTGACAAAACATACATCATCATCCTGTGTTTACACACACGCTATTAAGACCGGTGTGCATTACAGCAAGTGGGAACCTGTAGCATAAATCTCGCAGGTTTTCAGGAGAAGAAAGTGATTATGAAACTGAAATAAACTTGTTTAGAATCTAAAATGTAGAGTTAAGAAGAAATGTGACTTCAGTAAAATCGGAGACGAGTCAAATAGGTTACGAGAGATAAACAAAAACATAAAATGCAAAGTAGAGGTTTATAGTTGCATTTAGAGCTTACTTAAAACATTCAGGTGTTTTAAGTGCTTTTAATTAATCTCTACACTGTTCAGCAAAAATAAGACAATTTTATACAAATCAGACTAGATTTTTTCCATGATAATCACCAAATTAAAACTAAATTGACTTGGGCAGCAGTAATTTGGGTTATTTAACTTGTTACAAGAGACAAACGGATTTGCATTTTTACAAAATATTTAACTCTGAGCAAAATATTTAGCTTCATACTAAGTATTTAATTATTTAAGCTTACTAAATATTTAGCCCACTAACTAAATATTTAGTTTAGAACTAAAGCCAAATGTTAAGTTAGAGAGCAATATAATTTTATGCTAAATATTTCGCTTGAAACTTAAAATTTTGTCTGAAATTGTGACACTTATAGATGGATAAAACATGTTGAAAATATGACTTTGGAAAATAAATCCTGATTTTTTTTCTCTCTTATTGCAGCTAAATAATAAATTGCTGCTGCTAATTTCTGACACTAAGATTGTTCTGGATCTGTCCTAATCCAACTTCATGTCTTCAGTCTTTCCGATGCGAAATAGTGCTCCTGTTTCCATTGTGTCTATGCAGCTCAGCACTGCCCCCTATCAGTGTGGCATGGTACTTTTTACACTTTCACTGCACATTAATGTCCCATCAGAAACACTAAATATGTCACATTCACTTGATATATTAGACAGACTGGAACGTTAGCATGTGATCATGCGCTAACTTCCTGCATCAGTAATCCGACGCCACCAGGTTAATTTCAGGGATTATGACGACAAACATTTAAAACTACACAGAAAATAAATTTATATAACCATCAAGTGGACAGAATTTCTCATTGTTAGTATTCTAAGTTGTCAGGATGACAGGTGAGCACGACCTCACCTGCCTGCCCTGTGTTTACCTCACTGGTACAGAGTTTACACGCAGGTCAAAACCCACGTGACAAATACTGCAAAATACCTTCATCTATCACTTCTGTCATGTTGCTGAACACATTTTTTGTTGAACTTTTAAAAGACTCTTTGCCTCTGGTGTTAATAAAGCTTTTCAGTTGCAGTCCAGTAGGGAGGATAATTCACAGTTTACTGGTTCCAACAGATTATTTACACGAAGCGCCTCTTGATAGGCACAAAATATCACATTCTGGTTTGTTTGTTAATTTTCTACAAGCATCAAGGGGTGAGCAGGTCTCTGAAGAACCTGTTGAGCTCTGATCTTCCTTGAAAGCATTTTTTCCAAATGCTTTTTCCGATATAAGAAGAATAGAAAATGCTCAATAAAGATGCGTGAGATTGATCTGACCAACAGTTGGGCTGACATGCATCTTTGGACAGAGACAAATGACAGATTTATGACAGAAGATATGCTTCCTTATGCATTGTTTCTTATACTCTGCTTAGAATGAAATATCAAGTCCCATCAAGGGATGCCTCATGATGGTTTTAAGCTACTTCCTGCAGCCACTAGCTGCGCTGCAGTGCTAACACTGACTTTATATTGAAATAGCTGGAAATGTTTCTGTTGGGGTAATTCTCAGCTCTTTCTCTAAGAAAAACAACAACTGATTGTAAACAGGAAACTTCTGAGGGATCAGACTTTGCATATTTTAAACTATTATGTCTCTGATTTCCTGAAGCCGCTAGCTCTGCTGCGGTGCTAACTACGATGCTAACAGTAGCTCTTACAGAAATTGGAGCAACAAATGGAGATTTAGTTTCAGCTACATAATTTTCATGTTGTTTTTCTGCTAAACACATCTCTGTTGGCATTTCTACAGGAAAAAAACACTACTTTGTTCTTCGCTGCTCATTTATTTATTTTATAGTTAAGTTTCTCCACCTGCCACAAGAGGGAAGAAGCTGCGGCTCCGTCAGTCTCTGCTTCATGTGTTCTCACATTCTTTTCTAAATAAATAGTGCTTGGTTTTCTCCACATCAGGTTAGAATCAAATATTTACATGTTAAAACTCTGGAATTGACAGAGTATTTTCTTTTACCATGACTGCATGATGTATTATAACAGCTGAATCTCTTGGAAAAGACGTAAGAAGATCTATGTCTTTGTTTGATTTGTTCAGCCACTCTGTGGTGGTTTTCTTATCTTACAGGTTGAATTTTACTCAAGATGAATGGTGAATGATGATGGATCACCTTTTTATTTGCCAAGTATTTTTCTGAAAGTACCTACCAAACTGTTTCCAACACTTGCTTCACTGTGTAACTAAACCATATGGTCCTTCAAGTTAAGTTGAAACAAAACCTCACTTGTATTTTATGGGTATGAACTTAGAAAAAAAAAGAAATAGATGAGATCCAGGAGTATTATAATTGAATTCTGTTTGTGGAAAAAGAAAATTCATCCAAACCACAATACAAACCTGATGCCATGTATTAAGACAGACAGCATTTCCCCCCTTCAGATACTTGATTCTCCAAATACAAACAGACATGTTGCCTCTTTTTAAGTCCTTAACACCACTAAGCCCACTTCTGTGCATCTGTTTGAGATGAAGTGGTGCTAACGGCTTGCAGATGCTGACTGTGCGCTGACGATGGGCAGGTATTCAGGGCTGACTCCATCACCCCCCCATCGACTCACTGTGACAAGCCTGAAACACATGCTGGCCTTCAGCTTTCTGCTTCACTTCTGCTACAAGTTGAAAGGCCTGGAAACACATTTGGATAAAAAGCACCAAACTATACAGTCTTGCTCTCTTTCATCTGTTTTCTCTGGTTCCATCGGGTTGTGAGAAGAGAACACAACTCAATTACAGACGTTGCAGAAGCCGCTCTTTTTCGTATACGTGCCTTAAAATGTTGCAGCAAAATGCATTGAGTACTTAGTTCATTCATTTTTTAATTCACATTTAGCAGAGTTAGTTATTTACTTGAATAACTTTTAGGAGTGTTTGTACTGTGCTGTACTTTTTTACTTGAGTAATTTTATTATGAAGTACATTTTACTTGAGTACAGTTTTTGTACCTCTGAAATGTAAACATTTAAATTTGTCGATTTCTAAATAATCTCTCGCACTGTGAGCAGATATAGATTAGATGGATTCGTCATCTATCCATATATGTAGCTGCATCTCTAACTGGCTACATATGTCTATCTAGCTAACCAGAGTTAGCAATCTAGCTATCTAAATAGCACAATAAATATCCAAATTGACTGATATGTTACTTTGTCAAACATGGAAAAAAAATTATTCTGAATCGCAAGATAGCGAATTAGAATAAATCAGCTAGCAACTAGCTGGATTGCTACCTAGAAAAATAGCTATTTATCTCGCGATTTAGCTAGTTGGCTAGCTAGATCTAGAGAGATGGATAAATTGGCTCAGTCAATTCAGATTTAATTGCTTTAGTTATGAAAACTAAACATTAGATCTAAAAGCTAAAATTTAAAGGCTCAGTTGCTATTTTATTTTATCATCTGTTAATAATCAACATCTGCTATTATCTGTCAGAGAGTATCATGGAGCAGGGTCATCATCGTGCTGCTGCTTTCTTTCAGCCACAGCCACCAGATGTCCAGCAGGTTGTAATATTAAACAGCAGGCTTTAACAGTGAATGGCAGGGCACCTGCAACAAAGGCAACTACAAAGAGGCTCGCTCTGACAGCGTTTCCTTTCTTCACAGCCTCCGACATGGCCCCCGCACCATCTTGGAAAAAGATCTCAGTGCTGTTGCTCTGGACCAGATGCCGGTCCCCGGAGAGTCCTCCGAAAGCAGCTTTTGCAAACATGGAGAAACTGAGGTGGAATGATAAAGGGAGGCACTGGACAACCGCCTGTAAATCTGCTTGAAGTTTTCCTTTCATGAGTTGCAGTTAAAGAGAGAAATAGCAAACACTTGTCAGAGCTTCAGGAGATCCAAAAAACAAAACAAAACAAAACAACAACCTGCAGCAATCTTTCTGGTTCAGACAGATGATTTTAAAGAACTTCACCGTGCTCCAAATTATTATGCAAATTGGATTTAAGTGCCATAAAGATGAAATTTTAGTTGTATTATTAAATGTATAAATGGTATTGTGTGTCAGGACTCTTTGAATCACTATAATTCATTTCAGAGCCGGTTGATCAGTTTGTCTGGTGAGTTCAATTAAAGGAAATTACTGCAGAAGGATGTTCCTCATTATTAACCAAGCCGCAGGTTCCAGGCAATATGGGAGACAGAAAAGATTTCTCTGGTGAAGAAAGTCATCAGATAGTGTAGTGCCGTATGACAAGGTCTGAAAACATGAGATATTTAACAAAAACTGAAGCGATTTTTTTTACTGGAAAGTGATTTGTGGCTGATTCAGAACAAAGATGGTTTGTACAGATAAAGGCTAAAGAGGAAAGTTTCTGTTAGACAAATTCATGGGACTAAGAGAGCAGCTGTTAAAATGCCCTTAGAAAGCAGCAAAAAGTGATTAGAAGCTGCTGGAGCCTCAAGGTGGAGGAGCCTCCAGAGGCTTGCGGTGCATGAACCGACTACTGGGCCCTAACCTGCTATTGGGCCCCTAACCGACTATCCATTGAACCGAAAAGTTCAATAGATGCAAGAATTGAGAGGGTGATATCAAAGACTGTTTGCAATTCTTTATAATCCATAAAATGCTTAGAAAACCTGCAGTGCAGAATAATTTGGAGCAGAGCATTTTGAATTTTTTATGTTTGAAACAAATACTGTTCTCATTGGGAGCTTTGGTCAGTAAAATTAGATTTATACTATAATAGTTCATGACTTGAAAATTATGCAGAAGTTTAAACTTGGATCCCAAATTACAAATTGGGGAATCACAAAAGTCTCATGCATATGGTCACCAGATTAGGGATGGGAATTTCTCATATTATCATTTAACATCTAATTCAATTATTTTTTTCCTTTTTTTCTCAGCAGAATCAACAAACCTCACCAAAGATTTTTACTCTTGTTTGTCGTCCAAGACAAAAACCATAAGACAAAATTGACAAAAGACAAAATCAGACATAAATTTGCAGCAAGACATAGAAGCTAAATTAATAATTCCTGAAGAAAATAATCTGTCAATGGAACTAGAACTAATATTGCTTTTCAACAATATTAAGTATTTATTTATTTAAAACAATCTCCTAATTCATGCTGTTATGTTACTTTTCGTTTTCTCTTAATTCAAGTGTAGTGATATATTTTCACTAAACCACATTTCCTTGGTTTAGGAAAATTGTTTTTGCAGCGTCGACATTTTAAAAGTTGACTCAAAATTCTCATGACAACTGAATATAAACAAACCTGCTGTTCAGTGAAAATGAGGAAACAGAATAGGAAAATATTTAGATACCAAAGTCACCAATTTAGCTCTTAGTTTAGGGTTTTAGTTCAATTTGATAAATGTGTAAAATATCATAATATTGATGTTGAAAAGTTGCCATTTAATTATGAAATCTTTTGATTGGATACCAACACCGTAACATTCCAGATGTTGTTTGTTTGATGTTTTTCCCAGTATGACAGTTTGGCAAGACGATTTCACTGTTTAGTCTGATTCAGGCCTGTCGCAGCGCAAACTTCTGCTTTTAAACCTAAATCTGGCAGGATGTATTTCTGTCCCAGTAAGCAATTAATCAATTAATTTAAAGCATGATACATTTAAACAAACTAAAAAAAATTACTTTTCTCTTTCGGTCAAAAACTTGATGACAAAAGCCTTTATATACTTGAATAGAAGTAATTCTTGCTAATAGTCATAAATGATACACTAGATGTGTTAAGGATTGTGAAACAAACTCAAACACAGTCGTGTTTTAAACAAACACATTTGCTCCTCATGACCAACACGCTGCCTGTCTCTGCTGTTTAAACAGTCACTTCATCATCAAACTCAGGGAAAAATGATAAGTACACCGCAATGTGAGCATTGGTTATTCAAATGGGACGCTCAGGTGACACAGAAGAAAAGCAAACAGCATGCTGCCAAATGTGGCACATGTAAAACTAATTATAGCGCACCTTTTGTTTGCACAAAGCTGCAAATTGCTGTGCGGAGCGTGCATCAACGTCTGCGTTTCTGTCGCTGTCTCAGAGGAACAGCATGTTTGAAAGGGAATAATCAAAAAATATTCAATTATTTTATAACTTCATTAACACATAATCCAAGATAATTGAATGTTGTTCTTTCTAATCATTTAAATCAGGAATAATAGGTTTATTTTACAAATATGTAATTCTTTCTTTCACTGTATAATAAATGTTTTAGTTTTGTGTGATGAGACAAACTGGTTTTTATCATATATAACTACCATGAATGTAGTTTACACTCATTCTTCTAGAAAAGAAGTTGCTTTTATTATTCTTTTTGTACATAAGTAGTAAAGAAAGTTTTCTAAATAAACACAATCTATGAATATTTAAGGTGATTTAAATACAACCTTAAAATATTTTAAAATGTATAAATATATAAATGTTTGTTATGAACAAGGATCAATGTTAAAAAACTTTATGCTGAAATCTGTCAGTTGTACAAAATCTGAAATTTTTCCCTTAACTCACATTTTCTCCTTCACAAAGTAACATTTTGAAATATTTATGAAACACTGCTGAATACATTTGAATATAATTGACATATATTTAAAAATTTACGTTGATTTGACACAACTAAGTAATGAACTGGAAACCACATGCCAATGTGCTGCTATAAAAATAAAAACAAGTTTTACATGCATTTTGCCAAACATATAATGTGCACTGAATATTTTTAGTGGTTAAAAAGTGTAAACCTAAAATGCAGCCGCTTAATAAAAAAAACACAATTTTAATTTGATTTGTTCAGGTTTCACACATTAAAACAGGATATTGGAAGACAAATTCATTGTCTTTGTGCCTGAATATTCCATTGTTCAACCCATCCGCTAAAAAAGGCCTTTGAATAAAATGTCATGCCACTGACTTCCCGGAGACTTTTTTACGGCACGTTTCAAGGTGAATGGAAGCCGCAACCACTAATCCTTTCACTGACAAATGACTGCGGCCAAACCCTTTCCTGGCTCTGTGACTCTAAAGACGCCGCAAAGTTGATTTGATTTGTTTACTTTGGGAAACATTTACATTTTGGAACCCTCTGTGCATCCTTTCTGTAGATACATAAGAAAGAAGAGAATTGTTGAGGAGGGGAAGTTGAGATCAAAGTTCAAATGAGCTTTGGTTATTGACCTGCGAGTCTAATCAAATGAGGTTGGTGAAGCCTGTGAGCGTCTTCCCGGGTCATCCCAGAGTCACTGCTCATCCACAATGCACACATAGCAAACTATTATTTGGAATAAGGAATGACGCATTGCAAATCCTGACTGAATACAAAAACAAACATTTAAACACTTACTATTGCTGCAAATGCATCTTTTTTCCCTTTAAATAAAGGTAACCTTTGACAGCGAATGTTTACACAAAAGGTATTTCTCAGAGTGAATGATGAGACATATTTTGAATACACATTTCTTTACACTAACCAACATTATATGATTTATTTGAATAAGGTACACTCGGTGTCAGTATAAACAGATACTGAGCTGCAGGGACAAAAACAGGATAATGATGATTATACGACTGTTGAGGTTTAACAAACAAATATCCAGTGAAAACAGCTTTATCTTTTCATAATGAAATCAAAACACGGTTTCTGATGTCAAAATGATGCAAATAAAGTTTTGCTAAACTTGTGTTTCATTTGCATGCTGAGCCTCTGGATCTCCACAATGCTATAATCAGACTTACTGATATTTAAATACCAGCTACATAGTTTCAGACTCAACTCCTGTTTGTTTTGAGCTCAGGTGCGTGTCATTCACAAAGACTTGCTATTAAACTTCAGGGCTGCACAAAACCCAGTTTTACAGCGACAACTGTGGGTCTGTGCTGCCATCTGGCGTTCATTTAACGAACTGCGTACAGAAACTAAAATGCCACATTTAACCTGGGATACTTTCTCTGACAAAACTTCTCCTTTGACGACAAATATCTGATCATTGTGGCAATGAAAACACCAATTTCGTCTAGTCATTATTTCTTAAGACCAATAAAACTTGAAATCTAAGATTTTTAATCCAGAAATACCTACAAAAAATATGTTAATGTTTGGAAATATGAGCTGGTGTCAAGTTATGCTGGGAAATGAAATTAGCTTCGTGAAGTTTGTCAGAAGAAGAAAGCATGAAGAGAACAACACTCCAGCCCATCCATATGGGACTATTTTGGAAGCGGTTGGATTTAATTAGTAGTATGAACAACTATGCAAAAAAACCCACCAACAACAAGGCTTTCAGTAAAAAAACAACCAAACAAACAGGTGTTCACCAACTTAAGGTGAACACCTTAGGATGGTTTATTGTAATCCACATATCCATATTAAACATCTTGAAGCTTTGACAGTCGCCTCAAGAATAATGTTTTCTGTGTTGTTTCTGTATTTTTTCCTTCCACTCAACTTCCAACTGATGTGGATCCGGCGTTTTGTGAACAGTCGGTTGGCTAAACAATGATTTTTTGTGGCTTACACTTTCTGTGGAGACAGTTAATAATTGTTGACTGATGAACTGTAAAGTCAGTACTTTTCTACGAGAATGAAAGGGCCATAGCATAATTCTTATCAATCAATGAAACCTTAGTTTGGTCAATTATTGCTTATTTCTTACTTTAATAAATAGAGCTAATTAGCAAAGTTAGCAATAAAATAAACCTTTGAATTGCCCTATGATGGGGTTTATATCACCACTCGTGAAAGACAACAGATGAACTTGAATACACATAGTTATTGTGTAATGAGTCTGCGAATTGAATTTCACGTATTGAATAGAAATCTTAGTACCTTTCTGAGAGCCAAACGAGTGTAAACAGAAAAAGTAGATCCAGATCTCACAAAAAGAGCCCAAACTCCTGATAAGTGGCAACAGAGCAGGCACACGCCCCATATAAACAAAACAAAAAGACTGACCGATATTCACCCAATCATCAGCCTCGGGAGGCGGAACTTCCGGTGACATTGACAAATCAGCGTTGGTGAAGCGAGACGAGAGCAAAGTGAATATGACAGCAAAACAACACCGAAGGGGGAGTGAACTTCTAGACACCCGTCATATTTCTGAAGAAACGTTACAGTAATCCCTTCTAACAGTGTACGGTTTCACAGCAACTGAAAGGTAAAATAATTCACGTCGCTCTTCTTTCTAATCTTTACGCTTTTCTAATAACTCTGCGCGGTGTTCAACTGTCCAAACTTTGTGACACGGAACAGATCACAGGCTCCGAAACGACAGCTAGCAGGCTAAGCTAGTTAGCTGTTAGCTAAGTTCTCGCTCGAGCGAAACAAACGCCTTTAAAATCGGCTCAATTATTTGCGCTGCGAAGCCCCGTCTTTCTCAGCGTCGTATTTAACCTGCATTAAGTCTCCAAAGGTGCTGGCACGACGCTGACAGAATCCCGACTTTCATCTTAAGTTAGATTTTTGTCTGCACATGATGGCCACCAGTTTTTAGAGGAAGCCATGATGATCCAATCAGAGTCGCTTCTTCTTCTTCTTCTTCATGGTGATAGTTCACCAGCTAACGGTCATGTAACTGTACAGGAATGTCTCAGAGAACCCGCTCAATGTTTAACTTTAACCTTTATATTTTGGTGTTTGAGTGCAGTGGTTTGTCAGCGGCAGTGTGCATTTCGGTGTTTTAGTCAATAAGACATTGAACTGCGCGTCTGTTCTGTGTTGCTGTTGTTAACCTGGATGAACTCCCTTCATTTCTACATAAAAATCTGCTTTTTGTATTATGGCAGCATATTTAAGGCAATAACATTTCATCAGGAAAAGACAGCAACAAACATTATACATGACTTCATATCGGCTTTTAATTAAATGTTTCCTATTTTGTATTTTTCTAGGTAGCTTTGTAGCATGGGCGGTTCTAGATGAGGGCAAAAGGGGCCAATGCCCCGCAGAACTATACTGAAAAGATAAGATTAAATCTATTCTGACTAATAATTGTCACGGATCAAATTAAATTTATCGCCTTCACAGTTTTAGTTTAACCGTGAATTACAGATTAAGGTGTTGTAGTTTTAGCTTTAGCTGTACTAGGATGACAGTTTTCATCTGCCAGATCAGATATCTGCAATTTGCAGTTATGAAGTTGAAACACAAATAAAGTCAAAATAAAAACCTTTTCTGCTTCCACAGAATTTTAGAAGGAGAAATTAGAGCAGTCAGGTTCCTATGATCAAATAACTTGAATTACTGATCATCTGTTGTCACAATAGCCAGAAACTCTGGCATTTTCAAGGTTTCTCCCAGAAAATGTACAGTCTGGTGAAGACGACTGTCCACCATGTTATTGAGTTAAAAGGTGTTTACAGTTGACAGGAATTTTGACAATAGTTAATTATGTGTAATTGTAAGACACTATATAATCAATGTTTAAAGTGTTAAAAAAGACAAACATAAAAAAATACAAATAAAATTAAAAAAATGTGCACTTCTGTTGTTTCATCCAAGTTAAAGTGTCCACGTTATTTTATGTCCTTATTTGTGACTTTTCACTTTATTCACTGAAGTTTTTGGCATGTAAACCAGTAAAGACAGGAAGTGGTTACAGAGTTCAAATGAAAAAAAGACACCTGACCTGATGTGACTAATACTGACCATACTATGTTGTCATGTTGACAAAAAATGGAATAGTACATGCAAAATGTTTTCCTTCATTTGTTTCCCTTTTTTGTTTTCCTGATTTAAAATCCAATACTTGTTTATTCTCCCTCAGCTGACTGGTGTCCTCTAAGACCGGTAGATGTCCACGCCGTCAGACACGTCAGGTGGCATGTCCCATCCTGGCCCATCACCAGGGGCAGGCCTGTCCCCAGGGCCCATCTTGGGCCCCAGCCCCGGACCTGACCCCTCACCAGGTTCTGTTCACAGCATGATGGGCCCCAGTCCTGGACCAGGGACACCCAATGCACCGCACGGCATGCAGGCCCAGGGACAAAGCGATTACTCTCAGGACAACATGTATCCTATGCATAAGGTCGGCTTTCACTCTACTGCCTCATATTGTGTTTAACAGTTCTTTGTTGTTGCACCGACAAAACATCTGAAGCAAATTCAAGCTATCCGGATGCAATTAATTTTTTTCTAAGTGGAATGAAGTTACATTTTCTGTTAAATTAGATTATTATCAAGTGATCGTCTTCACTTCTATTCAAAAATACCTTATTTGTCCCAAAGTGAAGTCAAATGCTGTAATTCATAACAGCAGAGTATCTCTAAAAGAGTCGTAGATGTTGATGCTGGAGGCAGGAAGGTTCTCCGGTAGCAGTCAGTCTTGCAACAAATCTGGAAATGCTTCTGACTGAAGACAGTTGGTTCTGCTTCTCTCTCTGCATTCATGAAGCCTCCCTTTCAACTCTTGTGAGATTTGGGCTTGTAGTTCAGATATTATGTGAACCTTTGAGATACTAATTAGCTGCTGAAGGTAGTAAAAATAATGCTTTGCTGCTATGGCTACAAATCATAATAAATATTAAAAGCAATGAAAGGTAAGAGCAAATGACCTACCACCTGCAAAAGCAGAGAAATTAATTGTAAAAAAAAAAAATTCAACCCCAATCAAAACAGATAAAACAAAAGCTATAAAAAACTTAATATATTTACTAACAGTCAGACCAGCGTTTTGAAGCAGGAAGAAGAGCAGCATGACCAAGTCTCCTGTTTCTCTGTCTTGTTTCAGCCCATGGAGGCGGCCATGAACGATAAGACGATGGCCGAGGCGATGCACTTCGGACACATGAAAGGTGTCGGCATGCGATCCCTGCACAGCGGCATGGGGCCTCCTCAGAGCCCGATGGACCAGCACAGCCAAGGTGAAGCTCTGGGTGTAAAATTTAAATAAATATACAAAGTTGATACCATAATCCAATTTTCTGTGTCTAGAAGAAATTACAACTAATAACCCAAAACTGAGAAAGCAAAGATTATTATTATTATTGTTAAAAAATAAATATCAGTCTTTACAGCTCTTGAAATTAAACAACCTGAGTCTGCAATGTATTTAATGGTGTTTTATGGGAGAAAGCAACAGGAGTTGTATGTTAATGTTCATTTTAAAAGAGTGGCTAGCATTTGTGTTTATCAAATGGGATAAACACAAAAGGTCATGACCTTTTACTTGAGGTCATGTTATAAGTGAAATAATCTGATATTGAAACTAGCACTTTTTAAAATCAATACTATAAAATTAGTGACTTAAAACAAGCTTCTATTTCTTGCTGAAAAGTTCGTAAGTTGGTTTTGACTTATTCTGCGCATGAGATAATTGCACTAGAATTTGGACAAAAATACTGGGTAAGATTTTGTGTTTTTGCAGTGAACAGAAATAGATAATAAATTTATATATCCAAGAAAGTATTCGAACATCTTCTCTGTTGGTCTGTCACAAGAAAAGAAGTAAAATACAAATTTCATCCTGATGATTGTGAATTTTCTGAAACATTGAACTTTTTGGGGGGTTTTGTGGGGTCAGGATACATGTCTCCACATCCATCCCCCATGGGAATCCATGAGCATGCCTCCAGCCCCATGTCCGGAGGTGGAGGCGGGCCGACCCCGCCCCACATGCCTCCATCCCAGCCCGGCCCCATGATGTCCATGGACCCTCAGGGAGGCATGGCCAGCATGTCGGGGATGGGCCAGCCGGGGCGCGGCCCCTCCTCCTTCAGCCCCGTCCAGCTGCAGCAGCTCAGGGCGCAGATCCTGGCCTATAAGATCCTGGCCCGCGGGCAGCCGCTGCCCGAGAACCTCCAGCTGGCTGTTCAGGGCAAAAGGAGCCTACCCACGATGCAACAGCAGCAGCAGGCGCCGCTGCCGCCGCAGCAGCAGCAGCCGCAACCGCAACAACCACAACAACCACAGCAGCAGCAGCAGCCGCAGCAGCAGCAGCAGCAGCAAGCATCTGGTGCTAGTCCATACAGGCCTTCAGGTAGGAAGAGCAACCAAACGTATATAATGACAGGTTTCCCTTTTTCAATCAATCATGTTTATTTGTAGCACATTTCATCAACAAGGTGGTTCAAAGTGCTTTACATCATAAAAACACAATAACACCAAGCCACAAAACACACAGTCAACCAGTAAACATTACATTGTGTTAAATGTAGTGATGCACCAATTTCAATTTTCTGGCCGATTGCCGATTATCAAACCTGATCTGCTGATTCTGATTTTAGCTGATGTAATTTTTTTCGTCTGAAATATTGCAAAAATGAACAAGAAAGTTGCTGAGTTGGCGACGGTGGAGTGACTGTCGTTAAACTGCAAACATGCAGACATGACCTGACGGGCCGGTTTGTCAGTCGAACCTCTCACTGCAGAGCAGTGAGGTAAACATGTTAATATCAGTAAAATAAAGAAAATCCTCGCTGATTAATTGGCTGATTGATAAATTGGTGCACACATAATCAAGTGTCAACATTGCAGATCAAAATGTTGGTTGGTGTTTCATTAATTATGGTTCAAAAGCAACTCTAACCAGGTGACTTCTTGGCCTTTTCTGGAAGTTTGTTCCGGATTTGTGGCGCATAGAAGCTGAATGCTGCTTTTCCATGTTTGGTTCTGGTTCTGGATGCAGAGCAGAACCAGAACCAGAAGACCTCAGAGGTCTGGAAGGTTGACACAACAGCAGCAGGTCTTCAATGTATTTTTACTTGTTACTTTGCAAAAAGGTTTTGCAACATTTAACACTGCAAACAAACACAGTTTTTTATTATTATTTATGCAAAAATAAATAAACAGAAACAACAAATAAAATGAATTATGAAGTCTCTTAGTTGAAAATAAAACACCAAACTGAAAACTTTCATCAACCAATTTTTGGAAGTAAGACAGAAAATAGAAAAACAATAAATTATGCAAATATTAATTATTGAGTTGTTTTAATTTAGTTGATTTATTGCAACAGGCCTAGACCTTTTTATTACCTACAGTTATAAAAACATGATTTGATTCCAACAAAAATTTACTTTGCTTATATCTTTTATCTGTTTTCCACTTTATAAATGACACAAATACTTGCAAATGTTTGCAATAAAAAATATATAAGTTGAAAAAAGTGTGTTTTTCTACATATGGCTACAACTGATTGCTTTAGGGTTATTTTTACATCTCCAGCATTTATTCAGAAAGCATCTCCTGGATGTTGCTGTTTTCTTCAGCTCACCTTGACATTTTCAGAAAACTTGTGTGTTGGATCTAACTGGTTTTGTCTGAAAGGTATGTCGATGGCTCCCATGAGCGGCCCCCAATCAAGCCCCTGCCCAACACCAGCACTGCAAGGACACAATCAAAGCACCGGACCCAAGCCTTGGACTGACGGTGAGTCAGTCCACCATCGCTTCTGATGCTGGAACAGAAACAGAAAAGCTTCTTCACCGACATATCATGTACACACTAAAGATGAGATTATTAAAAGTCTTATTTTATTTCCCAGGTCAAGCCAGTGACAATCAAGCACAGAAGCACCTAACCCCGGTCCCCAGTGGCCGCCCGTCTCCCGCTCCGCCCCAGGCGCCTGTGGGGGCCCCGGGCCCAGTACCGGGGGGTTCAGGGGCCGGTCACCCTTCAGGGCAGCAGGTGTCCCCCATGCTGCAAATGCAGCAGAAACAGAACCGGATCACCCCGGTCCAGAAGCCCCAGGGGTTGGACCCGGTGGGAATCCTGCAGGAGCGAGAGTTCAGGTAAAGTTTGGACCAGAGCCACAGGTTCACTGCTCTGATTTTTATTTTTTTGTTGTAGTCTAAAATGTGAAAACTGAAAATGAAGATGGAGATCTGGAACAAGGCTTCTTCTGTCTTTCCACACGGCTTGGCTGCTGATTTTAAACTCAGAATGAGCAGCATGAAAACTCAATGAAATGCATTAAAATTCATTGAAACATATTAAAATGCATTTCTATGAGATGTTTATCAGAGGAATTAATTTTCTGGAGCTTGAACTGAAATCATTGATAATGAATCACAAAACGAATCAACAAAGTCGTTTTCCCTTCAATCTGATAGAAAGTGGAGTTTATGGTGGCGGTCCTATTTAGTCTGAATTTGGATAAGTGCTTTATACATTTAGTTCATTTGCTATTTAGTTATGATGAATTTAATGAACATGGGAGAAATTAATCTAATTGGCATCTAGAGGTCAACAGTTTAGGTTGTTGCAGGTCAGTTTGTGACGTACATGAGTCGGAGATCTTGCAGTTTTTGTCGACTGAATTAATTAATTTTTTATTCTCTTTAGTTACTCCCTAACGATCTGTGATCAATGTCTCCATTCCGCTGTTGTTCCTTCTTATCGTTGGACAGCAAAAGCAATAATCGTAAAGTGAAAATGTGTTTCTTGTAATGAATTCCTAGTGATTTCTGTTTTCTAAAAAATATGTGTATTCTGTGGCTTTTTAACGGCGTGATGGTCTCTGTCAGGCTGCAGGCCCGGATCGCTCATCGGATCCAGGAGCTGGAGAGTCTGCCCGGCTCTTTGCCTCCAGACCTCCGAACTAAAGCGACGGTGGAGCTCAAGGCGCTGCGGCTGCTCAACTTCCAGCGGCAGGTAGGAAAGTCTGAACCTAAAGCTGAAGAGTTTCTGGCCTCCAGTTCAGAGCAGGAACTGTAATCCAGCACTGAAAACAACAAAAATAATTCACAGCAACTTTTGCAAGAAAATTAATCTGATTTTCTTCAGGTCTGCCACTACTTGTCTTTTGCTTTTTGGCTCTATCCAACATTTTATGTAATTAAAAAATGAGACATTTCTCTTACAGGCGAGTTTTTTGTAACAGTTTTTACTGCAAACCAGGACATAAAAAGAAAAACATTTGCTACTGCGCTATCTCTAGCATGAAGATTGTTCAGCCATGAGTGAAACCGTTTCCCCGCTTTACTTAAACATCTCCTCATTTTTTCCTCTTTCTCATGTAAACTAGCGATGGAAAAAACAAAAAGTTTTTTTGGATCTTCTCCAAAAGAAGATCTTATGTGACTCGTGCGCGTTCTGTTGAAACCAGATCTTCACTTTCACTGAATAAAAAGTCACACTTTTTCCTGACTGTCTGAAGTTAAATCAGATTAAGCTTCTCCGTTTTAGGTTAGTTGGAATCACCAGTTAGCAAAAACATTTTTTAGATATCTTTTGTAACTTTTTTCACTATGAAATACCTCTTTAATTTCTTTGTACTGATACAAATTTTATTTTATGCTATAGCTGTTTTCATTCAATTGTCACAAATTTTGAGCAAACTTTTCAAATGTGGTAAAAAAAGAAAATGGTAATTAAGTGTTGCCATTAATCAGACTATGCAAAGCTCAAACATTTATAGAAATGTGGTCAGTATTATAAAAATTTAAATAACTAGTGGCTGCTAAACGTTAACGCCACCTTTAGCGTGCTCAGCAGTATTACACATGGCTGTAATATACAGGAAGTACAAGTTGCTAAAGAGCATAAACCACAAATCTCAGAAAAATGAAGAGTCCTCTGCTCCACGATGGACGTTTGGACTTTTTCAGTTCAGTTTTCTGGTGAGGCACAGACCCAGGAGAGTTCACTCTGTCAGAACTTACTAAGAACTCAGAACCTCTAAATTTTGTGAAGTGAAGTCACTTATTTCAAAATTCAAGCCCTTTTGAATGTGATGCATCATAATGTGCATAAAAAAGCATTGATCGAAACTTTTTTTTTCCATCCAGCTGAGGCAGGATGTGGTGGCGTGTATGAGGCGCGACACGACCCTGGAGACGGCCCTCAACTCGAAGGCCTACAGGCGCAGCAAGCGGCAGACGCTCAGGGAGGCGCGCATGACGGAGAAGCTGGAGAAGCAGCAGAAACTGGAGCAGGAGAAGAAGCGTCGACAGAAGCATCAGGTGAGCCCTCTGAGCGGGGGCCAAAGGGTAGCTTTTAGTGTAAAACAGTCAAAATCCTGAATATTTTTAAACCTAAATCATTGTTGCTTGGTTTGCAGGAATATCTCAACAGTATTCTTCAACATGCCAAGGACTTTAAGGAATACCACCGCTCGGTGTCCGGGAAAATCCAGAAACTCACCCGAGCCGTCGCCACCTGGCACACAAACACTGAGCGCGAGCAGAAAAAGGAGACGGAGCGGCTGGAGAAGGAGAGGATGAAGAAGCTGCTGGTATGTCTGTGGCTACATCAGCTACAGAAGGACAAAATTATTTTCCTTGAGATTTTGTTAAATGATGTCTTGCCATTCAGTCCGCTGTGTTTCAGCCGGACGATTATTTCTGTCGCACAACGCTCTGACTCCCACCAGTGAGCTGCTGACCAATGCTAAGTGCTGTTAGCAGCTATGAGGAACATGTTTTAAACCGCCGAAAAGAGAGCGCTCACTCTGGGAAATATTATTTAAAACTTTTATCACTTAAAATGACTGACTTTGCTCTCTCTCGGCTTTGGAGTATAATTCTCTCCATTTTTAGCTTTTGCTTAATATCTTCTAGCTGCATTTTGTTGCTATGTGGCCAAAAAGAGTAATAATGTTTAAAAAATAATAAAACATAGATTGTCTAAAAAAATAAGAAGTTTTGTATTAAATTTTTTGGATCAAAAAAATAATTTTTTTAATCTAAAAAAATATGGTACGTTTTTTAAATAAAAAAAGTTGTATGAAAGACAGCTCCTCATTTTAAACTTGCTTTTCAATTTAAAAAAATTCATATGAAATGTTTTATTTCTCACTGAGCGTGTTCTTTGTATTTTAAGCAATGAAGTGTTTCTTAAAAAAAGGAGCCAAATTATTTATTTGTTGCTACAAAAGGTGAAAATTACTGTTACTAATGAAAGGGTTTAGAACAGCCATGAATTGAATCCATTGACAAAGTTCAGGATTTGTCCCCATATGTTTTTTTAACAGTTTTACATGTTTACAGTCAGCGATTAGGAAGTTGTGTCCGTTTTGAGTTTCTGACCGTTTGATGGCTGCACTAGGAGTGAGAAGGTGAACTAATTAGCCTCCTGTCTCCGTCTGTCCAGGAAGAGGATGAGGAAGGCTATCGAAAACTCATTGACCAGAAGAAGGACAAGCGTCTGGCCTACCTGCTGCAGCAGACGGATGAATACGTGGCCAACCTCACGACTCTGGTGTACGAACACAAAGCCGCTCAGGCTGCCAAGGAAAAAAAGAGAAGGAAGACGAAAAAGAAGGTGGGGAGAAGTTTTGGGTTTGTTCTTTTCTCCTGGCAAAACTATAAATACCAAAACCAAAAATATAAATTCTTTTATAGAAAATATTTCTGTAACACTATTAGCCTGTATTTGCAGACAGAACTGAAAGAAGGTGAAAACATGCAGCAAAAGGCACCAAAACTATTTGTCATTAAATAATTTGTTTGTCTTAACCATAATGTTGTGTATGTAAAACATAAATTCAACGTGTGTCATTAATCTTGTTTGTTTTGAGCACACTTTCACTATTAGCAGAGCTCCTTTGTCAGTTCGCACTTTTTCCTGACTTTTAAAATATTTAGCAGTTAGCTTCCCCTAAATTCATTCTTCTGGATAAATTTGAAAGCACAATTGTTTTTGTTTTATGAACTTAGTTTGACATCTACGTTGAAGTTTTGGCTATCAATTGTTGAAACATCTTCAAGTAGCTCAGCATTTACATTAATACTTTTATTTTGAAGTGGGTGAAGATAATTTACACAGCAGCTTTTCTTTTTCATTTCCAGAAGGTGGAAGGAGACGGTGAAGGTACCAGCGCCATTGGACCGGATGGCGAGGTTTGTCGCTGTGTTTGAATGTTGGTGTTTTTCCACCTTTATTATTGGAATTAAAGTTGTGTTTTTTCTGAATTGTTGGTCATGAATTACTGGGCATTTCTATAGAAATGAATATGCAGCTCTGCTCTGCACTTCTGAGCAGAGAGAAAAACATTTTAGTGACTATTGACTCTTTATTTTTCTCTCATCAGTAATAAATCTTTAAAAAAACATGAGTGAACCTGGTGGTCGTTTAGAGCCGAGACCAAAACAAACTCAGAAAAACAGGGAATATTGCATAAATTGGATGAATCTTTTATCCAACTCCAAGGAAGAAACAGATTTTTCTACTTAGTGCTGAAGTCTAAAGTTTCAGTTTCCTGTTTGGCCTGTTTTATCAAACAGTACAGATTAATTGCTTGGTCTTAATCTGTTTACCTTTTTGTCATACGCATCTTTAGAAACAAAAACCTGTCAGAAAGTTTTTGTGAAACTGCGTCGCGTTTGTTTGCTTGTTCTGCTCAAAGCGTCTCGTTGTGTTGCAGCCCATGGATGAGAGCAGCCAGATGAGCGAGCTGCCAGTTAAAGTGATCCAGACGGAGACCGGGAAGGTTCTGCAGGGGACCGATGCCCCCAAGTCCAGCCAGCTGGAGGCTTGGCTGGAGATGAACCCTGGGTGAGAAGCCGTACTGTTACGCTGAATCAGCTGCAGAAACCTTGACGATATTTCACTGAGCTCTGTTTGTGCTTTATCTGCTTGGAGCACATGTTAAAGGGCAGATTTATATGGAAATAAATGGAAAAGTGAACCAGAGCAGGATCACTGTTTCCCCTACTGCTACTGAATTATTTAAATGTTTCAGGTTGTAAAAAAAAAAAAGTTTCTTATGCTGTCTGGAAAAGACTAGCGTTTGATTCTGAGAAATGTTCTAACATGCATTTGAAATAGAAAGTTTTTTTCTTTTCTGACTCACTCTAATCTTGTCCAGAGCAGTCTGTGATTTTTAGCAGACTGTATTTTTGGGTGTGACAGGCAGAGGTTGAAAAGATGAACCGGAGCTTTGATGCGACGCATTCAGCCTTTCTGGGATCTGCTGGAGTATCAGCCTGAATGAAAAGCAGACGCATTTCTTTAGAAAGTTTTCTTTTAAACAGCTTCTTAATGCTCTGTCTGACTTCACTTGGAAAACATCACTGATCCTGAAAATGGCTAAATTTGATGCAGCTTCTCACAGTAGTAACATCCACACCGAAGAGTGTCATATTTTAAGTGTGGTGCATTCACTGATTACGCGCTTGCCAAGCTGAAAATCTGCCAATACCGGTTTCTAGTAGAATTAATTTATCAGACTGACACCAAATTAAATTAAATTAAATTAAATTAACAGTGCAATCCCTTCCTTTAGTTCTCATCACATCTGAAATTCTGTACAACTCATCGACCAAATTCCGTATCAGAGAACAAACTCATGAAGATGCTCTCTCAAAACTAAAAAAAAAAATAGTTACATATTTTCAGGGAGAAGATTGGAACCTCTCTTAAGTTAGAGAATATGCAGATGATATTCAGTTGTACACATAATTCAAACCAAATGAAAAGGTCTAAACTCCACAGTTAGTTAAAGTTCTGAGATGCCGTTTAATGGGTTTTCTTCAATTAAATTAAGATAAAACTGGAATATTTATCTTTGTGCCACCAAAATGCATAAATAAGATAAAAAAGACTCTTAGGAACCATCTGGTTTTACTTTGGATGGAAAGTCTCTGTTTCGTTCTTGTTTTTAATCATCGTGAAGTTCAGCTGCATTGTCTCGCATCCTGAACAGGGAATAATTATTCATCCTTTTATTCCAAAACAATTGGAATATTGCAATGAATTATGCAAAAGTCTTATCAAAACCTCTTGAGAGCAGTTGCAGAGTAATCAACTTACTGCTGCCAGGCTTCTGGTCAATTTGAGAGTCAGTTATTAACTTGAAGAGCCGTTCAGGGACAGACGCAGGCGGTATCAGAACGTTTCTGCAGGCAGACGGACACGGCAGATCCCTGGTGTTCTGCTGACGTTCTGCTGATGGTTCCTCATCAGACAGTGAAGAAACGAGGAGACAGAGCGTTCTGTTCGTGGCCTCCAGAATCTAGATTACTCTTCCTTTTGATTTAAAATACATTTCAAATCTGCTGTTTATTTACTTGTGTTTTTATTAGGGGTGCACCAATGAACCACCTGATTACTTTCGTTTTGGGTGAGCAGCTGATACATCAAGATGAAACCGATCTTAACTCTGATTTTTCTGTAGAATAATGCAAACCAGATGTGAAATGTTGAGTTGTTACAGACTCTGAGACAAAGCTCATGTTTGAGATGTCAAAAAAACTTTTAAATGATTCAGTATTTAAATGTCTAGATTGACATAAAATCTACTGGAAACGTTAAAAAAGTATGTTTGTCGGAACCTGACGATCTATCGTACTGGCAGCCTTCGATTCTGACCTCAATGCAGATTGAAATGAAAAACCAAACCAAGCGGTGTGCAGTCGTTCCTCAAGATGTTTCTGCTTCTGCCTGTTCTCTGAAATCTTCCCTGATGATGGAAACTTCCTGTGTCTGTTTTTGTTCTGACCAGGTATGAAGTCGCTCCACGTTCAGACAGCGAGGAAAGCGGCTCAGAGTTCGAGGAAGAGGTCAGTGACCTTCATCAGTATCACGTTCCATCCTCAGTTCTTTGAATCAGCTGCCTGCTGTTTGAACCAGTTGCTCCACCAGGGGGCGGTAGCTGCAAGCTTTATGTCCACAGTTTTAATTCTTAGCCTTTGATACATTTGGACTCTTTCTTTAATGATCTGCTTTCAATTTGGCCTTATCAGGACGAAGAGGAAATGGGCAAGGCGGAAACGGAGGAGAAAAAGAAAATTGATCCCAACAAAGAGGCTGAGAACGACGCCAAGAACGTCATCGAGTACTGAATTTGTTTTTCATTATCTCACATATTACATTTTAGCTCTGAGAACACGAGTCCGACGCAGGCATAACGAAGTTAAAGACGTGTCAGACGGGAGCAAAAGCACTTCAGCTGTTCTCTTCCTCTGCACACGTTCAGGTCGGCCAAACAAGACGTGGACGATGAGTACAGCGTCCCCACTGGGCAGACCAGCTCCCAGTCGTACTACGGCGTGGCGCACGCCGTCATCGAGAAGGTGGAGAAGCAGTCGTCTCTGCTGATCAACGGCATGCTCAAACAGTACCAGGTAAACATGCTCGCATCAAACCGCCTCCTACGTTTGAAATGCTGCGAACCAATCCACTTTTTTCACTTCCAGGGCTGATCTCTGAGGTTTACTAGGTTTCTATCCACCACAAATCTGCAATAAACTGCCAGAAA
This sequence comes from Poeciliopsis prolifica, assembly GCF_027474105.1. Lineage (NCBI taxonomy): Eukaryota > Metazoa > Chordata > Actinopteri > Cyprinodontiformes > Poeciliidae > Poeciliopsis > Poeciliopsis prolifica. Next base: position 10,613,734 of record NW_026562389.1, on the reverse strand, counting down.
ACTGCAAAACAGCTGAAACACTGAGTTCCTTTAAATCCAGACTAAAATCCCACCTGGTTAGAGTTTAGAGCTTTTGAACCATATTAAAGAAAACATTGAAAACATATTTGATGTGTATGATTCTGGTGAAGTTTTAATTTTGGTTTTAAATTAATTTTCCTATCAGACTCCTTTCAACTTCATCCGCAGTCATTTTTGCTCTTATTTACTGTTTAATGTTGCATATTTTCCTGTTAAGTCGCTACGCCAGTGTAGAAAAGCAGTTTGAAGTCTTTTTATGGACTCGTACATTGTCTTGGCAGTAATCAGTCAGAAAGACAGTTGTTTAACAGAAAAAACACACACTGGTGACAATAATGGAGTCGCCATTTTCTGCTCATTAAGATGGATTTTAAAAGCCTATTGGAGTAACAATAATTGTCTTGTTTCCATAAGTGAGAGAGTTAGCTGTAATTTAAAATTCATTCAGCGCACACAGTGCAGCATGCGTTTATATTAGAGCATCTGATTTTAGTTTAAATTCAGCAATTTGGTCAAATAGAGATTTCATGCTGAAAAAAAAATTAACTTTTATAACCCACAGGTTGTAATTTTTCAGCTCTGAATTACAAAAGTTAAAATTTGTAGATTTTCCAACCCAAACTTCAAATTTCCCAAAAATTACTGCTTTTAGAAGTGATTTATTTGATGTTGATTTTTCACTCCCTGAACAAACTGAAGGAAAATACATGATGATCTTAACAGAAGTCTGAGCTGCATAGTTTCTGTTTAACTTTAATATCCAAGCATTTAGGATTCAAACTAGACCTGCAGACTAAACCTGTTAGCCTTTTGCTGGAGTCCTGCTGGGAGGACGGATACGATCAGATAATAACTTCCACTGCTGCAAACACAATTCAGTCCCACACACATCATCAGTTTTAGAAGCATAAATTAACCACTTATGGGCCGAGAGAAGCAGCTTCATCGTCCATCACTGATGTTAGCTGATGCAGGTTTGCATCAAATTATGGGTGTTCCAGGAATGATGGGTTCACAAAGTTCTGTCCTGAAAATAAAAATGAAATTATTTATTGTATATTATTAAAATGATCAGTTAATTAAAATGAATGCATTAAAGTCCTGGCTATAGTAATTTGTGATGCCCGAATCTTTTTGTTGAATTTTGATGCCAGAGATAAGCTGGACAGATACTTTAAAAATCTGATTTAGTTTTTATTCTCCATCTTAGATTCAGCTTTGAACTTAAACATAAAGTTAGGTGAAGTTTTAATGCTTATAGTCACATTATCTTCTCGTTCTATGTTTGAGTCAGAGGTATGAACCTGCAGCTTATTTCTGTCTGTTACGGTTCATCTGTTTTCTTGCTAATCAGCTTTTCTGTGTTATAGCCTCTAGAAATTTAAATTAAAATTTTAAGAGCTCAAACAACACCTGGAAATCTGTATTTTTCAGCAAAAAGCTGCTCAGCGCAACTCTAACAGGAACAGGAAGGAAGTAATCTGCTGGAGATGTTTACTTTTAATAGAAGTTAAGCAGCATCCAGATCATTTGTTTAGGAATAATGGCATCTTGATAATCCTCCTATTCTTAATTAGCATATAAATTATGTGAAGCTGGCTGGCTGTAGCCTAGTTTTGTTGTTGTTTGCATCCATTAGCGTAATGTTTTGCAGCTTAGTCAGACATCTGGATCCTTCTGGAGCCATTTAAGCCGATGCCCATCTTGTCCTGCGTGTCTGTAAATGAGCTTTTACCTGTTGGAGGCAGTCAGACATGACCAAGCAGATCGGCTGTGATCCAAGTTTCACTGAGCCGCAGATTGCTGAGATGGAGGACGAACGACTAAATTGGGAGCAGCTCACATCGTTTTTCCTTCAGCATCCAGTTGTCTCTCTGCACACCCCCCTAATTTACCGTTTGGTTGGTTTTATATGAGCATTGCTGCTGCTGCTCCTTAGGGATTCTCCAATAATTGGATCACTTGTTTCCACTTCCAGCATCAGTCTGCATAACAAACCTGGAGAATTTACAGAGGTAGTAATATTTCTATTGTTCATTTGTGTTAATATAAGAGCTGCCTGCTCTGGGAGAAGGAGACATTGGTGACAGACGTGCTGATCAGAGACACAAGGATTATAATTGGACCTCCACTCTGCCGCCGCTGGCCTCCTTCTTGTTCCGTTTCAACATCCTGCCTTTTGCTCATTGTTATTTTGCAGCTTGCCGTTACTTTTCCACCTGCTTTATTTGCTGCAGTTCTGAAACGCAGCAAGATGGAAAAGCAAACACAGCGAGCTGACCAGGAAAATCTGGTTTGGGTTAGAAAAACTGACATTCAGATTTTATTTATTTCAATTCTGTTGTTTTTGCTTCAAACTGTCACCATAAAGAATTCACTTTTTTAATCTTATTACGCATTCACACCTCCACAAACCTATCAGACCTTCCAGTCAAACATACTAGAGTTGAATTACAGAGGATTAAACAGAACCGGTGTGTGGTTTCATCTGCAGTGTGTCATTTTCTGCGACAGAAACTATGCAGCTCTGCGTGTCGACGCCTGAAATGTTTTTTTGTTTGTATCTTTTTAAGATCCAGGGTCTGGAGTGGATGGTGTCCCTCTACAACAACGACCTGAACGGCATCCTGGCTGATGAAATGGGCCTGGGGAAGACCATCCAGACCATCGCCCTCATCACCTACCTGATGGAGCACAAGAGGCTCAACGGCCCCTATCTCATCATCGTTCCTCTCTCGTAAGAACTCCTCGCTGTGCTGCTACTGCAGATACACAGCAGTACAGAATGCAGGATGTTTTATTGGGTGGATCATTGTGTCACAATTTTATACAAATAAAAATCTAGACCTGAAAGGGGGAAGTGATGCTTTCAGCAGGGAAAACTTTGATTCTCTGCTGAATCAAAGGGAGCAGAGGTCGCGCTCGACTTTTATCTGTCATTCTGACCAACAGCATTAAAACTATCTTTACCTGCCAAATTATATTCATATCATATAATCATAAATAGGTTATTTTCATGTGGTTTAGTTAAGATTAACTGTGAATAAAGATCCCATCACACATAAAGCAGAAGAACAAACCTACATTTTTGTTTGTAGTGACAAAAACCACTGACTTATAATAAATAAAACGACTCCACTTGAATTAGCAGCTCTTCACCCGCTGGGGTCTGAACACGCAGTGCCTCACAAATTCCTCCTGGTCGCATCTGGAGAGAAATCGGCGCTAATTCATTAATCAGTCGGATCTGTCTGATCCAAACCGATCGGTTCAGCTCCCCGAGTTTTTTACCCTGCGCGGTTTTCGATGCGCGCTTTTACAAGGATTTGTTTGCATGGTTTCACTTCCCCGAAATGGACAAATGTTACGTCTGCTGCACTTCTGAGAGCTGCTCTCCGTCTGAGCGCGGGAGGGTAATGTCTTCCAGCTCCATTTGTTAAAACCGCTGGATGAGTTAAGTTTAGTTCTTTGCAGTGGCGGACCCGCGTCCGCACTGCGTACGTTACGGTCTAATTAACTTCTGCACCGTCATTTATTTCTTCAAGATAAACTGTTTAGACTGTAAATGGATAAGCTGCTTTCTCTTTAGTTTCTCTGTTCTGTACTGGAGACGAGAATTAAAGGCATCATTTCAACCAAAGGTTTGGGATGCGCTTATTAACCAGTCGCTCCAGAGCGTCCGGTCCATAACTCTTCAACACGCTGTCAGCTCTCGGTCAGAAACACGCATTTAGTTCTCATGACAGGATATTCAGAAAGGATTTGTTATTGATTGATTTTAGTTGCCTCTACGATTAACTCGATGAATTACAACCTGTCAAAATGACCGACGGTCTTTGCATTGTCCCATCATTTAAAAAAAAAAAAACGGTCATAAAATATTCCGTTAACGTGACTCTGGGAGGGAGAGCTTAATTTTTTAAATAAAAACTTTTGTTAGAAATGTCTTAATGTGAGTTGAAATCCTCCGACCATCTTGCAGGATTTCTTCTGTCTACCATTTTCTCTGAACCGTGGTTAAAATCGCAGATCCTCTCTGCGGTAATCTTCGAGTACCTCTCCACTCTCCCTCCTGTATCTTTGCACATGATGGGTTCAAAGTGGCTCTTAAAGTAATTCAAGCTGCTGCCTTTGAAGAGACACTTTGAGTGCTCCGGGTTCGCACCATCCAGTGATGAAAGTTAAAGCTGCAACATTTCATTTACTCTTTTCCAGGACTTTGTCCAACTGGGTTTATGAACTTGACAAATGGGCTCCTTCTGTGGTCAAAATTGCTTACAAGGTAAAATCAAATCTATTGTTTTATTTCACCTGAGCTGTTTTTCTTTTGTGTTTTTTTTTTTGGCTAACTTTATTTTTTTTCTATTTTTTCCATGTAAGGGAACTCCTGGTCTGCGTCGGGGTCTCGTCCCTCAGCTCCGCAGCGGCAAGTTTAACGTCCTCATAACGACGTACGAGTACATAATCAAGGACAAACACATCCTGGCGAAGGTAAGAGAGATCAAAGATGCCAACGGGACGCATCTTTGATCCGGGACGCTCTGAACTTGTCTAAAAAAACACTCTCTGGTTCTGCTTAAAAAGAAATCTCTTACATTCAGTTGTTTTTCTTTGATTTATATTTGTGTTCAACTTTGCAAGATAAATCCTGAATAAAATAATGAGCTTTGCAGCATTAAGAAAACTTAAAAGCATCAGTCTCTTTTTGCAATACTTAGCTTTTGGGTTCAGTCAGAGCTTTGATGTCCCTCAGAATGAGAGCAGGCAGTTTTGATGGATGGAAATCATCGAAACATTTACATCTTAAAAAAGGTGCATCTAAAAAGATTGGAAAATTATAAAAAATTAATTCATTCTACAAATGTATTAACGTTAAATAGGATAGATTTCAAGCATTTATTTCTGATCACTTTTCCTTACAGCTACTGCAAACCCCATTAGTAAAAATAAAAAGTAAAAATAACTGATACAAAAACAGTATTTTATGCTTTCAGTCGTCAACGGAGGAGAATCCTGACTTCATTCATTGACATTGTTAAAAAAGGTCAATACTAAAGAAACTGGTTGTATTCAAATTATTTTATCTTAGCTAAAATGTTTAGTGGAAGGAAAAAGTGTGGTGCAAAACTCGAGAGGGATTATAGCAGTCTTGAGGTTTCTGCAGAGTTCTTTAATTGTTAGGAATTTAATTTAGCACAGACAATAAGTGAAGAAAGGCCTGGTTGACTCAAAGGAAAGACAACCAAGGAGGAACAATGGAAGAGATTTATTAAATGGAGAAACTGACATTCTTGAATCAAAATGGATACGATGTAGAAACCCCAATGTGAGGGATGCAATGTGTGAGAACATCTTTTATGTTCCACCCATGTTTATTTTCTGTTGGGGAGAAAAAGACAAAGCAGTATATTATGTTTTTCAGCGAATTGTCTGGAGAACATGGTATTTATTCGCTAAGGCAAAGAACTTGCGATAAATTTGATGCCATGGGATAATTTAGTATTTTGCCATAAAGTACTTACTGATATTTCCTCTGAGTTTTCTTCACCGCTGCTGTTTTTGAGCTTTTTAACGACGCTGCAGTTCTGACTCCGCCGCCGGCGTTTTCTTCCACCCAGATCCGCTGGAAGTACATGATCGTGGACGAGGGCCACCGCATGAAGAACCACCACTGTAAGCTGACGCAGGTGCTGAACACCCACTACGTGGCTCCGCGCCGCCTGCTGCTCACCGGGACGCCGCTGCAGAACAAGCTGCCGGAGCTCTGGGCCTTGCTCAACTTCCTGCTGCCCACCATCTTTAAAAGCTGCAGCACCTTTGAGCAGTGGTTCAACGCGCCGTTCGCCATGACTGGAGAGAGGGTAACTGGTTAAACTGCTGCTCTTCTGTTAGCCTATTCTTAGTGGCTTAGAAAAACCTTAAAACTGGGTTTAAATGAACAGTTTTCTTTTAAAACGTGTAGCAAAACTTATTATTCTTCTATTTAGGAAGTATAACTGCCGGGCCGGTCTCTGAGGTTCTGCCTCTCGTCTGTTTCAGGTCGACCTTAACGAGGAAGAGACCATCCTGATCATCCGCCGTCTGCATAAGGTGCTGCGCCCGTTTCTGCTCCGCAGGCTGAAGAAGGAGGTGGAGTCTCAGCTGCCCGAGAAAGTGAGACGTTTACTTTGACTCTTGCTGTTATGACTCTGTTTACGACATGCAAAGTGTTGACTGCTGCTCGACTTTTAACCTGTCAGGATGACACCGCTGTCCTCATGGACCAGTTAAGGCTATTAAATCTCTGACGTGTAGAGATGATGCAGTCCACCGACCAGAGCTCAGAATCCCCAAACTTTCATTTTATTATTTTTTTTATTGGTAAATATAAAGTTATTGAAACGAATGTTCAATAATTTCACTGAACTTCAATCTGGAACCACACGGCATTCTGGGTGATGTAGGCAGAGCAAGAGCTAATTAAGCTGCTAGTTTGGCAGTTTGACAGATATTTAAAATAAAAAAACAATCAATAATTATCTACTTGTATTGATCTGAAACACTTAAACGGTTTTCCAGCCCCGTTTGAAGTCGTTTCTCAAACTCCCTTTAGACACCATTGACTTTACAATGTTTGTGTTCCTCGTCTTTGAAGCTGCTGAAAAACACCTTTTGAAATCTGCAGAAAATATTTTCAACAGAGAAACTTCATGACTGTTTTCCTCCTCTTCTTTAAGGTGACGAAATGTTTTGTTGTGCCACTGCAAGCGATCCCCTGCTTCCCTCAGAGTTGTTAATTTTTATCTTTTCTGAATCACATTTGAGTCTCTGCCCAGCTGTCTCTGAGATGGACTTTCTCTTTAAATCACATTGTCTTTCCTGACCTTTTAGTGACACTTTTCCACTTCATGGGGAAACTAAAGCTGTCAGCCTCTAGCTGCTGATATGTGCAACTTGTCAGCTGCAGCTGTTAATTATCAACAGTGATGGGGTCACCATGTCAGGAATGTGCAGTTTGAGGAAAATTTGGGCTTCAGAGTGAACTAACTGCCATATGAAGTTGTCAAAAATAATTGTTTTGGTTCCTTCCATTCATTCACTTTGTGTTCACTGTTTTCTCTCTGCGCCGTTGAGACAGAAAGTCTCCACTGATTATCCCTCCTGTTTCGCACTCGTCAGGTGGAATACGTCATAAAATGCGACATGTCTGCGATCCAGAGGGTGCTCTACCGCCACATGCAGAAAGGCATCCTGCTGACCGACGGCTCGGAGAAAGACAAGAAGGTGACTTTCATCCTCATAATGGCGCTTTCCTGCTGTTTTTACGTCAAAGGAACCGCTTCTGGACATTTTTCAGCCTGACGTGCATTTTGATAAAATACAAAATAAATATCAGAAGTTCATTCAAAGTTTAGGTCGTAACTCAACTGCTGGTTATTGTCATTGTTAGTTTAGCTAAATTCACAACATAACAATATTAAATTTTCTTCAGGGCAAAGGCGGAGCTAAGACTCTGATGAACACCATCATGCAGCTGAAGAAGATCTGCAACCATCCATACATGTTCCAGCACATAGAGGTGAGCTCTGCTGACAGGAAGACATGTTTTCTGATGTTTCATGACTTCAACTCCTTTATAGCCATTTCAGTTTTTCTCCCAGTAGGGTCTGCTCACTGGGTTACCGCAGGTTTTTGAGGTCTTAGAAGTCGGAGTTGTGTATTTTTGTCGTCAGATTCTCGTTAAAACATCATTATCTCCCATTGTGAACATTTTGATTTATTATCTTTGTTCATTGTTTAGATCAAGATAAACCAAAATGCTTTGAGGCGTATTTTCAAAGCTCTTCTCAGATACTTTTTTATTTTTAAGACTTCACACCTTTCCTAATAAAAATCTGACATTTTCTTTGATTCAGGAGTCTTTTGCTGAGCACTTGGGTTACCCGAATGGCATCATCAATGGGTAAGTTACACATAAAAGGGCCCTTCTTCTCCACAGCATCTCAGCTCATTTCATCATCTCACTTAAAAAGCATTGAATGTGAAAGAAGACGGCTCAATCAGGCATAAGAGTGAAAATGTAGCCGGACTTTCAGAACTTTTCAGAGTTTAAACAAGTTTTGGTTGGATTGACCAGACATATTCTACAGTACGGCTCAGGGTTTTGTTTTAATTAATTATGTTTTTATATTATTATCTTTAATGAACCTTTATTTAACCAGTTTGCTAAAAACCAAACACAGACAGACTGTTTGTTTCATTTGCATAGTAGCTGTATTGTCATTACGTTTCTCCAAAATGTGGCTCCAAAGGACTAATAATGCGCCTGCGCCACCACATTTCTTCTTTGTTTTATTTTACAAAGAAACAGCAGCTGAGCAGGTAGATCGTTTTTAACGCCATGGTCTCCTTCAGGCATGATCTGTACAGAGCTTCTGGGAAGTTTGAGCTCCTTGATCGGATCCTGCCAAAGCTGCATGCCACTGGACACAGAGTCCTGCTGTTCTGCCAGATGACGTCTCTGATGACAATCATGGAGGATTACTTCAGCTATCGCAACTTCCAGTATCTGCGCCTGGATGGTAAGATCACGGATACCTGCCAAGATGGCTGTCAGCTAGAAGGAACTGTCTCAAACATCAATAAACTTTCAATTGTAATGAACATTTATCGCATAAACGGGGAGACATTTTAAATATCCAGAATAAATAACCCAAATCTTTAAAGGAATAACAAGATCCTTGTTTTCAGGAACCACCAAATCCGAGGACCGAGCTGCACTCCTAAAGAAATTTAACGAGGAAGGGTCTCAGTACTTCATCTTCCTCCTCAGTACCAGAGCCGGTGGGCTGGGGCTCAACCTGCAGGCCGCCGACACGGTCGTCATCTTTGACAGCGACTGGAACCCGCACCAGGTCCGTCCATCTGAACATAATCATGTTAACATGTAAAGCAGTTGTTTTAAAGCCATTAACCATTTGGTTCTGACTTTATAGTCTGCGCAAAGTCATGGTTTCGCTTTTGACATTGTTTCCTATCATTGACTTTATAAAAAAACTTTTACTCTCTCAATGATTTTGTGTCAACAGGAAGCTATGACTTAATATGGTTGTTAGAAATCGATTCATAAATTTATAACCAAACCGTTTTCTTTCATTCTTTATAACTTTTAGCCTTATTGCTCACCTAATCATCCATTTGTAGGATTAAAACATCTGTGTTTTATTTGAAGGAAATACATTCTCATGGTGTCTGAAGCTTTTCCACTCATTGTTTTTCACACCAGTCCTATTTAGTCTGCATTAATCAAACTCTGGTCCTTTTGCTTTGGGCTCTGGTTCGTTTGTGGAGGTGAGAATGTATAATCATCAGAAAAGCAAACTGTGGTTTTTCTACAAACCTCGGTTCAGGTGCAGTTTGAATGAACATGTGAACCGAAGACCTATTCAAAAGCAGGAAGTGGACTACAGAGAAGGGCATTCTGGGTAAATAAAACCAAAACAAATGTGCAACTAGCTATAGTGGGAAAAATGGTTCATGGTTTTTCTATCAAAAACAAAAGAGAAATCCTACAGCCACTAAAGTCTGATGCCATTACATTTTATAACATCACACATTGTTTTTGTCACAGGCTTTATGTTGTTCTCTCATGTTCCATGTTTCCTTCTCAGCCACCTTTTGGATTCGCAGCGCAACAGAGATGCATGCAATACCTTTAATTCCTATTAATGACATTTTCTCCTGTAACTGCAGGACCTGCAGGCCCAGGATCGGGCTCACCGCATCGGGCAGCAGAACGAGGTCCGCGTTCTGCGCCTCTGCACCGTCAACAGCGTGGAAGAGAAGATCCTGGCTGCTGCCAAATACAAACTGAACGTGGATCAGAAAGTCATCCAGGCCGGCATGTTCGACCAGAAATCCTCCAGCCACGAGCGTCGCGCCTTCCTGCAGGCCATTTTAGAGCACGAGGAGCAGAACGAGGTAGGAAAGCTGCATTTTGATGCTCTTCATCATTCAGACACGACCCTCCGGAGCGAGTACCTCATTTAAGTTCTGGAGTTGTAAGAAAAGTAAATGGCTGATTGTTCCACTTGAGGTAAATTATGTGTTATGCATTTGGAAAATTTTAATTAAGTCCTTGTCGGCTCAATGAGGGCGTCTCTTTGATGTGCAAACAATTTGCCCTTCAGTCTTTTTTTTATAGCCTTCTAATCCAACCTTAGCTGTTTATTTCCTACTTGAAATCTGAACAGCACACTTGAGTTTTTCTCTGTCTGGCAATAAATATGTTTTAATCCTGAATGGGTGACGCAGAGCGTCCTGATGACCATGTCTTCTGCTTTGTTTCAGGATGAAGACGAGGTCCCTGATGATGAAACGCTCAACCAGATGATAGCGCGTAATGAAGACGAATTCGATCTGTTCATGGTGAGAAACTCATTTACATTTACTGAACCTTCTGAAGGTCTTTCTGAAACACTGATGATCTGTCAGCGCCAGAAACATTGAATCATTTCTATACACACTGCACAGAGACATCAGTTTGCATGAAAACAACCTGATTGCTGCAAACGTCTCTGGAATTTGGCATTTTGGTTTGTTTCTGTGTCGACCAGGCCCACCAGGTCGCCTCTGCATGTTTTCAGTTAACAGTAGTTACTCTGCTGTTACCAACTCAGCAACATTTCAGAACAAAAAAAAGACAGTTATCCAGAAAACTGCCATTTTTATACTCCTATTTATGTGATTTATTAACATGACTTAACCTTTTTCCCTAATAAATACAATCAAATGTAAAATAAAGTGAAAAAACATCAATCTGACCTGCAATATCTTTTCACACCCTGGTTCTTTTGTTATTTTCCAAAAAACTCTCATATTCTGAGCTGCTGTTGCGCCGCTGTCTGTTGTCCTGCAGCGCATGGACATGGACCGTCGGCGCGAGGACGCCCGGAACCCGAAGCGTAAGCCTCGTCTGATGGAAGAAGACGAGCTGCCGTCGTGGATCATCAAGGACGACGCCGAGGTGGAGAGGCTCACCTACGAGGAAGAGGAGGAGAAGATGTTTGGCCGAGGGTCGCGCTGCCGGCGAGACGTGGACTACAGCGACACGCTGACCGAGAAACAGTGGCTGAGAGTAAGAACTTTCTGTCATTTACGATTTATCCAACAAAACCTGCAAACATTGGATTAATTAAACCGAATGTTAATAAAAAAAATCACAGTTAAAAGCTCAAAATGGCTGACAAACTGGAACATAAATATAAAGTGAAACGCAGACAAAGCTGCTCACATTTCCCTACTTAGTAATATATGTTTCTAAATAATAACAATAATCGTTTAAATCAGCTTTTATGATTTTACTGAAGGCTTCTCTATCATTACAGCAGATGATTTGACAATTTAATGCATGGTATTTATAGCAAACTACAGCTTTTTCCCTCTAACTTGAACACAGCTGTTATAAATTTAGGATTAGTGTTGCAAAAAAAAAACAAAATATCTTTGTTTTGATGCCTTTATTTGGCTGTTACTGTATTTATTTGAATATTTTTAATAATTCACAGAGGGACAACAGAATCCTGTTTTTAAGGAACACTAAATATTTTATTTTGCTATAAATATTTTATTTTTATGGCAGTTTAATTTTAAATGTATTCATTGGAGAAATCTTTTGTTTCCTGTTAATTATGTGAATCAATTACAATAGTCATTGTGAGGCAGAGGGGACAGAAAGTGTCTTCCTCCATTTTGATTCACATTCACTTATAAGCACACACACACACACACACACACACACACACACACACACACACACACACACACACACACACACACACACACACGCACACACACACACACGCGCACACACACCCCCCCCCACACACACACACACACACACACACACACACACACAGAGAGAGAGAGAGAGAGAGACTTGATTTCTGTGCTGCTGGTTTTAAATGGTCTCTGATTTACAGAAAAACAAGGGAATGTCAAGTTGTTTCTTTTTTTTCTGCTTCAGTTTTGCTTCTGACGCTTAGTTGGCAGAAACTGCTTTTTAAAAATACTGCATCCCTTTACATTCTCCACTTGTAAATGTATACTGATGCTATTTATTGCTTTCATATTATATAATTATAATGTTTGAACAGAAGTAGAAGTTTTGCTTTGTGGGACGCTGGTGACAAATAAGCACTTTTCCTCTGGAGAAACACCAAAACCTCAGCAAATCAATTTTATTGAGTTGCTCAGACGCTTCAGGGAAAAGCGGAATTAGAACAAAGACACTTTCGGGCCAAGGTGACAGGATGTTGAGACCAGTGTAAGCTGTGGCTCAAACACACGCTCATTAGAGGAAGAAAAATGTGGGCCGACATGCTGGCGGCGTGATGCAGAGGAACGAAAACCACCAGACAAGGTGACACGCAAACAAGAAGATCTGGGTTTGAGGAGCAGATTTAACTCCACGTCTAAAAAACAGGGAAAAAATGCTCTTTTCTGACAAGTTAAAGTGTATAGAACACTGATAGACATGTAAATAACTAAAACATTTATAGTTTCATGGAGGGAAATTATAGCTGGTTGATTCGACTAAAAAAAGTATCATGATTTAATCGATAATTATTAAATGATTTGTGTTTCAAATGTCTGAAATACTGATAAACTAGTTGTGTGACCGAGGTTCATCATGGTAAAAAATTTGCTGGCCGATACATTGTCCCAGAAATGATCTTGATAAACTATAATGTTGTTTTGAGACTATTTTTAAGTAATAAAATGGCAGGAATGGCAAAATGATGCAAGTTTATTAATCTCAAAGATTAATAAACTTCATGCTAATGACTATTTAACACTGTCTTCCAGTTCCACAGTTAAATGTTCATCAGAATTGAAACTTTATTGATTTTGAGAACGTGTTGTTGATTTGTTATTATGCCATTCTTACCATCATCAACAGCAACATCATCATTTATCACAATAGCCTCCTTATTATCCAGCATCATTTGTTACCATTATTGTACTTACTGAGGCTAAGTGACGTTAACCGGGTCTCACTTTCAGGCCATTGAGGACGGGAACCTGGAGGAGATGGAGGAGGAAATCCGCTCGAAGAAGCGTAAACGCAAACGGCGTCAGGACAAAGACTCGTCCAGCAGAGACGACGGCGGCATGAAGGCCAAGAAGAGGCGAGGGCGACCGCCGGCCGAGAAGCTGTCGCCCAACCCGCCCAAACTCACCAAGCAGATGAACACCATCATCGACACAGTCATCAACTACAGAGACGGGTACGGCTTTCACTTTAACGAACTCAACCCAGAGACATGAAAACGTTGTTTAGACCACACTGTGCGTGCGTGTGTGTACAGTGGTGTCACTTCCTGCCCATATAGAAAACGCTGATTGCACTGATTGTGCATTGAGCTGTGTGTGAATGATGGTCAAAATGACTCTGAGGGAAGAGGTGGGAACCCATGAAGCATCTGATGAAGCACTGAAATATGAGGCCTGTGAAAATAGAAAAAGGTTTTCTCACAGAACTAATATTTAAAACTGTTGCAGCAGATTTTGGCACTGCAGAAAAACCCCTTCTTAAGAAAACAGAACTATAAATTTTAATGCGACAACATTTTTATTTTAATAGAATGACCAACAAATGTTTGAAAAGTCAACAGGCGTGATGTTTTGTCTGCAGCGTTGCTACATGTAGCTGGAAATATGAAAACTGATCAGTTTATGTTGATTTTAAATTATGTATAATCTTTCTTTTTTGCTGTTTATCATGTTTTAATGTTATTCATCAAAAACAAACCTGCCTTGATTCTTCCATGCATGTTTGAGAAATCCTTTAATCTTCATGGCAACCAGTCAGCTGTGCAAAACGTCTGGGTGGACCTAGCCCCGCCTTCAAGGACGAAGCTCCTCCCCACAGCTTCAGTTTCCAACCTTCTGTCTCACGAACAGCCCTTCTCTGCTTTTCCCCTCAGCTCCTTCAGACTAGCCATCAGCAATTATCAACACTGCTGATGTCATTATAGGAGCTGCTTCTCAGAGCAACGCTGGTTAAAAATGTTGTTAAAGGATTAACAAGAAGCCATATTGTGATGACTTCCTGAAGGAGGAGTTTCAGAAAGCGTGGGAGTTCTTAAAGAGACAGAGACCCAATTAAAGGGCCTTCATTTATGCAGTCAAATTTCTTGTAGGTTGTTAATAAAAAAAGTTGTTTTTAGAACAACTGAAGGCCACATAGTTACTTGATTATGCTATAAAATGCCACTATCTGCTGGGAAAATACATAATAGTTCTCCATTTAAAAAAGAAAGGTATATTTTTTACTTTCAAATCTGGAGAAAAGACAAAATTATTTTTGAACATCTGAAAGATTTTATTTTTAATATTTTAATCTGAGCTTCCCGATGTGCCGAGTGGACCACAATAAATGTAGCGCGAGGTTTAAGTCTTCATTATTAATCCTTTCATTTTTGACCTATTTTCAGACACATCCTGTAAGAACCTGATAGGATTCAGTCGTAATAAAAAGATCATCACACACTGGGATTCTTTCAAATTCACTCAATAAAGGATGAATCTTTTTCCTTGAATAAGTCTTGGTTCGACTCTTCGCTGCTTTAATGACGGCCGAGTTTTTATTCAGGCAGCAGGAGAGAAACCAGACGGCGAGATGCTGCTTGGGGCCTGAGCTGATTAACAGCATCTCTCTCCTTCGGTCCTCCTATAATCCTGATTGCAGACTTTAATTAGTGCCTCTCCAAAAAAAAAAAATCTTCACCTATAGGAAATAAAAAATGAGTTTTCATGCAGGCTGATCCTGTAATAATGTTCAGGTTTTTACTTTTAGCTAAAAACAACTCAAATATAATTAAGCCAGATATTTTTTTTATAAATCCAGAAGTTCAATTCCTTCCTCTGTCTGTCGTCGATTGTTATTCTCAAAGCACATGTTGGCCTGGATCATTAACAAAGAATAGGAAGGGAAAGTTGAGACTAAAGCACCAAACTGAAGACGTTTGTCTTTTCTCATCCAAATAAATACCAAAATAACCTCCAAACTGTGTGAAACGGTAAAAAATAAAACTCTTATGCATGTAGTCTTGTAGCAAAGCTTCATTTCCTCTCTACAACACATGAAGGTTTGTCAGCATGAAAATCTCAGCAGATAAGCAGAGAACTGTTCTGGGATCAGTTGTTTTCCTGATCTCACATCAAGAGTTGTAAATAAACAAACCGAGCAGCTCTGAGGTTTCTAGGAAGTGCAATCATTCATGGTGGCGTCACAGCGCGAGGCAGACATCTGAAGATATTCTTCCTGACTCCACATCCAGGGAACTTCACAGATTATATCAGACTACAGGGTGAGGTCATATTTCAGTCTTCTGACGCATTCATATTATTTATTTTTAACCTTGACTGTTAAGAGTAGAGCTGCAACAAACATTTTGGTTTCATCTAATTAGAAAGAGACTGAAGCAGAATATTAATAAATACTTGAACTAGAAAATAATTTTTATGACAGCAGGAATAAAAAGTTTTTATTAAAAATATGTGATTTTCTGGCACATTGTGGCATTTCATTGCACACTCATACAACTGTTACCTTTAGTTATTAAAATACTGTATATATGAAATATGACTAAAAAAAGCTCAACTTCCTTATTTAATGCCTTGAATTTGGGCCCCTGTTTCTTTAAGAAGCTCCTGCTCTTTCTGAAACTCCGCCTTCAGGAAGTCATCACAACATGGCTCCTCTTAACCCTTTAACAACGTTTTTAGCAGCGTTTTCTCTGAAATTATATAATGAGCTCAGCAATTCCACCGGGTGTTTGCCAATTGCTCCTGGCTAGTCTAAAGGAGCCGAGAGGGGGAGGAGCTCTGCCTTGAAGGCGGAGCTAAGTCTACCCAGCCGTTTTGCCCAGCTGAATGCATTAGAGCATAATATATCAAAAAGGCAACTTTACATAACAGGTGGGGAGCATTATATTATTTGATTTATAGCACAATCAAGTAACTATTTTACCTTCAGATGTCCTGTCTGTCATTTTGGCAGGTAACTAAATCAATCAAAATAACATTTTAAAATCCCATCACTGATTAGCATATTGTGGCATCTGCAAACATTTCTGCAACAAAGAGTTGGCCAAAACTCTGCCATAGAGATGGAAAAGATTTGTCACCAGCGATGGAAGTTCTTGCTTTTTCTGACATTAAGTAGAAAATCTTCAGGGGGAAAAACTTTGTTTTCTGCGTTGTGATGCTTTCTGATGGGAGACTTGGCGTGTGGGTGTTGCTTTGGACGCAAAACTCTCCAGAAGTCCTGCAGGCATTTCAGCAAACATCCAAACGCAGCAGCAGAGAGTTCACTCCACTAACAGATTGTCATTAAGAAGATTAATAGCAACCGTCGTTTTATGACTCTTCATTAGCCGTATTATCCAACCGTTTCTCAAATCATCCAGGACAAACATGAGAAGACATCTGCTTAAGTGGATGAAAGAGTTGCTGGTTTGTTTTTCTGCTTTTAATTTTGGTCCCATCTGGGCTGTTGAAGTTGTGATTAAAGTCAAAACCTCCGGCCCATTTTTTAAGATCCTATCAAATTTTGGAAAAGTAATAATTGAGGCGGTTGTAAACACGACAACAGGAAGTCTCCTGGCACAAACCGCCAGTGAAGCGGTGAGGTTAACGCTTGTGGGAGAAAACATTTCTGACAGAAGCAATCAAGTGTGTCTGTTT
The DNA here is from genome assembly GCF_027474105.1 of Poeciliopsis prolifica. NCBI lineage: Eukaryota > Metazoa > Chordata > Actinopteri > Cyprinodontiformes > Poeciliidae > Poeciliopsis > Poeciliopsis prolifica. Next base: position 10,596,982 of record NW_026562389.1, on the reverse strand, counting down.
ACAAGATGAATGTACAAGAGGAAACTCCTACTTCTGCTGACTGAAGTCTGTTTCTTTCTTTCCCTGGGGAAATTAGCTTTGGGGAAACTTCAGGTAGTAAACAGCCTTGGTAATCTTTGCTTGTACATGAGCTGGCAAATAAATATTCATGGGTTGCACACATATTGGACTTGGTTTTACAACCTTTTCACTTCAACTTTAATAAATGTTGTTTTCTGCAAGATGAATAGGATTGAGTTTATTAAAAATTAAAGGTATAAACTGCAAATATGTTCTTCCCTTTTCCTTTAAGCTTCTTAAAACAGGAACTCTTCTTGTTAGTTGCTAATTATAAAACTGTATATGAACTGAATCGCTTCAGTTAAACGGTCTTTCAACCTGGAAAGTTTTCCGGAAGTTTGTTTGTAAGCTGAATGCTGTTTGGTTCTGGTTCTGGATGCAGAGCAGAACCAGAAGACGGCAGAGATCTGGAAGGCTGACAGAGCAACAGCAGGTCTTTAATGCACTGTGGTGCTTAGCCGTTCAGAGGTTTATAAACCAACAACAGTATTTTGAAGTCTGTTCTCTGAATCCCAGTTTTGAGGTTTGTTTTCTGTGTTTGCAGGTCAGGCAGGCAGCTCAGTGAGGTGTTTGTGCAGCTGCCGTCCAGGAAGGAGCTGCCAGAATATTACGAGCTGATAAGAAAACCCGTCGACTTCAAGAAGATCAAGGTTTGCTGGTGACATCAGCCCAAACTTAACAATAAGAGCCTGATGAAGGTTTAGAAAGGGCTTTAGTTCAATCTCCACCGGCTGCTAAAATGTTTGGTACCACACAAACATCTCTGTGGTTTTTGGGGGGATTGGATGTTTCTGAATAAGTTTTATAGCAGCTTTGATCATAATTATTTGTAATTATACAGTTAATATGAGAAAATGCAGACCTTTAGTGTGAATGTAGATAACTCTGAGACTTGAAGAACATTTTCCTTGCCGATATCAGGAGCGTGTGAGAAACCATAAATACCGGAGTTTGAGCGACCTTGAGAAGGACGTGATGCTTCTGTGTCAGAACGCACAAACCTTCAACCTGGAGGGATCCCAGGTACAAACACCTTTTCTCTGATTAATCCTTCAGCTGCTCATGTTTTCAGATAAACTGCAGCACTTTCAACAAGCCTCACTGTGAACACTGAGTGTCGTCTTTCTGTTGGTTGGTCTGTCTGCGGCAGAACGCCACGTCTCTGTCCATTTTTGACACTTTAGTACTTTCTGCTGTGCTTTGTGTTGAATTGCCGACGGTTCAAACTAATTTTTTGAATAAGAAAATAAACATTTTACTCTCTAAAATGAGACAAAGTAGCTAAAACTGCCTGCTGAGTTATTCTCTGTAAAAATATTCAGAGACATTTTAATATCTTAAATAAATGTGTGTATTTTTGAACAGTTGTGGCTTAATTGCTGCTCTGAATATGTTGTTCTTTCAGTGTTTTGAGTTTGTGTGCTCCAGTTCAGATCAGCTGACAATAATCGATTAATCCGAATAATCACCTTAATATTTCATCACTTTGCACTGAATTCATGTTTTTAAATCCTTTGTTGGGGATTTTACATTTTCACACTTGCAGTTTGTGTTTGTTATTTAATAAGATGGATGGAAATAATGTTTTTTCTTCCCAAAATGCATTTTAACAACTTAAAATTCTCCATTCATGGTTGAGCCTTCTGGTCCCAAAGGGATCAGTCTGTTTGCCTGTGCAGAGAAACGACCTCTGCCGCCACTTTGAATAATTTTCCTGACCTTCGGTTCAAAGACATTTTTATTTTTTGTGAACAGATATACGAGGACTCCATTGTTCTCCAGTCTGTTTTCAAGAGTGCCAGACAGAAGATTGCCAAGGACGAAGACAGCGAGGATGACAGTGATGAGGATGATGATGATGACTATGACTCAGAGGCCGAAGGTAACACACACAGTTTAAAACACTGAATATCAACCGTGTTCATTAGGAATCGCAGCTGGAGGTCGATTCGGCGCCTTTCCACTGAAAACTCTGAGTCGCTGCAGCTCTGAGATATTTAGTGCACTTTTATACTTGGTAGTCTGTGAATCCTACCAAGAATTTACAGAGTAGCTGTAAATACTTGGTAGGATTTTGTGTTTTTGCAGTGAACAAAGTCGCTGCAGCTTGGAAGCGATACTTACTCCTGGTTCTGTTCTCCAATTTCTGTTCAGCCAAGTCTGTGCGGGTGAAGATCAAGCTGGGTCGGGAAGGACGTGGCCACGACAAAGGCAAGAAGAGGCAAAGCCGCGGAAAGGCCAAGCCGGTGGTGAGCGACGACGACAGCGACGACGACCAGGACGATAACGTAGGTTTCTGTTTTTATGGCAGAACTGTCCACTTTCAGCTCTGGCACATTTCTTGTTATTGGAGGTTTAAATCTCTTTACCAGCTGAAGTCAGCAGGTCACACAAAAATCTATACTTCAGGTAAAAAGAAAGTCAAAGGTTATCATTCAGTGTCATTTATATGAACTTTAGGTCAAAAAGCAAACCAGGAAATGGAAAACGGATGTTTGAGGCTAACGCCGTGTGAACTGGTTCTGATGTTAAACCAGACGTTTCCGTCCAGGAACAGCAGGACGGAGGCGTTTTATCCACGGTAGCGTTAGCTTCTGGACGCTAGCCACTAGCATGGGAGGCAGCACTGATACCGAACGAAAACCTGGAAGGATTTCCAGAGATCCTCCTCTGATGTTCGGCTGAAAGCTGAAAACACAAATGCCTCTCTGCTTTCTGACTGCCGTCTCTCTTCCTGCAGGATCAGTCGGATAAAAGCAAAAGCGACGACGACTGAGGAGGACCAGCTGCAGCAGCACCAGCTGCAGTAGCAGAAGCATCTGCAGCAGCAGCAGCTGCAGCAGCTGCAGCAGCATCTGCAGCAGCGTGAGGATGTTGAGCTTTAAAAAAAGAGCAATATCTTCATTTTCTACAGAGCTTCATGCTGTTTTCTCTGTTTTTGTTTGTAGTGCGTTTTATCTTCTCTGTCATCACCTTTAAAATCTATTACTAATCAATCAGTAACTTACAGCAATGCCAATCAGCTTATCATCTTGTTTTTTGGAGTTTTCTAGTATATTTTTATGTCTGGCACAGAAGAAATTCTCTATGAAAAACAAAGACGCACATTTGGTCGTTTTATGAATTCATCTTAAAGTTTGTGAATATTCCCCACATTAATATAAGAAATAAAAATTGATATATTAGTGAGTTTGTTTTCACACTCATGGGGAGGAGAAACAGTTTCAGGTTTTCTTTATTTTCATGTTTTGGTGCTTGAAATGGTAAAAATGAAAAAAATCCTGTTTTTTCCCAAATGCAGCCACTTTAACCAATCCAACTTTAACTGGGCTTTAAAAACGTTTAGTGTTACGCAATTTTCTTTGTTTCATGTTTTAATTGTCTTGGAAAGTCAACAATATTGATAATTACAGTTAAAATATATTTCAGCTGCCATTCTGTCTAAAAACATCTAATTTGACCACAAAATTTATTATAATTCTTAATTATATTCCATTATAATGAATAATTGCTTGGTTATTATATTCTAAACAGGAATTCAATCAGCTTCAAAGTATATTTTAGTTACTTTTACTGTTACTTTATTTAGAAAATAAAAACTGCTACAATGAGCTGAAAAAAAGTATTTACCTCCTTTACAGATTTTATTTTGTTTTTTTTTTGTCAAATTAAATATTTCAGATCAAAATAATTTTAATAGAGTAAATAAAATAAAAAACAATGCAAAGATTGTTGTTTTAACAAACAGTTTTTCTATTTACTCTATTTTTATCTTTTACATGAGAAGTATTTTACTTCTCATGTAAAGTACATTAGAAGTAATGTAATTACGTCTAATGTGTTTTTTTGTTTTTTTTCCTGTGTAAAAAAAACAAAAAAAATATCCAGCAGGCTATTTTTTTTTTTTGTCGTTTCAAAATGCCAAGCTACAGTACAAAACGCTTCTGATTTTTAAAGAATAATAATAGAAACGTACACTTTATTGTAAATTACTTTAACAGCTGGTATACAGATGGAAACGAGTATTTTATTAAATAACTGCTCCTTTCCTGAAAAGCTATTAAAATCTGATCTTTAAAATTTCTAAAATAATATAAATCTTTTATTTTAACGTGAAAGTGGATAAAATAAAAGATTTTAAAAAAATAAACTTTTCTCTTTAGACGTAAACAAACAGGCACAACCATAAAACCATTTTTAAAGTTGATGAAATATCTCGAGTTGAAACATGAAATTCAGACGGTTAGAAATGCAGTCCGCTTTTTTTTAGTTTTTATTTTATGAATGACAAACATCTTTACATGTTATTTTATAAGCTTCTATGTTCATTATATTCTGGTAGTTTTAAAAATGTTAAACACTTTTTCCAGTTCCTTTCTTGTTTATTATAAGAAATGTCTGTTGTTTAAATCACTGCATTGTAACGGACAGCAGCTTCGTAAGGAAACGTTTCGCCTCAAAGCGAGTTGCATGAAAACTAAACGGCGTCTCTCTGGTTTCTGAAGGGAATAAAAGCCCCTTTCAAAGCAGAACCTAAATGAACAGAATATTTTAAAGTGTATTGATTTATTCATCTAGTTTGTGTGTGGCTCGTTGTCCCGCCTCCGTTCTGTGTGTTTGTAGCATGAACTCCTGATGCAGATTTATCACTTCGCTCCGTGAAGCGCTCCGTCAGCGCGGCTTGGTGTTTGCTTTCTTTGCACAGCGTCGTTGTGGTTGTAATCTAAAAGCTCCCAGCAAATAAATATCCATGACTTTCTGCACAAAAAGGTCTGATTTTTAGTATTTTATTGTTTTTATTTGTTGTTTTATTTCTGTGTGTGGAGGGTGAATAAATTACTATTATTGAAAAGTGATTAAATTCAAAAGCAATAAGAATTTTGTTGTTTTACACTGCAAAAACTCAAAAGTTTTACCAAGTATTTTCTGACTATAAAATTGGTTCATTTTGCAAAACTGCAATGGAAACACTGCTTTTGCGTCATGCGAGTCACATGATCAACAACTGGATGTTACTACTGGCAGAAACCACGAAAAAGTAGACGACAGGAAGTGGTAGGAGGAATAATTTTAGCGACTTGTTTCAATTGCGTTTTCTTTTTAATGGAAACACCGTCATTGTGAAATTGTTGTTTTTTTTTTTACATTAGGAGAACATTGACGAACGTCTGCAGTCATTTTCCCACTGTTCCCGGCAGAAACTGAAACATCGCAGAGCAGCAGAAGAAGAAGAGCCTTGCTCTCCACGGCACATCAAAAACCGGCCTCCTTTTTTTATCCCTGCCATTTTAAACAGAGCTTCTCTAAGCCACTGACCATCCATGGCCTCCTTTTCATCCGGCGCTTTGAAGCGCCGAGGTGTTGGTTCAGGCCTGAGCCCGAGAAACGACGGGCAAAGTGGATGCTAATCCTCGTCTGAGCAGCCGGGACGTCAGGTGCCAGGGCCCATTCCTGCTCTCCCTCTGTAGCCTTTGTCTTCGCCTCCACCGCCGGGGATCTGTCCAACTCCAAATAAAATCAGGAATCTTTTTTTTCGCCTCCTGATGACTCATGGATTGTGATCTGAAAGGGCCAGGTGTCCCGTGTTGTGAAAGAGTTCGGTTTGTTTGGTGCATTCAAAGGAGGGAAGCGGCACGATATCGGTGCTAACGCTTGCACAGCTTAAAAGGAAAGCTGCGAGAGGGCTTTGAGTCCCTCCGGATTCCAGGGTTCACTATCAGTTTAACGCATGGTCGGGGAAAATCCTCATGGATTCTTTTCCTTTCAGATCGGAGGGCAGCTGAGGACGCATCTGATGTATCAGTTCACACCTGAACTGGAACAAAAGCAGTTTACATCAGATTTCAATAAAAGAAGCTTTTTACATCTGGAGGACATTTTAGTCAGAAAAAAATGAATTGAATTCAGAATTTGTTTTGTTAATTAATTGATCTCAAGCTCAATTTAAGGAAGTTTTCTCACCTGATAGTCCAGTAGATTCGCTTTGATTTGCTGCCTGTTCTCCTCCTCGCCTGCGGGGGCACTGCACCAAGATCCACTGAAGGAAACAACATAGAAACATCTAAAAAAGACACCGAGTGCAGCTTCCTTCTTCATGAAACGTAAACAAAAATTTTCACCATTTGTAGGATTTCTCTTTTGCGCTGGGCTAGCATGTTTGATTTGCCTGTATTTTCCCAGAATGCCTTGTGCTGTAGTCCACTTCCTGCTTGCAGAGCGGTCTGCGGGCCGCTTGGTGTTCACATCCGCAATCAAACCACACCAGAGTTCAACCGAACCGAGACTGAGGTTTTCAGAGTTCAACAAACAAACTGGACTTTCCAGACAAACTTTCAGAATGTAACTTTTATGAAAATGTTTTTTTAAATATATTTATTCAAACTCATCTGTCAAACCCAGAAGGCAAGTCTTGGCACTGTCAATCAAGCTCATGTATGCGCTGTTAAATGTATTAGAAGCAGATTATTATTACAGGAAAACTGCTGCCATTAATGGCTATGCTAACTAGCTTTAGCATTCATGATGAACCAGCTGTAGTGTAGCAAAGAGCCGCTGGTGCATGAGGGTCAGTCTAGAGCTGCAGGATACAAAATAATTCAGATGAAAAACCTTTTTTCTGACCCAGAACCATTAGTCAATATCTAATCTTTCCTTAATACAAACTGGAACATTTCTCTATGAATCTGACTTGATAAGAGAAAAAATCAATATTTTACTTTTTTCTGTCTCATCGAAACTCAGACGACTTGGACTGAAATGTGTTTTCCAGGAACATTTGGTTCAGTTCTGGAAAAGGAAAACCTGAAGCCCCTGCAGGGGGAAAGGAAGATGAAACGGTTTTGAACCGACAGCTACACAGAAGTAATGATGAGTAAAAAGACTAACTCAGCAGCAAAACAAAAACCTTCATCACTCAAAATTAATTCATTTTTCTTATTCAAAGCATAAAAGTTTATGTGGCAAAAATCTCAGCTTTGATATCAAACTGTTATCTGCTGCTGGTAAGACACTGACCGCTCAGAAACGCTTCAGAGAACCACACCATGTAAAATGAGCCTCCAGTTTTTTATTCACTTGCTTTTGAAGGAGTTCCATGAATCTTTCTGAATTTTCAGTAAAAGAAACTTTATTATTTATGGCAGCATTAAGTTTTTCACTCTTGCATGAAGCTGTCAGAATATTTTCAGTGAGACTTTGTTTCTTTTTCGTCATTTTTAATTGATTCGGCCTTCAGCCGTGTGAAAGCGAACAAGAAAAATAACTTTTAGATTCAGAACGCAACTCGAGTCATGATGTTTGCTGTTCTCATTTCAGAAAATCTGATAATTAAAAAGAGAAAGAAACTAAAAATCAGTCGTTGGGCATCATTTAAAATTCTGATCGATTTAACGGTGTCCGAAGTGCGGTTCGACGGCCATTTGTTGTCCTGAGACTGAGTTTTTTGTGGCCCCCAATTGCAGTTGAAGAATTGTTTTTTAACAGAAAACAAAGTCCAAATGTTTTTAAAACAAACTTTTATAAGCAGTAGAGCCACGTTTATCTGAAGAGCTCTGGAAGACAATGATCCAAAGTCTGAATGTCAAACTGAGCCTAAAAGAAATAGAAAACTTTCTGTTTTTACAGCAAATTAAACATTTGCATTTACAATGGAATAAAAAATGCTGCTTTTTTAGCTTCATTTTTGTTGGAATATTTTTGACCTGATGTTGGTCCAAGTGGCAAGAAAATAAAAACCCCAAATGACAATTTTTGTAAAATATATTTAGAGACAAAAGTTTTTTAAGTGCTAAATGTGTATATTTTTGTACAACTTTTGCTCTGAAAGTGTTGCTTTTTTTGAGTGTCTCCTTCAGCTGACAACGAACCGATTACTTAATTAATTGAAGATTATGTTGTGATTAATCAGATGAACCGTTTCAGCAAATTTAAGCAAAGTTTGCTTTTTATTTTTTCGCTGGTCTGTCAATAACGCACCTTCACTTTTATGCTTTTGATTTAATTTTTTTTAAACTTCACCGAATATAAATATCTCTGGATGCATCAGTGATGTAATTTTTATTTGTCTGTTTTTTCGGTTTATTTTCTCTCAGACTGATGACTTGTAGATTCCTCTCTTCTATTCTTGTCTCTTTCTTTTCCTTTTAATCTTTTCCACCAACTTTCTCCCTTTTTTTCTGTCTCAATTAAACCTGAATAATTTTCTAATCATCTTTTATACGTACATGAAGTGGAGCATCACAGCGAAAGCTGTAACTCTCCACTTGTGAAGGTAAATCTGTTGGCATCTCACTGACAGACATCATACTTTAAAAGAATGAATAAATGCACTTCAAAAATCTGAAAAGTTTTAAAATAACCTGAAGAAAAGTCAAACTTTCTAGATGTTAGTTTTAAAATAGCTGAGTTGGGTTTAAACTTAGACTGGTTTAAGTTTCTCCTGATTTGTTGGTTTGTTTATTAGTGACCATAAAATGACCTTTAAAACGGCCAATTTTATTCCCACCTTCCCTGTTTTTAACAAGCCCAAAGCCGTGACGTGATTCAACATCCAGCAGCAGCAGAAGAAGAGAAAAGGCTTTTTCCAGTTTGGCTAAATGGCCCAATTATGTCTGATCGGTGTGACATCCGGCCGGCGAGTCAAACGAACCTGCAGCAGGAAACGACTCAGAGCGGCTCAATATCTGGGTATGAAAATATGCATTTAGCCAGAATCCGTCTGCTTTCCTTTCACTGTTGTGTCAGAATAAATTTTGCAGGCACTTGTTCTCAAATTAGTTTTGAGTTTCAAGCTGAAGTTGGAATCAGGAGAAAACAACAACAGCAGAGGAAAGATGATTGGCAGCTTTGTTTTGATGCATTCGGTTCCTGGCTGAGGCAAAAACAGACGACGGTTTACAGAGGAAACCTTTAGAGTTCACAGAGTCGCTGCATCAAGTTCAGGCAACATCTGGATCTCTCAAGCGAGATCCAGATGTTTTCTGAAATCATGTAAGATTTACTTCAATGTACTGAGTAATAAATTAAAATAAGCTCAATAATTTTCCATTTTTCTCTTTTTTACAGAAACTGGATGACAAGATTCTTCAATTTGCTGTTTTTGTCTCAATCCTTTTTTGAAGGTCAATTTTGTTTTTCATAATTCATTTTGTTTGTTTTCCTGTTTTAGTTTGGATATTTAAAATATTTTCCACCTCCACTGTTAAATATTTATTAGAATTTAACGTTTGACAATATGTTTTGCATTATTATGCCATTATTATTGTTATATTACTTGTAAATGATCTCAAAATAACAATAATATAATTTATCGCGATAACTTCTGGGACAATTCATCATCCAGCAAAACAGGATTTAACATTAATTTCCTTTGGAGGATTTTTTAATTAAATCATTTCTTATCTGATTCTAAATCTGTAGGCAAATCTGTAAAACTTAAACTTTACAAGACAATTGGGACCAAATTTAACTTTAATGAGCCCAATTTATCTGATCAAGTGTATTGATCACAGAATATTCATCTCAAACACTCTGAAATAGACGAATGCTTGGTTTCCAGTGTGGTTAACTGGATCTTCCTCTGATTTCCAGTCTTCTGCTCACAAAGGCAGGAAATGGAGCGACGGCTCAACAGTCGCCGTTCAGCCAGGTTTGCATAATCACCCGACTCAAAGCAGTCTGGGAAATTAGCTGGGTGAAAAAGATTTCTTGATTTTTTTTTTCAAAAACAAATGGATGTAAATCTTAGAAATTGCTGCAATCATGGAGGTAAAATCATAAATTACCAGCAGCACCAGATGTAACTACCTCCAGCTTCAGCCTCCACAGAAATGGATTTTAACAGCCTTTTCGTTCTGTTTATACATTATTTTCAAAAATGCAAAGAAAATCCTTGAGAATCAGCTTTTTTATGCATATAATAGAACAACGTGAACCTGAGACGGTTGCAGCACAATGGAAAATTAAAGCTACAGCAGCTGAACCTCCCAGCATCGCAGCTGCAGATTTCAATAAACCTTTTATCTTTAATGGCAGAAAATTGGATTTGCAATTTTCTCACATGAATCTACGTTTTCCGCTGCGATACGATGATTATCTTAAAGCAGCTCTCCTGCACTTCCAGGCTGTTAAATGTTTTTTTGTTTTTTTTTATGTTGATGCAAATGGAGCCGTTGGAGCAGCAGCGCTGCTCAGCTGGAGGAGGAGCCGCAGCGCCGAGTCTGGATGGAGGAGGCGTGTGGATCCTCCATCATCTGATGGAGAGTAAAATGACTTTGAGGAATTTAATGTCTGAAAGAGAAGCAGGATTAGAAATGAAGCAGGTGAAAAAAGCAAAGACAATGTTGTCTCAGCGTTCTGATAACACAGCTGCAGCATCAGGACTTTATTGCACTGCAGGCATTTCTTCCCAATCCACTGCAGATCGGATCGTCTCACTGGACTCATTCCTCCAGAGTCTGGAACTGAAATCTGATGAAAATTAATTAACTTGTAAAGAGATGCTTAATTAAAAAATGGAGGAAGTTTTTCTTCACAAACATTTATGAGACATTTGTGTAAAAATCAGCAGGAACAAAATTTATTAATTTGATGAATTAATACAGAAAGTCCAGACTCTGCTTCATGCTTTCTGCTGCAGTAGAAGGTTTTCATGAGGTTTGTCCATATATGTTATTCATCACACAAAACCCAGGAATGGGCTGGTTCTGCTTCACCGGACGGCCAGCGATTCCTCTCATTGTGACCATGACAGCAATATGCTAATTTGCACTGAGAAGAGAGTTTTAACAGATTTATTTAAAGAGACCTTATGAAGAAATAGATGCATGATGCTGAAATAAAACAATCTTTGAGCATCCAGATGAATCCGCTGATGGTCGTCGTGTTGAGGCTCCCAGCAAGTCAAAAGCAAAATGTTCTTTTACTGAATGAGCGGCACAAACAGAACAACTTCCTGTTTTCCACCAGTTACCTGTGAAGCTCGTCTGGCTTCATGACGCGGTTCTGGGTTTCATTTCTTGCCATCATCCTTTCATGTGATTCAGGAAACTCATTTTGCAGGAAGTCCTGCAGCAATGAAACACTCAAACGTCCAGCATCAAACATTCAGAGCCTCATGAACTAAAGAATGAATCACATGAAGCATTTTCACCTGTTTGGGCGGAGAGCAGCACCGGGTCTGGACATGAGCTCAACCTGCTTCTCTTGTTTCACCGGCCACTTTCATCACTCAGATGGATTCAGCAGAATCTTAATTAGCCGTTCCCCGCAGACGGATTACATGGTTGAAATGCTGCTGACGTTGTGATGTGATTATTCTGAATTGTTGCTCAGACGCCAGGCTCACAGGCCGAACGTGCTCAGACTCAGAGTGCATCGGTTGATTTATTTAGTCCACCTGAGAGGTTCATGCTCTCTTCTTTCCACACCCGAACAGTTTTCACCTGAATGTGAATGCCGTTCCACCCGTAGAACAGCATGTTCGGACGTTTTGTTTCGCTCCCTCCCTCAGTTCGCAGCCTGGCCTCCTGCTGTGACGTAAACCAGAATCAGAGCTTTCGTTCAGCAGAACCGGCTGATTGGCCTCAGTGAAAAGTTTCCAGTTTTTGCAATAAGTTGAAGTTTTTTGGTGTCTGGAAAACGAGCCGTTAAAAAAAAATGTAACGTCACCTGTTACCTAGCAACCCCAGCAGTGCTCTGCCCGTTACCTAGCAACTGGTTTCATTGCTGTGCAATGGCTGCTGGAAAAGACACGTGTTTTATTGCTGACTTAACTTCCAGAGACCAATTGCTGCATCTTTGTTGGTTGTGCAGAAGGCTCCACTTCTGCTTTTCAGACATGATGGCACGGCCATCAGCATAAGCAGCTTCTCTTTTTTTTGGTCTTAAAGTATTATTAAATTATTTTGTGTTACTCCATCCTAACCGAATAGGTCACCTTGAAATCATAACACAGTTACAGTAGGAATATAAATAAGTGTCTCTCTTTTGGGAAATGGACTTTTGTTTAATTCCTCATATGTTTTTCAAACGGAGCTGACAGTTAATGATTTTATTGCTGCTTCCTGAGACACATTGGGCTGAAAATTTCTTCCTCCATCACTGAGTTTTGAAGTGATCCTTGAAATGGCCGGGAGAGGAGAGAAGCCAGCTCTGAAATCAGATTAAAAACCTGAGCGTGGCAGAAGAGCAGCAAGCCGAGAAACTGGGGTGAAGTCCAAACCCAGATGGACGAAACCAGTGAAATGATGGGAAAAAGCAAAAGTTTTCAGTTACAAAACAACTGAAGTTTAGAATGAAGAAAATGACACAAAAAGCCAAAATAAATGAGTGAATACATTTAAAGATGAGCCTCAGAGATCAGCTTCGTTTCTGCTTTGTCTTTAAGTTCCAAAAATCACAATAAATACTTAATTTAAAAATCATTTCTGCGTTTCCTACTAACTTCACGTCTTCAGTGATTTCCATTAAACTCTGGATTCTTTGGTTGTTTAAACATTGATCTCCTCCGTCATGTTTTTGTGATTCATAACAGAACTTCGTTAATTACCAACACTTTTTATCTGACCTCCTTCTATAGAAGCGTTTTAAATTTACCCACCATGCAGCGTGATTTTACCCATCATGCAGCGTGATTTTACCCATCATGCAGCATGATTTTACCCATCATGCAGCGTGATTTTACCCATCATGCAGCGTGATTTTACCCATCATGCAGCGTGATTTCACCCATCATGCAGCGTGATTTTACCCATCATGCAGCGTGATTTTACCCATCATGCAGCGTGATTTTACCCATCATGCAGCGTGATTTTACCCATCATGCAGCGTGATTTCCTCTCAGCACTGAAACCGACACGATCTCATCTCTGACTGCATCTCTAAAGCTGCTGCAATCAAAGCTGATCCTGAAAATAGTTTTAGTGTCACAGATGAACTGTTTCCAACAGGACTTGGTTGGAACTATGCAGGTTACCAAAAAGATCTGAACCACTCACAAAAATGATTTATTCTCTCATAAAAGATAAACCCTTAGTTCCTGTTCTATTACTTGGTTCTACAGTTTTTCATTTATTTCTCTGATCATCACTTACGGATTGTTTTGCTCTGAATACATTAAAATTTTGCATCTTTTTGCCTTTTTTCCAGGTAAATCCAAACTCCATGAGGTCATTTTCACTGTTTGCCACACGATTATCGTGCGGATGATGTGACTGAGTGATGACAGCATGTGATACTTCAGAGCAGCCAGGTCATCGTCGGACAGCTGCGCAGTCATCGGGTCGCAGCTGGAGCAGAAACGGACCATCTGAATCGGATCCACACAGGATGGAAGCCAATCAGACCAGCCTCAGTTGCTCATTTCATCTGGTAGAGCAGAAAATGTCTCAGAGGAATCAGGTCTGAGCTGCTGGTTCTGGAGGTTCTTTCATTTTAAAACCCAACATCACAATCACCAGACTGACAATTAAAAAATGAAGAAACACTGAAAATGGCCTTTAAATGTCCCAGTGGCAGCAGAATGAAACAGAAGTTCATTCTGCTACTGCCCACACACACACATACACACACACACACACACACACACACACACACACACACACACAACCACACACACACACACACGCACACACACGCACACACACACACACACACACACACACACACACACACACACACACACACACACACACACACACACACACACACACGCACACACACACACACACACACCCTGCTGACCAAACAGTGGGTGGCGTGAAGCGAGCCCTCTGCGTTCCTGCAGCCCTCTGCGTTCCTGCAGCCCTCTGCGTTCCTGCAGCCCTCTGCGTTCCTGCAGCCCTCTGCGTTCCTGCAGCCCTCTGCGTTCCTGCAGCCCTCTGCGTTCCTGCAGCCCTCTGCGTTCCTGCAGCCCTCTGCGTTCCTGCAGCCCTCTGCGTTCCTGCAGCCCTCTGCGTTCCTGCAGCTCTCTGCGTTTCTGCAGCCCTCTGCGTTCCTGCAGCCCTCTGCGTTCCTGCAGCCCTCTGCGTTCCTGCAGCTCTCTGCGTTCCTGCAGCCCTCTGCGTTCCTGCAGCCCTCTGCGTTTCCTGCAGCCCTCTGCGTTCCTGCAGCCCTCTGCGTTCCTGCAGCCCTCTGCGTTCCTGCAGCTCTCTGCGTTCCTGCAGCCCTCTGCGTTCCTGCAGCCCTCTGCGTTCCTGCAGCTCTCTGCGTTCCTGCAGCCCTCTGCGTTCCTGCAGCCCTCTGCGTTCCTGCAGCCCTCTGCGTTCCTGCAGCCCTCTGCGTTCCTGCAGCTCTCTGCGTTCCTGCAGCCCTCTGCGTTCCTGCAGACAGAGCGCAGCATCAGGAGGATCGTCGTTTAAATCACTCTGGCTGTGAATTCGCTCATCGAGGCTCAAACAGCAGAAGCTCCAGAAAATGTAGTTTTTTTTTTCTTGTGCTTTTGAGAGAAAGCTGAAGTGGAGGATGATGGATGGTTTGGAGATGTTGGGTGAAAGCAGAGGCTGTCGGCCTGTTTTCAGACGTCATTCAGTGACTTTATTCTCTTAGAAACCAAAAGCTGTGCAGAGCGAAGGGCTCAGCTGAAAACGCTCCACACAGGATCCTCTAAAATGCTCAAACTATTCCTGACAGTCACAATAAGGCGTCCTGACAGTGAAGAGCTGCAGCACATTTATCATTTATTTATTATTTTAACCAGAGGTTTGGACCTCAGTTTCTGTTGCCAATAATTATAGATTTGAATTCAGTTTATTCTTTTCTTGGTTGGTTTTTGAACTGCATTGGGGGCCGTAACATTTCTGGCAACCATTGGAATTATAAAATTCAATTTGCTTCATGGAAACGCCAATATTTTAATTTTTTTTAGCAAAAAAATAAATAAAAAGAATCCCAATGTTTTGATAAAAAGTTTTTGCAATAGGATGACTTGGGTATTTTTTGTATTGAAATTAGAATATTTCTCAAAATTGCAACGGAAACAATTTTTTTTGTCCTTTTTAAAGTCAAATGATGATGAAATGAACATGGAAACAACGAATAAAACACAGAAACAGCTGGAGGATGACGGCGTGGCAAATCGCTTGGTTTTTTCCTATATTAACGGAATATGAACAAAGTTTTGTGCACAAATTAAACACAGACGACAGTGCGTCCTTGTATTTTCTTTAAATATGGATATTTCATTGGTTTGGAATAATTGCTTCTCAGCTGTATTTAATTATTGTATAATAATAAAATAACGTGTAATAAACTCATAATTAAACATTATTGCAAAAAAAAAATAAAAATTTCCAGGATCACATAGTTCGTGAAGAACTCAGTGTGTTTTTCCCACTTTATCTGTTTGATGCTCAAATCCTGTTTTGTTTTTTTTCGTCACTTTAAACCTCGACTTTTCTAGGTCTGCGTGGATCAATTGGTGCAAATCGATGGAAACAAATTGGACATGCATTTTGTATATTATGTAAAATATTTTTTAAAATATTAATTGGCAATTTTTTCATATTCCAACAAACTGTCATGTAACTTTAATGTGTTTTGGACTGAAAGACGTTTTATTGAAGCTTCATCACTGATGACACTTAAAGCCACTTCTGTTAAAGTTTCCAAGTTTAAATCTTGGATTTAGAGACACTTAGACGGTGAAGATGAAGTTAATAAATATGGTAATTAGACAAAGTTTGACCTTTGACCTCTTTACTTATCTCCATACAGAAACATGTCAGCTGAGGTTCTGTGGAGTCGGTTTGCTGGAAAACGCTTAAATTACTCAATTTTGTCTTCCTGACGTCCATCTTATCCTACAACCTCCAGATCTTTATTTATCTATAATGTACGGAGAGAATATTTGTTTCTTTTAGAGACGGTCATCCAAGGAAGTATTTAATCCTGTGGAGTCAAATCTGAAATCTGATAAATTATTCCAGCCAGAACGCATCTTTGAATAATCCATGGATTATTCAAAGATTATTCAAAGTTATAGTAAGAGGAAAGTTAGATTGTCCTGCTTGGAGTGAAGCTCAGGAAAGTACCAGAGGTAATAAAATGGACTCCATTATCCTATTAGCCTCCAAGGACGAACACGGAGCGACTCCAGAGTTGCTCTAAACGTCCTGATGTTTCACTGAGAATTAATATTTTCACCGTTTGTCAGTTTAAAATGTGAAGTTTTAGAAACTTTCAGTGTGTTTTTGGTAGTTTCACGTCGTTTCGCCTTCCTGCTGATGAACCAGCAGGGGGTGTAACACACTCAGAATATTTCCACTTCATTCCTGGTGATTTCAGTGAAACGAATCAAAGGAATATTTCAGATTTCTGTCTGAGATGTTCTTTAAAACATGAGCGAATTTAAATGATGGTTCAGTTATTCACATAATCTGTTGGTTGATTCAAAAACACTTGTTGAAATATGAGCCTTTAAAGGTTCTTGGTGTCGTTTATTTTTTATATGAACTGTTGTGAAGCTCAGCTGGTAAATCAATCAGAAATTTCCACAGCAGGATTTTGCAAAAATACAAAGTTTTTCTTTGGTGTGCAGACTGTGCGATATCGATGACATCACATTAGAAATGGAGGGTTGGCAGAAAGCAGAGGATTCTGGGTAATTAGTTGGGCTTTCAGAAAGATCACTGGGGAATAATGGGTGAAGTTTGTAAAGTTACGCTGTTTAATATATTAAAAATTTGGTTATTTGTCATTTAAAAACAACGGGAAGTCGTATATTCAGTGTTCTTCATTTTTAGATCCTAACTGAACATTTGGCTACAATGCTAAATATTTAATTTGCTGCTAAATATTTAGTTAGCGAGTCAAATATTTAGTCTGAAGCTAAATATTTAGCTTACTGCTACATAATGTGCAAATTCACTCCCTGAAAACACAAACTTACAAAATAACTTGTTGATTGGCAGGTTAATTTGCATATTAGCTAAATATTTAGCTCTGAGCTAGCTCAATAGTCAGTTAGCTATGTATTAGTTTTTTGTTCAAACTTGAACCCAAAATCTTTTTTCTTCGTCTTGTTCTATTTAATAGCTTGAAGTTCCTATTAAAGTGGAAGAAAAACAAATAAAATTAGGTTTTTTATTTTTATTTGTGGTAAAACCTTCATAAATAGAGAAAATCGTTTGGTTCAAGTGAATAGTAAACACCGTTACTCTCCTTGTTCAAACACTGTCACATTTCTGTCACGTTTCATAAATGAAGCTAAAATATGCTTCCGGATTTTCAGCGGCTGTTATCAGCAGAGAGTGAATTGCTGCTCTCATAAATCCTTTTATCTCAGCTTCCACATCGCCTGACGTTCTGCAGCCAAGTGGGGAAAAGTTCAACGTCAAGCAGGAAATAGATTTTGCTTTACAAAGAAAGGAGGAAGTTTCCTTCAAATCCTGCACTAAACCCATCTGTTATATCTTATTTATTCTTTATCACATTTAAACTTAGAGTTATGTTGACAACTTGACAGCTGAAACCAATGTTAGTTATCGTTAGCTAGCAGGTTTTGGGGCAGTTATGGAGTAAAATATTGTGTTTGTTTCAGTGATTATTGTGTTTTACTGACTGAATGCAAATCAGTACCAGTATGGCGAGCGCCTGCCAGCAGAAACCTGCATATTTTTACATGTATTGCTTTGGTTTGAATGTCATTTTTCATTCAGTTCCTAAGTTTTGTGAGATATGAGATATGACAAGACACAGCTGTGTCAGTGGGTGTGGTGCAAATAAAATGTAATTTATATCCGACCCTCCGATGACAAAAGGAGTCCTGAAACAGTGACTCTGAGGTTTCATCAAGGTCGGAGCAGCTGTCGGTTGTTTTTCATTTCAGTGACAAGTTGTGATGAGAAAAACATTATCTGCATAACGACGTCTCTGCAGAGTCTGACAGCAGAACGGCACAAAGAGTTGATGGGTCTCATCATTCGCCCATCAAACGCTGCGATTTAAAGTTCCCTGAAATTTCATCACACTAAAAAAAAAAAAAAAATCCATCATATGCAAACATTGTTGAAAATTTCTGCAGCCAATGTATTCGTGTTCATCTTTTTATTGCACCAGTCACTGCAGGATAAAAATGCTCTACCTGCTTTTTCAAAATAATTTAGACATTTAAAGTGATTTTCTAAATTATATCCATCAGAAGGAGTTTGGTTTGAATGATTCTGGTTGAATTTCAGTTTCATCAGATTTTTCATACTGAACGGTTTGAGTAGATTTTAAAAAAAGCAGGAAGGAACGAAATAAATGGAAAACAAAATAGAGTTTCAGGTTGGCGAGCTGAAGCTCATCCACAGGATATTAAATTATATTTACAGTGTTCAATTAAACAAAACTTTTAGAAACATTGAGATTTGAGCCGAATAACAAGCCAGATAAAAATTCAGACAGTTGTTGTTTGACTGCAAAAGGCGATTAAAAATGAACTAATAATTATTCACTTAGTGTTGGTTATATTTAGATTGAAATAATTGATATTTAGTAATTAAGCTGAATATTTAGCTTCATTGGGAGTTTAGGTTCTGAGGAGCCATTTTTTGTTTTGATAGCTAATATGCAAAGTGAATTTGCATCTTACCTAAACATTTAGTTTAGAGATAAATATTTAGTGCTAACTAAATGTTTAGTTCATAAGCTAAATATTTAGGTTACTAGTTTGAAACCCTGACATTAATAAATGAATAAATGACATGGTGAAAATGTAACTTTTGAAAATGAACCTCCATTTATTTAGCAGTTTCGCCTCAATGCAAGTTTTATTTCAATATTATCCCGAATAAAAACCTAATAATGCTCCTAAACTTTTAATTTGAATATCAGATCATCTGCAGCAGACCCAGAACAAGTTTGACATCTTTAAAAGCTGAATTAATTTCTGTTTCCGCTACTTGATCAGGCTGGAAACAAGGCGGAGGAATGCCACAAAAAGACGAGGGGATTGCTCAAACACCTGAGGGAGGGAGAGCTTTTCAGACAGATTGGAGGTCTGACCTCCTCCAGGGAAGCTGCTAAATTTCTGCATGACCCTCCTCACAATCAGCCCAGATGGAGCGCGCTCTGCTTGCATGAATAATGCGATGCTGTTTGAGCCGCTGGAGGTTCAATCTGAGTGACGGACAGCGAGGTTTGCCATAAATTAACAGCTTCTCTTCTTTGGGCAAAGATGGGTGACCCACTGTGTCTTTCAAAAGCAGTGTCTCTCTTTGAAATGTCGGATATTTTCTGCTTTTTAGGATCCCAAACTTCATTGTTTTTCACTGGAATCACACAGAGTAGTGAAGTTGTTTTCCAAACTTTCACCAAATCCGACCAGAAGCTGAGGATGTGTTCCTCTGCTCCGAGTCCAGGAGGTAAAAGTTTGGAGAATAATTCAGGCTCAGTCAGACTGAATGCAAAGCTTCTGTGAACAGCAATTTTCAAATGTTGACCAGCTGCCCATTTTAACGGTTCAAGCAGTAAATATACTTTAACATGCATCAATACGCTCAGTGGAAACCGGATTAGCAAGCCTGTGAAAGCCAGACTTTCCAGTCTTCCATATCGTCAACAACCAGAGCCAATAGCATAGCATGGCATAAAGCACCCTTCATACTATAAGCAGTGCTGTACAAATCAATAAAAACAAACAATTACCACATTGAAAAACATGGAATTGTGTGTAAAATGCAGGAAATGATCTAATTCTGGACATGGAGTTAAAATGGCGGGTCTTAGTTTTCTCTTAGGGACAACAGCATCTTCACAGCATGTCAATTAGAAGCATTTCCGTATCTCCACTTCCAAAGCTCCATTTTAATGCAAATATTTTAGATATGAAAAAAGAAATCCAAGAATATGCAAATTTTCTGCAAATAACTTGGAGTTACGTTCGAATAAAACATCAGAAAAAATGTGACTCAAAGAATAGTAAATGATTAGAGCTAATATACCTGCTTGTTTACACTAAAGAAATGATCCGAACCAACCTTCATAAAGATGCTGCAAGAAGACTTAAAGCAGCAGTGGAGCAACAACACATCCCTGTGGGACACCAGTGTTCAAGATAACCAGATTAAAAACTGTTAATCCCATTTAATCAGAATACTGAGGTCAAAACTCCTGCAGTGATGGGCAGATGTCTAATACTGCTAATATTTTACACCAGGAACTCGTCAGCATGTTTCTCTCTGAATGTTTTCCATAAACATAAATTCTCTTGTTTGGTTTTGCTCTTTTGATCCACATGGATGTAATTAAAACGCGTTAAATGGGCTGTGACATCACTCAACCACAGATTTCTGTTAAAGTCTCAGAAATGTTTCACATCAACATGTGAGCCTGTCAAACTGAGGAGGTTGTAATGTTTGGGCAGCTTTTTCCCTTAACAAGTTAAATCATCGTTTCAAAACCAAAACCTTTGTCTAATATAAAAATGTGAGTTTTTTGCTGTTCAATTCGGTCATCTTTTGTTTTATTAGCCTGATAAAATATTCAAACTTAGTTAAACTATCAGGCCACACAGATTAACCTTGTGGTGCCATGTTTGGCTCCTAACAGGAAGTCGTGGTTGAAACGATCTGATTGGCTTACAGAGGTTTAACCTCTGCGCTCCGCTGCCCCCTGGGGGTTCGGCATGTTTAAACCTTCAAGAGTGGATTTGTGGGGAGAAAACAGATGTTTATAATATGACTGAATTAAACAGTAAGGTCCTAACTTATACTCATTCAGCAACCCGGAACAAACTTAGAGTCCAGAAAAACTACCTTAGCAACTACGTTTTAGATTCTTGTAAATAAAATATAAATAAAAAGTCCTTTCTTTACCTCAGATCAATTTAAACATCTCAGCTGACTGGGAAGCAAAACGGTTGATGTGTATGATTCACTCTTGATGTTCCTTTTAATCCAATATGTAAAACTCTGGGTTCAACAGAGAGAGACAGATGATGTCTGAACAATAGAGACTAAGCAGCTCTTAGATAACCAACTGGCACCTATTAATATCCAGCAGAGATGCATTAGATGACGTGAAGAAGAACGACACCCACTCCACGTCTGAGGCCCTTTGCATAACGGAGAGCAAAGCACTGATGTGCTGAAATGCAACAAAGACTTTTAAAAGCTGCAGGGTGTTTATTGGCCACGCTGTTTCTCAGACTTGACACAGTTTCAAACAATCTAACAGCGTGACGCCATAAAAAGGCCCCGGGGGCTTTGGGGGCCCCTGGGGCCTCTGGGGCCTCTGGGGCCTCTGGGGCCTCTGGGGCTCCGAGTCGTGGCAGCAAAGTCACAAGATAAAACTCAGCGACATTTTTCATCCCTTCACTTTAGCACCAAGTTACGGTTCTGTTACTTTGATCCAATTTTACTGAAATACAAGTGAATTCACTGATCTATAATCTCAATCAATCAAAAGTTCACTTTATTAAAAAGTTACTAAGTTATCTTTTTAGGAACAGCAGAAGATAAAAGATAAAAATGATCCTGGATATTTTTAGTGCATAAATAATAATGTGTTTTTCCTTCACTGCTTGGTTTCATGTAAAAATATTCTTTATTTCTGGAGATGACATTTAAACTGAGGTGGTTTAAAGGTCAACTGTGCAGGAAATCCCACCGACAGAAAATCAAGATCTGAAAACCAAATGCATCTTTTCTTTTACTCTCTAAATATGAACATATAACCAATCTTCATGTTCATGTCGAAAAAGTATCAGGCAAACAGAAAAGAAACGTATCAAACCCAAAAGTTATGGGCAATTTATTCTGTTTCTTCTTCTTTTGTGTCATGACTGTTGTTTGGGTTTTATTATGAATTATTGATGGTTAATTGATTTTGCGTTATCAGTTCCTCCTGATAAGTTATTCTGCTGTTCCTCATCCTGAATAGTTTCTGTTCTAGTTAAAGTTTTTTACTAATCAGTCAGTTTCTTTCATGCCTTTTCATTTTTTATTTTAGAGATCTAACAACAGCATGAAAAGAACAACAGCACAATAACGTTTCCACAAAAGAAAACATTTGCTTGTCAATAATGTCTGTTGACGTATTTTATGGTGAAGGGGGAAAATCGAAACCCAGCAGCTGCAGGAAATGAGCAAATAGTTGCTGGTCGTCTTTTTCATCTCTTGTTTACAAGATGAGGCGTAAAAGGCTGAGACGGCTCAGCTCGACCCACTTCCGCCTCCGCAGGGGGCCGACTAATTTACCTGCTTTACAGCTGTGGAGCCGGTTGCTGCTGCATCCACAGCGAGTGAAAGGAGAGGATGACGGGGGGCCAGAGCGTCACGTTTCCCACTCATCACAGAAAATCAGAGGGAAACCGCAGCAGGAGCTTTAACTAGGAGTTAAGTCATCATAAATTCAGGCAGTTTTATCTGACGAGACTGAAAGAGAACAGAATATGAATTCAGGTAGCTGAGGCACAATATGCTCTTGACATTATTACTCAGAATGTAACCAAGTGTCCATATCCACCTTTTAAAGAAACACATGTGAATGATTTTTGAGCGTGATGGTGTTTTTTTAACGCGGCCACACACACAGATCAAAGGGACGATGCAGTGCAGTAATTAGAAAACGTTCCTGTTGCTAATCGATCACAGCTGGTCTAAAGCCACCTTTCAAAACGTTCCCCTTACAAAAGCAATAACTTTATTTTAAACAAGAAACAGAAGCAAAGAAAATAAGCATGAACATGATATTATCATGGATACAATTTCCAGAGCCTTATAAAACATGTAAATTATGTCCAAATTAAATTAGGGCTTAAAGGTTGAGTGTTAAGTATAATTTGAATTGAGGTTGGCGTTTAGCGTTAGCTAAAGCTAAATACTGTTGGTGATTCAGCATTAACAGAGCTAGCTTTTTAGTTTAAGGGCTTTTTAATCTTTACATCATGTTATAATGTTTACCTGGATTGTTGCTTTGATTCTTTCCTCCATGTTTCAGAAATCCTTTAATCTCAGTAGCAACCATGCAGCTGTACAAAAACCTTCGAGGCGAAGCTTCTCCTCCTCTCAGCTCCTTCAGACTAGCCAGCAGCAAGAAGCAAACCCCTGCTGAGCGCATTATAGCAGCTACTTCTCAGAGCATCGCTGGTAAAAATGTTAACAGAGGAGCCATGTTGGAATGACTTCAGGAAGAGCAGGAGTTTCTTAAAGAGACAGAGGCCCAATTTCAAGGCGCTAAATCACAAAATCAAATTGCTTTTGATTTGTACAACTGAATGTAGCATAGTTATTTGATTGTGCTGTAAAATACAGAATATGCCAACTTTAAGACCAATCTAACTTACATTTAAATCTTCAGCACTATATACGACCTAGTTTTAAGTCAATAATTCCTTAATTATTAATGAAAAAGTACTATTCATAACCATAAGTGAAATAATCTGCCGGTGGAACAAGGTATTTTTCCTTTATTTAAGTTAAAATGTTTCTTACTTTTATTGGAGTAAGTTTTTGCTGAGAGAGTGAAAAACATGTCTTACATCATAATAATATGCAGTTAAATGTTTAAAGCTTAAACTGAATGTTTATGTATTTTTTCAAAAATATTTCAAAGATAAAACACAGGAAGTAGAAAACTTTAGGAGGACTCTGCAAACATCTGTCGTGGTTTTAAAGTGTTCAATTTTAACCATTTATTAGTGAGTCTTCATACAAACTGTTGCTTCAGGATCACTTTTATAAATATTTGATGGAAATATGCGCATTGAAACAAGGATGTTCACGGGACCAGAAAGATGAATTAACACTGCAGGAAATCTCACCATTGCTCAGGGAACGTCGGAGTGACTCTGCAGCTGCAGGCAATTAAAATGTCAGAGTCCTAACAACCAGAAATGTTTGGCTTTCTATTACCGTGTTTACACGAAGCTTTTCTTTGTGCAATTTAATTACCATCAGCCTTCAGAGGATCATGAAGACACATTATGGACACATTACATTTCAGTTGTGGGTCATAAACTGCAGTCAGAACAGATTGAGGTCGTCAGTAAATCAAGACAGAATTACGGGTTATTAGGGACAAGTTGCAAAAACATACATTTATTTATTTTTATTACAAAAACGACATATGTTAAAAAAAATAACTAAATGAAGAGACACAAAATACCAAGGTAAAAAATGGTTCTGTTTGCTCATTAAATTTGCTCATTCTTGTCTAAAATAAGTAAAGAAGTAAAGTTACATTTGGAGTTGCAGTCTGGAGCTACAAACCAATTAATGAGGCTCTGAGGGAGGATTTGACTGGTCCATTTCAGCATGAAACAAACAGATGTACGCAAGTATCACCGCTGGTTTCTGTTTCACACCTGAGGCGTTTCTGCATCCCTGACTGAGCTGGAAAAGTTTCAAACGTTTTAAATAAAATCATCTTCTTTTGCAGATCTGCTGCTGTGATTGGTATCGTTGTCCTGTTGATGACTCAGCTGGGGTCAAAGTTCGTCTGCTGGACAGATGGTCTCCTGTTTGACTCTATCGGTGTTTTCACGCATGCTTGACTCGGTTTAATTAATTGGGACCAAAATTACAACATTTGTTTCCTTTTCAGTTGGTGGGATTTGCTTTCACACTGCAGCGTGTTAAATGAAGCAACCTAAGCCAGTGGAGTAGATTTAAAGCAGCATTAGAGGTGACTTATTACTCTTCCTTCAAGATGATAGCTCTGTGGCCTATTCAAAACATCACATCATTGTCATATGATGAGATTTTGTTCTGCTCATTTCTACCTTTTTTGATCTGTTTTTTTTTTGTTTTTAGGAAGAGTTGTTTTAAGGCTTCTGTCACTTTAAATCCAAATACGCTGCTGTTGGCCACGCCCCCCAATTATGCAACCATATATCTTTGAAAAGCAGAAGTGGAGCCTCCTGCACAACCAACAAGGATGCAGCAAGTGATTTCTGGATGGTAAATCAACAACAAAACACTTTTCCAGCAGCCATTGTACAACACATAAAACCAGGAGGCTAAGGGTTAAGTCCCGGAGCTCAGCTTAGGTTGCTAGGTAACAGGGCTGGTGTCCCCCTGGGGTTGCTCGGCAACAGTGCAGTGTGACTTTTGAAAAGGCTCATTTTCCAGGCACCAAAACACATTAACTTATTGGTTTTGGGGAGTTTTTTATGCATTTTTACAGTTTATAGAAGCAGCAGGAACCCAAATGAAAGTACAACATGTTAAAATAACAACCTCTTTTAAAAGGTTCTTTCCCAGTTAAAAGTAAAAAATGAGAGATCATAAATATTTTATGATTAATTCAATTAATTTCTATAAGCTGCTGTACCTGATATTTAAACCAGAGCCTTTTCAGAGACACTTCTTCAATCAGGAAAGACAAAGGAGCAACATTATTACGATAAAACGAGGATGTCAAGGTTATTTACTCTTTATATATTCATAAAAACACAAATCAGATCGATAGAATGAACTGAATGTGAAAGTTTATGAAGAAAATCAGATTTTTTAACAGAAACCAAACAGCCTGCAGGGAAAGAGATGCTGCAGCTGTTGATGTTTGTTTTCACCAGGTGACCCGTCCAACTGGTTTTTTCCTTGCTCTCATTTCGTCTCCGAGTTTCTGACCCAGTTCATGTCCCCGTATCTTTCCTGCCTTGATTTCTGGATCTCTGGTGTCTTTCTGCCAAGTGGACATCAATTCCCACCTTTCCTTTATGCTGCAATTATGACTTTGTCTTCTCTGTGCATTTGTGGATCTTTTTGTTTGTGTGTGTTGATGATTTTGTGTTTGTTGTCCGCTGTGTTGAGGTCATGTCAGTGTTATTGCGTAGCATGAGGATGACCTCTAGCAGGTTGTTTGTAAATGTGAAAAAAAGCTCCAAAGAAAAGTGAATTTCTAGAAAGTGCAGTAAAAGTTCACACTGCAGGTCTGGATGCTCGATTAAGATTTTTTTCTTTTTCTAAAATCTGATTGTCTTTTAAATTGTGTATTCATTTATTATAGTAATTGATTATTGGTGTTGCACATCGTTGCTCTGCTACAGGAGAAATGATGGACGGAGCCATTTATGGACAGATTGTAAAGTTATTCAGAAATCAATTGGCGAAGGAAGGAAGGAAAAACTGCCATCAAGGTCTTTCACTGACAGACTGCTTTCATAATTTTGTAATTGTTCATGTGCTTTGAAAACAATTTGATACAAATCCGGTTTAGTTCCACATATGGGAGAGAAACAAATCAGATTGTTTGGGTGTGAAACGATCAGAATTGTTCAGACTGCTGTGAAAAAGCCAGATAAAGGCAAAAACAAGTGGGTGTTTGTCAATTTTAACACTCACTGCATATCAGCGCAAACACTTGATGGAAGTTGTTGCCACCAATGTTACTCCAAGGGGAAATTCATTTTTCCACACAGAGTGACAAATGTTGAAAAAGGCAAAACCTTTTTCCCTGCGGTGTCAGAAGGGCTCCTCAAACTGCTATTCTCCATTTATACTTGTAAATATTTAGCAGTTTCTGAAATGTTTAGGTGTTTTGGAAGGTGTTGCTTTGAAGCCACATGAACAAAAGAACTGAGTGCATTAAAATCTGCTGAAGAAATCCATCACAGAAACCCGGAGAACATCCAGAGCAGCCAAATCAACAGTTCACACGTTTCCAAAGAAAAGAGACTCCACTGTACAAAACAGCTTTCATGCAAACAGGAGACAAGGAAGGATTAACACAGGATCCTCTGCATGGGGAGGAAAAACCCTCACACTATGCAGCCAGGACAGCGGCACAGAGTTCAGGTGCAACCCGTTCACTCACATTTCCAATCCAAAGGTCAAATTAACCTTTTACTAAACATGAAAAGAAGCACCAAGAAGATTATTTTGTGGACGGATCGACCTTTGACCTGAAGCAGAAATACAGCAAAGAAAAAGTTTGGAAAATGTTTGATTTAGTGATGAAAAACAAAATCTGGAAAACATGGTGACTGCAGCTTCATAATTTCACATTTCACAGTGTCACCTGTGTTCACCATGTTACCTGTGTTCACAGTGTCACCTGTGTTCACCATGTCACCTGTGTTCACCATGTCACCTGTGTTCACCATGTCACCTGTGTTCACAATGACATCTGTGTTCACCGTGTCACCTGTGTTCACCGTGTCATCTGTGTTCACTATGTCACCTGTGTTCACCATGTCACCTGTGTTCACAGTGTCATCTGTGTTCACCACGTCACCTGTGTTCACCATGTCACCTGTGTTCACCATGTCATCTGTTCACCACGTCACCTGTGTTCACCATGTTACCTGTGTTCACCATGTCACCTGTGTTCACCATGTCATCTGTGTTCACCACGTCACCTGTGTTCACCATGTCACCTGTGTTCACCATGTCATCTGTTCACCACGTCACCTGTGTTCACCACGTCATCTGTGTTCACCACGTCATCTGTGTTCACCACGTCACCTGTGTTCACCATGTCATCTGTGTTCACCATGTCATCTGTGTTCACCACGTCACCTGTGTTCACCACGTCATCTGTGTTCACCACGTCATCTGTGTTCACCATGTCATCTGTGTTCACCATGTCATCTGTGTTCACCACGTCACCTGTGTTCACCATGTCATCTGTGTTCACCATGTCACCTGTGTTCACCACGTCACCTGTGTTCACCATGTTACCTGTGTTCACCATGTCACCTGTGTTCACCATGTCACCTGTGTTCACCACGTCACCTGTGTTCACCATGTCACCTGTGTTCACCACGTCATCTGTGTTCACCATGTTACCTGTGTTCACCACATCATCTGTGTTCACCACATCATCTGTGTTCACCATGTCACCTGTGTTCACCATGTCACCTGTGTTCACCATGTCATCTGTGTTCACCACATCATCTGTGTTCACCATGTCACCTGTGTTCACCATGTCACCTGTGTTCACCACGTCATCTGTGTTCACCATGTTATCTGTGTTCACCGTGTCACCTGTGTTCACCATGTCACCTGTGTTCACCATGTCATCTGTGTTCACCATGTCATCTGTGTTCACCACATCACCTGTGTTCACCATGTCACCTGTGTTCACAATGACATCTGTGTTCACCGTGTCACCTGTGTTCACCGTGTCATCTGTGTTCACTATGTCACCTGTGTTCACCATGTCACCTGTGTTCACAGTGTCACCTGTGTTCACCATGTCACCTGTGTTCACCATGTCACCTGTGTTCACCATGTCATCTGTGTTCACCATGTCACCTGTGTTCACCATGTCATCTGTGTTCACCATGTCATCTGTGTTCACCATGTCATCTGTGTTCACCACGTCACTAGTGTTCACCACGTCACCTGTGTTCACCATGTCATCTGTGTTCACCATGTCACCTGTGTTCACAGTGTCATCTGTGTTCACCACGTCACCTGTGTTCACCATGTCACCTCTGTTCACCATGTCATCTGTGTTCACCACGTCACCTGTGTTCACCATGTCACCTGTGTTCACCATGTCATCTGTGTTCACCACGTCACCTGTGTTCACCACGTCATCTGTGTTCACCACGTCATCTGTGTTCACCACGTCACCTGTGTTCACCATGTCACCTGTGTTCACAGTGTCACCTGTGTTCACCATGTCACCTGTGTTCACCACGTCACCTGTGTTCACCACGTCATCTGTGTTCACCATGTTACCTGTGTTCACAGTGTCACCTGTGTTCACCATGTCACCTGTGTTCACCACGTCACCTGTGTTCACCATGTCACCTGTGTTCACCATGTCACCTGTGTTCACCACATCATCTGTGTTCACCATGTCATCTGTGTTCACCATGTCATCTGTGTTCACCACATCATCTGTGTTCACCATGTCATCTGTGTTCACCATGTCACCTGTGTTCACCACGTCATCTGTGTTCACCATGTCATCTGTGTTCACCATGTCATCTGTGTTCACCATGTCACCTGTGTTCACCACATCATCTGTGTTCACCATGTCACCTGTGTTCACCACATCATCTGTGTTCACCGCATCACCTGTGTTCACCATGTCATCTGTGTTCACCATGTCACCTGTGTTCACCATGTCATCTGTGTTCACCACATCATCTGTGTTCACCATGTCATCTGTGTTCACCATGTCACCTGTGTTCACCATGTCACCTGTGTTCACCATGTCATCTGTGTTCACCATGTCACCTGTGTTCACCATGTCATCTGTGTTCACCACATCATCTGTGTTCACCACATCATCTGTGTTCACAATGTCATCTGTGTTCACCATGTCACCTGTGTTCACCACGTCACCTGTGTTCACCACATCATCTGTGTTCACCACATCATCTGTGTTCACCATGTCATCTGTGTACACCGCATCACCTGTGTTCACCATGTCACCTGTGTTCACCATGTCATCTGTGTTCACCATGTCACCTGTGTTCACCACGTCATCTGTGTTCACCAAATCACCTGTGTTCACCATGTCACCTGTGTTCACCATGTCATCTGTGTTCACCAAATCACCTGTGTTCACCATGTCACCTGTGTTCACCATGTCACCTGTGTTCACCATGTCACCTGTGTTCACAGTGTCACCTGTGTTCACCATGTCACCTGTGTTCACAGTGTCACCTGTGTTCACCGCATCACCTGTGTTCACCATGTCACCTGTGTTCACCATGTCATCTGTGTTCACCATGTCATCTGTGTTCACCATGTCATCTGTGTTCACCATGTCATCTGTGTTCACCATGTCACCTGTGTTCACCACGTGACCTGTGTTCACCATGTCACCTGTGTTCACCATGTCACCTGTGTTCACCATGTTACCTGTGTTCACAGTGTCACCTGTGTTCACCATGTCACCTGTGTTCACCATGTCACCTGTGTTCACCATGTCACCTGTGTTCACCATGTCACCTGTGTTCACAGTGTCACCTGTGTTCACCATGTCACCTGTGTTCACCACGTCACCTGTGTTCACCACGTCATCTGTGTTCACCACGTCACCTGTGTTCACCATGTCATCTGTGTTCACCACGTCACCTGTGTTCACCACGTCACCTGTGTTCACCACGTCATCTGTGTTCACCATGTCACCTGTGTTCACCGTGTCACCTGTGTTCACCATGTCACCTGTGTTCACCATGTCAACTGTGTTCACCATGTCACCTGTGTTCACCATGTCAACTGTGTTCACCACATCATCTGTGTTCACCACGTCACCTGTGTTCACCATGTCATCTGTGTTCACCACGTCATCTGTGTTCACCACGTCACCTGTGTTCACCACGTCACCTGTGTTCACCACGTCATCTGTGTTCACCACGTCATCTGTGTTCACCACGTCACCTGTGTTCACCATGTCACCTGTGTTCACCATGTCACCTGTGTTCACCACGTCACCTGTGTTCACCATGTCACCTGTGTTCACCACGTCACCTGTGTTCACCACGTCACCTGTGTTCACCATGTCACCTGTGTTCACAATGTCACCTGTGTTCACCATGTCACCTGTGTTCACCATGTCATCTGTGTTCACCACATCATCTGTGTTCACCATGTCATCTGTGTTTACCATGTCACCTTTGTTCACCACGTCATCTGTGTTCACCATGTCATCTGTGTTCACCATGTCATCTGTGTTCACCATGTCACCTGTGTTCACCACATCATCTGTGTTCACCATGTCACCTGTGTTCACCACATCATCTGTGTTCACCGCATCACCTGTGTTCACCATGTCATCTGTGTTCACCATGTCACCTGTGTTCACCATGTCATCTGTGTTCACCACATCATCTGTGTTCACCATGTCACCTGTGTTCACCATGTCACCTGTGTTCACCATGTCACCTGTGTTCACCATGTCACCTGTGTTCACCATGTCACCTGTGTTCACCATGTCACCTGTGTTCACCATGTCACCTGTGTTCACCACATCATCTGTGTTCACCACATCATCTGTGTTCACAATGTCATCTGTGTTCACCATGTCACCTGTGTTCACCACGTCACCTGTGTTCACCACATCATCTGTGTTCACCATGTCATCTGTGTACACCGCATCACCTGTGTTCACCATGTCACCTGTGTTCACCATGTCATCTGTGTTCACCATGTCACCTGTGTTCACCACGTCATCTGTGTTCACCAAATCACCTGTGTTCACCATGTCACCTGTGTTCACCATGTCATCTGTGTTCACCAAATCACCTGTGTTCACCATGTCACCTGTGTTCACCATGTCACCTGTGTCCACCGTGTCACCTGTGTTCACCGTGTCACCTGTGTTCACCACGTCATCTGTGTTCACCATGTCATCTGTGTTCACCATGTCACCTGTGTTCACCACATCATCTGTGTTCACCATGTCACCTGTGTTCACCATGTCACCTGTGTTCACCGTGTCACCTGTGTTCACCACATCATCTGTGTTCACCGCATCACCTGTGTTCACCGCATCACCTGTGTTCACCATGTCACCTGTGTTCACAGTGTCACCTGTGTTCACCATGTCACCTGTGTTCACCACGTCACCTGTGTTCACCATGTCACCTGTGTTCACAGTGTCACCTGTGTTCACCATGTCACCTGTGTTCACCATGTTACCTGTGTTCACAGTGTCACCTGTGTTCACCATGTCATCTGTGTTCACCATGTCATCTGTGTTCACCATGTCATCTGTGTTCACCGCCAAACTGAAGGGGAGCAGAAAGCGGACGGAGATTTCTACTTTTACTTTATGCTTCATATTGGGATAAAGGCGACAGAACGGGCTCCTCTCCAGTTCAAACCTGCAAAAAACCTTTTTAAAACAGCAAGACTTTATTTTTCTGCATTGTAATTTGTAAAGTTTTCACTAGATTTGATTGTACTTACCTACACTTGATTTGTATTTAAATATAATTTTAAGACATGCAGTTTTAGTTTGACACAAAAATATCACATTATTAGGAATTTTAATATTCCTAATAATGTTAAAATGATTTAATTTTAATGTAATAATTTTACATTAAAACAGGAACCTTTATATCTGCATGTTTCTGATACACCCATAAATCTGACGCACAAAGTCTGTTTTTCTGACGCACAAAGTCTGTTTTTCATCGTACATGTTGCTTATTTCGTCAATATATAGTTTTTGATTAAATTGTGATTAATTAATTATAGACCATGCAATTAACAATATCAAACATTTTGACCTTTTTAGAAGAAAACTTCCTCAGTTTTTAAGATTTTTTAAATTCTTTTTTCATATTCTGAATATATTCAGTGAATATGCTAAACTGGATTTTTGTTAATCTCATCTTTCCTTTCTGATCAGCTGCTGTCTATGAATAATTCTGAAGAAAATAAATCTCTAACATTCCCCTGATAATGTGCACAGATCTATCCTTTTGAATTTGCATCTGTTGAACAGAAAAATCCATTTGATTGCAGTTTTCTCTCTAATCTTTTCTCTTCAGTTCATATGTAGATTTTTACACTCCAGTGTCACCTTTTGACCTCGGTTTAATTGTCTTCCTCTTGTTCCCAAACAGTTCTGCTCAGTAGTGGCCGTTTTTTAACATGCGAGCAACAGAAAAGGGTAAAAGGTTTCGTCCCTGAGGGTGCAGTTAGTGGATCCGCTCTCTGCATCACATCCATGTTTTAGATTATGTTGCTGGAATGTCTGCTTTTGCACGGGGATTTTCAGATTTCCAGTCATCCCGCTGTTGTGGTCATAAAATAAAGGTCAGTGCTGAGGTTCGCGTCACCAGTCTGGCATAACTTTGGCAATAGACGTCACGATTCTTTGTCTTCAGGAGTTTTGTGTCTGAGGACAAAGCATGGGAGAGAAAAGAGAACATTTCAGGAACTTTCGAGAAATTTCTATCAGACTCAAAAGTACAAATTTACTTTTAATATTTGGACTCTAAAGGTTATAATGATCAGGGCCACACAAATGTATTTGTCTTTGTATGAACAACACTTAACTGACACTAAAATATGTTTTTTTTCCTTTTATATATGGAATTAAATGATAAAAGAAAACATAACAATTTCATAAAACACTCATTATACTAAGTCGTTTCTGATTTTCAGGTAAAATGTGCAGATAGAAAACATTCTGCAGGTCCAGATCAACAGAACTGAACCAGAGGAGCAGTGAAGTAAACGAGGACGACCCAAAGAGAACCGGAGCATTTACTCTGATTTGGTCCAAATCTTTAGATTTCTCTGTTTGGTGTAGGGTTAGGGTTAGAGTCAGGGTTAGGGTTAGAGTCAGGGTTAGGGTTAGGTTAGGGTTGGAGTGAGGGTCAGGGTTAGGGTTAGGGTTGCTGCCTCCAGCCTGGTTCCTCCTGGTGTTGCTTTGATCAGTTCTTTTGGATTCCTGACTGAACCTTTTAGTTTTTTGTATTTCTCATTTTGAGTAAAGTTGTTTATTTTCACCCACCTGCCTGCATCGGGTCCTGACCTTCACCAAAACATGACAGACTAATGTTTCAGACCAACACACACATTTAAAAACAATCTGGATAAGGTAACATGGCTGTTTCTGAACCAATTTAATTATCACACAGTAAGATAACTAACTAACTTATTGTTCTTTTGCTGATAAGTTATATGAATAAAGAAATATTCCCATCTCAATGTTTCACCTCAAAGTCAAACTCCACTTTTCTTAGAGACGTTACAAAAACCCCAAAATGAGTTTCAAACTCTGCAGGCCTCAGTTTGCATGTTAAATATCAAAATTCATGACTGAACCCTCTGAGACATAAGGCTTGTTTCTGACAGGAAAAAGCTTCTGGACTCCATGACAACACTCATCTGTGACCTTTAACCCGCATTAAAAAATAAACTCCAATTATTTTCTATCAAACATCTCACACCAGCAGCGTCTCCTTCTTCCATTAATCATTTTCAAACTTGTCCTTTTCAGAAATGTCAAAACCTTTTGTTAAGCTGTCCACAGATGATTTAACACGACTCATTGGATTTGTGCTGAGGGTCGGAGGTTCATGACGTCCGTTGGCGTCCGGATGTGTGTTATACGTTTACAAAGTTTAATCTGAATGAACATCAAGACGTTCTGAACAGATGAGACCAAAATGATTTGGGTTTGCAGCTCAGGGGAACCTTGGAGTCTTTGAACGAATCGTTGTTCCAAATGTGAGGCCAAACTTCTGCCGCCTGGTTCAAACTGGGTCATCGACACGACGATGATCCAAACGCAGCAGCACATCTGCTGTAGAACGACTGAAAAAGGAGAAAAAGTCGAGGTGTTTCATTAGCAGAGTCAAAGATCGGACCTT
Source organism: Poeciliopsis prolifica (assembly GCF_027474105.1). Taxonomy (NCBI): domain Eukaryota; kingdom Metazoa; phylum Chordata; class Actinopteri; order Cyprinodontiformes; family Poeciliidae; genus Poeciliopsis; species Poeciliopsis prolifica. Next base: position 10,562,703 of record NW_026562389.1, on the reverse strand, counting down.
CATGTGTCTCATGAGAGCCACCAAGAAACAAATGTCTGCAAAACACAAGAAGCTGAAGCAGCAGAGGACAGAAAAGCCGTTTGAGTCTGAGAAGACCTGACAGAAAATGCGGCTTTGCTCTTCCTGCTAAAGATGATGCTACCCTGTTGCAATAATCAATAAACCAATTAATCACAGGATAAATTACAACAAGCTCAATAATTTCCATTTGCATTATTTAGTGTTTTTCTCTTTCTACCAAAAACAGGATGATAAAATTCTCCAGTTTGGTGTTTTGTCTCCGGTTGGAACGACAGTTTTGTTAACAGAAATTTCATATTTATTTTGTTTTGTTCTTTTATTTTGGATATTTAAAACGTCTTCCAGTTCCAGCTTTTAATGTAAATCAGGATTTAAAGTTTATTGAGCGTTGAGAATGTGTTCTTGTAGTATTATGCCATCACCATTAAAGAACCCGAAAACGGTCTCAAAACAACAATATTACATCTTATACAACAATTTATTGCCCACGGTTAAATCTACTGCATCAAAGTAGGTTATATGGAAAATGTACTGAAGAACAGTAACAAAGTTCTGGCTCTGCAGAAAACCCAAAAGAATCTGGTGCAATAAAAGCTCTTCCTCTAACCTCCTGAAAAAAAAAAAATTATCTTTCTATCTGCTCTGAAATCCAGTTTCTCCTCCCAGGCCTGCTTTTAATTTGCCTTGTGATTCTCTGCCAGTTGTAACAGCAACTTATTTGTCTGGATGTGCGTCTGTGAGGAGGACCAGATGTCGGCCTGTGAGGCCAGAAGAAGGAAGTCTCTGCAGCGGGTCGACCATGAACAGGATGTCACTGCTTCAGAAAGGAGCCACTCGTGTCTCAGCTGTCGTTATTTCCTTCTTTATCTCCCTGTTGCTGCTTCAGACTCCCACGACGTCTCATTTACCCTCCTCTGCCCTGAATCCTCTTCCTCTCACCTTCCTCATATTTGTCGCCGTGAGGCGGACAGATGTGTCTGTTGATCAGGCTTCCTTACCTGCTGGCCGTCCGGCACCCAAAGGTCACTTCGTCAAACTCCAGCCTGGATCCAGAACACTTTCCTATCGGGGCGAGGAGGAAACTTGGTGTCATGACACTGCAGACGGAGAGGAAGAACCGGCGATTGGAAAGAGAGAAAACAAGCAGAACATCTTGACTCAGACGTCTAATGGCCGTTTGGCTGTTCCCAATAAAAGCAGTGATGTAGGATCGTGTGTCGTCCATGTGTGACCAGCCGGAGTTCAGCGGCTCCATCTCTCTCTGCAAACCGCAAAGGGAAAAACGCCAGACTGATGTTTTCCTGCTCCGGTTTGTTTGCAGAGAAACAAAGGATGTAAACAAGAGAACAGCAGCAGCTGATCATCAGGACAAACTTATTAAAATGATCATATTTGCATCTTTAATGGTTTGATTTTAGTTATGTTAAAAAGAAAGAGCAGATTTCAAAAGGATGTGCAGTTCAACAATTTAACATTAAATTCAAGCAAATAAAGTTACATTTTTAGCTTTTTATTGTGAGAAAGGAATATTTTTCTACAACAGAATATTATAGTAAGAAGAAATAAATAAATAAGGTCAGAATAAAGTCAGAATATTGTGACGATAAAGTTGAAATAATTTTACTCTCATTGCAAATAAATCATTTCCATCTAAAAATGCTGCAAATGTAGGGGCCACATTTTTAAATCGCTACAAATAACCAAAAAATCAGTCCAGGAGCCATAAAAGGCCCCCGACCCGCATTTTGGACACCCCTGATATAAATGAGCTCTCAGCATAACAGCCAACATATTCCACTGTTCACCACAAGTGGAATATAATCCATTATTACTATTACAGGCACTAAATTCAGTCTATTTTAAAACTATCTAAATGAGATTGAACATAAAATATCACTTAGGAAGGTGGAATAAAACAATGATGTATAGTTTTTGTGTTTTTACAAATAAAAATCAGAAGGGTCTGGAATGCATTTGTGCTCAGTTGATTTTATGCTCCTATAACTTAGATAAATCAGCTGCCATTAGCTCTAACTGCCTTTAAAAGTCATTTCATTAGAACGCCCAGGACTGGCGTTAAAAACAATGTACAAGGAATTACAAACTCCTATTATTCTGCATTTTATGGAGTCTGTGGGTTTTGTAATGGGAGTTTGCTTCTGTTAAAATGTCTCTCCAGCAAATTGGAGCGCAGAAGTGAAAAACTAAAACTGAAGAGTCGTGATTTTCTGTGGCGCGCAGCCATAAAAAGGAAAAGGCTCTGTTGTGGAAATGACCGTCTGGCCTGGAAGAGTCAGAACTGACAGGAAGTTTTAATGAGCGTAGATCCATAAACGGGCCACAAGAAATTCCCACTTAACGCCAAAACCTCTCTGGTTTCTCCTGGAAAGCAGCAGATCACAAAGAAACATTTTTACTTGAATGGAAATAAAAAGCTATTTGGTAATCAGTTCACTTTTGTGCCCATAATCAGAGAATCCCTGATAGATCTGAATTAATAAACATGGTTTTGATCAACACTCTGGCAGAAATGCTTCAGTGTTGTCAGATCTATTTCTCAGATGTTTCTGGAGTTCAATAATAAATATTTCATATTCCTCACAAGTTTTTCTTAACAAGCGAATCAATCAATAATTTTCAGTTAGAAATCAGCTTGTAGGCAAAACCAAGCAGATTTGCAACAATACCTGCAGTTTCTCATCTTCATTCCGTCTGCTCCTCTTTTATCAATCAATCAATCAATCAATCAACCAATCAATCAATCAATCAATCAATCAATCAATCAATCAATCAATCAATCAATCAATCAATCAATCAATCAATCAATCAATCAATCAATCAATCAATCAAGTTTATATTTTGCCAGTTCAAAGAGCTTCACAACATAAAGTCAGTCATAGAAAACAATGGAGAAAACATTTAACATTTCATTTCTTACAGTTCAGAAGAAACTCCAGGCAGGTGGGTTTCAGTCCAGATGTAAAGGAACTCGGCGTTCCGACTGTTTTTCACTTTTCTGGAAGTTTATTCCTTCTAATGATTGACAGGTTATTGGTAGGATTAAGACCTGTGCCGTGTCTGGCTCAATGTTTCGATTTTCTGGTCATTTTGTTTCCACTTTTCAAACTTTCCATCGTCACTAAAGTTCCCATCAGAAACGACTCCGGAGTCAAATCCCAGTTCCTCCGTTTTCCAGACGTCCCAGACGTTCTGACGGAACTTCCTGGAAGAAAATGACTTTCCCAGAATTCTCTGCTGTCCATCTCCGCCTGTTGTTGATGTTTCTGTTGCAGAGAAGATTCTTCTTCCTGCTGATCTTCACACCAAACCAGGATTCAAACCTTGAAAGCTGCTGCCATCCCTGAGCAAGCTCTGCACCGGCGGCACAAACTGTCTGGGTTTGGTGCCACCTCCTGGATGGCAGACTCATTTTCACAGAAACCATTAAAACTGTTCATCAATATCTGTCTGTATTCAATAAATGCCTCTTCAAATCAAAGAATTTTGAATCTTTTTACATTAATAAGTTTAATCAGAATTTCATTGTTGTTTTTTGTGCTTTTTTGCAATCAAAATAACTGATTTTGTCAAGAAATCTTGCAATATTTATGCCTAACTCAATACACCTTTGGGCCATTGTTGATAGTAAAATAAATGTGAACATTTCTGCTAGAAAAACTCTGAAATTTTGAATTAATCTTAGAGATTTTAGGAGAAAATCTTGAATTTTTTCTGAGTGCGAAAAGTCAAAAAGTTGTTTGCAAAAAAAGCAAAATTTTGAGATTAATCTCTGAAATTTTCATGCATTTTTCTGCATAATTTCTGAGTTTCAAAAGCCTAAAAATGTAAAATTTTTGAAATGCAGAAATGTCAAAGTTCTTAAAATTTCTGAGTTATTCTAGGAAGGTTGTATTGTTTTCTGTAAAATTGTTGGAAAGTTTGACCTTTGTCATCTTCAGTACAGAAACTTTTTACCCTTGTTTTTGTAATTGCAATGGCTTTAATATACCGTCACACTCTTTTGTAAGATGTCCAATATGATTTTTTGTCACTCACCGCATCGACCAGACTGGAATCTGACATAAAGTTAGTTTGAGGCAGCAGCATCATAAAAGTATGAAACACCGCCACCTAGAGGAGGGAGTTAGCAGTTGCTTAAACCCAGGGTTTGTGACCATTTTTTAAAGGAAAATTTGCAATAAACTCACAATCATACATTAAAAATGCAGGAATTTGTTGATTTTGGATGAATTTCTGCAGGACTGATTGACATTTGGAGACCAGAAGGCCACATAAAATGCTGTGAGGGACCGGATTTGGCCCGCGGGCCTCAAGTTTGACACATGTGTTCTAAATAGTAATTTCACACAGACATACATACAATGTGATGACTGCTTGATTTTGGTTTATTGGACGTAATGCTTCCATGCACATCTGTTATTTTCTAGCATAAAGTCTAAAAGCTGCTGATGAAACTTTTCTGGTCATTTTGAACCAGGACCAAAATACAATCAAAAAGACTTTTAGTAATAAAGCAAACTTTAAAAGACAATAAAACTGTTTCCAACTGGTTCATGCAGTTGATTTCTCTGCACAGTAATATGGAGACAGTGAGGAATGTCACTACTTTCATGCAATCTTAAAATCTGACATTTACTGAGTTTGATTGCAGTAAAGGAGAGCATTAAATAATTGATAGTTTATCAATTAGTTACTCAATTATTAAACTGAAACATTTTCCAGTAAGAAGTTCTGTAAATCATTTTAGATCCAAACCATATAGCTTTTTGTTTTATTATTATTTGGGGTCAATTTTCTTTCTATTACAATAAATGCAAACATCTCAAAGAACCTCAAAATACAAATATTTTTAAAGATGACTTTTATTGAACATTTATTTAATCAGATAAAAAACTAATTGAGATCAAGACTTATTTCACAGGCAGCACACATTATGATAGACAAGTAAATAAAAATAACAAAAACAGAAGTTCATAAATGCCAACAATTTGACTCTGATGGGCAGCAGTTGTGACAATGTTAATTTAAACATTTTTAAAATTTTAAGATTTAAAACAGTCACTGTGTGAATGTTTTATTATTATTATTATCATTGTTTAAAATGTCAATTTGCGCAATTTTAAAGGTTGAAAATGTCTCGTGCCATTTCTCCTCAATGCTCCAGGTGAGATACTGACCACCGAGAGCTGCTCCACACATCCCCACTCAAAACAAGACTGGAAAAGTAAAATCAGACTAGGATTTTAAGTTTCACTTTTAGAACCAGATGATGGAAAGTTTGCAGTAAAGTTTGCAGTTTGCTCAGTCAGAGACATGGTGACGGTGCTGCAGCTCTTCCTCCTCCTTTTCCTCCTCCTCCTCCTCGGTCCCTGGTGTTGGGGCTCGGTGAGAGGGCATAGTCACGTCACGCAGGGCTGGTCTGAAGGCTTATTATCCCGGGGAACCGAGCTGCAGGCTGCCTCATTCTGCAGCTCTAGGCTGTCCGGCGAACTTCGCCCAAACTTTCTGGAAACTCAGTGAAGAAACAGAAACTCTGACAAAGTGACGCAACGCGCGTCCATCAAACTGCAGCTGCTTCCCCCTTAATGATCAGAGCTTCTCCTCTGAATGAGCCTCCTCTCGTTGCGCTGAGACTTTCTTTTAATTTGAGCCTCAGGTTGAGCTCCAGCTCCTCTCGTCATGTTATCACTCGCTCTCCTGCTTGTTGGATTTGTTTTGGCTGCAGCTGACAAGGTAAGTGTCTGCACCGCGACAATTCAGTCATTTATTTCGCTTTATTGTCAACTGGATGCAGAAGAAAGTGGGGCAGCAGCTTTCACAAGTTTCCCAGCACGCACACTGCTTCCTCTGTGCGCTGCGTGTTGACACTGCGCCACGCGTGGGTTCAGCCTGTCACACACACGAGCTGCAACTTACAAACATGTTTCTGTTTGAGGACTCAGCGCCAGCGAACCGGGCCTGCCCGAGGCAGAGTGAACTTTGCGACCTGCTCAGTGGCTGCAGCCCCACAGAGAAGCGAAAGCCCACCTGACATGTTGGGAAATGCCAGGAAGGGCTTTTAGGGCGTTAGCCCAGGGCGTCAACTTTTAGGGGCGTTAAATCTTTTTTGTTTTGTACCTAATGTAAAACTCATAAAATCACACGAGCTGCATTTTTTTTTATGAATACAAACAATATTCAAGTATTTGAAAAATTTATTGGCTCCAGCCCACATCCTCATAAATCCGGCCCGGATTGTCTAACAGAAACTGTGATGTGTTGGGAGAGTCGGGTTTAAAAGCTTGCTTATGTTTGTGTTTTCTACATTGATCATGAACTTTATTTAAAATATAAACTCAGACATAGATGTGACCGTTTGATGTGTGGTTCCAGATTATAGCAGAATCACATCTGCAGTTTCTGGAAAACTTACAAAAATGGATATGCAATAAAAAAGACTGAAAATATAAAACTTACAACCTGCTTTCTAATCGCAATAAACCAAAACGCATGCAACAGATATTTACCATAGCTGCTTATGAGTAACTCTAGTTAACTAAAGTTGAGAATCATGTAAAAAAGTGAAAGCAAAGCAGCTAAAAGTTGCAGAAGAAATGCAACAATCGCTGAATCAATCTGGTTTTACAAGTTCAAACATTCAGCAATAATTTCTTCCTCCATGTTTTTATTGAGCAATGCATATGCTAATAAACAGGTGGGATTTCTGTCTGATTTCCGATGGATCTCATTTCCGTCCAGCATTGATGCTGACATGTTGGCAGGTTTGCATCAGTGCTGCCGTTTCTCCAAACAGAAGAGTTTCTGTGATGCCTTATGCTACCATGTGGTCGTTGTGGAAACCTCACTTTTCTTCACAATCAGTTCAGCGAAACAAAATCATTTCAAGCTAATGCTACTTAATAGTGGAGGGAAATTCAAATATTGACGCATAAATACAAAAAGGAAAAAAGGAGATGCAGCTGAAGCTAATTAGACTGAGGAAACATTTAAGTAAAATCAATAAAACTGATTCTTACAGAAACTGGTCTGGCTGAAGTGAATGTAGAAACTGTAACATGTCCTCATTCTCAGGTCATTGTGTGTTCTTTAAAATCTAATTGTTTAATAACTGTAGGGTAGAAAGTTTTTGTTTTGGTGAGCAGAAACCATCGGATCTCCCCTCAGCTTCCTGGAAAGATGATCTTTTTAGCACAACTCCTCACTTTCCACGTCCATCAGAAATATTCTTCTTACAAACCTATTTATTTAGTCCAGAAATGGGTCAGTTTACCATCTGCAGCTGCAGGAAACGGCAGGTTTGATGCTGCATCGTCACCCATATATGGTAGTATTTTCTGTTTTAGAGCGCGCATCGCTCTGAGCATAATTTAAAAAATAATTTTTGTACACCGATTGCAGTTTTCTGGCCGATTACTTGTTTAAAACCGGCCTTGCTGATTCTGATTTGCTGAATTTGGCAGCAGCGCAGACATGACCTGGCTTTGCTGGCCAACAAATTGTTCCAGAAATTATCGCAATAAACGATAATATTGGTGTTTTGAGACCATTTTCAGGTAATGTGATGGTGATGAAATATAAAAATATAAGAAACTCTAAATTCTAATGAACATTTAACGCTTTATGCTTCTTCACATTTCTGAAGTCTGTTCTTCTTTCCCCTGCAGGCTGGTGAAGCAAACCGTGAAGGTAAGACCTGCTTCTTCCCTCCATGTTATGAATTCAATCCAAACTCCAGTTCCAGGTTTTCTCTTCCAAACTGCTGACAAGTTCAGGAGGAGAACTGCACACTGATCAAAGTGGGAGGAGAGTTTTTTCTGTTGAGCAGTTCTGTAACGCACTCCCGTCCCCTCCCCTCACACACACACACACACACACACACACACACACACACACACACACACACACACACACACACACACACACACACACACACCACACACACACTCCTGACTCCCCCGACTCACACACACTTATACAGCAACTGCTTAAAGGGCTTTGTTATAAAGGAAAGAGAATTCCACCTCTAAATCCTGCACATCTGTTCTCCATTGTGAGGTTAAGGAACCATTGAGCTGCAGCTGAGTCCACGTAGGATCCGTTTACGTCCGCAGTTATCTCTGAACACGTCTGGGCCGCCGCGCAGCGGGGCAGCGCTGGGCTGTGGTGCAGCGTTTGTGGCTGCCACTGTTGGCTCTCTGTGGCCATTATCGGCCTTGTAAAGCAGCCGCCGCGCTCGCCTCATGTGGTTTCTGCTTAACTTTTCACCTTTTTTCTGCCCCCCTTCATGCTGGAACCGACTGAAATCTTTGCCAAGAACAGCAACATGTACCACTGCAGATTATGCCTTTATTTGCCAATAGGACTTCACGTAGGGTGCATTCACACTGGCAACCATGTTAATCCACTTTCCTCATGTTATAAATGAAATAATCGCCCAACGGAACAAATACAATTTCACAAACATTAAGAAATTATTGACTTGAAACTAGCTTCCATTTCTTGCTGCAGAGTTACTTGGAAGTTAGAAAACTTTAAATCAGACAAAACTAAGATATTTGCAGAAGAAAAGAGACCAAAATATTTGCTAAGATTTTGTGTTTTTGCAGTATTTTTACAACACCTTGCTAAAGTATTCATACTTTACATACTGAACGTCCAAACAGTTTCACGTTCAGAACCAGAAATGCATTTTATGGGACTTTGTGTCAGGCCAACAAAAAGTTTTACATAATTTCGCATTTTTCTTCTGTTAAAATAAAAACCTGCACAGCATGGCGAGCGTCTGCACTCAGACGCCCTGAGTCAGCACTTTGTCAAACTGACTTTAGCAGCAAGCTCTCTGGAATATGTCTTTGCCTCTTTGCAGAATAAATCCACTTTGCTCAGATTTAAATGGAGTGTAACTGTAAGCAGCAAAATTTTATTCTTGCCAGAAAATTTCAACTGAGTTAATGTCTAGACAGGATCGTAAACCTGGTCTGAACTGTCCTGCTGTAGCTCTGGCTGCATGTTTAGAGTCACTGCCTTGCTTCAAGGTGAACCTTTTTGTTGGTTTCAGACTGAAAACACTTTAGACTGCATTCACACTGGTCCTGTTTGGTCCGCTTGAATCAAACTCTGGTTTGTTAGAAAGTCCGGTTTGTTTGGGGATGTGCGGAAAAACTCCGGTCCCTCTACAAACCTCGGTCTCGGTTCGGTTGAAGTGAACTCTGATTCGGTTTGGATGCGTATGTGAACGTAGCTGGACTGGAGATCGCTCCAAAAGCAGGAAGTGGACTACAGTGCAGGGCATTCTGGGTAAATGCCCCCAGACCAAAAACTCTAGCAGGAAAAATAGCTTGTGTTTTTTAGCAAAGACAAGAGAAATCCTAAAACAGCTAAAATCTGATGCTGTTTAAGTTTCATAGATTATTAAATTTCTCCTTCAGAGGTTTTCATGTCGAGTCCTTCAGTGGTTCTTGATTTAAATGTTTAATTCTGACAGTTTTTCCTCCAAACTGTGAATCTCTGAAGGGTGAATTTGAGATTTTTGAGGAAAAAAGTCACGTTTCTTTTTTTTTCTTTTAATGGCCGTTAATCTTTTCTGTACATATTAAATATTAAGAGATTATCAGATTTTATACTGATGGTATAAAAAGCCTCATATTTAGTGATTTTACTGAGCGATTTCCAGTGAAGCCATAACATTTCTGTTTGACGGAGTCGACCCACTTCTGGCCCGGCGGGCAGGCGCAGCCCAGGCCGATCGGTTCCTCTGCATTTCCTGGTTCTGCCTGAGCAGCGGCATGTTTGACGTCAACCCACTGGTTTCCTACTGGGCCGAGGTGGAGAGGGACTGGCCTGGCTGCTGCACACCATCAATCCTGCTGGTCTGAGACCCAGATGCTGCTGGCTGCTTGACTCGTGTGTTTAGGGCCCTTTTCTTTCACATGGTGGAAAAAATAAGCACATGGCCTACCTAGCATTACAGCTAAGGGGTTAGCATGTCAATGCTGCACTAAGCCCGACTGTTTCAGTTCAAAGTCAGGTTTATGTGTGGATTATAGTTCTTTAATTAAGTGAATTCATTGGGGAGACATTCAGGGAGAAGGTTGTGAGTTTAAATCCCAGCCTGGGGTCTTTCTGCATGTTTGCTTCCTGTGTGTGTGGACTCTGAACAGACAAAATATTCTTATTAGGCCACCTGGTTACATTAGCTTTCAGTGTGTGTGTGTTTACACTAAAGATGCTAATAAAAATGTGTATGATCTTGAGTAAATAACAGCTGTGTGTGTTTGAAGAACCATTATTTACTGAACTATTAAAGTCTGGCCCCTTTTCCAGGTGCTACATATAAAATCCACCTGACAAACTCGCAAACAAAATGGCATTGATAAATTAAATTATAAACTTAGTTTATATGTTGAAACATTAACAGATGTATCACACACAGAACAGGCTTTCAGCTGCCTATTCTGCTGTACTTTTCCTTCCACTAAACTTTCCACACATACCTAGCTGCAGCTTCTTCATCGGCCGCCGTCTGCAGACGGAGTGTTATTGACTGAATGCTGCCTTCCTTATGGTAGCAAAACATTTCTCCATATTTTAAATTGGCTTAAAGTAACATTATATTATAATTTTCTCAGAAATTAAATATTTGTTATTCACTAGCCGTTAAGTGGTAATCACGCAAATTTCCAGAAATAAAATCAGTATATATATTGCCTTGGCTTTTAATGAGTCTAGATAACAAGGTCTACTTTTTAAATTGGATCAGTGAACTAATTAATGTTTAATTTATTAAGATGCACTTGTGTTTATTTAGTCTGTTTTTCACATTATGCTGTTTATAAACTTTAATATTTAACATACTAAATAAACCTTTAGAGGAGCCTTTGGGTTTTTTGCATGGTACTGTCGGATCTACTACTGTAACTCGGCTGATCAATAAATTTGCATCAGACATTATAAAAGTTATTTTCTGTTCACTGTAAGTTTAGACTATTTTCATAAATAACTTGCCCAGAATCAAAATGTGTTCTCTTTGATTCTTTATGTGGAAAACTCAAATGCACAGAAATGGTTCCTTTTCTTCTTCCAGGTGGGAGAAACGGTTGTTCAAATCCTGCAGGGGTTTACACAAGCGTGACATTTCAGCACACAGAAGTGAATTTAGTTCTTGGCTGCACCTCCAGACCTCTGGCACCAAGAATATTTCATCTTTCAAAGATTCGTCACAGAAGCTTTAGCGTTAAAGCACTCTGTTGGGAAATGCATGTCATGATGCTGAGCATTACATCAGTCCTGCAGATGTTGCTGGAGATTTCAGGTGGAAATCTCAAGCAGTTCTTTGCTGACGTTAACAGAGACCAACGCCGACATGATTTAAGGGTGAACTTTGTAAATGTTCCGTTAAAAGGATGTTCTGTCCCGGATATTCAAACCCCCAGACATATCTGTGGTTTGCTTCTGCTGCCTGTCAGACGTGTTTATAATGAAGGAAGCCGGCGCTGCGTATGGAATTAAAGGTGCTCACAATGTGTATTATTATGGTGTCACAGCTGTAAAAAAGGTGCAAGTATTTTATGCCAAGTGTGTCAAATTTATAATTTTTCTTCCATTTTGCACTCTGTGATCTGCAATCTATGTCCTGCGGCTCAGAAATGTAATTGGGTTTTTGTCTTTGTGACACCTGCTTCAGGGTTTTTTGTCAAGATAATTATTAGATTTTACCGTTGAACAACTTGTTCCCCTCCTTGCCTGTGGGGACACTGTATGAAGATCCTTAACCTCTGAAGAAGACGCTGAGCTTCACTGCTTTCTTTACATAATGAAATGTCAGATTTTAGGTTCTTCCCACCAGCGCTAGCTTAGCATGTTTGGTTTGGTTGTATTTACTAAGAAAACAAGTGTATTAGTTTTGTCTTTTTTCATATTTACTAATGTACAAGTAACTTTTCAGCAGGAAATGGGGAAGTTGTTTTAATTAAATAATTCCTTAATATTTGTGAAAAAGTGTTTGTACTGATATTTTATTTATAACATGAGGAAAATGTTTTGGAACTAGAACTTCTTATAAATACTAATGTATTATTGACTTAAAATAAGCTTGTATATTTCTCTGAAAAGTTGCTTATAAGTTAGTTTTACCTTATTTCTAGTGTACTGAGATATTTGCACTAGAAATTTGACCAAAATACTTTAAGATTTTGTGTTTTTGCAGTGTAACTTTGAAAACAACGTAAAGGGTTCTCCCATCTGTCCTACCAACTTCTGTTTTGGTTTTGTTTTAAAGATTAGTTCACAGTTTTATTTCACATAAAATCCTACAGGATCAGTGAATAAGCCAGGATTTTTTTCGGTTTTTGATCATGTCTGCTTTTAAATATCGGGATTCTTTCTACTTGAGATCATTACTTTGACTTGAAACGATGGATGCACCGATTGCAGTTTTCTAGTCGATTGCAGATTGCCGATCTTTCTTGTTGAAACAGGAAGTAGCTGCCTGTTGTGAAGTTCTGCTGACACTTTTTGAAGAACCTGTTCTGTTTGTTGTGCCAGACCAGCTGCAGAGCCGGCTGAAGGACTACGGCCTGGTGACGCCCTTCAGCACCGACTCCCACGGCCACTTCCTGTCCCACCTGCTGTCCGCCACGCACAAGCAGCGCGTGAGGAGGGACGCGTTTCCCTCCGAGTCCGAGCAGAGACTCTTCTTCAACATCACGGCTTTCGGGAAGGAGTTCCACCTGCGCCTGCGGCCCAACGACCGGCTGGTGGCGCCGGGGGCGATGGTGGAGTGGCACGACGAGGTTCAGGGGTTCAGGAACGCCACAGCGGGCGCCAACCGGACCGACGCCACAGAGAGGATTCTCCAGCGTGAGCTGCTGAAGACGGACTGCACCTTCATCGGTGACATCACCGACGTCCCCGGAGCCACGGTTGCCATTAACAACTGCGATGGACTGGTGAGTCCCTCTCGGCTGTAAAGCCCTTCGCTTCTCCGTCTCCTGAAAGCCTTTCTTTTCCCCACAAAGCTCCATGACCTTATCAAGTGCGGTTAGGGATTGTGGATGTCTGTAACTCTTGAGCTCAGCCTTTCTTTACGTCAGCACTCGGCGTTTTTATGGCACATTGTTTCTGGAGACACCCTGTGACGGGCAGGAGTTTAACGGGTGACTGCTCACAAACACAGGTTTCCTCCAGACCTGCCCAGCATAAAACACAAGTTCCTATTGCGCCTGACAAACGTCTCCTTCCTATCAGCCCTCGTAAAACATCTGAATGGGAATCTGGGAACAACTCCAGCCAGAACCTCTTGGAGTGGAGTGAAGCACTCCAACATCTCCATATTTAGGAACAGAATCAGTCGAGTTCCCAGCTTTAAAAGTTACAGCGTCTGCATTTTAATGGTTTAGGGGTTGATGGAGAAGTTAATGTCAAGTTAAGCCACTTATGTGTTTCAAACAAATCTAAATCTCTTTAGATTTCCTCAAGCAGCCAGCAGGAAACCTGGAAACAAAACATGAAAATATAAAAACGCTGGGAAATATGAAAAAGCTTCTGCACCGAATCGCATTGAAAACCTCCTGTTATTCCACCAAATGTTGATTCCTGAACTCTTCCTGAGTTAAAACATTACTACTGTTGAGTCTGAATGAATATAAACTTGTTTTCTTTGCATTATTCGAGCTCCGCATCTTTTCATCACTTTGACCATTTCTCATTTTTTGCAAATACAAAATTTTTGCTTGGAATTTGGGAGACATGTTGTCAGTAGATCATAGAGTAGAAGAATGACATTAATTTTACTCAAACATGAACCTATAAAGAGTGAAATCAGAGAATCTGTTCAAACAGTCCAACCAGACTTCCAAAGACGTTTCCATCGATTTACTTTGTGTTTCTGTGAAGTTGGTTGTTTCTGGTGATGCGTTTAGAGAAGATGATGCTGCAGAGGTGAAGGTGAACGTTGCCCTAGCAGCACTATCTCTGTGGATGGGTCATGCTGTTCTGCTTTTATTTTGAAATGCATGCTTTAATTTACCAATCTATTAATAGGAATGAATTATTAAGTAATTATTTCCATGATTTCCTTGCAGATGAACTTGTTTCCAGTTCATTTCCACGTCCGTTCTGGGAGGTTTTCTGCCCAGTCAGTGTTCTGACTCCAGACAAGTCGCTGCTGTTTATGTTGCCTGTTGTGATAAATAATTGCTACATTTCTGTAACTCCTGCTTCTGTTTTGTGCTGCAGCAGCAGGAGATGCATGTTTCTGAAAACACCAAACCAGAACCAGGAGCTGCGTTTACTCGTTAGCAGGAATCGTTTATTGATGGGTTTGCTTTCCGCTGGAACGTATTTAGTGACGGAAACACCAGAGTTTTCATTAAAAAGCATTTTGTGACATTCTTCAGTGTGGCGTCTTTGCCCAACTTAGAGATTGAAATGCAACTTACTTTGGTGCTTCTTTGAGAAAATGTGGATCTTCCACACCTTAGTATTAATCTCTAAGTGATTAGCAAAGTTTGCACAATGACTTGTATAATCTGCCTGATTTATGGGTGTGTTTTATTGCTCCACCTTTAGCAGCAATAAATCTGTCAGTAGCTGTTTACTGTCAGATTTGATCTGCTGCTGCTGTTGCTGTGCAGGAAATGTGACTCATCTGTAATTATTGCGTCACTTCTTCAGACACTTCAAACATTAATCTGTTGCATGAAAGCTGCTTCTCCTCGTTTGGTTCTGGTTCTGGGGATGCAGAGCAGAACCAGAACCAGTGGAGCGACTTTAAAACCGGCGCCATGTTTTCCATCTTCCTGGTTTCAGTCAGAACTGCAGCAGCAGCTTCTGGATCAGCTGCAGCTGATTGATCGATTTGTTGGACAGACCTGCGAAGACGCTGCTGCAGCAATCGATGCGACTGAAGACAAAGGCACGGAGGATTTCACGGTCGACCGAGTGATCAGGCCTGTCGCAATATCGATCGGAATAATCAATTAAAACAAACTCAATCATTTCCACTTTTGACTTTAACCCCCTGCAAAAACACAAGATCAAACCAACGGGCAGATTTTCCATCACATAAAAAAAAATTGTTGAGGCATAAAATATTCTGATTATCTGTGTCTAAAACACGTTTTCTATTGGTCAGCACCGATCATTTCTGATTATTGTTTTAAATGCTGCCAAGCCGCTGATGTTAAGTTTCCTGTTTCTTCCACAGTTTTTACGCCGCAGTTTTTTATTTTCAAGCAGCTGTGAGAGACGATGGCCGAAACTAACACTGTTGCAGGTGACTCAGCAGGTTGTTGCTAGGTAACCGAGGTGACTCAGCAGGTTGTTGCTAGGTAACCGAGGTGACTCGGCAGGTTGTTGCTAGGTAACCGAGGTGACTCGGCAGGTTGTTGCTAGGTAACCGAGGTGACTCAGCAGGTTGTTGCTAGGTAACCGAGGAGTGAGTGTGTTCCTTCAGGCCACCAAGCTAGCTTAGCTTGTCGGGGTTGAGCAGCTAATGTCTTTACTCTGCCTACATCTCCCAGAATGCCGTGCAGTTCTGAATTGAATATTGTATCAACGATTGATATCGATCACGTGTTTATTGTCTCATATATTGATATGGTCAGAGTATTGGGTGAGCAGCGCCTCGGTTCTGTTTTCTGACTGTTCATGAGTCAAACAGCAGAGACGGATCGTGTTGCTATTTGCTCTCAACGACATGATGCACAATTAACTCAGGCTTCAAATCAACAGGGGAACAAAATACATTTCTAAAATGTCTGGATCTTTGCTCTCTGAACGGAGGATGTTTGACGGATTCTTCCAAAGCTTCCTGTTCCTGTTTGGGAACAGAGCGTTCATAAGAGACGTCTCTAAACGCACAGTAGCGTGCCTTTAGAGAGACGCTGCTGTGCAGGCTTCACTCGCTTCGTTCTGAGGATGAACAGGTGATCCGCACCTGACTTCCTGCCAACGTGACGCCGTCATGGCCGCCTGGCAGAACGCAGGTGAAGCTAGTTGTTAATGTAACACAGTTGAGAAGGGTACAATATTATTATTAATATTAATATGTTTTAGGTAGATGGGCCAATAGGTTCGGCTGTCGGAGCACGATGGGTGTTTAAATGACACACATACACAGTTGAGTGAATTTAAAAAACAATTAGCTTTAGTAACATGAATCATAAACTCACAAGTGGACAAGACACTTGTGAGTTTATGATTCACATAATAATAATATTATGTAAATTATATAATAAAAATAATAATATTTTTTTATTAAGAAAATAAAATTACACACAATAAAATACATGAAATAAAACAACAATACTTGGCCAAGTGCTAAATATCAAATTTAAATCTATTGGGTGCACCCTGGTAGTTTGCGCTCTAATCTCTTTTAGATGACAAATGAATCAAATTAAATCCTGGTTCAGGTCTCACTCAACATGGGAGGAAATCCAGATCTTTCTAAGTCCAGGTGGGAAGGCTCGCCATCAAAGTCAGTAGAGGAATCCACTCCAGGAACAATCCAGGAGAAGAGAAGAAAAAGCAAAAAACAAAAACACAAAAAAAAAAAAAACCTGATCTGTCAACAGACAAGACCAGCAAAACATAGAATTATTATTAAACCATTCTAGCTTATTATGTTTCATAACTGTTTGAAAAATCCTTTTCCAAGAATAATAAAACATTACATTTTACACAAACTCAGCAAAGGTTCCTGTTTTAATAACTAAGTAGGTCAAATAAAGATCATTATTTGACAACAAGATAAAAGAACAAAAACCAAATGAAAGGTACAAAATATGCTCACCGATCTCAGTGCGGCACGTTCAAAACAACTAGACAGGGACTCTCATTCCAGACACGGAGGGCACTAGACAGTGTAAAATGCATATTTTTTAAGTTTTAACTTAAAGAAAATGAATTAAGTAAAATAAAAATACATTATTTATATAGGCTTTACCTTCAGTTGAACTGAAAACAACTGCCAATCAACTGCCAGAAAGTGCAACAGTTCCAACTGATCTTAGTGGTTCTAACAGCAGAAAAACTGAAGTTCAGTTTTCTGAAACTTATCACTCTTTCTAACTTATAAGTTGGATTTAAACAATAACTATTTACAAAAAAAAATTCCTTCAAAGTCAATAAATGATATTAGAGAGAAACCAAAAGACTCTCACTCTGGCTCAGCTGTCTGATCAGGGTCGGATCTCCCGCTCACAATCAACGCTGCCAACACGGGAAAGAAGGTGGAGCCTCTGTGGCATTCCGCTCTCTGATTGGTCTAAACATTCATGGGAATCAAACTTCCCATTGGCCAGGCAGACTACCCCGCCTACCCAATCTCTATTTCCCAAAAGGCTATCCCCACTTTATGTGGGTTACACCAAAACGGCGCCTCAGAAAAAGAAAACGCTGCTTTCTTTGACATTTCACAAAGTCATAAATATTTTCTCTCCAACGCAAATCATCAGTCCAGGAGTATGAATGTAATTAGTTTAACTAACAAAGTACAATTAAAATGAAAGAAAACCATGGATTTCCTGGCCAGGTTGTAAAATGTTCTGTTCATTTTTAAGTCTGTCATTAATGATAAAATTATCAGTCATTTAATAGTTAGAAATTACATTATCAGATGCACCAAAGTATAAAGTCATGTGAAAATGTTAATGACAACAATTCATAAAAGTAACAAACATAACAAAATCAGGCCAAAGAAAAGATTTCCAAATCAGATGTTTTTAAAATATGAAACTTAACCTAAAACTGCAGGTTTTTGTCTGTCTGGTGAATTTTTGGTTAAAACATGTTTGTTTTTCTTTCAGTGGGTAAAAAATCCAGAAATACTTCATAATAAAATCACTCAGTAAGAGTAAAAAGTGCAGCGTAACAAAAATACTCCTGAAAGTTACTCAAGAAAATGTAAAAAGTTACATTTAATATCATTTATATCTTTTAGTTAATTGACATCTGCAATCCTGTAGCTGGTTAAGATTAGAACTGTAACAATAGTTAAAAATTGAGATAAAAATAGTCAGTAATTTATACCAAACCTGAAAAATCCATGAATATCATCAGATAATCATGTATCATCCTGTGATTTATGAGACCTATCATTATTTTAAAACGTCCTGATCAATGGCAGCAGCTCTTCAACGACCTCATCATTGATTCGCTATAGAAAAGGTTGATGACTAAAACAAAACGCTGAGATCTTGAGTAGAAGATATTGTTTAGAAAACATTAAAAAGATGAAAATATTTTGCAATAAGCAACATAAATGTCAGTTTGTCATAAAGTCAGTTTTTGAGAATTTTGCAGGAATATGAAGTTTCATTCAAACTGTGTTTTAGTACCTGATGTTTGGTTTAATGTATTGCTTTGTGCCATGAAGCTCCACGTCGCCCACGGCTGCACAGAGCACAGCTGACCTTGAGCTGTTTATGGATCCCCGGCTTCATGATTACCATAAAATAATAGTCTGCATCTTTTCAAAACGTCGACAGTCGTTTTTGACATCAACCTGCTGACCTTCAACATGCAGCTGTGCAGCAAAGCACTTACAGCAAGATTTTCTTTCTGAAGAGGAAACAAAAAGAGTCTGAATTTGATTTGCTTTAAACTAACTTTGAGGATGTTAACGTTTTCAAACTCGGAGCTTTCTGCAGTTCAAGTGAAATGTTGAATGTGGATAAAACATTTGAAACCTTCGGCATAAAACATTATAACCAAGGTGTGTTTAGAAAAAGCTGTTTTTGTTTAAAGTAATTGATTTATCTTAAAAAATCTCAGATTTGTGGTGCTTGTTTAAACATTTTAAGGCTCCATATTGACTGAAATGCATCAGATCTGGAGATGAAATCAGAACGGTTATTAAAGTCTCAGCGCCGTACAGAGATGGTCCATCAGCTTACTGGACCTTTTGAACATTTCTCTCATAGATATATGTACCTCAGCTGGTACATATATCTAAATATGTTCCTCAAAGACAGAAATTTACGTTGAATATGAATGAAAAACTTCAGAATTTAAATAGAAAAATTATATCAGTCCTAACTGTACTAAAATAGAAAAAAATCACATAATTTATGTTAAAAGATTTTATGAGGGACAGTTTTCTAAAAATCCTGGGCTAATGTCAGCATGTTTTGATATGACTTGTGTCAAAAAATCCCAGATCATCCCACTCAGGACAGAAAAGCAAACTATATTACCTTTTACCTTGAGTCTGTACGGCTAAGCTAGCATTGAAGAAATGCCCAAATTATTATGTTAAATTTGGAAATCAAGTAAAAAAAATAATTGTGAAAAACTATATAATTTTTTTTGCACTTGAAGAAAATGTTTTAGCAGTTAAACCAGTTAATAATTCAAAGCAATCTTTATTGGTCAATCCTGAATTATTTTTCAAATCTTAAAGAAGTTTTTAAAAGTATTTTATTCGTCGCTTCCTGTTTTGTTTTTCTACAACCTGAAATCAAGATCCAGACTAGATTCAGTTGAAATCCAAGAACCAAATGGAAAAAATAATTTACACTATGTGACTAGAAAGTCTAAACATTAAGCTTTTAAAATATGTGTATTTAAATGACATGAAGAACAAAGAGATGAACATCAGCTGTTGGAGCAAAATAAGGAAAATGTCTGGAAATGCCCTTGTTAGACTATTAACAATATTTTGTAAGACATGCCTTCATAATCTATTTTTTTTGGACAGCACGTTTCAGCAGTAAGGCAGTTCAGAGAACTTTCCACCATAAAACACAAAAATAAAAACTCATCAAAACAATGTGCAGTCAACACATTGAGTGTCAAAATCATCAAAACACGTCAAATATGTTGGTGAATGTTGCATTTATTGTGGTTAAAAACGGGATTTTACCCTGGATTTAAAGGAAGTCAGTGTTTCAGCTGTTTTGCAGTTTTTCTGAAGTTCCAGTTTGTGGAGCACAGAAGCTGAATTTTGTCAAGTTTTCTTTAGGAGTGCACTGATTGCAGTTTTCTGGCCAATCTCTGATTCTCGATGTCTGAAAAGCCTGACAGGCCGACTCCGATTTGTTTTTGTCTGAAATGTCGTTAAATATAGCAAGAAAATGTCTGAGTTGGGCGACGATAGTTAACCGTAAATGTGCAGACATGACCTGGTGGTTATCAAACCTCTCGCAGCAGAAGAACACAGTGGTTGGTTTTTACACCTTTGCTGAGGCAAATAAGATCAAGAGGTAAGATCAGCTTAAGGAAATCGGCTCCAATAAACTGGCTGGCCGAGGAATCGGTGCATCCCTCGTCTGCAGTTCTGGTTCTGGATGCAGAGCAGAGCAGACGTGATAAATTTAATATTTCTTTATTTTTGGATTCCATCACATTTCCTGTCCTAAAGCCTTCGGGGCGACTTTTAGGAAGAACAATTTGTAACGTACCTTCCTATTACTGCCACATAATTTGTACGTTTGCTTTGACGCGGAACGTGAACGGCGCTCCTTCCTTCAGATCGCAGCCCAGCAGCGCTGCTAACATCAAACAGTCACCAAATCAGGGGTTTCTGATGAAAAAGCTGGTGGCTTTGATCTCAAGTGGCAGCTCTGGCCCAAGGTAGGTGTGGGTTTTACTGTTTCTTAATTATAGCCAGTCTGCAGTCTGGAAGTCTTTACTGCAACAAGCAGGCAGCCCGGCGGCGAGATGCTTATGAGGCAGATCCTTCTGCAGCGTGGCTGACCTCCCGCTCTGGTCGGTGTGGGCGTCGGCCTCCATGCTGCCTCGTGTCAGCTGTTCTTCAAACAACATAAAACATCTGACGCTTTTAAATTCTCTATCTGCTCTAGTTGTTTTGTGATTCTGTTATGATCACAATGGCAGGCGAATCAGAACATTTCATTTGTAGATGAATAACTTCATGAAAAGTTGTTTGCCTGCATTTCTCAAGTGAAGTTTTAAAAAATGATCACTTTTCAAAAGCAGTCACTGGGCAGCCAATAAATCAATTAACTCGTTTAATCCCATTTTTTCTAACTTTTGGAAGCTCTGAAAGTGTTTTGGCTTTTAGGTGCTAGGTGAAGCTTTAAAATAAGACAAGCTCCATAGTTTCCATTTTTATCATTTCAATCGTTTTCTCTTTTCTCTCTTTCTCTCTTTCTACCAAAACCTGGATGAAGAAAAGTCTTCAGTCTGGTCTTTGGGTCTCAACCAACAGATTTTATAATTGATTGTATTTGTTGTTTTGCTTATTTATTTCCATATTTAAAATGTTCATTAAAATTTTCAGTTTATTTATCTTAGAGAATGTGTTCACATTTTATCCCATTGTTCCCATTACGTTACCTGAAGATGGTCTCAAAATAAAACCATCGTTTATCATGGGAACAATTGGAAAGACAGGAAGTTTGGTGTTGTGACAGTTCTTACAGTCAATCAGTGTTTCAGCTGTTTTGCACTTTTCTAGAAGTATTTATAGATTGGAAGAAGAAACTGAACTTTTATATTTTACTGCAAAAGATTGTGACATGATGATCAGCCATGTTTAATTACCAGACATCAGGATCGTATATTTACAGATTTGAAGCGTTTTGCTGCTGGACTTTATCATCTAACGGTTCGGATTTGCACCAGGCAGTTTGGAAACGACATGATGAATTTCCTCTGAGGCGATCTGATGCTTTTTGGAAACCTCCTTACATTTTTTGCTGGAGGAAACATTCTGACCCTCCGCAGGCCTCTTTTATCTCCTCTGCGGTTCTGGTTCTGCTGTTCAGCAATGAGCAGATAGTGCACGGTTTGTTTTCCTGCAGCCTGGAGGACAGAGATCACTGAGGACGAACCAAAACAGAAGGCGAGAGGCGTAAACACCGTAGGGGGAAAACAACTTCCTGGCAGCATTCGTGAATCTCCAGAGCTCACAGATTCATGTGTCATTTCTTCCAAGAACCAGCAGAAACTTTTGTTAGTTGAACTCTGGATTATTCCTGGATTATTTAGAAAACCTGGCAGTTATCCAGGAATCAGAATTTGCCAATTCTCCCTTGATTGAAATCAATCAGTGATTGGTACGCTAACTTCTGAAAAATGTATCATTTTTTTGTATTCATTCTACAAATGTATGAATCAACTGGATGTATTGGATGGATGTTTTGAGTTAAATGCATCTTTATCTGGTTCTTGTTTGTCTCTGTAGAAAACATAATGTGATCCCCAGATTAACTAACAGATGCTATTGAACTAAAACTGACAGCCTGACCTGCTTCCTGATTCATTTCCTTGGTTCTATGTTTCTTACTTCTGTAGAAACAAAGACCAAGATGAGAGTGTGAGGGAAAAAGTAACATCCGATGTTAGTTCTGCAGAACATTTTCTGCTCTCATATAGTTCAATGGTTCACATAGTTCTGGTATTTTATTGTGAAGTCATTTCCCTGAAAGGCAAAGACAGGAAGCTTCTGATGTCTGATATATTTTTGGACTGGAGGAGTGAGAGAGGAATCGCTGGCAGAAATAAATGTTCTGCCTCCGAAGTGGCTTCGAGATGAGTCCTGGAGTCGAATACAGAACATGAGCAATGAGTAAACATTCAGACTTTATTTGTTTCCTGGCCATCAAAGGCATATAAAAGGTCTTAAGCTGAACTTCCTGTTATTTTGGGATTTTTCTAATCTAGTAAATGCTTCTGAAATCCTCCTGACGCTTTTACATGAGACTGAAGCGCAGAGAGCAGAAATGACATTAAAGATCATTTCATTTATAGTCAGAGCTTCTTTTTAACCGTTACTGGCATTACATATTGAAACCAAGAAAATATTTTTAACTGAAAGAAATAAAAACAGTAATCAATGGGAAAAACTATAACTGACTGAAACTATGTGTTAGAAAACGAAAACATACGGAGACTATAGAAATCATGTCTATGACTATTTATTAGTCTTTTGAACTGATATTTATATATATATGTATAGATATATATGTATAGGTATATATGTATATATAGGGCCGCCCAGGAACAGGCCCTAAACACCAGAGCAATAGGGGCCCAGATCTACCACACCAGACAAGACCCAAGGTGTAGGTTGTGCAAGGAGGCCCCTGAGACAGTCCAGCACATAACAGCAGGGTGCAAGATACTGGCAGGGAAAGCGTACATGGAGCGACATAACCAAGTGGCAGGCATTGTGTACAGAAACATCTGTGCAGAATATGGACTGGAAACCCCGAGATCAAAGTGGGAAACACCCCCAAAGGTGGTGGAGAACGCCAGAGCTAAGATCCTGTGGGACTTCCAGATCCAGACAGACAGAATGGTAATGGCAAACCAACCAGACATTGTCGTAGTGGATAAACAAGAACCACCCGAGGTGGATGAGAAGGGAATTTTATTTTTTTATATATATGTATGTGTTTTTTTTCCGCACACCAAAAGTTTATGAGAAAACATAAGTTATTTGGTTATTCAACAATTTGAATCTATTTTTTAAATGCTCTCTTCTGTTGCATATTCATTACCTAATTGATGAAAATAATATAGAATAATAATATAATCAGAGTACAATACAAAGAAAATTTAAACCAGTACTGAACTACTAATAAAAACTAAACAATACCTAACTAATAAACAACTACAAATGAGCAAACTTACTCTGAAACCGAACAAAATCAACAGAATTGGACAAGAAATCACAATGAAATAAAACTAAGCCATAATGAAAAGTTCAGAACTGTTATAAACCAGATTACAACAAACTTCATGGCTGAAAATCTGCAGCAAGTTACAAGAAGAGGCGCTCTGTCTTTGTGAATGTGGAGAAATCATTCGTCAAGGTGTGAAGAGATCTCCTGAGATTATTGAAAACTTGAAGTGGTGAGGATCTGCATAGAGACACTGAGTTGTGGAGAGACGGGCAGTGAAGTGACAGCTCGGCTTTCGGTGTGAAAGGCTCACAGCGTGCCCTTTGTTTCTGACAGACAGGCTGACGGACGCTCAGGCAGGAGCCTCCGAGGACGCCGTCCTTACGGTCAGGGAGAAATGGGCTTAACGGAGTTTCACTTTACTTTTCTCCATTTCTTTTTTCTGAACAGGGAACCGTGTTCAGGGAATGTCAGCCGTTGCTGTTTACATCTGTATATTTTGTGCATGGACAACAACTCTGTTAGCTAAATGAAACCTGGAGCTGAAGGTATTATTAATTGAGTGCAGTGCGCCACAACAAAGGGAAAATTAAAGCAGAAAAATTGTTGAACAACTCAAAGCCTCATTTTTCTTGCTCTCTATGTCATTTCCATAGCAGCAGGCAACAGTCAGGATTCAACACCAAAAAACACGCAAACATTTCAAAGAACTGAACCGTCAATCCGTTACAGTTTCATGTTCTTACATTTGCAGTTTATTTTTCAATTATTAATAAGTGATTGGTGTGGTAGATTAGCATCTCCTGGTATTAGCTAAGCTTACATTGCTGTGGTAGATTAGCATCTGCTGCTATTAGCTAAGCTTACATTGCTGTGGTAGATTAGCATCTGCTGCTATTAGCTAAGCTTACATTGCTGTGGTAGATTAGCATCTGCTGCTATTAGCTAAGCTTACATTGCTGGTAGATTAGCATCTGCTGCTATTAGCTAATCTTACATTGCTGTGGTAGATTAGCATCTGCTGCTATTAGCTAATCTTACATTGCTGTGGTAGATTAGCATCTGCTGCTATTAGCTAATCTTACATTGCTGTGGTAGATTAGCATCTGCTGCTATTAGCTAAGCTTACATTGCTGTGGTAGATTAGCATCTGCTGCTATTAGCTAATCTTACATTGCTGTGGTAGATTAGCATCTGCTGCTATTAGCTAAGCTTACATTGCTGTGGTAGATTAGCATCTGCTGCTATTAGCTAATCTTACATTGCTGTGGTAGATTAGCATTTGCTGCTATTAGCTAAGCTTACATTGCTGTGGTAGATTAGCATCTGCTGCTATTAGCTAAGCTTACATTGCTGTGGTAGAGTAGCATCTGCTGTTATTAGCTAAGCTTACATTGCTGTGGTAGAGTAGCTAATTTAACCACCTGCTCTACTGATGATCTGTCAGAGTTGGTGTTTAGGTCGCCTTTTATTTATTTTTTAACTGAACCGAAACACACAAAATTCCACATCACATCTACATGTTAAGTTTTCAAAGTCAAGCTAGCATAAGATAACTTTCCCTTCCCTTGCTATTTTTTTTCTTAATTGGAACTTTTGCTGATTTTATTATCTAGTTGTAGTTTTGTCAATTAGCAGCAAAACCCAGTGTCTTGTTTTCTTTTACATATCAGGCAAATATTTAAGATTAATGTATTATGTTAACTTAACAGTTAGAACCAATGCTGGTCATTGTGAGCTTGCTTGCTGCCACCTAGCAGGTAGATGGAGGATCTTGCACGCTGCAACAGGTCCATACCTAACACATTTCGAAGTAGATAAGAAAAGCTGATACTGGCTTATGAGGAAAACATGATATGATCTACAACTTGATATGAAATAACCCCTCTGTGAAAGCATGATCCCCTCCCCACATAGCAATAGCAGCTCAGGGAAGAGTTGGAGGGAATGTGTCTTTTCACAGATTTTCTGTCACAACATGGTGACAATTTCAACAAATATGCAAAAAAAATCTATTTTTAATGAAAGTTACATGCTGCATATCAACATGAGAAACTGATCAACAAAAAGCAGAGTCGCTTCTCACACAAAGCAGATTTGGCGAATAACAGTTAGCAGGAAAACATAATTGGCCATCATGAAGCTTCACATCTTAAATCTTAAATTGCCAAACTAGCTGGGAATGAATCACCGCTGTCCTCTGTGTCATTTTAAATCCTCACTGCTTGAATCGGTTTGTGACAGCAGCCAATTAGCCAGGAGGTGAAACCTGGGATTCCTACTGGGATCCTGACTGCAGCCAGAGATGATTCCCAGGTGAACCAGGGAATCTGCAGAGCCGGGGTTTTCCTCTGGAGAGAAAAGGAACAATCAATACATGTCAGAGGAGTTTGGCAGCTCTGACCTGATTCAACATAATTGGAGTTGAGCGACTTCAGTTTTCAGCCCCTCATAACGCCCGTTTAGGTCTGACCGTAAGTTTTTACACATTGAGACAAAGTGTTGAAGACTTTAAGATGGACAAAGTAAATTAGGATGAATCAAACTTTGTTATTTTCCTATAAAAAACTACATTTTTTAATGCCCATTTGTGCTTGAACTTATTAATGATCTTACTGAACATAATAAATCAAAACATTCAGGAGCCGATGTTACGCACTGCAAAAACACAAACTCTTACCAAGTAGTTCCTCGTGCAAATATCTTAATACACTTGAAATAAGACAAAACTAACTTCAATTTCAGATTGCAACATTAGGCATTATGTAGCAGTAGCAACACTTTAATTTGTCAGGATTCAGCTTCTATGCACCACAAATCTGGAGAAACGTCTAAAAAACTGCAAAACAGCTGAAACACTGAGTTCCTATAAATCGAGACTATAAACCCTCCTGGTTAGAGTTTCTGTGGAATCATTATAAATAACTGACCATTATTCTGTTGTGCAATATTTACTGGTTTTCTCAGTTGTTGACTTTGTATTTCTGTGTGTTTTTGATGTAAAGCACTTTGAACTTTGCTCTGTTGCTGAAACGTGCTGCACAGATAAATGGAAACTTTGATTATGCCCAACAACGGTGGCTGATAAAGTCCAAAATCACGTATAGTTCCTGTCGTCAGTTCGGTTCGGACAGGTCTGAGTTCACACCAGAAGTGAACCGTACCACAGTTCGTGTGGCTCGAGATCAGCTGAAAAAGTGGGTCTGGGTCCGGTTGTCTGGTCCACACCTGGAACTCTGGTCCGTTTAAGGCAGACCGAATGTTTCAGGTGGGATTGGAGAAGGAGCTGGAGACAGGAGGCGCTGGTCTGTCTGTTGAGACGTAAACGCAACTGATGTGTCGTCAGATGTGTGAATGACTCTTCAGTGGAGCTGACATGAGCCGCCTCCATGCGCTGGCCGCCTGTCAGAGCTTTAATTAGAGCTGCTGTGAGTCAGTGGAGGAGCTTCAGTCATCGGATCTGGATCCCTCCTGGTGAAGCTCTGGAGGTTTTCCCATCCACAACTTTCAGATTCTCAGTGTCTAACAGCGCTTATGAATCATAATAATACACAAATATTAAACATTTCCTTATGACAAGACGGTGAAAATTTAGCACATTTAGGGAACGTTGACCAAAAAGTGTCCATTTATGCAGATGATATTTTACTTTTCATTTTGAATCTGGATGGTATTTTTACCGCTTGTGTTGTTTCTTCTTACCCAGGTAAATAACTGTTTAGGTTCTGAATATATTTGCACAAAAATACAGGATAAGAGAAAAAGTTGAAGTTGCTTGCAACCGTTTCATGCATGAATTATGGTCCTTTATGTGAGGAGTGTTTTCCAAAGTGTTTGTGATTTTCTTAAGGCATAAAAAAATTGTGGTATTTTTATTCCAGGTTAAATATTAAATTGAACAGAAATGTTCGTGTGCTTTCAGTGGATGGCCAGCAGTTGTTGGTGTATTGTATGCTGCTCTACTGTCCACTTCAGTGGTCTGTGTACATTTATAACATAAAAATTTACATGAAACACGAGGAAAAATGTCTGTTCGGTCGCTTTCCACTGCAGCGGCTGCTGTGCATGAAGGGTTAAGACGCTGAGCGGCGTGACATCAGGTGGCCTGGGAGTTTTTAAGTGATCCTGGAGAAGTTTGAGAAACGTTGGTTTCTATTCAAGACGTTTGATGAAACATCAGAGCTGACCTGACAGCGGCCTTTACTGGACGTCTGACTCGTGATTTTCCCTTCTCTCTGTGAAACCTGGCCACCTACTAATGTGTGTCAAGTTGCATAATCCTCCTGGTGTCTGTGTGTGAGTGTAAAGACTCTGGGCCTGATGAGTATCGCGTCAGTCGGACTCCTTTCAGAATAAGAGCGTTCCGGTACCTGCAGTTCCAGTCCTCAGAGGGAAGCTTCAGCAGGCTGAGCTTCATGAGGAGAGACAAACTGAGCAAATAAGATTCGCTGCTGTTTAGCTGAGAGCCGTGTGTTCACTGGCCTAAACTTTTGGCCTCACGGACATAAGAAAGCCTTTTTGACGCACAACCATCCTGACATAACTGGAGCTGCAGCAGACCAAGGGGAAAAAATAAAGAAAATATCCTATTTGATTAGAAGAAGAAAGCGAGCCAGTTCCTCTCTGCAGCGAGCTGAAGCAGCACAAAGGTTTTATTCACTAACAGTTGTTAATGTTTCTTGTTGACTTGGCCGTTCTTGTTGCAGAGGTTTGACCCCGGAGCTGTTTGGGTTTACGGTTTGAGGTTTGCAGAGCCAGGCTGCTCCTCCAGAGCGTTGAGCGCTGAGAGTGTGTGTGTGTGTGTGTGTGTGTGTGTGTGTGTGTGTGCGTGTGCGTGTGTGTGTGTGCGTGCGTGTGTGCGTGCGTGCGTGTGTGTGTGCGCGCGCGCGCTTCCTGGATGCTTTTATTGATATTTGTGTGTTCAAACATTTTTAATCACGACCTGCAGAAACTTGAGAGAAGCCCGCACTTTCTGTTGTCGTTTCAGACATTGAGAGCATTCACCAGCCTGAAGTTTTATTTTAGTCCGACTCCTCAGATCTCTTTAAATGTTCTCTCTGTTCGACAAAAAGACGCAGCTGAGATAAATTAGCTCATTGTTTAATAAACGATTCCTTTTTTTCCTTATTGCGCTCCAGGCTTTAACCTATTTATCTAAACTGACCTTAAATATGGAAGATCAAAAGTGACATAATTACAAATTAAAGCAGAAATGTATACTTACATTTTATTTTTCCGTTTTCTTATACATTTGTTCTGATAACCTTTCCTCATCTCTTTTTTTAAATTTTCTTTGTGTATTTCTGAATCATTATGCAAATGAGGAGGGCGGGGCCTTTAGGCTTCAGTCTCTACCGATTGGTTGGTTAACTTCACACTACTTGCATAAAGGAGCTGGTAATACGGACATTTTGATTTGTGATTGTTTTTGCTTTGGCGTCAGTTTTGTGTTGATATTTTTGTGATAAGCTCACAAAAACATATAGGATGTACAATTGCATCAAATTTTGTAAAATAGTCACGTTTTCAGTCTACAGACTGACATTTTTGGTTGGATTCAATGGAGTATTAGAAAATAAATAAAATTGAGAACAAAAAGTCTGAAAATTAAGATTTCATTCTAATATTATTTTGACCTTATTCCTGTGATTTTATGACTTTATTCTCATAATTTATATTTTTTCTCTTTTTCTTTTTAGTGTATCCATTATCAGTTTTTTTTAAGTGTGAGCCAGTAAATAAATGTTAAGCAGAAATGTTTAGAAACGTTTCCTGATGACTCAATACAATAATCGTTAATATTTTTATTTTCTTTTTCACATCACAATTATTTACTACTCTGTGTAAAGTGTGATAAAATATGAAGAAGTCTGTTGAGTATCAATTCTTGTGCAGATTAAAGACTTTTAAAAGTCGTGTGGACCAGGTAAGAATCCAGCTTGTGTGTTTTCACCCCATAAAGTCGCTTTAAAGGGAACTTTAGGGTGAAAATGCAGGTAATGACGAAGGTTCCCCTACATTTTTGAAAGCAAACACACCTTTGAACAACACCAGGGGTGAAAGGTGGCAGTGTCCTGCATGAATCCAGACCTTTTTAAACATGGCACCCCCCCTTTCTTCAGCTAACGCGCGCTCACACCAACCTCCTTAAGAAGTTTGGACTGAAAGAGGCTGTTTTCTGAAAACTGGAGCCCTTCAGCCGAATCCCATATGTTTTCCTTGGCAGCCGCCTGCTGTCTGCTTGGCTGGGCTCATGTTGGGGATATTAAACGGTTGGAACACAGGACTCTTGATCCCTATTTTTAACAGTTGTGTGTAAGTACCAACTGCCAGAGCTCCTGTCAAACACCTGTGATTGTCACCTCTGGCTGCCAAAGGGAAGACACCTAAAATATTTTAAACCTTCTGCACTAACATTATAAGAATGTAGTGATATATTTTGTTCTGAGTTTGCAAATGAAGAGCTTTTTTTTTTTTTTTTAAAGGAAAGAAACAGAGAAAAGGAATATTGAAATTAAACCTGCTTTTAATAAATGTGATTTTGATAAAATCACATTTATTAAGTTACATTATTTTTTTGCTACTGACTCCAACAGTGCTATTTATGCTAAGACAATAATTAAATAATGTTACGAGAATAAAATCTCAATATTATGACTCTGTTCTTGTATTATTTTGACTTTATTCCCATATTATTTCATCTTTATTCTTGTAATATGACTGTTTTAGTATGACTTAATTTTCTTCTTCTTATTTATTTATTTATTCTTATAATTCCTCGACTACTTTTATGTAGTTTTTTAATGTATTTAATGTATTACTTAGCTTGACCCTAATACTCTGTCATACTGTTTCAAAAGTGATTGAAGCTAATTTTATTTTAACCTTTTGGGTCATTCTGTCAACAGAAGAGCCTCAAACATAAATGCAGCACCTATATATAAAACTGTGGTTTGTAATGATATGCACTGAAATATTGAATAATATTCACTGTATTATTTGAAGTCATGCTGACAGAAAGTAGGCAGCACATTTTGAGACTAAGACTTCATTTAATAAAAGCTATTGTGATGTTTCTAGTTGTCACATCTTAAAAGATTCATTAGCTTCGCTTTTCAGCAGCAGGAACAAACAGAACCTGGGATTGAAATTTTCTGACTCAGATCCGTTTCCTTCTGTCTTTTACAGATTGTTTTAGCTCCATGTAACAGTAAATTATATTGTACTTCTTTGCAGTGCCTTTTTATTTAATAACACTGAGATAAAATGATACCTGTGATGCAATAGTGAATCTCTTGACCTTAGGTCGAGTGCTGATGAACAAACGTGATATTCTTTCTTTTGATCGAATATTTCAGAGCGATCAGCAGCAACTCGGCAGACAGGCCGTTTCTCAAACGCCGTTAATTATGGATTTCCTGCCTTTTATTGAGTCGTCAGGATCACTGGAAGAGGGCCTATGAATTCAGTTTATTTGTTATTCACACCAATATTCACCAATTACCAAAGAATAGGGACAAATATGGAGAATTAAAGAGGCTCATGTTTTTGTTTTCTTTCTTTCTGAAGTTAAATCAGAACAAACTTCTCTTGTTCTAGCTTGGTTAACTAATAATTATTATTTTATTTATCGACAAAAATACGTAATAAGATTTTGCATTTTTTGTAGACTGTTTACCAAATAAGATTTATATTTATTAAAATCACATTATTGCTAAAATCCCAATAAAAAAATCAGTTGGAAGTTTTTTTTGATAAAATCCAAGATAAAAGGTGGAAAATGTTAATGCAGTGATAATGTTTGTAATTTATGAAGTTTAGCTGAAGGTAGCGGCTCTTCTAAATGTATTTTAATGGTCTCGATGTTGTGAAGTTGAGGATTTATAAAACAAATGAAACAATGAAAAATTAATGTAATTTTTTTCCCATCTCTTCTGTGGTGAGCAGGGCTTTCATGTGCAGAAAGGCCAGTAAATCAGGCCTTTCTGCACATGAAAGCCCTGATTTACGGTATTGATTTTGTTTCTTGTGCCTTTTTAATGCTTACGCACAAAAATCCTGTGAAAACTGAAAAAGGTTTTTTAAAGAACATTTTCAGCCAACACTTACAGTTTGAAATGGCAAAGAGCTTTAATTTTCTCAAGCAGTGCTTTATAAGGCTTCATACTGATCCTTCGTCAATATGAATAGTGTCTGCTACGTTTGTTACAGAACGTCTGCTACATTTGTTACAGAACGTCTGCTACATTTGTTACAGAACGTCTGCTACGTTTGGTACAGAACGTCTGCTACGTTTGGTACAGAACGTCTGCTACGTTTGGTACAGAACGTCTGCTACGTTTGGTCTGCTACGTTTGGTACAGAACGTCTGCTACGTTTGGTACACAACGTCTGCTACGTTTGTTACAGAACGTCTGCTACGTTTGGTACACAAGGTCTGCTACGTTTGTTACAGAACGTATGCTACGTTTGGTACACAATGTCTGCTACGTTTGTTACAGAACGTCTGCTACGTTTGGTACAGAACGTCTGCTACGTTTGGTACAGAACGTCTGCTACGTTTGTTACAGAACGTCTGCTACGTTTGGTACAGAACGTCTGCTACGTTTGGTACAGAACGTCTGCTACGTTTGTTACAGAGCGTCTGCTACGTTTGTTACAGAACGTCTGCTGCGTTTGTTACAGAACGTCTGCTACGTTTGGTACAGAACGTCTAACGTCTGCTACGTTTGTTACAGAACGTCTGCTACGTTTGTTACAGAACGTCTGCTACGTTTGGTACAGAACGTCTGCTACGTTTGGTACAGAACGTCTGCTACGTTTGGTACAGAACGTCTGCTACGTTTGGTACAGAACGTCTGCTACGTTTGTTACAGAACGTCTGCTACGTTTGGTACAGAACGTCTGCTACGTTGGTTACAGAACGTCTGCTACGTTTGTTACAGAACGTCTGCTACGTTTGGTACAGAACGTCTGCTACGTTTGGTACAGAACGTCTAACGTCTGCTACGTTTGTTACAGAACGTCTGCTACGTTTGGTACAGAACGTCTGCTACGTTTGGTACAGAACGTCTGCTACGTTTGGTACAGAACGTCTAACGTCTGCTGCGTTTGTTACAGAACGTCTGCTACGTTTGTTACAGAACGTCTGCTACGTTTGGTACAGAACGTCTAACGTCTGCTACGTTTGTTACAGAACGTCTGCTACGTTTGGTACAGAACGTCTAACGTCTGCTACGTTTGTTACAGAACGTCTGCTACGTTTGTTACAGAACGTCTGCTACGTTTGTTACAGAACGTCTGCTACGTTTGGTACAGAACGTCTGCTGCGTTTGGTACAGAACGTCTGCTGCGTTTGTTACAGAACGTCTGCTACGTTTGGTACAGAACGTCTGCTACGTTTGGTACAGAACGTCTGCTACGTTTGGTACAGAACGTCTGCTACGTTTGGTACAGAACGTCTGCTACGTTTGTTACAGAACGTCTGCTACGTTTGGTACAGAACGTCTGCTACGTTGGTTACAGAACGTCTGCTACGTTTGTTACAGAACGTCTGCTACGTTTGGTACAGAACGTCTGCTACGTTTGGTACAGAACGTCTAACGTCTGCTACGTTTGTTACAGAACGTCTGCTACGTTTGGTACAGAACGTCTGCTACGTTTGGTACAGAACGTCTGCTACGTTTGGTACAGAACGTCTAACGTCTGCTGCGTTTGTTACAGAACGTCTGCTACGTTTGTTACAGAACGTCTGCTACGTTTGGTACAGAACGTCTAACGTCTGCTACGTTTGTTACAGAACGTCTGCTACGTTTGGTACAGAACGTCTAACGTCTGCTACGTTTGTTACAGAACGTCTGCTACGTTTGTTACAGAACGTCTGCTACGTTTGTTACAGAACGTCTGCTACGTTTGGTACAGAACATCTGCTACGTTTGGTACAGAACGTCTAACGTCTGCTGCGTTTGTTACAGAACGTCTGCTACGTTTGGTACAGAACGTCTAACGTCTGCTACGTTTGTTACAGAACGTCTGCTACGTTTGGTACAGAACGTCTAACGTCTGCTGCGTTTGTTACAGAACGTCTGCTACGTTTGGTACAGAACGTCTAACGTCTGCTACGTTTGTTACAGAACGTCTGCTACGTTTGGTACAGAACGTCTAACGTCTGCTACGTTTGGTACAGAACGTCTAACGTCTGCTACGTTTGGTACAGAACGTCTAACGTCTGCTACGTTTGGTACAGAACGTCTGCTACGTTTGGTACAGAACGTCTGCTACGTTTATTACAGAACGTCTGCTACGTTTGGCACAGAACGTCTGCTACGTTTATTACAGAACGTCTGCTACGTTTGTTACAGAACGTCTGCTGCGTTTGTTACAGAACGTCTGCTACGTTTGTTACAGAATGACATTTTCAGCTGTGACAGCTGCAATATGGAAAAATGTTTTTGTTAATAAGAGACAGATAATCTGTGAAAAAGCCAATCTCCTCCATTTTTCCCTGAACTGCTATTACTGTCGAAAAAAAAAACACCAAAAACAACCAATCAGAGCTAGGAGGCGGGTCTTATTGATGTCAATCAAGCCTGTGAATGCGCTGCTAAATATCCTAATGACGGGGAAACAGCTCACCGTTATAGAAAACTGTTTCTCCACTGTTTATCTGTGTCCAGGCAGCATTGCACAGGGCAAAGGGCATGATTGACAGCACTAAGACCCGCCTCCTTGTTCTGATTGGTTGATCTAGTTAGTACTGTGAGCACTAGGAGAAGTCAAAGAAGCTCAGTTATTTTCATAGATTCTGTCTCATATTAAACTGTCACAACAGAGGGACTGTTTCAACAAATATGTAGAGAAATATATATATTTTCCAAGTTTTAAAGGGTTGGGAAGACACGACTGCACTGAATCTGAAGTTTATGCTATTTGTGTGTCGGACAGAGTTTCAGATTGTCAGTTGGCCTCTTTGGGTAAATGTCTGTGTTTTCTTTGTTCTTTTATGAATCAGAGTGTAAAATGAGTTGCAGTTCATGTTTGACTGAATTCCAACGTGTCAGAGAATCTCAGTGGACTTTTGTTTGAAGGACCTTTAAAGCGTCTCGGTGACGTCCGAGGCCGTCCTGTTTGAGTCTTTCAGAATAAATTGCTTGTTAATAATTGATGAGTGGAAATAAACGGGTGAATTGGAGGTGGTGGAGTGATTTACAGAGGATCATTTGGTTTCCTCGCGTCTCGATGCTGGTGGCTGTAAAGAATTTGAAATGAGTTCATTGTGAATTTAGTTGCGTTTCTGTGATTGTGCTGCTGACACGCAGAAATCCTGGAGACGACATGAGTCTGCAGGCAGGAGATAAGTGCAGACATAATGCTGACATGGAAACGCCTTCTGTTCTGCACACACATTTCCATAAGACTACAGTTAGAGTAAACTCATTCATCAACAATAATTGGTTTATGTTATCATTACTACACCTGACAGTTCGTTGAAAGCAACGTTGTTATTGCTGTTTTTCTTACAATGCACAGCAGCACGTCTGGGTTATCCGTCTGTCCTTGCTTTTTCTCTGACATGACAGTTCCTGCGCTCTGCAGGGACTTCTGCAGAACACAATAACACACGTATTAAATCAGTTCTCTGGATTTAAATATTCATGTCTTTGGAGCATGAACTGATTTCTAAATCTGCTAAACCCACAGCTAAACTTCATTATTTAAAAACATTAGCTCTCATGAAGAGGCTTTTGAAAGTATCACTGCGTTGACATTTCCCCCCTTTTATCTTGGATTTGAACAAAACAAAATTTCAACAGATTTTTTGTTTGGGATTTTACAATGGGAAGTGACAATAAAGAGTAATAAGATGAAGAGCTGCATGACTTTCTGTGGCTAAATTAGCTTTAAGGCCTCATTGGGTGTAAATTGGTTTTATAGAAACTTTTTGGATAATAATAACTATAATCTCAGACAAACGATGGTTGTGATGGGCGACTTGTCGACGTCTGACTTTCACAGTTTGAATATGACGCACTTTAAAATGAATTTGGAATGCAGTTGCACAAAAGTTGGTCAGGATTAAAATATTTTACTGACTGAAATAAACGGCGTTAAAAGAGCTTGGGAGGATGTTTTTATTTTTGCATCATGAGTCACATAAGCTGGATGTTACTACTGACAGAAATGACAAAGAAGAAGATCAGTTCAAACTTCTTTTTTAAAAATGAGAATTAGCCCTTTTTTTCCCCCAAAGTTTATACTCACAAACAAGGTATTTTTGTAGGTGTATAAACAGTGTTTTACTGAATTACAACAGTTTTCTGGAAACATTCATTATGCTCATTAATGTATGTATTTTGTGTAGAACCAGTTGTAATGGCAACAAATGGCACCATAATTGATGAGTGGAAGTAAACGGGAGTTTCTGCTTGCAGTTAAAGGAAACAGAGCGACTTCAGGATTTGGCTGAAAACTCTGAGGATGATTAATCGCATGGAAATTAGACTCGAACTTCTTTCAGTTGAGCTCTAAGGAGTTTCCCTCATAAGGAATGAAGCCAAGTGGCAGACGGACAGCTAAAATGATCCACTTTCATACGTGATAACTGAAACATCATTAAGTATGGAAAAGATTTTGGCACGCATATCTGCTTTTTGTCAGTAGACCCATGGTCCTGCAGGACTTTCACATCTCGCTGTTTTATTGATGTGACCTGGGAGCAACTGCCACAAACTTTCCAGTTAAAGTGAACACAAACGTGAACTGGCTCAGTCGGCTGCTCCTGCAGAGGGAGGAGAAGAGGAGGCTCTGCAGATCAGGGACTTGCAAAACCCCAAATGGGTTTAGACAAAAGAATGGAGAAAGAATTCACCAAGCAGGCAATATGGGGCCCAAAGGTTCACCGTTCAACCTGGAGCCGGACCCGGACCCGGAGCCGCAGCCGCCGCACCCGGACCCGGAGCCGATTCCTTAGAGTCGGAGGCCTGTACACAAGTTTTTGTGTACAGATAAACATCTTGGTTTCTCCTTTGTCAATAGATATTGCATCATTTGGGTTTCTTTTTCTCATATTTCATGGTGCTGGTTATGATACAAAGTGCAAATAAGTTTTTAAAGAGACATTATTATATGTAAAATTGACTTTTTTAGCTTTTCATTATGTTATAATGTTATTCCATCGTCATAAATATACCTAGAGTGTTGCTTTGATTCTTTCATGCATGTTTGCATCTCCATGGGTAAACCAAGCTCCGCCTTTGAGATGCAGCTCTTCCCCCACTCAGCTCCTTCAGACTAGCCAGCAGCAATTAGCAAACCCCTGGTGGAACTGTTGAGCTCATTATAGGAGCTAATTCTCAGTGAAACTCTGGTAAAAATGTTGCTAAAGGGTAATGGAGGAGCCATGTTGGGATGTCTTCGTGAAGGCGGTGTTTCAGAAAGAGTGGGAGTTTCTTAAAGAGACAGAGACCCAATTTCAAGCTGCTAAATTCCAAAGTCTAATTTATTTTAAGTCATGTTTGATATATACTGCATAGGATTTTTATAACAACCAAGGGTGACAAAGTTACTTGATTGTGCTATAAAGCGGCCCCTTTAAATCCCCAGAATTTGTTAGAGGAAATAAATATGTGGTTCAACAGTTACTCTAAGTGTTTATGTGTGAAAAGGTTTTCACCATAACAGCAATGCTTCTCTACGCCATCTACTGATGCCACTGACAGTCACTCATCAGAGTATTATAGTTCCACCAGAGGTTTGCTAATTGCAGCTGGCTAGTTTGAAGGAGCTGAGTGAATGAGGCATGTGGAATCATAGGGAATGAAACCCAATTTGACATCATTAAGGACTAGAGTCTCAAATTTAAGGTTGGATTATTGAAATGAATTATTCAGAGTGAGATTACATTATTGCAGTAAAACATTAATAACTTAAAGATTCTTCCCACATCTTCCCCAGCAGTACCGGCCTGTGTACGGCGCTGTGTTGTCATCATTGACATTTTGCTACAAACTGTCACCAAGGCCGTTTTAACAAATGCCTGATGTTTCAGGCTCGCCTGCAGACATGACACTGGCTCCACCACATCATTTAGGTTTAATGAGCCGCACATCCAGTTTGTACGTTATTTCACTTAAAAGCGGTCCCCTCATATTTCCGCTCTAAATAAGAAACATGGCTGGTTTCTTATTGCAGGAAATCTGCAGGCTGCAGGTAGCCATGTTTGCTCCACTGTGCCTCTAATGACGCTCAGGTTTCTGATCTCCACCAGCGGTTGTCGGGTAACAAAGTGATAATTACAGACAGATGGGAAACTGCTGAAAAACCAACAGAAACAACGTCTGATGGTGTCGCAGAGACGTTTTCACACTGGAAACAGATTCTTCAGAGGACAAACCGCTGAATATTGCATCAGCACATCTGCTTTTTCTCTCTCCTATATTTTATTCATCTTCAACTGGGGCGCTGTTTTATTAGACATTTTGTCGTGTGTTGATGAGGGCTGCAACTAATCAATTCATTTAGTGGTTAATCAAAAAAATGGTGCATTCTACAGATTTTACAGTATTTTCTTAACAGAACAACACAAAAATATGCAAATAAATAATTCAGTTTCTTTTATTTAATAAAATCAACATTTTATTGCCTAAAGCGTATCAACACATTTTGTAAATTTGAACCAGGTGAAGCTAAAACTATCCAAACATTCAAAGACAAAGGTGGGTTTATCTAAAACGCAAATGCTATTTTTTTAATAGTTTTGGCTTAATTTCTGCTCTAAATATGTTTTTCTTTTTTTTCATCAAATGGCCTCT
Source organism: Poeciliopsis prolifica (assembly GCF_027474105.1). NCBI lineage: Eukaryota > Metazoa > Chordata > Actinopteri > Cyprinodontiformes > Poeciliidae > Poeciliopsis > Poeciliopsis prolifica. Next base: position 10,524,257 of record NW_026562389.1, on the reverse strand, counting down.
TTTTGTGAGTTTGTACTTCAGTTAGCGGTTAATTACAAAAATGATCTGATTATCTCAGCGGTCGATTAATCACAATTAATCTGATTAATTGTTCATTGTTAACAATAATAAAAACAGATTGTGAATGCATTTCTTGTCATATTCTTTCAGGTAAATCCAGTCATGCAGTTTCTCATAATGACGGAGAAAATCCTGAAATATCCAGACATTAATATTTGATTACAGTAAATAACAGAAAGACTTGAAGCTTGATCTTTATTTATTTTTCCTCTCAGAACTGCGTCTTTGTGGTTCTGCTCACTCATAGCGACCCGTTCTGTTCCAGGCTGGGATGATCCGAACCGACTCAGATGAATATTTTATCGAGCCTCTGGAGAAAGGCACTCAGGAGATGGAGGACCAGGGCCGGGTCCATGTGGTGTACCGCCGGTCGGCGCTGCTGCAGGCCCCTTCTGACAACTCACTGGATTACCAGCTGCAAGGTGGGAGGCCGACCAACAAAACACTCTACTTACAGGATAGATCAACTGGTGCTGCTGGATTACACAAACTTTATCTCCTTTCTTAAAGGGGGAGCAATAGCTACCAACAAATTTCCCCTGAGATGTTATTTCTTGTATAAAAAATTGGGTAATCAGGTTGAATGATTGCTAATTATTTGTGTTCTGACTGGAAGCAGCAGTGATTTTCTGCTATTCACTAAAGCTGATGAAAACAAGGTAAATTATGGTTAATTTTAAAGTTTTTTGCAGTCAAACAAGATATGGATGGAGCTAAAACAAAAATATCAAAAACAAGAAACGGATTCCCCCAATCGGAGTGGATTCACAGCACACATGTTTTCATTGGATGCTTATCATGACATAAGCATTTTATGTCAGGCAACATTGTCAGTTATTGATTAGGTTTTTTAAAAATATCTGAAATGCTGCCAAACTGTTTGCCTGATTTTTTGTTTTTCCTGTTTTTTTTATTTTTAAGCAGTTATGAGACATGAAGGCAAAACCTGAAACTGCTGCTGTGCAAGATACTCAACAGGTTGTAGATAAGTAACCAAAGAGTGAATTGGTTAGTCGATATGTCCAACCTTGCTTAACTGGCCATGAGAGTTTGAGTGGCTAAAGTCTTTCCTCTGCCTTCATTTCCCAGCATGCCATGCGGTTCTGGATCGGAGTTCAGCAAAATTATTGAACATTGTATCAATCAGACATATTATTGACCATGTGTCTGCTGTGATATCAATAGTTATTGAGTTATTGTCCAGCCCAAGATGTATTACAGACCCACCACTGTTTCTATGGCAGTATGATGCTGCGGGCCGGCTTTTTTATGAAAACGAAAAGGGAAATGATCTGAGCTGAATAAAGGGCGAACAAAGATAAAAACTCATCGTTTATGGAAGAAAACTTGTTTGACTGGGTTACAGTCGAGTGGATTAAATAAAAGCTTTTTTATCTGTTAGCGCGGTCCAGTCAAAGCCCAGAGATGAATCCAATTTGATTTGGAAACTCTGGAAAGACTTTGAAGATTGCTGTTCAGATGAACAATGAGAAAAAACTTCAGTCTTCGGCAGAGACCAACCACAAAAACTTGTTTTTAAATTGTAAAAAACCTAAAATTCACGAATCATGTTCTTCTGCTTTACTAATTCACTACTTTGTGTTGATAGATGGCCATAAAATGAACTGAACCTTCTAGTTTTGATAATACTTAACAATAAGAACAGCATTGTAACTTAGAGTCACAGCCTTTCATTTACCTTTATCATCACTTTTGTTGCTGTTGCAATAAATACAACAAAATATTGATAAAAACTCTGACTTCATAACGCCCACCCCTATGATCACAGTTATGTATGTAGCAACAACATCTTGGGAAAAGCACTTTTTCAGATCAGAGAAACCCAATCAGTTGATTCTCGGGCTGTAGCGACCCCTGGTGGTGGCAAAATGACACAACAGAAAAAAATAGCAATCATGTTTTTCGTTTGAGGGGCAAATTCAACTAAAACTCACGAATCCCGATAAGGCGCTAGCAAGGAATAGAACTGTAGCACAGCAAATGATACAGGAAGTTAGAAAAGTATTTAAAAGGTATTATTTCTGGTCATTTAGATGTTATTCAGTAAGATGAATATCCAACATCACCAACCTGCTGCATTGTCCATCTGTTGATGTGACTCCGTGCCGCCCAGCGTCCACCTCCAGCTTCATTCATACAGAACCAATAAACTGGTTATTACAATGTTATTACATGCCGGATGTGAGGAAATATCTGTTCAGTAATCATGAATACAGAACAGCAGGCATTTTTGTTTTAATGTTTGACTTTCTTCACTACCATTAAATGTTTTTTTTCTGCAAACTATCTGCTGGCAGAACTGGTTACTTTTAGGGAAACCATTTCCTTCAGTTTGTGCGTCCAAAATTATCTTTTTCATTTCTCCATATACCAACAAATGAACTGTAAATTAATGAAAAGTTTATTTATCTCTGAGTTTTCAGTCATTTTAGGTTGAGGCAGGCTGAAATTACAACATAGAGTAATAATCAGAGAAACATTAGCTGCTACAGTCAGTGTCCAATTTTATGGAAATTTGCAAATCAACCAATGTTCTGCATTTATCTATCTTTTTTTAAAGGCCTCTATTTACGTTTCTTTTTAAGACTCTAAATGATTCTGTTAGCATTAAAAAACTGTGACACGATTTCTGCTTATGAGAAAACTAATTTCCAGATGAGTCTGTTCAAACTAGCCTTTTAATTAGCCACAATATTGCTAATCAATATTGGCTTATTCTGATGTGAAACAACAGAAATCCTTATGTAGGAAAGTTGTGAATAATTTAGCAAATCCTTCTTTTTCAGACTAAAACTGCCAATAATGTTTTGCATCGTTAGCGACTCGCTAAGCTTTTAGCTTCTGTTTAACAATATGACGCTAACAAACTGTGGCAGCACAGTGCAGGCAGTGATTATTGATCACTGCCTCATCTGATCACTTTTTGTTCACCTGCTTCTGGGAAATGAATGGAGGCAACAAAGAAAAACATGTTCAGAAAGCGTACGCTTCCTTCTGCGTGAAAACGGAGGAACAGTAGATTAAAGCTGGAGTGTGACTGATCCTGTGGGAGATTATCACTGTGAGGCGCCGCCGCCACGGCTGCCATGTTTTAGTGTTGATTGGATTTCTTACCTTTCACCGGCTCAACTTCTGTCAGAGGATTGTTGAATTGATTTTGGCCGCGACACCAGATCTGTAATTCATCCTTTTTCTTATCCTGAAGCTAAACGCAAAAACTGACCTGAAGAAAACATATTTAATCCACCACAACCCAAAGATGGATGAATGGAGACAAATGTAATGAATACATATCTGTACGTTCAGTTTAGGTAAAGATATTTTTAGAGATGCTGCACTTTGAGTCGTCTTTGCTTAGCAACAGCAGCTGACGTTCAAAAAAAATATTTTGCTAACGTTGAAAAAATGTTGCAATTGTTGTACTCCCATTGCAAAAGAAACAAACTAAAATCACATGTAAATAAGTTTGTTCCTGTGGTAAGTCATGAAAAGACATGCAGCACCGGTTGTTTATGTGCAGAAAAGATTTTCAAAATAAGCTCATTTTGGTGCAGCAGAAAAACCACCTGATGCTGCACAAAAGCTGTAGAAAAACATGACATTTTTTGAAAATTGAGAAGCTGATTTGTTTTTGTAATTGGAATTTGTGCAATTGTATGATGAATGGAAACAGCTGGTGTTCACACTAAGCCATTTTCTCCAATTCGCTGATGTAGATAATTACATTTTGAGTGGGGCTTTATTTTGAGTAAATTGTTCTTTTTTTAAGCTGCAGAGCATATCTGGAAGCGAGCAGATTCGGTTTCTTACAGTCGTTCTGGATGCTGAGCCTTGTGTGCGCTCAGGACGCTGTGTTTGTTTTGGCATCTTCACTTCCTGTTGTGAGGCTGGAGGGTCAGGCTGAAGCTGCTGGGCACTCAGCAGCAGAGCGCTTCCAGTTTACCACAAGCAGAACCGTTACCTGAAAAAGCAGCTGATGGTGTCTCATTGTTTCTGTGGAAGAATCTCTTCATTGCCTCCCAGAACTGGAGTCATGTTTCTGAAATTTGATTTATTTATTTTTTTTATTTCATTAGTTGGATGATACACTTTTGAAATATTCGTTGGGATTGAGTTCAAATATGTTCAGATCCAAAAGGCATACTTTTCTAATTTGTTCAGAAAATATAAATTCAGCCGCTTACCTGCTTCACTAATAGTGTTCAATCTTCTACTGTAAGTGTGTCTGGACATTTCGCTGTTCTTGGTACAATTGATGCAGTTCAATCAAACTACCTGGTTTCTTAATTAAAACATCCAGTTTTAATTATAGTTCTCAAGCTTTTAACTTTGAGATCTATGTTGATGCCAGCTTGTTTCCAACATGCGCCAGGAAACCAACAGATTAAATAAACAGCATATTCTGTTCATCTTTCTTCTGACTGTATGAAAACTTCTGACCAGTTTCTGTTTCTTCTCCCGTTTCTGAGCATTTAGTTGTGTTTTTGTTGCACGTGTTGCAGCTGAGTGAATGAACTTCTGGTTGTGAGAAAAGCTGGGATGTTTTTGTTCGTGTAAATCCCATCGTCTGTTTTTATTGTTCATTGAAATCGATTGTTGTCGTGGTTTGAAGTCAAAAACCTGCAGCAGGATCTGAGCTGCAAGTCAAAGTTTAGTTCCTCCTTCGATCAACGTCAAAAGACCAGAGAACTTAAAAAACTCAACACATTTTACCCTTTGATCTGGATTTGATGTCTGGTTACTGTTTCACCTAACAGCCTTCTCTGCTGCTTTCACTGAGTTTTGATCAAGCCAGTTGGATTTACTGTATTTTGTTTCAATCAGTGTCACAAATCTGTCAGAATCTAATATAAACTATTGAAACTATTTTCAATTCATTGCTTTTCCCGTTGAATGACTTCTAACACACCAGTGATCACCTTTAATCAGAATAATTAATCAGGGATTATTAATACATTATTTACATGTTTTTATTTCTAAATGAGCAAAATATGACTTTCATATACCAAAAAGGAAGATTTGTCAGAGGTAAGAGTATTGGTTTTATGACTCCCACAATAATTTATGGGTAAATTTTTAAGCATTAATCTGCACAAAAACTTTAACTGTTCACTAAGAACAGTCTAAAACCTGTCTGCTGTGTTTTGGTCGTTTGGATCAAATAGGATCAGATTTGTCTCTCCGTCCATCTGAAGAGCAGCGTTGTGTTTAGCACCGTTACCTTGCAGCAACAAGGTTCCTGGTTTGAATCCCAGCTCTGGTTCATTTGGTGAGGAGTGAAAACTTAAGCGGACCAAAAACTGAACTCTGGTCTTGGTTCTGTGAACTCTGGTGCTGAAACACCCTGGAAAACTGGATCCTCACATTCTGAGACGGTGAGCTCAGCTGTGGGAACCGGGCCTTCAGCAGGTCGCAGCAGAGAAACTTTACCTCCTGTTTATGCAACAGGAATCTGAGCAAATAATTCTCCAGATCTCTCCTTCATTTTGGCAGTTTTTCCTCTGAAGCGTGTAGAAACGAGATTCTGCCGACTCTCCTGGAAGGACAAACAATCAGGAACATTTTGTGTTTTCCTATAAAACACATTTCTGTAGCAGAGGTGCCAAAGAAAGCAGATGTAAGGAGGAAGGATTACGCTGCTGAGGTGATAATAATCACCCTAAACATTGTTTCTTTGCAAAGCTGTCGGAGATCAACAGTTTGATTCTTTGGACAGATTTATATCTGAATGTACTGCCACTGATATTTAATAGTGTTTATTCATTTTTAGATTTTATTTAAGTTTCTGTTCTGTGAGGAAAAGCGTTTTTATATTCCTTGATGTACAGCTGTCGTTTGAACTGTACAGCTATTCTTTGTGGTCACAAACTGTAATATTTTGTACGACTTTCTACTTTCACCAGATGCATGTAAACAATTCTTGGATTTGATAGATATTATTAATATTTAGGCACACCGCTCAGAGTCCAGAGGCCACATCCTGTTGGTGTATTTAATTAATCAAGAATACAGGAAGGAAGTGAAGAGTAAAATGTTACAGAAATGCAATTCACTTCCTAAATTCTCCTGTTTCTTTTCATCCAGGGAAAATGAATGATTTCCACCTCAATATGAACATCTGCACCACAAACTGCAGATCTTTGTGTCATTTGTTCTGTTTCTGTGGAGCCGTTTCCTCTCTGACTCTGGAGCGCGTTCAGTTGAAAAGCAATGAACCAGTTCCTGTGTGGATCCTTCGAAGTCCTTCTGAAAACAAACTCTCCAGGACAGTATCCAGGCTGAACCGGAGTCGTAAAGTCGGTGGATGATGGAGTCTGAGCGGCTGTTTCCAGCAGATTCAGACATGAGGTTTTTTTTTTCCGGAGTCTGGCTGGAGTCGATGCCAGAGAGACGAAGACGGAGAGACGAAGACGGAGAACGTCGTCTCATTTGTTGGATGTTGGAGGAGATGAGCAGACAGAGCATGACGGATCAGTCAGAAGTTGCATAACTGAAACCTGATCTGCATAATGTCACTGCTTCAATGCTGTGCATAAGCAGGTTTTCATGTTTCCAGTAACACATCTGAAATTCTGCAGGAGCGGGGTGCACTTTCTCCAGAAAGCTGCAAACTCTGCAAGACGACAGCTGAAATTTCAAACTAATTGTCTTTGCTTTTCTGAGCTCCATTTAATGAACAGCTTGTGTTTTGAGCCGAGTCGATAAATGCAAATGAATCCTCAGTAGCAGCTAATGGCTTTTCTTAATCCACACCTAGCTGCGCTGCGCCGCACTGACGGACTCACCGTCAGGAATGCAAAACCACTTTGCTCTGAACTTCAGACATGATTCAACTCGACAATGAGCTCATAAAGGAACACATCACAGTCCAGTTGAACCGAGCCGCGCTTTGACTCAGTGTGTCGACAGGAGCTGCAGATTATTTCTATAACTTCAAGGTTGGCAGGTGTTTTGCTGGATTGTTAGTGAGGATGGCAGGTAGTAGTAACAGTGTGACTCCATTAGGAGTGTGTGAGTGTGTGTGAGACGGCAGCTTTCAGTTCCTCGGTGAATTGTGAGTCTCTGAACCGGTCCTCCTCACGCCTCCACCTGAATCTGCTCTCTCTGTGTGCATCATAAACCGGCGGATTAAGCAGATATTTTCCAGGTTGCATCACGTCTTCAGAAGTACGAGCCCCGCATGCGTCTGATGAGCTCTTTCCACCTTAAACCTGCTGATAATTAGCCACTGCACACCAGGCCAAGAATCTGGAGGAGGATGGAAAAGACCTTGAGTGTTGTGCAACATCCTGATTAAAAAAAACAAAAAAGAAGAAGGCTTGCTTAACTCTCCTCTAATATGCTTTATTTGTTTTCCAAAAGTCTTCTGGCAGCTGACTGGTGCATCTTTTTTTTTCTTTCTTTCCATTCAGTCTGCAGCAGAAAACCAGATGTTTTGGATTCTTCCTCCTTGTTGCGATCGTACATCCGTTCTGCCTTTTACAGACTGACGCTGTCTGTAAGATGGAGAATGTGATTTTGCAACACTTTGTTTTTCTCTCCCGGCTGCAACCTTTTTGCATTGTGTAAGAATGTGAATTATAGCAGGAGCAAGGAATCAGAGAAACTGGCCAGTGGCATGGATTCTGTGGTGGATTTATATATTTTGAGGTTTTGCTGGTTTTGTTTAAACTTTATGCCTGAAAACATTGATGACTGAGGCAAAGCAGATGTTTTAAACACTGAAAATATGAGTTCAACTCTGCAAAAACACTAAATCTTCCCAACCTTTCACTGCTAGGCAAGATATTGGAGTTTGTTTTAAGTCAATAGTTGCTTAGTTTTGATAAACTGGCAGATTTGTTTTACTTGAAATAAGACGTTCTTGCTGCATCTTGCTGAAAAGTTACTACTTATAAGTTAGTTTGTCATATTTTGTGCTTTTGCAGAGAACATTCACCAACTCGTCATGCAACTTACATAAACCTTTCAACATTTTTTACAACCACAGACTTTTATGTTTTTCATTAAGATTTGATGTGTCGGATAAACACAAATTTTTTTTTTAACGTTGTTTTAACCATTTATGATTGTATTTATTAACTATGTGCCTGTAGGTAACTGGTTGCACTAGACTAGATTTTATTTTGGGGTATCAGAATAGAAATTGCTGGAAACTAATGCACTTTGCAAAGTTCAGAAACTATAAATGGAGTTTGTCTTTTTTGCGGCCATCTCACAAGCAAAAAACTATGGTGGCCCAGAAGGGTGATGAAAATGCAGAAGCCACAGTGGAAGTTGAGCTAACGTCTGTTTCAGCATAAAAGACGTTTCATCAACAAGGCTCTCTGAAGTGCTTCACATAACAGAGATAAACCATGCATGAGTTGCTCCAGATCTTTAACTTTAGGTCTTTAATCCCAGAAACGTTCTCCAGGTGACAGAAGACCAACTTTGTAACTGACTTTATGTGACTCTGAATGTTCAGCTCTGAGCTGAGCTGATCCTGTTCACATAACGTCTGTTGTTGTTTTTGTTATTGAATTTCTCATTTCATCCTTCTGGGCCACTGAAGGCAACGATGAGTTTATGAAAACACAACCAGGTATTTCTGTCTCTGCAGACTGAATCAGTGAAGAAACCCTGAAATTTTGGGAGCAGGTCTGAGTTTGTTTGGGTGTTTTTTCCTGCGCTGCTCATTATCAGGAACTCGACCTCGAGTTGCGTAACGGCAGCGGCTGAACGTTTCCTCAGTCAGTACATTGTATTCCCGTCCAGAACCAGCAGACTCTGAATTATTATGATTCGTTATGTTTGGCCACGACGAGGGAGAATTAAACACAAGTAACAGTTTCAGAGAGATTCCCATCCATGTTGGAAACCCATCTCTCCCTTCTGGTGAAGGATATTTCTCTTTGGTATTTCTGAATCATGACCTCTGACCTTCACAAAGTGAGGCATGCAGTGCTGTTGCTCTGGTCATTATGTGACCTCCTGGATGAATCATCAAGCTGGTTTTGAACTCATTTCCTCTGAAGGTTCGTCATTCTTCCATTTCCACTTACTGGAGTCTGACAGCTTTGGAAAATGATTTTGTAACATTTTCCAGATTGATGTTTGTGACTTTCTCATCTGTTCTTGAAGTTTGATAGATGACTTGTTGCTTTTTTAGGTATTGTTTCATTATTATCAGAACCGTTCTATAAAGGGGTTTATTTTTCTTTTTGTCCGATCTGGAAGTAATCAGGTCTGGATCTGCAGAGTGAAACTCAACAAAAAATGATGGCTGATTATAGTTAATGCAGGAATTAATTTAGCGTTTTAGTTTGGCTAAAAAGCTAAAATTTACAAAACTTCATGTGCAAATAATCAGATAAATTTATTCTTGTAAAAGTAATTCTGAAATAATATCTGTGCATATCCAGTCTGTTTACTAAATGCACTGGAAACTGCTGAGACAAACTCAAATTCAAGGAAGCGGTGAGGAAAAGTTTCTATTTTCAGAGTCTGGATCGTGGATTCTGCGTCGGTTTGCTGACTGCTAATGTGTAGAGGGGTGATAAACAAGTTACGAGAAAATAGACACCCCAAACATAATTTTTGTATCTTTTAATTTCTTGTAACAAATTATTAAGCGTTGTTTCAGTTTGTCCACGCAATTCTCCACATAACCAGTAGGGGCGCATTGCATTGGTGGCATAGAAAAGAGTGAGCTCACAAAAAAAGAATAAATCTTCCATTTGGATGTTAACGAGAACTCAAGGTGTGAGTCTCATCTTTCCTGTGTCACAGCGCCACACGTTGGAGGAAGATCTTTTGTAATGCATTACTCTGCCACCCAGGGTTGCAGGGTAACAAATGCAGAAACAAACAGGACAGAAAACATCCTGTGTTCAGAAACATCTTCATCTCTGGCAGCCATTATTCACTTCACGCTTTCATATCGGTTCTTTATCAGCTGTTTTTTTTTTTTTTGGAAGGGGAAGCAGTTCAGCGATGACATTGGGTTGTTTGTTCTTGGACAGAAAAAAAAACAAAAAACAAATGCAGGTCATGAAAATATCTAGAAGTGCCTGAGAGGAAATACAGTAAAGTTTTCTTCCAGAAAGTGGGTTTGGAGCCGTTATGAATGGAGCCTAAGTTTCGCTGCGTGTTGTAGGTGAGCGACCCAAACAAGGCCCGGCGTTGTTCTGACGGGCCTCAGGCTCCTGGCTCCACAACAGATAAGCAGGAAAGAGAAGCCATTCAAATGCAAACAGCCTTAAAGAGCACATTTTATTTAATAATCTGGCAAATTGTTATTATTATTCTGCTTTGTATTTTGGCAACACTAAATGAGAACACTATTAAAGGTGCTTAAGGAGCTTAAAACAAAATGAACTGCTTCCATCGTGAAAACATACAAATCCACATCATACAGTCAACAGTTGTAAAAACCAACATCAGACGTTACATTTCATCAGGTGCCATCGTTAAAATCATCAATACAAATCACATACGTTGGTCAGGGTTTCATATTTTATGCTTCAAAGAAACTCTAACCGGGTCTGAAAGGAGATCAGCGTTTCAGATGTTTTGCAGTTTTCTGGAAGTTTGTTCCTAAAAACTTTCTTTGTGACGACACCTGGAGATATTTAATGTTCCGATTGTTGATTCTTGTGTTTTTCTGAAGCTCCAATTTATCATAAAGATAATCTTAAGATATATTTTTGCCATGTAAAGTTTGAATCGCAACCAAAATAGATCCAATCCAATTCTGCCTGAGCCAGCAGCCATTGAGTCGGAGCCTGAACCCAAAGAAGTTATTATTTCAGATTTACTGATTTTGTTTTTAGAGCACCATGTGAGGAAGCAGGTTTACTTACTTACTTTGCTTTTGTTCAGCGTCTCGTAACTCTGTTCTGTCACTTGTTACAACTGCAAGCGCAAATCATCTGGGGTGTGGGACTGATGGGCGCGTAAACATTTATTTATTACGCTTTTACAATCTTAATAACTTGCAGCTGGAAAACATTTTAAATACTCAAATAAAAAAAATAAAAATAATTATTCAGTCCCTGTAAGCAAACATTTTTCTTAAAAAATGAAGAGGTGCAAACATATAAAAGAATCCAATTTGAGATCAAGCATCTACAAACTATTTCTCTGCTGATTGGTTCCTGGTATTTGACTTATTTACCACAATTTAATCAGGTATTACTTTAGCACGCATTAAAAATGCCTTAATTATTTTAATATGAGTACAAATGATGTATCAATTTAAATATTATCTCCTAATCAAAACAGTGGTTTGATTTTAAACCATTGATCTGCTTTGAGTCTTTGTGGTTTTACTGTATTCCTTTAAATGTCCTGATGTTCTTCACTGACTGTCTTTTCGTGTGGAAATGCTTAAAAAACATCATTATTGTTGCCCTTTTCCAATCACAAAGTGTTTTTCCTAACAGAGAAGCATTAAATGCCAGACTAATCAGAAACAGCAGCTTTCTGCCTGCCTAATATTTTGTGCTCCTGCTGAGGATCATAAAGGAAATCTTACTGGTTTCTGTGTGTTTTCAGCAGGCCATCTTTAATATCTGTTAAAGTTCATATCTGCAGCCTTTGGCTTCTTCTTATATTGAAATCCCTGATCACAGCGTGAAGCTTTGACCCCGTTAGCCGTTCTGTACTTTTCTTTACTCTTGTTTCTTGTGAGGTCAAATCGACTCTGAGGCCTTTTCTGTCACCTGATGCTGTCGGTAAACTTCTTGTTGAAAGCTGTAGAGTTGCTCTTATAGCCGAGTTGCATCAGCGTGAGCCGCTTCTCTCTCCTTATCCTGTTTTCTCTTTTCACACATTCAGCTCCTCACTTTGATCCTCCTCATCGTGGCAACAGCAGCGCCAGGAATTTAGGAAATGCAGCTTTAGCAAACATTTGAGTTTTCATCTATAAATATGAGAGATGATTGGAAGCTAAGCTTGAATCTGCAGCTATAAACTCCAACTGATGGGGAATAATGTTTTTCACTGCAGGCCAAATATTCACACATTTCCTTTGAGTCATTTTTATTTTTAATAAAGTTTTAATCTCATTTCCTCCCCATTTAGTGGCACCCCTGGATGGAGCCCTTCAAATCAAAGTTATATGCAGTTCCAATTGAACATTTTTAAAATTCTGGCTCTGACTAAACAGGAACGTTTACTCAAGCTGCTATTTTTGTATTTTACGAAGATAAACACAAACTCAGTAGTATTTTTGATACTGATATTTTTGCTCTAGTTATAAAACCAAAATATGAAACAATTTATCTCTCATTTAGAAATGTTGATGTTCTTCATGCAACCTTTAATTTAACACTGTTTGCTTCTTTTTGCTTCTCAGCTTTATGTTTATGCAAATACATTTTATCACTCTATGCTAAAGTTAATCGTGTTTTAAGATAATCGCGATTACATTTCTGTGCCATGGAAATGCATTCAGCTGCAACAATCATTCTGGCTCTTACCAACTTTCCAGAATCCCATAGCAGCTATTTTAAAAAAAAGTTACTAGCAACAAACTAGCTGCTGTGTTTGGTAGAGACGTTAGCAATATAAAATATAATTTTAATGTTTTTCCTTTCCTTGACTCCGTTACTCTAAATTAACAGTAAAATAAAGCGAGTGTGTCCTTTGGTGCTTTTTGGGTAAATTAGATTTTCTACTCTATTGGATTTATGTAATAAAAGTTAAGGTGAAGGAATAGTTCTAAAATTATTTCATAAAGTTCATTTGAATTTGTTTTTGTATGCACTTTTCGTCTACATTTTACTCAGCTTTTTGGCGAGAATATTTCCTACTTATTGCTGCAGATGCAGGAGTTTTGCTGAACTTTTTAAGTTGCTCTCAAACATTGAATGTTTTTGCATTATTTAGCTCATCAGCTGAACAGAGTCTCATGTTTTTCTTTCTTTTCATGTTAACAGAGTTCATAACTTTTTACTGCTTTGAGAGCAGGAGGTCTGGGACTGAGTGTCTGTTTTTGAGGAATTACTGCTGAAAGAAGAGCAAAGATTTGAGTAAATGAGGTTTAGTTTTCATGTACTTTGATGCAAAGAGTATTTAATAATTCATTGTTTTGGTATTGACTGTAGTAAAGGATACACTGATGTGTAAGCGTGTTTATTCCCTCAGTTAAACAGAAAGTCATGGATTACTAAAACTAAAAATCATATAAAACGTTTTTATATATTTTGCTTTTGAACGTTCCAGACAATGAAGCTAATATCTGCATTAGATTAAAGGGACAAACTGCCTTTTACCTTTGCAGTGAAAGTCCCAGAACTGGTTTTGCTAGAAATCATTAGCTCGACTTTAATATAATTCCCAGTAGGAGGTTGAGTTCTGGCTTCAAATTTATGCCCTAAAGCCTCACAGGAGCCTGTTTAGTGATTTAAAAGTCCAGGTGGGCCACAGAGAAAGCACATAGACACACGCAGCGTTTTAACGCCTCCAGCGCTCAGCAGCGCCGAACCGCAGCGCCGCATGGCGTCTCCAGAGCCGGGCTGCTTCTCCAGCATCTTTTGGTCCTCTTGTGGTGCGCCGCTGGTAATTATGCTGCGTTGTTGGTCCTGTCAGCAGCCACTTTCATCTCTATTGAGAAATGAGAAAAGAGAAACGGACAAAGCGTTTCGGTCGTAAAATCCAGGGTAATTATTCTTGGTTTTATGTGCAATAGGAAGTTAAATTCCCTTTTGTGACGCAGCAAATTGCCAGCATTAAATCATCTGCAGGCTTGGAGGATCTTGGTATAGAAACAAGATATTAGCTTCTGGTTTGGCTTATATTTGCTCCGTCTTTTATACCTTGTGAGTTAATTGTTTCTAGTCTCATACAGGGGATAAAAACACAAAGTGGCTCTCAAAAGGGCCCTTTTGTTTTTGTGAGAGATGCAGTGTATGATTTTAAAACTTTTTCATTCAAGAAACTTTGTCTTTCCTACTTGGAAGCCAAAGTTTTAGTTTGCAGAGATGTTGTTATGCAATGTTGTCCAAAGTGTGGCCCGGGGGCAATTTGTGTCCGCTGAACTGATTTAGTGTGGCCCCCAATGGAAGCTTTTTATTTGTAATTGGTATTGGCATTGTGTTAACAATGGAAAATGTTAACACAGTGTATTCATCTTTTTACAGCCAGAATCATCTAGAGACTTTCACTGAAAAACTGACTTTGCTGCTCCCAAATCAGCTTTCATTTAATTTCGGAAACTTGGCTCAATCTAGGAAGTGATCTGAAGAATTGAGCCCCAAACCTTTGATTTTGGTTTCATTCTGTGAAGGTTTAAGAGGTTTAAGAGAAGCAGCTGTTTGCATCAGTCCAGCTGCCACTACCAGTATATAACATCACCTGCCTGAATGACAAAAGCTACATTTAAAGTGAATTGCAGCTGGATAATTTCTTGACATGTTGGATTTGTGATGCATGTCGAATGTTTTGATCGGACGCCTTCTCCTTTGAACGTCAGCGTTTGCCGATCCTGACCTTTTCACAGCCCATGAATCACACCTGAAGCTGTTTCCGACCATCCGCGTCCAGGAAATGAGAGGCTGAGGCTGATGAATGGAAATGTGCTGAAACATGACGGCGTTGTGATGATTTACTGGCTCTGACTCAGAGCTCCAACTCCACTGTTGAGTGAAAGCCGTTCTGACTGCGCTGATGTTTCATCCTCGTTTCTCTGTGGCGCGTTTCCACTTCGAGTCATCAGGCACAAAATCACTACAAAGGGCTGGGAATAAATCACTGATAACTCATAATAAAGTTTATTTGGAAGGATTTACACACGCCTGTTAAAATGCCATTTTTTGGATGCAGAAAACCTCATATATATATATATATATATATATATATATATATATATATATATATATATATATATATATTATATATATATATATATATATATCCTGCTCAGTTAATAAAAACTCGTCCAAATCCAGTTTTCTCTTGTTTACATTCTTGTTTTCAGTGTTTGTGCTTAAATCCAGGTTAATTTAATATCTGTGAGGTGAAGCCAATGATATTTTAGTTAAGTGTAAAGTAAGAATATATGTTTATGTTTAATAGTTAAATCTGAGGACTTTGCATTAAACTGCATTAAAGTGCCCAAACACAAACTCTTACCAGGTATTTTTGGTCCAGTTTCTAGAGCAAATAACTTAGTTTTGTATTATTTTAAAGTTACTAAGTTACTGGTAACTTTTCAGCAACATATGTCAGTTTGTTTTAAGGAAATAATTATTTAAATAAAGTAAATGTATTGATGTAAAAGTTCTAGTTTCACTGGTAGATTATTTCACTCACTGCATGTTTTAGACTAAATCATTTTCATTTATATGAAGAAAGAGCAGATTGTGTCAAAATGTATTCATAAAACCCATCAACAAGTTTTTAAAACATCAATAATGACCAGTGTCTGAATCTTAAATGTACTTTCTGAAATGAAATAATATGAAACATATTTTCACGTTGATTATTCCCTTCAGGATTTTGCAGTTTTTTTATGCGATCGAAATAATTGATTTGTGTTAAAAATGTGTACAAATAATTGTGCGATATTTGTGCTTGTGCACAAATGGGACTTTTTCATCACAGACTTTAACTTCACATGGTCAGTTCGGCTGGGGCAGCTGTGGAGTACAAGTAACAAATCCTGCCACCTGCTGGTGGGGGATTGCAACCACGTGAACCCATTTTTTGAGCTTTTTTATTGAAAATTGGCAACAGACTCAGTTTTAATCAAACAATTATGCATTAGTGTAAGAAAGTGCAGGGATCTTTTGAATTTGTGTGAATTTTTGCAATCGCAAAATCACAAAAAAAAAAAAAAAAATAGAAGGCATGTAGTTTGGCTTTAGGTGGAGAAAACTGATCGATTTGACTGTTACATAATATTTTAGAACAACAATCATGTTTACGCATCACTGTGGAGTCCAGATGGACTCATAAAAAGATATTTCGGCTGGATTTGGCAAAGCAACTCCCGTTATCCATTGCACTCACCCTCGTTATGCATTATGTGCCACCTACTGGTTGAAATTATTACATATGTGCAAAATAATTATTTTGTCACGTTTTGGAGTGATACTGTACTCTTCTGTAGAAATGTGACATGAAAAGTCCAAAAAGAGTTGCATGGTTGCATTTTTTTAACAATAACAACCTGATATTTTGTGGGTTTGCAGACGCTGTTGCCACAGTTTGCAGTGACTCCTGCACTTGATCTTCGTGATCCGCTTTGTTTAAAGCCTCACTAGTTTTGCCACAAGAGATGAATAACTTCCAGCTTAGCGTAGATTTAATGCTAATTCTTGGCCTTCGTATTGGTGAGGCTATCTGAGTGATTCCCAGACATGGCGGCAGAAAATGGGTCAATCCTGCAGCCCAGCGCTGCTTCGCAGATAAAAGGTCTTCGGTTTAATGTAACACGCTGCTTGGGGTTGTTGAAAATTTGGGATGCTGCCCAAATAATGAGAATGTTTTGTTTGTTTCCTGTCAGACCAAATAATATTTATGATTAGAAATATATTTATTTTCTGTGTCCACACAGGGTTAGACTTTGGCCACATTTTATAGTGAAAAAACAAGAACAGACAAGAATGAATCAGGGATACAAACAGTTAATCAAATCAGTTGTTGATTAATGGAATAGTAGATTTAAATGAGTTCCAATCAATTAATAGCATATGTCTAGACCAGAGTTTCTAAAACTTTTCAGGCCACCGGATTTGAAATTGTCCTGCAGTGACACAACATCACGTCTAAAAACAATAAAAGTTCAGTTCAACCCGAGAAACTGAAAAACCTTCCTGAATTCCTCCGATCACATAAATGTCTTCAGCTTTTATTTTGAGTGACCCGCTCTTAAGCTACTTATCTGTTATTATTTTTAAACACGATCTTTAGGTAAGCTAGCTGTGTGCTGAAACTTTACGCCCCTCATTTCAGAGTTGCATTTTAGCCTTCATCCAGCAGAGGGCGCCACTGGTCTTTAAGCAGAGCTGGTTGGTACAGAAACAAAGATGGCGGAGCAATACCAGAATGGGAACAGAGTCTGATGTGGGATAAAAAATGACTTTATGCGTCTCTGTTTATAAATATAAGCAACAAACTGCTGAGCTGCATGATGGGATAGAAACGACTTTATCAACCAAAACTTGCTGAAAAAATGCAGCAAAGCAGAAAAATTGGCAACGACATGCTATTGCTTGGAACACCCAGAAAATAAATGCGTAAAACATTAATATATTTCTAGATATTGCCAGACAGTCTAAGTGGGGGGATTATTGGTGTTGAACAATCTGTTGGCTTGACAATTAATTATCGATAAGCTCAATCAACTTTAGGGATGAAAGTTATAGCTTAATGAGTCAATCTAGTGGGGATTAACTCCGTCACAGCAGTGAGTAGATTTCCACTTGAGGCGCCGGCCGGCCTCTGGTCCATTTTTAGCCTGCGGTAGCTCGCAGCCACCTTGCCCCGCTGCAGCCCGTGTGGGCCGGCGCTGGCCGCTGCAGCCGGGTTCCCCTGGGAGCGGGTCGCAGGCCGGGGTCGGGTCTGCTGGGCGTGGCGCGGCCAGGCGGTGGCAACAGGGGCGCTGCTGAGGAGAACCTGTGCGTTTGAAGTGGTAGACCTGAGAAAAACCCGTTTACTCAGCAGCAGGACGACAAGAATGCCCGAGTCATGACGAGAGCGGCGCAGCGGAGGAATGCGCTGCACAATCCCAACTCTGTGGGAGCCGCGCCGCACTGAGGTGGCAGCCGTCTCTTCCTATTTATCCAGGCTCCCGCTCCACTCAATCACAGGCACAAAGGAACTTTTAAACGTTTCTCTTTTACGGCTGGGAGAGTTTTACACCGTCACTGGATTTCTGTGTAATCTGTGCATCATTTACTGCAGTTTCACCAAGATGTCTCCATGTGTGACCTTTCAGTCCAGGTCATTAACTCCTGCCAACGGTTTGGACCAGAGAGGGGCAGTAACCAGTTACATTTACCCAGGAGTAACGTTTTGGAAAAATGTACTGCAGAGTAATTTTTGATATCCTGTACTTCTTCCTTTAACTTGAATAATTTAATTATGAAATATTTCCACTCTTGAGTAAAGTTTCTTGATTTTCTGTCCACTGAATGAAGAACAAACATGTTTTAAATCAAAACTTCACCAGAAACAGACAAACCTTTAGTTTTTTCTAAAGTTTCATCATTTTTTTTATTGATAGAAACTGATTTGGAATTTTTTTCTCATATTTTAAAAATTTATATAAACTATTTTCATCCTTAAAATATCAAAATTTCCACTTAACTTTATATTTGGTCCATCTTAAGATGTAATTTTTAAATATTGAATGATTGATAATTTGATCAGTTGCTCAGTACTTGAGGAGACTTTTTACCAAATACTTTTGTAATCTTACTGCAGTAATTTCAAGGCAACTTTTTACTTTTACTTGAGTAAAAATATGTTGAACTGGTGCTGCTTTTGCTAAGTAAAATGCTTGGGCACTTTGCTCTCCTCTGGTTTAGACCAATCAGCCTCGTTTCTAAATCTGCTGAATAAGCGTATTCTTGAACACACGAGGTCATTGTAGCTCCATGTGACCTTTGTTTACCGACTCTGGTTTGTTTGCTGAGTGGTCTTCAGAAACTGACACAAACTCCATATTTAGCTTCATGTCTGCTCCACTTCGCTGCTGTGGGTCCAGATTTCTGCCTTTCCTTCTGCTTTATATCAAAATGAATTCATGACACTCTGAAATTTGTGGTTCAAGATCAGTAGCACAGTTCTGCTATTTTAGCTTTAATATTGGAGTTCATATTGGAGCAGCACCAAATAGTTCATTATTGCAGCATCGTCTCTTGCAGCATCATCTCTTGCATCAACCTGATACTAACATCTGTATCAAGCCTCATCTGCAAAGGCAGATCGATTCAGCCTAATTCTAAGCTTTTGAAGGTTTGTTTCAGTTTATTTACAAGAGAGAGATTTCTTGATAAAACAACGAAAACTACAAATACAGAAACAAAGCAAGCAATTAACAAAATGACTCAATTAAATAAGTTAATTAGACGTAAAAATACTGTGAAGGCTCAATCTGCATCAAAGCAGATGAGAATAAAGTGATATGATTGAATTTTTGACATGTATTAAATATAAGTGTTAATGAAAACACTTATATTTCCCAGATTATCCTTTTATATTCAACATCAGTTTTGTATCACATTAAAGTGGCAGCAGTATTATTATAACTTCACTGTGGTTGAAACCAGACAAAACAAGACTTAATGAAAGCCTTTCTGTGATTTCCCTCTTTCAAAGCAGACACTTAAACGCATCACCATGATTCCTTTAAAGCTTATCTGCAGGCTTTAGGCCTGCAGCTCTCCTGCAATATCCAGTCAGTCGGCTGACGCCCAAAAGAAGGATTTTATTTTAGATATTGTTATCCAAAGTTGAATTTTATGACATTATGACCATCAGATCTCTGCAGGAGAGTCTCCGACGGGATGAAGGCTTTCTTATCCACTTTGCCTCTCATTAGTTTTCCACAGATATTACGCCGTCCGAGTGAACGGCCAAGAAATATTTGGGGTGAAGTTAAGAACCGGCGGTCCGTCCATCACAAGCTAAGCCTTATCGGTTCCCCTGGTCTGGCTGCAGATTCAGTTCTCTCAGGTCAGACAGTTCAGTCCGTCTTCATCTGGATTCCAGGGAGAAGCTTGTTTTGAAGTCGGATGGTATTTTTCTGTCATGAAACCTCAGAGGAGGATCTGAGAACTGTAAAATCGCCTCACAGTCGCCGTGAACTGTTGGTCATCTCTGTTCAGAACGTCTCGCCTTCCTTATGCAGACGTATCTGAACGCTCAGCAGTGTCACATTCCCTTTATTCTCCCAGAAAGTCAAGGTTTAAGTCTGATCGGTGGTGTTCAGGGCTGTAGGCGCTGCAGTTGTTGCTATTCAGTCAACAACTCAGAAAGTCGAAGCTCCAGATTTTAAAGTCCTGAATAATAAGTACAAGAGGCTGATGCAATGAAACGCTGCAGGAGCCAAAATACATTCAGATGGAGGCAGGAGTAAATATGAGCTAAATATTAAAAAATGTTGTTAGATGTCACTCATCAGTCTGTAGATTGTTTTATTTTGACTTCCAGTGGAGTCCAACCTGTTTACCGCTCAGTATTCATAGATTACCTCGGAGCGTATCTAAAATACCTGAAACAAAATGCATTTCATCTGGATAATGAAATGCTTGGATGCACAAACAGCCTTCACATTCAAAGGCATCAAAACTGGAACAAATTCCCACAAAGTCTTAAATTTTCTCCTTCAGCGACTGTTAGAAAACCAGCATGAAATAAAATAACTTTGGCATTGATGACCACACAGCAGAAGTTTGCATTTTTATGATTCTAAATAATGTATGTTTGGACTTTGAATGACTGTTTTGTGATATTAGACTGATTCTTTAACTCACCTGCTCAATGTTCTTTCTTTTTTTTTTTTTTTGCTCATTTTCCCTGTTTCAAATAATACACAAAACTAAACACTGTTATTTTTACATGCTGTTGGCTGCTGCTTATGTCACTTATAACAAGACGCAATCTGAAATAATTTGCCAAAAAACCAAAAAAAAAATTGTTTTTTGGCAAAAAATAATTTTTTGACATAACTTCTTAGGTCAAGAAATTATTGACATAAAACAGCTAAATTTATTTGCTGGAAAGTTTCCTCTAAGTTAGTTTAGTCTATTTTCAAGTGTAATGAAATATTTGTAATGGAAACTAGATAAAAAATACTTTTGTGTTTTTGCAGGGTGCATAAATACTGAACATGCCTTTTTAAAAATAAAATGTAAATAAAATGATTATTCCTACTCTTTATGTAGACGCCTTTTTCAAATTTGAATCTGAAAAACTTAATTTAAGCTCAATATAGAACATAAGGGTTAAGAAGAATTTAAGGCTTAAATGTGTTTTTCAGGCAAGTGTTGAAAAAATGGTTCTGTTTGTAGATTTAGTTTTAACCAGCAGCTGTTTGAATCTTCAGAACCAGAGCTGGGTGTCGCCGGGACGCTGGACTCGCTGACGCAGCAGGTGAACCAGACGGTCCGCCGCCGCCGGCACCGCCGCGACGCCGGAGAAAACGACTACAACATCGAAATCCTGCTGGGAGTCGACGACTCGGTGGTTCGCTTTCATGGCAAGGAGCATGTGCAGAATTACCTCCTGACTCTGATGAACATCGTAAGTCTTTCATATTTCAGATCAATACGGAGGAAATGGGAACGAAAGATGTTATTATAACAGAAATACTCCTTGTTTCCTAGAGGCTATATTCAATACCAATCATGGAAGCTGGATTTGTTTTGTACTGTAGTAAAAGTTTCCCTCAGGCAGCTTTAAAGGATTAAATGCGAACGCAGCATCTATTCAAGGAAAACGCAGCTCTGGGCCTTCCTGGTCCTGCTGCTTTAATCTGTCTGAATTCCCCAACCTTTTCCTCAGGATGGAATGAAATGAGACACAATGTTACTGCCTATCATGGCAATACTGGCAGACATTAAACTGCAGAAGACCAACATGCTGACTCATGATTTTCATTTTCGAGTCCTTGCTGAATTCATAAAATGAACCACAAGGTGTGTGAACTCTACTGTTGAGGATGAGGTTTAACAACCTAAAAGCAGACTTTGAAAAGATGGATTTAGGCTTTTTGCATATCACTTACCAAGTTTAAACCTCAGAACGACTCCATAGCTAATTTATGTGAAGGAAGTAAACATGACAGCACAGAAAGTTTAAAGAAAAGTGAATAAATTAACAGAGTTCAGAGTTCAGATGGAGGACAATGGTTCAGTACTTTATCACTTGGATGCAACATGCCATGGAGGTAATGGAGATGCATGTTGGAGAACAAAGAACATCTTGTAGATCCTCAAAAACCTGGAACGGGTCGGTCCTGGGTGGGAATCTCAGGAGGTTATGACCTTTACCTGCATTGAGTTTTTGTTGTGCAGCAGGACAATAATCCAAAGCACATCAGTGAGCCATTCGATGTTTTATTTGTGGATTACCTCCAAAAATCTAAATCAGGGTTTTCCTGTGGCCTAGTCAAAGTATGGACTTGACTCCAGTTGATGACCCTCCAGTGAGGCGAATCGAGACAAACAGTCCCACACAGCTAAGGTTAGCTCACCAGTTTAGCAGACTGGAGTCGCAATTCTGCTAAGTTTTTCAGCATTGACCCAAACCTGTCACAACATAAGCTGTTCAGATCAGTCAATACCGATAATCATTGATTAGTTTTTGTTTTGAATATCTGGATAACTGGTAGTGATGCTTTTCCTGTTTTATCCACATTTTCTTCTTCACTCTGTTTATTTCTAAGCAGTTACAAAGCAGAGTGGAGAAACCTGAAACCGCTGCTGCGCAAGCGACTCAACAGGCTGTTGCTAGGTAACCAGATATTGAGTGAGTTGCTAGGTTACCAAAGAGTGAGAGAGTTAGCTGATGTCGCCAAACTTGATTAGACAGAATCCTTTCCTCGGCCTACATTTCCCATAATGCTGTGCGGTTCTGGATCGGAGTTCAGTGAATATTTTATTGAATATTAAATATTCTCCGATAAATTACCTATTCATATTGATCATGTCTATTGCAATATATATTGTTATTGATTTGTTATCTAGTGCCTTGTGTTTTATTTTTTATCATATAGAAAAATATACTTAAAATCATAATTTTAAAACTAAATTCTGCATTTAATGTGTTTATGTTACAAATTAGTTTAACCGTCTGGAGCAACAAAAGAGCATCAAACCTTTTCTCATCAAGCATAAACAAAGTTTTAGATGATTTAAAATCAAACTACTAGTTTGCAGAGTTTTGACGTATCGGTGATCCAGTGTTGAGTTGAGTGCTGTTTAGTGATGAATGCAGAATGAAAGGCAGTGCAGAGGTTCATGCAGGCTGCAGTCCTGACTGTCCGTGTCACTGGCTGATGCTTCAGACGCTGAGCCACTTTGAGCAGCATCACTGTCAGACGCAGCATCATTCCTGACACGTGTCAGCCTCCGCGCTCATGATGCCGCCTCAGTTCTTCTCCAGAGTTCACCACCTCCGTGTTTTCACTAAGCTTCTTCATCAGGGGTTTAACTTCGTTTTATTTTGCAGTCATCATGCATCAAAGCTGAAAGGAGCATGACACTATGTGTAGGTCAGGCGTTCTCAACCTGCGACTCCGGAGCTGCATGTGGCCCTTTGGATCATCCATAACTTTATCCTAAAATGCTGAAGACTTGAGCGTTGTTTTAAAGCATGGATGTGAAGTCCAATTCGGCACACGCTGGTTGTTCCAGAAAGCGTTGATAAAGCCCATAAACAAACCAAACAACCAGCTGCTTTCAGTAAATACTTAGTCTTTTACCACTGATCAGTCCCTCAAGGATATTGTGATTGTTTTTTGGATTTTATTCACTGATTCTGTGAAGTTAACTTCGGAATATTTGCAGTTTCAAGATATTTGCGCTTATGTACAACAATAAATGTGGCTTTTTGTTAGTGACCACATCATTCAGATGGAAAGTCAAACATAAAACAATAAAAACCAATTTAAAGCAAACAGTAAAATCAAACTTCAGTGCAAACACAAAGTCAACCTGCAAGTACAAGGAAAGTCATTTAGTGCTTTAAAACAAACTTCAGTGAGGAAAGAAAATAATAATTATCTTCTTGTCAGATGCTGTGGAGTGTTTCAGCGTTCACACAATTCTCCGTTTTGTTCACGTTAGAAATACAAGCTCTAACTTTTCATCAACTCTCTACTACTTTTCCAAATCTGGGGTCTTTACATGAGAAAGATGATTATTGAAGTCATATTGTTAGTGTCACTGCCTCTATTTAAAGCGCTCCTTGTTAGGACTCCTACTGTGGCGGCTTGGAAATCATCTGACTAATCACTTCTGGGACAAAGTTATTAATACGTTTAAAAGTCAGTTTTAGAATAGAAAAATGTCAAAACTGTAAAGATTCGACTTTTTCCTGTATTTTGCAGCAATGCCCCTTCACTGGCATCTTTTAATCTAAAGCTTTTTCTGCCTGTTTATATGATGACATCATAGATCTTGAACCCGATTGGCTGGTTTGTGTCCAGATAAAATGAAAGCCTGCAAATACAACTTAAACACACAAGATGCTGTGAGGCGAAATCCATTGAGATTCAATCTTACAAATGTTTAACTTTTGGTGCAGTTTCAGAAAAGTTGCTCACGTAACGTATCAATGTGAACAAAGTAAGTTTCAGGTCAAAATGTGCCGATCCAATAATCTGCTTTATGTGATATTAATGCGTTAATGTTGACGTCCCTCTGAATGATGCCTCTGGTTGAGGATCGTCTGGACGTTTTGGTCACTTGAAACATCCATTCCTGACGTGAACCTGATTTAGCTGGAATCAAACCCTGAGTGACGTGTTGCGATCCAGGAAGCTGCAGGTTTGATGACGTTTCTGAGGCCTGGCAGGTGAAAAAACTGCTTGAATCCAAGAGGAGGAAGTGATCCGAGCACAAAAACAGGGAACACACAAAAATCACGAGCGCAGAGAAAGATAGATTCTGTATTTCCACCAGCAAATACTGTTGATAATCTGACAGGGAGGTCGAGATGGAGAGAGAGAGCGAAGTAGGGAGAGAGAATTCGGCACGGCACAGGTGGGCTGAATGAAACTGATTAGGTGAATTGAATGGGCTCCTGAAAACATGAAAGAGGTTGAGGCTTAATTATTACACATTTTGTTTTCGGTCGCTGTTTTATCTGATGAAACAAGATGGTTTTAGTTCAGTGGGCGTCTTGGCTGCTCCTCTGGCTGATGCTCTCATTACCCGGCCAGTGGCTTCGGGTTTCAGGGTGTCGTACAGCCGCCGCTGCCAGATGATGATTGAAACGCTCTGCGCCTGCTTTTCAGAACCTGACCGAAGCTTCTCCACATCTTTCTGCTGTCTCATGATGTTTTGTTATTCATGTTGGTTTTTTTTTTACTTTGTATTTTTTTTCTGTTTCTCTGAAACTTACAGAGGAAATAATGTAGCCATTTGATTCAGTGTTGCTGTTAGAAACACTACCTTTCAGATTGCAAGACTTCTGAAGGATTCGACTTTTAAAACCCTTTCCTCTGACACGTCAATCTATTTTTACACCAATTTATTTAACCTTAGACATGTTGCAACAAATGTAATCCAGTTAAGAGTGAATCTCCTCCTGAAGTCACTGTAGTGACTAATTGCCATCTAAGCAGCTGAGTTCTCGCTGGTCATAGCGTCGTGTCTGAGTGTCCGCCGCTCTGTGCTTCTGACTCACATTGACTCAAAGTGAGATAACTGGCCATCCAAACACAATGGAGGCTTCAATCAGATTCCTCACAGCCTCAGTTCAGATCCGCTCTGAGCTGGTGTCATGGCCGCCGCTCCCCCAGCAGGGTCATTTCACCGAGATGCTTTTCACGGTAATTTGACAATCGACTGAGGCTATCGCTGGTCTGACGGGGGCTGGTTGGATATGCAGCATTAGATTGTCAAATTGTCAGAAGCGTTTCAGGAATACATCACGACTGCTGGGAGAAAGTGGCTGTGATGCCTCTGTACTGTGGGTTTAATGAGAGCTGCTTGTTCAGACGGAAGATGAGGATAAATGCCCTGAAGCGGCGCTGCTGGTACTTTCTGGCTCCACAAGCCGCATCTGTTTCTCAGCAACAGATGCGGCTTGTCTCATCCTCTAGTGAGGGCTTCATCTCGGCTGGAGATGAAGCCCTCACGGCGCGGCGTGAGGGATAATGGCGGGCAGATACTCTGAGATACTTTTGTACCTTTTGAAGTCATGTCGCCAAGAATTAGAATAGAGGATGGAAGACATCACAGAAACAAATCTAACACCTCTTCCATGTGAAAGTGGACGCAGCAGCGCCACGGTGGCCGTGGCGGCGCAGCGGCAGCAGCGCAGCGGCAGCAGCGCAGCGGCAGCAGCGCAGCGGCGGCGGCACCGCCGGGGCATGTTTGGGCTTCTGGGTGTCGTCCTCCAGCAGAGATTCCTGCAGCTCTGTCTGGCCTCGGCTCTCTGATTACTGGGACTGACAAGAACGTCCAGCTGCAGCCAGTCGAGTCTTTTGGTCTGGATCTGTCTGGATCCCGCCGTTCGCCTTATTCTCCCTCTCTGATCCTCACTCTGCTCACCTTCATCTTCCCACAGCTCTGTCTCTCCTCTCCTCCTTCCTAAATTCTACATTTATATTGACATTTATAGCACTTCCATCTGAATAACTTTTCTCCCTCCATGTTTTTTTTTCTTTCTACCCTTTATCTTCTTTAATGTCTCCTTTTCCACAATTCACTCCTCTTACCTTCTCTGTTATCTTCCTATATGTTTTCCTTTCTTCCTCCTCCTCGTCTTCCTCCTGTCATACATTCTTCTCCTCATTATATTTCTGGTTCCTTTTCCTCCAAATCTCTTAGATTTTTTATTCTAATGAAGACGGAGTTTCTTTTTTAAGGCATATGTGTATTATTAGAGCCTCTCAATGAGTCAGAATATTGTGGAAAAGCTAATTTATTCATCTATTTAATAGAAAAGGTGAAGCTCATATTTAGCAAACAGAGTGATATGTTTTCAGTTATTTGTTTCTATTCATTATAAAAGGGCAATATATGTATTTTCCAGGTACATAGCTCCATTTTGTGGCATAAATAAGTAAATATTTATTTCAATTGCTTTAAAATCCTGTAAACATCAAATATAGTTTTACTTCCTGATTTAACGCCTTGAAATTGGGCCTCTGTCTCTTTAAGAAACTCCTGCTCTTTCTGCTACTCCGCCTTCAGAACTTCATCACAGCATGGCTCCTCTGTTAGCCATTTAGCAACATTTTTACCAGCGTCGCTCTGAGAAGTAGCTTAGCAGTTCCACTAGATATTTGCTAATTGCTGCTCGCTAGTCTGAAGGAGCTAAGAGGGGGAGGAGTTGCGCCACGAAGGTCCATGGTGATTAAAGGATTTCTCAAACATGCATGAAAGAATCAAAGCAACACTCTGGAAATAACTTTACAACATGATGGAAAGCTGAAAAAACTGTACTGTCCCTTTAACAGAAATAAATTATGAAAATATTTTTAAATACAGAAAATGGCCTGGATGCTGACTTCACATAGTTGAAGCTGCTTATTCACAGAATGTTGTATCTGGAAAAATGTCAATAAGAAAGTTGAGAGGAAGGAAAAAATGTGGCAGAAGTCTTAAAGGAATGACGAAGCAAAGAGGTAGAGGGAGACTCAGTCGATGGGCTGGAGTCGGTACATTTTATAGCAGCTACATTAGCTGCATTTTATAACACATTTGGCTGACAGAGTCGTGCGTCCTTCCTGTGTCTGGAATCTTCTGTGTCTGTTAGTTTGCAGATGGTGAAGGTGAAGCCGCTTCTCTCTTTGTTGCTGAGATAAAAAGACACAGGCGGCGTTTCTGCGCCATCAGTTCTCCCTCTCAGGGAGTCAAGAGATCGATAAGAGCTTCACATTTGCCTCACATCTTTCAGAAAAGTGTCGGAGGGGAAGGTTATTACACTCCGCCTCAGTCTCCGAGACAGGCTTCAAAGAAATGTTGTGTCCAGCGAAGATTCATTTTCTGTCCAAACAGCAGCTCCAAGCAGCACTTCCCTGAGAAAAGGAGCAAAACGTCCGTCTGGAGTTTAGTGTTTACAGCTGGAGGGGGAAAATCAGCTTGATTTGGCTTTTTATGGAGTGCATTATTATCAACTGATTGGTAACCAGGTTTGATGAACACATTTCTTAGACAAAATGAAGAAAACCAGAAATTATGTTTTGTTTCTTGTAAATTTTTGACCATATGAACGTTTTTTCTAATTTAATCATGTGATATTGACTTATAAGCCCCTTCAGAAAAGCTGACTTCAAGTTTTATGTGTATTTATGGGAATGTTTGTGTCGCGATTTGACAACAGACAAACTTGACTGCAGACAAAACGCGACAGATTAGACAAGGACCCGACAAGGAACAAGAAACACTGAGACTAAATGAACTGAAAACGACACAGAAACCTAAATTAACACACAGAAAAACCTCACCGTTTGACCATTCGCGCAGAAAGGCATTTCTGAGGTCGGACACTGATGTTGGACGACTTGGACTGGCTCAGTCTCCACATTTATCTGGCCAAAGATGAAAAATCTCACTTTGTGACGTCACAAAACAAATCCAGAACGATGCTGTCGGTTCGATCCAGTAATTAGGATCAGGTCGAGTCGCTGACCTTGCAGCCGTCGCTTCTCCTGGATGATGACGTAACAATTGGATCTAGTAGATGATCTGTGATGAGACAGAAAGATTAGGGTGATGGAGAGGAGGCCTTCTAAGTTTACACCAGAGGATAAAAAGAAAACAAGAAAGTCATGCGAAAAGCTGATTGCAGTTCCTGATTCCTGTAATGATGATTATTAATTGAAAAGTGTATTAAAACTATTTATCATGAAGTTTATTTTAATCAAAATGTAAATCCAAAAGTTATCAAAGTGATTTTGTTTTCAGAGGTGGCTGAACAATTTCTATTTAAAACAAGTTGAATGAAAATAACTAATTAATTCTGTGCTTCATTATATGTAATTATGGTTAATAACTTGGCTTTATGTTGTCAGTTTAGCTCATCTATTCAACTCTAATAACACCTTCAGGTGAGAGTTTTCTGTTGTCCTCATTAAAACTCATCTTAGTTTTCTAAACTCTAAAACAGAGTCAGTTTCTATCAACAGTGGAAGTTATTAATGATTTCACAGCTGAAAAGACATTTATTATATATTTTAAAATGATTGCTGCAGCTTCTAGCCATGTCTTGATAACTAATAATAAATATGTTTGCATCCACAGCAGACTGTAAAGGCATCTGGAGATCCATATGGGGTGTTTGCAAATCGTATTATTTTTCCCCATTGGTCTAATTTTAGACTCCAAAACAGATTTTTGAGCCTCTTTGTTAGGATTTTTCTCCGTTTTCATAGAGAGTGGAGGATTGTCGACATCCTCCCTCCATGTTGCTCACAGACAGGATGAGGCGCGTTTTGCCCTCTGACCCTCCTCACTGCAGCGACCCGATGCTGATGGTCTCCAGTGGGGGGAGTGGGAGTTAACGACAGGAAGAAAGCCTGACGCTCCTCTTAAAGAGACAGAACGCCAATTTCAAGGCCTTAAATTGTGAAGCCAAATTTCTGTTAAGTCATGTTTGATATATATGCAACATTTTTATAACAACTGAAGGTAACAGTTACTGGATTGGGCTATAAAATAACATTAACCCTTTAATTAAATGTGAATTATAAAGAAGACCATAGAAATGCTAATGATGCTAAAAAACATGATTTCCAATTCTTTTGACTGACCTTTTACCCAAAGTCTTGATTTTTCTCCACATGTTGTTTCTGTGAAGATTCTCTCCACCTCCTCTGAGGTATAACTTTGACCCACATGCATGCAGATTTTATTAAAAGCAGAGGAAAAAAGTAGTAAAATAAATATTCAGTTTTATATTCTAAGCTGGAAACTTGTAACATATCACCGTGTTTTGTCCTTCTGTGTTTGCTCTGATTTGGTTTATGAAGTTAAAATCCTAAAGATTGTTGGGCAGGTGAGACTGATCTATTTGCTAATTTATTTTAATCTGTTTTTAGTTTATTTGACATGTTCAAATGTTATAGATTTAGTCCAGATAATATAAAAAGCAGAGAATTAGCCCTTTACGGTTGAAAGTCAGTTTTATATTGTTTAACAATTTTCAGAACCAACTGATGACCAGACAAATTCTGCTAGAGCCCAAATATTCACTGACTGTAATAAAATTAAATAAAATCACAATTCTGAGCTTGTCCTCCAAAACTCCCTCAGCTTTAAGTTTTGTTGCGATCGTCTTTGTGGTGCTGAAAGATTTTATATTTATCATTTGAAAGTCACTCTGACCTGCAGCCGGACTGCAAGCGACTATAAATACAGAGGAAATTACTCCAAAGAGACACAAACGGGCCATTAAAGCTGATATCCGGCGACTCTGTGTGTTTTCCGCTGGATGCATGTCGGCTTCAGTGACAGTAGAGTTTGCTGCACTGATTAGACCTTCAGCTCTTACCTGTTTCCCTTCTTATTGTTTGTGTGTTGGTGTTCTTCAACTGCTTGCATAAAAAGTGAGATTGAACGAATGTGGTGCACAGAGGGAATGAACTCTGCTGTAGCGGCGAGGAAGCAGTTTAGAAACTGCAGCATCAGCATTTCGGCCGATAGTGCTGATTGGTGGTACCGTTCAGATCTGGAGGAGCAGCTGACAGTAGAGCGTTCAGTTTAATCTGTGTCCTCCAGCCTTTTCTGCAGCCACATTCAGGAAAGTGGCCTCATCAGAAATGTGAAGTTTCTGGGGCAGAATGGATTTGCTGTTTGAAGCTGCAGCACTCGAGTCGATGAGGGACAGAAACTGCTCTGAGGACAGTCAGACGACTTAGTGAGAAATCGTCAGACCAGAGAAAATGTGAAGCGCAGAGCGGCGGCGGCGCTCTGGGAGGCGGAGAGCCAGATGTTGATTTATTCACAGACTTGATCGTTGCTCAATCATTTTTCTGCACAGCACGGCTGAACTGCGACCAGTCTGTCAACAAACGTCTCATCTCCATGTTTCCACTCGTTGCATAATATGACATCTCTGCAAATCTCAATATCAGAGAATCAATATGCTATCAACATGATCTGGTTCAGTTATTAGATTAATACACAACGTTTCCCTAAACAAAATCATGTAACTTTTCACATGATCTTGCAAAGCAAAAAGTTTTTTTCTCTACATAAATGCACAAACATCCAGCCGGGCGCTCAGCGGGGCGTTTGGAAGAGTTTGGTGTTCATGCAGACCAAAGATGGATATGCAAATGTTTGGATCAGGAAGGAGCCGGCGTGTGTCGGGAGGCGCCAGAGGGCAGAAGTGGTGGCGCGGGGGTGGGATGGGAGGGCAGATGTCACTGCGGCTTCACGCTGACTCATCACTCTGACTCTCTTCACTCTGACGGGTTGTGGGCTTGAAGGCCAGCCGGTGCAGAACCCTGGACTCCTTCACACACGTTTCCCCACCGGCTTTTACTCTGTTGCTCGTTACGTTTCCTGCTGGGATGAAACGGGAGATGAACAGAAACTGATCCGGTTTGTTGTGGGGAAGAAAAATCTCGGTGCACCGGTCCGTTTACATTCCAACCCTCAGCTATCTGGTGATGAGGATGAAGGTACAAGTTGGGCTGAAACAATTAATCTGATTAATCACGATGTCCCAGGATTAATCCTGTGCTAGATGCTAATTGCTGCTGGCTAGTCTGAAGGAGCTGAGTGAGGAGGGCTGCTCTGTGAGGCAGAGGCTTGGAAACTCTTCTTAGGAGGAGCTGAGTCTCGAGGGCGGAGCTAAGTCCAACCAGGCGTTTTGCAGCAGAATGGTTGCCATGGAGATAATAAAGTTATTCAAACATGCGTAACGAATCGAGGGAACAATCCGGGTTTGGTTTATATATGATTATAATGTGATGTAAAACTCAAAACAGGCAATTCTCATTCTGCCCCTTCAACTGGAGCAAACAAACTCAGAAAGAACAAAAACTATCGAGATTTTAACATAAGGTGAAAAAACAAGACTTTGACTGGAATTAAGTTCTGCCCAAAATTCATCAAGTGGCCATTTTAGCTTCGCCTGGTTCAAATTTTGCAAAACAAAAAATCTTCTATGAACTGCTTTTTCTATTTAATTATTTATTAGTTATTCCACAAATGGTTCTGCATGTATTGATATTAAGTCTTGCAGCTTTTCACATGTTGATGTTGGACGTTTCATGCTTTGTTTCTTGTCCTGAATTTTCCTCGTTCTCAAAAGCAGCACCAAATTCGTCTTAAGACGTTTTAAGTCAGTACTTTTGTCTGCAATTTCAGACGAGGGTCCAGCCGCTGTTGTTCAGATGATCTCAGTTTATTTTCCTCCTCCAGCAGCCATGAACCCTGATAACAGGACACAGTGATGGGCTGTTTATTGCTCCAGCGGCGGCTCAGGGCTGTGATTACAGGTCGGCTCACAGACTCCACCGATCGGGCGATGAAACGGGCCGGTGACACGGAGGCTGTTTGTGTAAATAACTGAAATATTTTCTAACTCTCCCTCCTGCCGCTGCATTTCCAGGTGAACGAGATTTACCACGACGAGTCGCTGGGGGTCCACATCAACGTGGTTCTGGTCCGGATGATCATGCTGGGTTACGCCAAGGTGAGTCTGAAAATCCACCAGTAGGAATCGTTTTCACACAGAAGGACAATATTCCCTTTAGTTTGTTCATATGCGACGTTCTAAACACATTTACAGACTTTAATCCTGTTAGAGCTACTAATTACATTTACTTTTGTTTTTTTTTTTTTGGAAAAATTTACTTTTAGGAGTATTTTTACTGCGCTTTACTCTTTACTTTTTTTGGGGTAGTTTTATGATAAAGTATTGTTACATTTATTTGAGTAAATTTCTGGATTTTCTTCCCATTGAATGAAAAACAAACATGTTTTCACCAAACTTTTACCAGACCTGCAGGTTTTGGAAAAAAATCTGCTTTTGCCTGATCTTATTTGTATGAATTGTTTTATATTGTTATATAGGTAATAATGCAGTCACTGACATTCTCAACATAAATCATCATTAGAATCAGATTTTGGTCCATTGAATGATAACAATATTTCACTAAATGCAAGAGTCATCCACTTAACATTTAATATTTCTTGTAATATTCAAACCGACTGGTGAAAAAGATTCAACTTGAAGTCCTGACAGCCAGGAGCTTTGATATTCACATGAATCCCACGGAGAGATTTAATTAGCTCTGTCTGGGATGATTTAGTGCAGATTGTATTGAATTAGTAGAAAAACAAAAGTATCTGAAAGTAGAAATAATAGGATTAAACAGAAATCAGTAAAAAGTAAAATAATAAGGCTTAAAGTGAATGTGCTTGGGTTTTATTTAATATTCGGCCATTTCTGGGGTAAATATACAGATAATTAAAACTAATTAAAACAAACAGCCAGTCTGAGATTTCCCAGTAAAATCTCCCAGAGACAAAAGAGGAGACAGAAAGAGTCGATGGATCTGGGAAAAACCTCAAGTTTTTTCTCCCAAAGCAGAAAAACCACAAAAGATTCATGTGAACTAATGGAGGTCATGCAGTTCAATGCCTGTGGAAGATTTAACGTCCAAATAAATCATTTATTTTTCAGCTTTTTTGTCAAGCATTGAGCCCCATATTTTTATAAATAACTGCTTAATGATTTTGTTAATTCTTCATATTCAGAGCAGAGGTTATGTCGCGCTGTGTGTGGGAGACCATTTGTTAATGGACTTTAGCGCCTTATATCAGTAATTAGCATCGTTATGCTGGCCTGCATCACAAAAAAACACAGTTTGCTCAGAGGAAACCTGAATTTTACACACTCTGTACAAACATGAATGACCTTTTCTCTTTCTCTGTGTGAGGTCAGGTAGGATTCCTGCAATGATTTATTTTTGCATTGTCAAAATAATTAGGAAGAGGGGCTGTTGCTGCGTTTTTATTACTGTCTTTAAATCCAGACGAGAAGCGTAGAAATATGTATTCCATGTTGGAATCGTGTTAAACGTTTCCACAAACAGCTTCCTGGATTTTGAACCCATTCCTCCTGATGAAACTGGCATAAATATCAGCATGATTCAGTTTTTTTCTCTTGGAATAAAATGTGTGATTTTCTTCCTGATCATTGACGTTTTTGTAGTTTTTGGAAGTTTGTTCCAGATTTATGGAATGATGTGAATGTCAGATTTACAGGCAGAGATCCTCAGCACCACATTATTAAAAAGCCCAAATTATGATTTACCTGTCTGTATTAAAATCAGATATTCACATTTTATGTGTCTTCAAATCAAACAAAGATAAAGTAAAATAATTCTTACTAGTGACTTATTTCCCTTTAGACTCTGTGCAGAGTTTGTTACTTTGTGTCCTCAAGGAAAATGAACCCGTCATGTTGTGCTGCTGCCTGAGAGGAAATAACAAGACACAGTGATGGGCTGTTTATTGCTGAGCTCTTTTCCCTTTTCCTCGTCTGCCAGTCCATCAGCCTCATCGAGAGAGGAAACCCATCACGGAGTCTGGAGAACGTTTGCCGCTGGGCGTTTGTGCAGCAGAAAGGCGATCCTGATCACGCCGAACATCACGACCACGCCATCTTCCTCACGCGCCAAGGCTTCGGCCCCACCGGCATGCAGGGTAAGGCCGGGGCCCGAGGGGGCCAAAGGGGGCCCGCTTCTAGTTCCAGTGTTTTCAATCTTATTTATGAGTTATCTTTAATTTAACACACTGCATTGGAATATATATGTCCATATTTTGCAGAAATATTTGTATTTTTGTTGAACATATGAACTCTTAGTTGATCTGATCAAATTGTCTGAGAAACCAAATTCTCTTTATCTGTGAGCGATAACCATCACAGTTGAATTATTTCATTCCAAAAGGCCGGCCTCAGTGAATCCATGATGTTTTGACTCCAAGTGAGAAACATGCAACTTTTTAAAATGATTTTTTTAGAAGCCTGACTTGTTTTTTACTTTGAAAAACATCATTATTTTCTCTTTTCCTTCATTGCTGTCAGAAACAGACACACACTGAAAATGACAAAATCTGAAAATCAGAGCTTCTGAGAGACACAAACACTGACATAAACAGATTTATCCTGGTGAGTTTAATATAGGATAATCCTGCTGGGTGTGTGCAACTATTTCATCATTTCTTTGTTAAAATAAAAAAAGCCGTTAAAATGAAAATGCATCTTATTTTTTAAATCATACTGTGGGAAACGAGCTGCTCTGCATGAGGCAGAGCAAATTCCTCTTCTTGCTAAACAACTCGCTTCTTTTTACTTCCACAACCTTGACGGCGAAGCCAGATGCTCTTAAAAGCAAGACTCTTATAAAGCAAAGGGTTTTATTCGGATACTTATATAATTGAAGGACTAATTAAAACAAAAAAAGTTTTGTTCAAACTTGATTTCTAATCCAAAATGTCCAAAGTTTTTAGAGACAAAGTAAAGTCATCAGATGATAAAATGCAGTTACTTTTGTTTCATCATGTTGCCACTTTGTTCTCAAATTTACTGATTGCCAACAAACAAAATTTAATGCAATTATTCTGGCAATTGAAAGCAGCCATGTTTTATCCACCAGAAGCTCATCTTCCAATCATCCTGAGAATAATGATGATGTCTGCTGCTCAGATGACGATTCACTGCGTCGCTTCTGCAAAGAAACAGAACAAACAGCCGTTTCTTCACAACAAAATCTATATCTAATTTTCACTGCAAAGAAGGTAAACACTGCAATCTAACCAATCAATGCAGATGAAGACGATGTCTGGAAGAAATTACCTTTAAATGAAGTCGGTTCTGACTTTGGAAACTAAAACAACTTATTTAGATGGAAGTTGGATTCAAATCAACTGTTTCATTTGAGCAGGAGGAACTTTTGCTATAAATCCCTCAATTTTTAAAGTTTGTATTCAACCGAAGCAACACTTGTTTCTTATTTTTCCACACCAGCATATTTCACTAAAGCTTCTGGTTTCACGGCGTTTCGGTCTGAAGCGACTCGGCGCTCTGAGGACATGCAGAATTTCAAGACAAAAGCCTTAAATGTAATTGGTTTGTGAAGTTCAGATTTGTGAAAACTCTCCCACATATTGACAAATCTTACATGCAGATTGTTTTCTTTTCATCAGCCTCTACTGCTGGATGATTTTGATTCCTTTTTAATTATATAGGAGATTCCAGATAGAACAATCCTCTTAGATTGCTTTTTTCCATCTGTGTCTTTATATAGTCTGCTTTTCCACTGTCAGGATCCTGACAAATTTAGCTTTTTGTGACAGAAACACAGAAAACGGCACCGACTCCCAGAAGCATCCATTCTGTCATAACATTGGATTAACCATGAGTTATATGGCTGGAAAATGACAGATTATGTAAAAAATAGACAGATTATCTCATCTCTTCAGTTATTTTTAAACTGTAGGTTCACTTCTACATTATAAAAAAGTAAAAACCTCAATTAAATACTAATAACAGATGGAAAGTCTGAGGCAAATCCAGCTATAGAGGAATTTATGTGGTGGAAAAATGGCTTATTTTTATATTTCATTTAATAAACATATGTAAAGAAATGTTTATATACAATATCCCTGATCATTAATAAAGTACAATAATGACGTGACAAATGTAGAAAGTGCTGAGTAATTACATAAATGTCAGGTTCTGTGTTTTTCTGTGTTTAATTCCGAGTTTCTGTGTCCTGAGTCTCCTCGTTGTCCTGTCTTCCCCTTGATTGTTCCCAGGTGTGTCTTGTTCTCCTGATTACCCTCAGTGTATTTAGTCCCTCCTGTGTCCTTTGTTCCTCCTCGGGTCCTTGTCAGATTGTCGTTGTTGTTAGTCGTCGTTCTTTTGTCTTTGTTAACCGCCTGTATGACTAGATGCTACCGGTGTGAGCCCTGGCTTCTGCTCAGCCGTGCTGCCTAGCCGCGGACTACTTTGTTGACGTTGTGGACTATTTTCATTAAATATTTCATCATTCACCATATCTGGGTCTCCAGCGTGCTGCCTCACCACCTCACTACTCACCATTTCATGACAATAAACATGATATCATATGTTGCAGCTCATGCTGAAAAATCTCTTCATGTTTCTGAAGTTCATGTTTTATTGTTATTTTGGACCTTTTTGTTTTTCTGTGGGGTTTGAGTTCGTGCCTCAATAATAGTGTAAATATTTTCCATGTTTGAATCTGAGGTAAGTTTGCAAGCAGAGAAAACCAGCAGCAGGGAGATGAAGACAAACCTGCAGGGTGAAGAGAGACAAATCCACAGAAAAAAACGTTTCTGTTCTCCCAGTTCAACATCCGGTTGGTTCAACATCCGGTTGGTTCAACATCAGCCATTTTGACTGTTTGACTGCAGATTAACTCCAGTCCACCATCTTGGTTTGGGCGCACAGCTTCCATCTCGTCTTTTGTGGTTTTCCTTTTCGTTCCTGTCCATCCTTCTCTAATTCATCCACTGTATGACAGACGCTCGTCTCTTGGTCCTCTGGCTGCTCCTCGGGTTTATATTCTGCTATCTTTGTGCCTCTGGGGGCCATTTTGCTGATCCGTGCTGATTCGTTCTGGGTTGTTGAAGCTCTTGGAGATCTGCCGATCCTTTCTTCTTCACACTTTGCAGGATTTTAGAGAAATGTTGAAAGCTCAGTGTGAGACGCCTTCATGCTGAGAGGTGAGAGTTTTAGCTTGATCCACTACAAAAAAACACTTTGAACTACTTCACTGAATCTTCACTTTTTTTTTCTTTCATGTCTAAAACCAGGACATGCAGGCATTACCGTCCGAATAATATGCCTTTCATAGCAGCACAAGCTTTTATCCCTCTCTTTCATCTCTGCAAATGACAGCATCCTGTTTAAATGAGGATTTATTAGCTTCCCTCTGCCTTCACTGTTGCCGCCACACATTCAGAAAAACGGTGTCCTTTGGTACCCGGCGAGTGACGGATCTGGTTCCCACTGAGCAAAAGAGAAATGAAACATGAGTGACATCTGCAGCCTCATATCCAGGCTTCAGCTGTTTTTCCTTTTTGTTTCTTGTAACAATTTTCTGTTAGCAAAACATTCAGTTTTTGGCTGAATCTGTTCTTCTGCCTCTGTTGACCCTTTAATGTTCTTACCAGCATTTCACTGAGCTGCAGCTCCTACAATGAGATCAGATACACCAGGTGTTTGCTAATTGTTGCTGGCTAGTCTGAAGGAGCTGAGCAGGGGAGGATCTGCGTCTCAAAGGCGGAGACGCAGCTCCCAAACATCCATGAAAGAATTAAAGCAACACTCCAGGTTTGTTTTTGAAGAGAGAATAGAATAAAAACCTGGTGGGTGATTGAAAAGTTTTAAAGGAATTTATTACAATTTTAGTTAAATCCAGGTTAAACTACTTTTTCATAGTTTAGTAAATGAAAAGACAAATTTTAAAGGTTGTCATTCTCAGAACATCCAGACTTTAGCTCTCTGTAACTTTCATCTTCAGAACAAAATGAGATTTGTTCTGCAGGCTGGAGCAGATTTTTAGTTTTTATTTCTTAGCCCATGTTTCCACCTTCTGTATTACATCAATTAAAGCTAAAAATCAATGGGGAGAAACAAACCAGCAGCTTCTTCCTCGTGGCTGATATCAATCAAATCACAATCCTCGCTTTAGTCCGCTTTGATTTCTTCAAGGTCATTAAGATGTGATTGGTTTTGTAGCTTCCTGTAGACGCTACAGGTCCAAACAGAATTAGTTCAGGGGTGTCTGGAGACAAATCATCGAACTGTCAGGACTTTATCGTCTTCCCTTGAGCCGCGGTTAGACTTTGACAAGTTTTGAGCCTCGTTGGAAGCAAAATATCATTAAGCTCCTCTGTTTCTGTGTGTGACATGTTTTGAAATTGAATCATTGACACAGGCTGACATAAACAGAACAATTTACCAAATTTAAGCCCACTGACGGTGAACGAACAACAGGAATTTAATGGGAAACATGGAGAGGAAGAACGTTTTGTGCTTTTCTAAAGTATCAAGTGGAGAAAAAGTGAAAACAATCAAGTGCAAACCTCCTAGCATGAGGCTAGAAGCTGAATGTTGGATAGCTTGACATTTTATTAAAACATGAAACCTATTACTTTTTCATCTAGCAGATAAATAACATTTTTTATTTTTTACACATTTTCCTTCTAGTTTTGTTTGGGGTTGTAGCTTTTGATATTTATATGCAGTTGTGACTGAAGGATCACAAGGTAGTTATGAAAGCTGCCAAAAGTTGCCAAAGAGTTAAATTACACACCTGATGGTTCAACAATCTGATGGAGCACATCTACTCTTCTCAGAGATGAATGTTTTCTGTGCAATATTTCCTAGACAGCTAGTGTCTCTAAAAGCTGAAGATTTATTGGGTAATTAGGAGAAATTTTGCATGAGAGGCGGAGCTAAAGACCTATCAAACCGGCTCCATGCCCAGGTTTTTAAAAGCACTCTGCAGCATACTTAGTCTAGCTGTAGTTTATCATAACCACATGTGGTGAACAAGGAAACCCACATTTTTATATGCAGAATCTGTATTCAGAAAGATATTTCACTTTAAGCCCTAATTCAGAAAACTAGCAACTTTGATGTGATGCATAGACATATACAGCTTTCCCCAAACAGCTGTATGTCAACTACAGCTTACTTACTTCATTTAGGCAAATCATACAATGATTGTGTAAAAACTCACAAAAAGTGAATGGAAGTAGTTGAAAGTCCCCATTTTCTTATCTTATATGTTTTATCCAGTGAATGTTTAGCTGCATTATATTTATCACTCCAACTCTATAAATCCATCTACTGCTATTTATTTATTATTTTGTAAATAGTTAACCCAAAAACACATTTAAAAATAACTTTACACATGTGATGTTTGATAGAAAAGATGTTCATTTCACATAAACACTGGAGAAAATCAACTTTGGAAAAATTGAATTAATTATTTTAGGAAAGCAACATGGAGGCATCACTAACACATTTTCTCAAACTTTATGCTCACAAATTACATTTGCTGTCATCTTTCTGGTCTGAATCTTTTGTTTTTGTTTTTTAACAGCTGTGGAGAAATTGCCATTTTTCCCCAGATGCCACAAACAGCAAGTTAGAGGGAAGAAACTGAAACAAGTGAAGCCAGAAATATTTATAAAAATAAACTAACAAGCCAGTCGGGTCATTCTGTGAAGTGGACACAAGATTTTATGAAAAAGAGAAAATTAATTCTCACACTGACTACTTATAAAGGTCGAATTAAAGTAAAATTAGAGCTGGCTCTGAGAACAAAATGCTGCAGGGACACTCGGTGACCTGAATTACATCAAACAAAGATGCAATTGCTGTTTTGAATACCTGATATTAAATAAAACATTTCACACAGTTCATTTGTAATTGCAAATTTGTCTTTGCAAGGTTTCCTTGGCTTCTAAAGCTATATTTTCTTAAGGCTTTAACGTTTCAGCTCTCATTGGATCCAGTACTTTTGGGCTGTACACAGATTGTCTCCATAGGCGTAAATCCCAGGGGGGTCTGAGGGGCCCGGACCCCCCAATCTTGGAATAGTCTAGAATTGTCTCCCCACCCTCCTCCTAAAAAATCATTTTAACTTTTGCATTTAAATAATGAAAAGACAAAAGAAACAAAAAAAAAAAAACACAAAATAAATCTGCCATTTATCTCAGAATAAAATATGTGTGAAGTGAGGAGTTAGCTGTTAGCTTTTAGCTGTAGCTCTGCAGCACAAACATAAAACCCTCCAGTAAATAAATACTAACAGCAAAAGACACATAAACCTTATATTTACTTTCACTGCTCAGTGGGAAGAAACACATTGACAATAAAAATCAGACTGCAGTTTATTTTACTACTTTGAATCATGATAAACTGCCTCATTAGCTAAACTGCTGCACTGCTTTCAATGGCTGAAGCTTTTTTACTAAAGGTAGCAAACATCTCATTAATATTTAACTCTTTGAGTTTTAGTTAATTAGAAGAGTTTGAAACTGGAGGGAGGATAGAAAAAACACAGTTATTATTTCTCACTGTTTTCAACGTAGAGCCTTTAAAACCACAAAATAAAATCTGAACATTTTTCTAAATGTGCTTTAAATGTTACGTTTAAGTTATGATTCTCCCCAGATATTCATTTCTATCTACTCTTTAGTTCTCAGCAGCCCAGGACATGCCAAAACTAAAAAAGGCTTAAAAGTTATAATTTAAACAGGCCATGACTTGTATTGGGAGCCATTTCAATAAATCGATGTTTATGAGGAACTTTATGAAGAGCAGTTACTCATTAAAGCTTTTCTATTTAGAACCTTAAATGTTTGTAAAGTTGTAGCAGAGATTAAATCAGTCAGACTGAACATTTGACATGTTTAATTTTTCTGCAGGCTGTTTAGTGAGAATAAAACATGTTCGATGTGCATTACTACGCGCTTTTTGTCCTGCAGCCTGAAGGTGGTTTAAAAAGTTTTTAAGCCACATTTTTGCTCTTAAGTTGCTCTTAAGAAATGTTCCTGTTGATGGTCCCCCAGTAATGAGATGGGATTTACGCCTTTGCTTTTCTGCTGATAAATGTTTTGCAATAATCCTTCTGGATTTGAAATGATCTGCTGTTGCTGTATTGGGGCCAAGCTGCAAACAAACTGCTACTTTTACAGAGCTGATTTTAGCAGCACATGGCCAAAAAAGGACAGTCAATTGTCAAACATTTCACAAAGAAAAAACAGAACAATGCTCATGAAGTGAACCACAGACAGGGATTATTGAAAAAGACTAAAAGCCTGGCGCTGTCTGAAAACATCAGAATGGGAAGATGACAGCTTGAAGTTTCTCTGCAATAAAACTGCCAAGAGTCTCCTAGAAGAAGCATAAAAGCAGAAGAGTCTGAATGTTGTGATGGAGAGTTAAAAGCAGAAAGACATTCAAAAGCACTTCAGGCTGATGTGAACCAAGCCGAAGTTGTGTTTTCTAGTCCTATCAAACACTGAAAAGGACCAGAAGAGATGAAAACACTGAAACAAACACGACGGGAAGAAAAATGGAAAATACAAAGAGACACAAGCAAAATCACTTAACTGGAGAGATTTTCTAAAGCTGCCTTTGGAACAGAGGATAGACGGTAATTCACTTCAGTAATTAAACTAAAACACTGTGAAGGCCTCAAAAAGTAAAATACCTTCCAGAGAAGTTCAGGATTCATATGAACGTCCT
Source organism: Poeciliopsis prolifica (assembly GCF_027474105.1). Lineage (NCBI taxonomy): Eukaryota > Metazoa > Chordata > Actinopteri > Cyprinodontiformes > Poeciliidae > Poeciliopsis > Poeciliopsis prolifica. The sequence goes on along the minus strand of NW_026562389.1, from coordinate 10,482,254 downwards.
TTTGGCAAAAATGACTTTAAAAGCCCTGAGAATGAAGGAAAAGAAAAAACACTAAAAGCACATAAACTATTTCTTCTAACTACTTGATAACACAGATTTTTGTTTTTTTAGAACCTTTCAAAATGAGGAAAGTAAAAATGTAGTGTTTCTGCAGGGTCGTAGTTACCAAACTATTATTTTTCTGATTGCTTTATTTTATTTGTATCCAAATTGGTGCCAAATTCACATCCTCATCACAGAGCTGCAGTTTGTTCAAAGTTTTCATGACAACATGGATGGAGGGAGCCTGAACTCGGCTGCTGTTCGCAGACTTTCTTCATCTCAAACACCAAAACTGAAAACGTCTGTGCAGCTCTGAACGCTTTTCACATTCAGCAGGAAAAAAGACAGACGCCACGCAAACCCAGCAGAACCAGCGACGTCCAATAAAACTTTAGACGTTGTCCAGTGTTTCCTAACAGAAAAACAAACTGGAGATTTTTCTTTTTTGCTCATTTATTGTGTTGAACTTCTCTCAGATATTTTCCAGGCTGCTGTTTCTCCCTCAGATCCAAATTGAAACTCTGCTGGCAGTGAAAACGTTTCACACCGAACCGGACCTGACCTCGCGCCTCTGCCGGCCAGTTTAGTTGTGAATTATTTTCAGGTTCTTTTATTCATTTATAGGACTCTGTGCTTCATTTTCTCTCTCTGAACTGATGCAGCGACTCGCTGACCTTCTGTCAGCAGGTCAGAAGGATTTAAACGTGTGAAGCTCTGGGGTGAGAAGTGGAGGATTGGAAACGTTTTCCAGTGAAGATCAGGCAGCGTCCATCGCTAACTGCTTAGATTCTCTCTTTTATCTCTTAACCAAGTTTTTATTGTTTTAATTGTGGAAATTTGTTTCTTCTGTCTCCAGATATTTCTGTTTTCTGTTTGTTTGAAAATGATCTTACTGCAAAACACAACTTCCTCACTGCTTTGGTAGAGATTTCTAAATAAGTTTTGTCTGGAGAAATTTATCTCATTTATTTATCATTTATCGTCGTTTGTGTCAAAGTTTTATCACTAATAATTAACCGTGAAACAAAAACTTAGTTTATGTTTTAACATCTACCTGAAAGACGTCATAACTTTGAGAAAGTCACATGTTTTGTGACGGAGTTCGGTTTTCCGGTCTGGATGTTTCTAATTCCTCGCTGAACTTCTGTCCAGGTTACGCTCCGGTCACAGGGATGTGCCACCCGGTCCGGAGTTGCACCCTCAACCACGAAGACGGCTTCTCGTCTGCGTTTGTCGTGGCCCACGAGACCGGACATGTGTGAGTTCACGCTGGCGTTTCCGTATTTCCGGGCGCTCCTGAACGCAGCAACGTGATCAGGGCTTCATCTGATTGGCTGACAGTTTAATTCATCAAACTGCTTTGGAAATGGAAAAGTTTCCGACCAGAAAAAGAACAAAGGAGCTGAAAAAAACATAAGATGTCATTTATTCTAAATTAATATAGTAATTATTAAATATTGACTGGATTTGCAGTTTGGGAATCCCTTGTCTGAGTCATTGCAGATCTGAAATGTAGAAAGTGTTACGCAGGTTTTTCTTCTAGAAAGGCTGAAAATAATCGACAGTTTTCTGAGCAGAAAAAACAAAATTTCTGTTACTTTTTTTGAAAAGTAAATAACCAGGTTTGATAAATGTACTGAAAGCAGATCAAACCTGATCCAGGTGGTCATAATGTTCTGCCTGTCTGTACTGAAACTGAAACAACCCCATAAATGAACATAACAGATGAAAATGGCGGCAGAACAGTTTAATAACCGCTGAATAATCCTCAGGATCACAACTTGAAATAAATGTGAGAATCATTGATAACATTTATTCAATCACATTTACTTTAGTAACTTTTTTGAAAACAATTATTTTTACTTGAGTATTTTTATTATGAAGTATTTCTACTCTTACTGGATTAAATCTGGATTTTCTGCCCAAACACCTGCAGCTTCTGTTCAACTTTCATAAGTTTTTTATTGAAAGAAACTAATTTGGAAAAATGTTCTTGACTTTATTTTGTTACTTATGAGTTTTTGTCATTTTTGTCCTGAAAATGACAAAATTTGCACTTTACATTTTGGTCTGTCTGATGATGTCATTCTTTCCTATCAAATGACTCATCATTTGATCAGTTACTCAGTTCTTGAGCAGATTTTCTACCAAACACTTTTTTACTCTCGAATCATTTCCTGGACAGAAACTTTTTACTTTTACTTGAGTTAAGTTGAAGTAGCGCTGCTCGTTCTGGAGTTTTTGGGTTTTTCTGCTGAACGGTGATGATCAAAGAATCAGTTGCAACTGAAAGCATTTGATCCGCTCAGCCGGTCCAGCTGGATGCAGAGCTGAGCATGTGGATGTCAGGATTTAGGAGATAACAGATTGTAATCTGGATTAGGACGTCCCAGGTGTTTCGGTTCAGCAGATCCTAACGCCGTCGGCTGCGACGATGCTTCGTCCCGCCGCTTGATTGATTTTCTAGTGTTTCATTTTTTGTTTATTTGCTTTAATTTAAATGTGACGGTAATAACCAGTGAGTTTCTCCTCAAAAACAAACTATTTAAAATGAGTTAAATCCAGTTAAAGATTTTTAAAGTCAGTTCTCATTTTTGTTGGTAGGAAGAAGCTAATAGTGACTTTGAATGTTGTATTTAAAAATATTACATAAATGAAAAGAATTCACAATAAAATCATTTCACAAATTTTATCTAAAAGAAGTGAAACTAAATTGTGGCCCAATCAACTGGCTGGTTTCGTCCCTCAGTGAAAAACACGATTTTCAGCAGATTGTCCCCAAACCGTTGATCTTTCTTACTTTACAGCTCGTAAAACATGGATTTTATCCTCTGGTCAGTTATAAAACCAGTCAGACTTTTATCAGACGTCACCAGGAAAAACTGGATGATCCTGACGGTGATTTCAGCGAGGAGAACTCAGGCAGCAGCTGCTGGGCGTGAATCATCCTCCAGACTCTGTCCGCTGACCTTCACACGTCCTTGAACCCTCTGGAAATAGAAAACAGTGAATTGCTTGAGGAGCCTTTGCATGGCTGTAAATGCCAGCTCCTCCTGTTTGCATTTCCTGGCCACAGTTTCGTATTGATTGCTGGTGTTGCCAGGTGATGCTTTATGTATGGTCCTCTGGATTAAATGTGAGCAACCAGACTTTCTTAGTATCATTAAGTCATTTTGAGCAGCAATTTAAAGGTTTCTGTCTCTTTTCTTTAACATTGTCACATTAACTCTCAAGAAAAGTTTTGCTTTTGCTTCTTGGAGAAGCAGCTTTTTGTTTTTATTCTCAACTGATCTGGAAGTTTGTTCCAGATTAGAAAACAGCTGAAAAAACAAGTGAAAAAAGAGAAAGAAAGAACAAAAACTGCTTTATATTGCTTTATACTTTTTAAGTCTTTAGTGTGAAGAAGAACTGAAGATGCAATTAATCTGAAGTTGTTTTTATGCTTTTAGGAGGACGTCGCATCAGTTTTACTGCTTTTTCTTTTCCGTTGTATTTGGTGCTTCTGCTGCTGATGGTTGTATTGTTACCTATGTCTGATGTTAAAATATGATTTTTAAAAAAAAGATTAAATAAATGCGAAGAAAATGGAAGCTGGAAGGACGACATGAGGAAACAGAAATGATCAGCTGTGAAGGTTTATCTTATGCCACTGGTTTATTCCTCTAGTTTATGTTTTAGAAACCAAACAAATGAATGATTCTTCAGAAAATTATCATAAACTGCAAAGAAAGAGTAAAACAAAGTCCAGAGAGAAACACTTTTAGACCTTCAGAAAGTCTGAAAAACAACCAAACAGTTCAAAAAGATTTTAATGAATTTCTGTCACATTTTAAGCAAATTAGAAACACTTTCACACCGCTGGAGCACAGATTCTTTGATTTCTGATTTGTTCTCATGTAGTCAGGCGTGTTCAGCGAGCTGCATTAGTGAGGAACATGTGGGATGGTTCATGCAGAGGGTCAGAAAAAGCGTTTTGGGACATGTTGTCAGATTTCGTGTGGGTAAATGAGTCGTCCTGCTTTCAACACTCAGAGGATGAAACTCAGAAACCGTTTCAATCAACAAGCTCCAACATTTAGGAGGTTCATTTCACCGCACGTCTAAAATGTCATCCATCAGAGGTGGAGAGTTTTTATTTTGCCTCAGGTTGTTATTATTCTGTCATTTATTAATCAGCAGTTTAATCTAAGTCGCTATTTTTAATAGTACTTATTAAAGAAGGAAATGAAAAGATTAAGTAATTATTCATTTGAGCCAAAAAGCTACATAAAAGCATCAGTCATTAAAGTTCATGTATGATTATATAATTAGATGAAATTCTCTTAGGGTGTTATTTCTATCTATTCCTGCAGGTTGTACCAACACGACGGCTTTCATTTATTCAAATTTAGCACTTAATAAAATGTTCTATCCTGGGAAAAACCTCCAACCAGGTTTAAAAAGGCCTGGCAGTGAACTGGATATAATCTCTACCAGTAGATTTTGGTCAGAAATTCCCAATAATAACCAATAATTACAGAGAATTTATTTTTCTTTGCGGTAGGAGAGGACTGCTACGGAAGCTGAGAGCGGACATTTTCCACATCTACTTTTTACTGATGGGTTTTCTTGAGTTGGATTTAGACATTTTGAAAAAAACTGGATATTTGTCATGTGAAGAAAATCTGAAAAATGGGGAAAAACAAAAATAAAACCAGTTCACTCTGTCCTTGACTGGATCACACCAAATTCAGAGAAATCTGTTTTTTAAAATTATTTTTATTGCTGCTTCTCTTTCTTCTCTCTTCACTGGGATTATTTTGCACCTCGACCTTAAATAACTTGCTGTGGGAGGATTTCTTTAATCGCTTGTTCAGAAGGTGACTCTGAAACCAATGCTAACATTAACAGCGTTTCAGTTCGTCGCTTTGCGGTGAAAAGATTTATGTCGGATGAACAAACTGCAGTTCATTTCTGCAGCAGGACAGATGAGCTGAATATGGGATCATTTCTCACCCAAACTTTGGTTTTGTTGTAATTAAAGCTGCAGTGCCTGCAAACCTCATAATGCTGATTATAAGTTAAAAACACAAACATTTGGTGTCCAGATGACATCAGTCACAGAAAAACTCAGATTTCTACCCATTTAGTGTTTTTTCAGTAACTGAATTGTGGAATGCAGGAGCAACTTTCAGTCTCTGCCTGTGTTGCATTTTCAGAAAGGTTTTGAAAGGTCTTTGAAAAGACCGAACTTGCTGATCGAGGGATAAATTGTCTGCTGTGGTAATAATAGATTTAAATGTCAGTTTACTTATGAAAAGGTTGGATGGCCTCAGTCCCTCAGGTAGAGTTTCTTATCTAATATGTCAACCCTACTTCACTTTAGCTCTTGACCAGACAAATCAAGACGTGGTTCCATCCTGGATGGAGAAATGTGCAGATTCTTCACTGTTTTTTGGTTTAATTGATGAGAAATCTGTCCAGCAGAAACTGGAGATCAGGCTGAAATCCGGGAGAAAATCCCCCAGAATCCCTTTGGATCTATGATAAAAGTTGCTTTTGATTCTTAACTGGAATGTTTCATAATTGGTTACTATATCCATTTTGAACTGCCTTGCTGCTGAAATGTGCTAAACAAATAAACTTGACTTTACATTTGCAACCAAAACGATTAAATAAAAGAACTAAAACCGATCAACTCCTCTTTAACAGCCTACTGATTGGAAGCAAAATAAAGACAACTTTGCTCTTTTACACGGTTTAAAATGGAGTCGACACGAAACTTTGTCACAAATTTCACATTTCCTGAAAAGTCTCAATCTCCCCCGAATCAAATCATGAGATTCAGACTCTCATCTCCCATCGTCTCGCCCTGAGGCGGTGGAGCAAAAGCTGTTTGCTGTGAATCTCATCTCCCTGTGTGACCTTGTCCGGCTGCAGGCTGGGCATGGAGCACGACGGCCAGGGAAACCGCTGCGGGGACGAGACGGCGATGGGCAGCGTCATGGCGCCGCTGGTGCAGGCGGCCTTCCATCGGTACCACTGGTCCATGTGCAGCGGACAGGAGCTGAAGAGATACATCCAGTGAGTTCATCTTTCTGCTCCGTTTCATAAATAGGTGAAGAGAAGGAAACTTTCCCAGAGCTTCTCCTATGATGCACACTTCTCCTTCGGCTCTTTCAGATTCATAAATATTTCTACTATATAAGTTCATCTATCTCATGAATTTTATCACAAAGATGAAACATATTTGATAGATGAACCAACCTCAGTTATGCTCCACCGTAAATAAATAGACAGTAGGACAAAACCTGAATGTAAATGTTGCGTTATCTTTTTAAATGTCAGCTTGCATCCAAACCTGAACAGTTTCTGTTTATCTTTCATCGTCGTTCATAATTTAAAATAGGAACCAGAATCCTGGCATCTGCTCTTGAATAAAAATAAACTGGCTGTTGAGGCTGAGACGTTTCTGGTCTCTGCTCGATTCATTTGTCTCACTCCTAAAACACAACAGCAGATAACAGTAGGCAATCAATCACAGAGTAATCCTGACCACTCTGCACCTCTTTTCATGCAAAACAGACAAAAACTTGAAATTCTTTGCCACCAGTTTTGGAGCTGGTGATATTTATCATTTATTTTGGGGAAAACAGAAAGTTTTGCTTTCTGAAAGCTCACTTGCCAACATAGGAACATTTCTGATGTCACGGCAGCCATTGTGGTTTTTACATGAGGTTTGTTTGCATTTAAGAGCAGAATACCCAACAGAGAACTCTTTTTTTTCTACTTTCTGTTGGTTTCTGGTAATTATACAAATTAATAAACTTGTGTAATTCACTCACCCAATCTTCCTATTCATCCTGTTCGTATTCCACTCATTTGCACAACTTTTATGGCAGATGTTATAAAAAATGGTCTTTTAAAGAGGTGTGTGCATACGTACCATAAGATGTGAATGAGTCTAAGAGCCCAAACAGTCTCTTCTGGGATTCACCATAAGGTTGATGGAAATTGGCCACCTGGCTGTAATCTTATGAATTTACTTGTAAAAGTTCAGTATTTAAAAAAACACAAACAAAACCTTGAGCTTTAATGGAGCTAATTGCAGGATCCAATTAACTAATCACATTTAAATTCAAAATACAGAATATTTTCCATCACAAAAAACGTTTTTGCTGCTAAATTGTTGAATAAATAGACATAAGATCTGAAGTGCAGAAATATTTTTGGATTTTTGAAGCACAGATTAAACCCCAGAGATCCAGCAGAAGCGGCTTTGCTGTCCGTCACTGTTAGCGGATGTAGCTTGTGCGTTACATTTACTGTCGTACCAGAAACACGATAGAAAGGTTCCAGCTCAGGACTCCGTATTGAATCTCAGGTTTCAGCCATGTTTCATTTCCTTACAGCACCTATGACTGTTTGCTGGATGACCCTTTCAAACACGACTGGCCTCAGCTTCCTGAACTCCCCGGCATCAACTACTCCATGGATGAGCAATGCCGATTCGACTTCGGAGTGGGATACAAGATCTGCACCTCGGTGAGTCCATCCCTCAAAAGTATGGACTTTATGCCAGGATATAAACTAAGACCAAGTCAAGACCAGAAACCCATTCTATATGACACAAGAAAATGTAAAACAAATATAAAAACACCTGGATATTAAACACCAACTCTGACAGATCGTCAGTCGAGCAGGTGATTAATTGATCAGACAATCACTAATTAATAATCACAAAAATAAACATCCAACCTGAAAACATGAAACTGCAACAGACTGAATGTTTTGTTGGTGCTGAATCCTGATACATTAGTGGATCTGTTGTCAGTCAGCCGTTATTGGCAACAGCTATGTGTGTAGCGCCGTCCACACAGAGAGCAAGAAAAAGAAAAATACGATTGGTTCGGAGCTTTTCCTGCAGGTGGGAAAAGTTGGGCACAATCAGACGTTTGGTTTCTTCTGGATGCCGTTTCACAGATTGAGTTTTTATGATTTATTACTGAGGATTAGGCAGACATCTTGTTCTGCTCTCAGACAATCCCAGCACGAACAAAAACATACAATCAGCAATGAGTCACATTGTTGCTTAGATTTGAATCGATATGTTTTGCATCTAATAAAAACAAGGATATTAGCAAGTAAATTGGGCAATATTCTAGTAATTTAGTGATATGTCTACAGTTAAGGTGTTGAAATAATGGCCAAAGCTGGTCTGAGAGCACTGCAACTCTTTAATGCCTTAAAAATGACAGCAGAGACAATCCGCAGATCCAGAAGTTTTGCAGAAGATTCCCGATGAGAGAGACTCTGACATTTAGAAATGAGCAGATTCAGGAGCAAAACTGGACGTGTTGGAAAGCAACTGATGTGGTCATCTGGTTATTTCACCGTGTCTCCGCCCGGCAGGCCGCCATGCGACAGCGTGCCACTCATCCTGTCACTGTTTACTGCCATCACCAGGTTTGCAGCGGCTGGGTGGCGGCGCTCGATCGGGCGCTGATGTAACATCAACCGCATATTTTCCTCAATGTTAGCAGCTTGTTGTGTTTTTTGGAGTTCGTAAAGTTTTCTCATTTTAGACGTTTCAAAAGCTGGGAAGTGATTTCAGTTTCTTGCCATGGAAATGTTTTTCCTTCTGCTATAAAGTAAATAACGTTGCTCTGCACAGCTGATAGAGTTTCTGTTAACTTTTATTGCACCTTCTGAGTCTTTTGTGCCCCTACCTGAATCCGGGTCGTGTTTTGTGAAACTTGAAGCTTCTCTTAGTGTTTCGGATTTCCTAGCAGGTTGACATTGTGACCAGTGGTGATTTTCAGCTGTAAGTCCTCGGGGTGTTTTCTCTTTCCTACTTATTTTGGAGGAATGCATTTGTTCAGGGTCTGGAGGGAAACCTGGAGGGCGAGTGTCTGAGATTGTGATTTGATGACTAACCGTTAGAGGTTAGATTCAGGCTGACATGGCTCTAGAATGATGTCGGATTGAATGTAAGGCTTCAGTCGGTCCGCTCCTGCAGTGAACTGGACCTTTTTGTGCATCTCATCCAAACCTTCATGGTGAATTTGAGCTCCTACCAACTGGAAAGAGAGTCAGAAAAGCTTAATGAAGAACCAACAGACAGAAAAATAGGTTTATTATTCAGGCAATTATTCCGACATATTTAAAATGTGATTGCTTTGTCTCTTTGGTCTAATCATTTTTAATTGGAGGTTCATTTACTGTCTGAGCAAATGTTATATAGCCAAGTGAAAACATAAAATACATAGGAACAAAAAAAGTTCCCCACAGGGGCAATCATAAAGTGACGGAGTATTTGGGCCAAATGAAGTTCTGCCAAAAATATCTCAAATTCTTAGACTAATTTCACATGTTTACAAAGAAAGCTTTGTTGAAAAGTTATAAATTTGCCAGAAAAACATAGAAGTTCTCCATATTTAAACTTGTGAGAGTCATTGTGACTCAAAAAAACTCAAGTTTTCATAGATTCTAAAGTTATTTTCAGCATAACATAGGTGGAAGTCCTCTAAGACTGAAATATTAAATTTATGAAATGCAAATCTGAATGTTTTCCAAAGTATAAATGAGTTTGGGAGATGAAATAGGAAAAAAAAAATCTGGATTCTTTTATTAGGAAAATATCCAAATTCTATTTTTTTTCTTGCAAATTTTCATCTTTTCAACTCCAGACGATTACATTTTTGGGTGGTGGAGTTTTTAAAATACCTCATATGATGCTGACAATACAAGCAGCAACTCAAGCCCACAAATATCTGTTACTGAAATGATTTTGAAGTCAGTTTCTCTTCACAAACTGAGAAACATGCAAGTATTTCTCTCTGGTATAAAGTTCTGAATGGCCTCGTACTTTTAGCACATTTTTAAATTTTACAACAACGTAGCGTCACCAAACCTTCGATCCTCTCAGAAAAACATTTTTTGGGATCAGTCTGTATTTTCTGGGCCTGGACTCTGCTGATCAATAATCAATAATCACTCTGCCGATCAATAATCAATAATAATCATTAACTGACATTTGCGATTTGTCTATTTTTGAATGAAAACTGTAAAAACAGTAAATAAGTGTGCATATTTACTCTCCTCTCATAAGCATCTAAACTTGTTGTGATTTTCATCATAAGAGGAAAAAATCCACAGATATTTTTATCTGCTGTAGCAAAAGAGCAGCTCGGAAAACTGCAGCCAAGAATCTGAGAAAATTTATTGAATTTCAAATGTCAGAAATCAAGAATTCAGGTCAAACAGAACAATTTCTACATAACTTTAAGAGGTTCAAACTAAATCACAGAACAACTTACTGTCTTTAAATGTGGTTAGTAAACAACAGAAATGTATTTCATTTCTGGAAATGTTGGATTTTCTGCCGGAGACGTTGTCAGGCAGCGAGTCGGGAAGCAGAACTGGATCAGAATCGCCCGTGTTTGACGCTCTGATTCGGTCTGTTCGGCCCGGTCCGTTGCTCTCTCCTCTGCTCCTGCATTTGTGGTTTTGATTTTGCTTTTGTGTTTTTTGTGAATGCTGATGATTCCTCCCGTCCTCCAGCGGCGAGCCGTTCTGACACAAAGGACTGCTGGCAGCCAATCAGGGCCGCCGGCGTCTGACAGGATGTCAAGGCGCTGAACGTCGGTCCAGTTTTCCTCCTTTACATTGTTAGATTGTTAATATCTGGGATCCTTTCCTCATCATCATTTCCTTCAGTGAATAAAATATCACTAATACTTAAAATAAAAAAATAAGAAATAAAAATCTTTTAGCAATTTAATTGTAGAGAACGTCTGACATTTTTTTCCTGCACTTTTCTTGGTTGTAATTTAGTAAATTAATTATTTTAGTTGGAAAAATATCAACTGAGCATGTCCACGTTTTTTCCTTTGTGAAATTAATCTGAAAAATGTTGTCATGAAGACATTTGCACCAAAAAAACTAAGAATATTTTCATCTTTTTGAAAGAAAAAAAAACAGATATGCTGTCAAATGGGCATCAATTGAACTATTTACAATATTGAAACTGGGATAAAGTCAGATATGAGTCAGAGAAAACAAACACAAGTGGAAAATGAACCAAAATGCAGCTTGTTTTCTTGAGTAGGAACATTTTCCGGGTGCAGAATCGATGCCGTTTATTCAGGATGGTGTTCATGGTCTGGAATTGATTCTCAGAAATGAAATGAAATGATTAAAGGAAATAGGTTTTAATCACTGCCCTCTGAATGCTTAACAAGAAACTTTGATTATACAATCTGAGATGCAGAGGAAATCGTGTTTTTGTAGATGTAGTCATGAACTGATTGATTCTTGTCGCCTTCCTCTTTTCTCCAAGAACACAGCGGTTAACTCTGCTGCTTTGAAAAGGTGATCCCAGGAGAAATATTCACTGAAAAGGTTCAGATTTAAAGAGAACAATAGGATGAATCCATCACCACACGATTCATGTGACAGATGAGAAAAATATGAGACAGAACAAAAGCTGAAGTCAGTAATTTGGCTAAAGAAAGGCGAGAAAACACTAAATGTCTGAACTATTTCTGAGAGTTTTGCTTCAAATTAGATCCTAACCGAATAATAAAGTTCACTCCCAACAACAAACACAACGCAGGTTTTGTTCATAAAGTCTCTTACCAAAGAGTTTCTCAGTGTCCCTTACAGAATCCTCCTTAATTAATCTGATTATCTGCTCTAATCCATGAAAGAGGATATGGCAGCTATATCTGCAGGAAATCTCAGGATTAAGGTCTTAGCAGAGAGAAACTTCTTCATCCTCCATTATTGTTGCTCTGTCACTTTTTAGATGAAGAGAAGTTCACCTGAAAGTCCTGCTGACGATCAGCATAAATTAGTGGCTTTAATTAGAGCTTTAACCTGCTGCTGCTAATCAGGGTCAGTAATTAAAAATAAAACACACGCAAAAAGATTATTTTACTTATAACAAGACATTTAAGTGAAATAATCTTCCCATGAATTACAGAGTTTTTCATGAATATTAAGCTCCTATTTCTTGAAAACGAGTTTTGTCTCATTTCTAAAGTACCAAGACATTTGCACTAGAAACTAGATAAAAATAAGTAAGATTTTGTGTTTTAGCAGCGTTTTTAAAAGAAACTGCATTTGTTTGAATTTTAAAAACTGTGGTTCTTATTGCTGATAATTGCTAAAGAAATCTCCTGTAAAATCAAGCAGTGAATTTTACGACGTGACCTTTTGCTTTTCTCTCTGTCTGTTTTAGTTTCGGACGTTTGACCCGTGCAAACAGCTCTGGTGCAGTCACCCTGACAACCCTTACTTCTGCAAAACCAAAAAGGGCCCGCCTCTGGACGGCACCGAGTGCGCTCCAGGAAAAGTAAGATCCGCCGAGTCAGCTTTCAACGGGACGTTTTGCAACAATATTTCTAATTCAACTTGCAGGTTTAGTTTCTCCCTCTTATCCACAAGAGTGCAGGTGAGCTGCAGCAGGAAGCAAATCCTGAGTCTGGGTTTGTGCTGAGCAGCAAGGCAACAATGTCTGCACTATATGAGCCAGATATCAGGCTCTGTGTCTTGAGAAAAGGATCGTTTTTATTAATGTTACTATTTTATTATTAACAACAAAGGGAATAGTTAGGATAAATGATGTCTGGGTGCAGCAGCATGGTGCCTTACGCAGGGATTCAGAGGAAATAAAAATCACAAATAAGACAAATTTACCACATATTAAAAAATACTGGAAAAATGCTCCACAGTTTTCTCCACAGCGATGGAGAAAACTGTAAATTTATAACTGATGCATTTCTGTAGCGCATAAGAGGAAGGAGAGAGCTGAGGCAGGACGCAACGCATCAGGTCGCCAAGTCCTTACAGAGCAACGAAGAAACGTATAAATAACACACACACACACACACACCCACACACACGCGCACACACACACACACGCACACACACACACACACACACACACACGCGCGCACACACGCACACACACGCACACACACACACACACGCAGGCACTCACACGCGCGCGCACACACGCATCCACACACACACACACACCCACGCACACACGCACACACACACACACACGCACACACACACACACGCGCACACACACACACACACGCACACACACACACACGCACACACACACACACACGCACACACACACACACGCGCACACACACACACACGCGCACACACACACACACACGCACGCACACGCACACACGCACACACACACACACACACACACACACACACACACACACACACACCGATATGTCATTTAGAGCAGGCAGGGATCTGAACATGAATGTTTTTGGAGTAACTCTCAGAAAACCCCCAGATTTACTGCAAACTTCTTGTATAATTCAAATGTAAATCATTCTTGTTGCCCAGCAACAGGCAACAGTAATACACTGCAAAAATATTTCAGACGCACTTTAATTAAAAAAACAAAATCATGCAAGTTTTATATTTTAAACTTCCATGTGTGAGTTGGTGACAGACAAATGGACAGTAGTAAGTTATGTTAACCTTTTTATTCATTCTCTCAAATGTCCATGATTTCCCAGGGTGCTTAGGGGCAACATTTTTTTTTTATAAGACATGTTTTTTATAAGATTACATAAGTAAATATGTAATCTTATTGTAGTTTTCCTCTCTGTCGTCGTGTTTAGTGGTGCTACAAAGGTCACTGCATGTGGAAGAACCCAAACCAGCTGAAGCAGGACGGCGCCTGGGGCTCCTGGAGTAAATACGGCTCCTGCTCTCGATCCTGTGGAACCGGCGTTCGCTTCCGGACGCGCCAGTGCAACAACCCCGCGTAAGTACCGGGATGCATGCAGCATCTCTGGTAGGACTGCTTCTTAGTTTGTGTTTTCAGTCGCTGTGAAAATCTTCAGCCGCAAAAACTGACTGGTTAAGAGATTTGCTTCTGTAACAAATGCATTAGGATTGGAGATTTATTTTGATGTTAACCATTAAAGACTTTTTTAAAGAGTTAAAGTTAGCAACACCAGATTTTAAAAAAAATGAAACTGGAGTGAACAACTTTGTAGAGTTCCTAATTTAAGCTGAATTCCTAATGGACTCATTCTTCCTGATGTGACAGTTCCAGCAAATAAGAGTCTTTATGCAAAGATTTGCATAATGAGTTCAGTGCAGATTAATTCCTGTGTGGCTAATGTTGCCATTTTGTTGTTAAAGAATCACAAATGTTCCATTTCTGCACTTTAAAAGGGAGAATTAATGTCAGCCATGATGTCAGATGAGTTTTCTGCTTTTTAGCTTAACCTTTTACAAAATAATTACAAGAGAAAAAGAAGAAGACATTTTTGTTTTGGCTGTCAGAAGATAATCAGGTTAATATTCGAGGAGTTTCCTCCATCTTTCACTTTTCCTTTTTGGTCTCAGCTGTCCAAAATACTTTTTTGTAGAGCATTAAACTGCATAATTCAACTTTGATCTATTTTGTGTTACTTTGCGTCACACAATGAACAGAAAACACGAAGAAGAAAACGACAGGAAGCAGAGTTTTGTTCACGATTTTAATCGTTTTTCTTATCAGCAGAATATTGACAAAGTCGTATTGGAAACTCAGCCACTGAGATGTGAAGGAAATTTGCAATCAAACATGTTTAATGGCGTTTTAAATGGAGACAGGAACAGCTACACACCGACTTCCTGTTTCATGTACTGTAAGTGACACAGCGCCCCCAGAGGTGCGGCGCAGTACTGCTCACAGACTTCTTTCTTACATTTGAACAGGTAATGAGAAAATTCAGCAAATTTAGCACACAAAATTTTGAAATCATACAGAAATAAATTTGACAACCAAGTGGACGGACTGATCATCTCATGTTTTTACTTGACATGATTTTACTCCTCACTGGTTTATAACAGAAACTGAAAGTAAAAGTGATTTCATATCTCACTGCTCTTGATTGGTTTAAAATGCTTCTGATAATCTGCACACATTTCTTAGTAAATATGAGTTGAAATATGGCGACTTTTCTCTCTTAGCATGACTTTTCACTGCTGTTGGTCATCTGAGTCACATTTGGACAACATCAACGCCGAAGTGATCCAAAGCGCTTCAGGGGAAGCGTTTTTCTCTCTTTGGATTTCAAATAACAATTTGTTTTCCCACCGATCCCTCTGATGTTGATCCCTCTGCCTCCCACAGACCCTCGAACGGCGGCCAGGACTGTCCCGGAGTCAACTACGAGTACCAGCTGTGCAACACAAACGAATGCCCCAAGCACTTTGAAGATTTCCGGGCCCAGCAGTGCCAGAACCGCAACGCCATCTTTGAATTCCAGAATGCCAAACACCACTGGCTGCCGTATGAGCACCCCGACGGTAAGCAGGGAAACGAGCAGCGTGGCATGAAAATCCACGGGTTTGGCCTTGTAAATAGTGTTTAAAGCTGCAGTGCGCCACTTTAAAGAGTATATTTCTTCATATTTTATAAAAAACGTTTATAAAAAGTAGATACATTCTGTAAAATGTAACAGTTACACACTTTGTGAAGAAATCAATCTCCCCCACCTCCTTCTAGTGTTCTTATGCAGAAGAAACAACAATCAGAGCCAGAAGGCAGCGCTGTCAATCACATTCGTGTGTGTGCTACTAAATGGAGAAACAACTTAGCATTACGGGAAAACTGTCCGCAGTGGCCATGCTAACTATAGCCTGAGTGTCATGAAGCACTGAGCCAGAATACAATTGTTAGCAACACAGACACAGGAATGATTGACAGCATTAAGGCCCTCCTCTTGGCTCTGAATGGTTGTTTTTAATCATTTATTCCGAGGAGCTGGAGGAGATTAATCTTTACACAGATTATCTTTTTTATGTTATTCTGTCAGGACACAGTGACAGTTTTACCAAATAAGTTAAAGACCTGTTTGTTGTTATAAAGGTTACGTATTGCAGCGTCAAACTTTATTGCAGTTTGTTGAATTCTGAAAACAGTCGTAGTTTTAAGTGGCAGTTAAAAATAGCAGAATATCATACATTCTACCTTCTTTTATAGATTATTTTGAAAAATATATGTTAATCACATTCACACAGTTTACAATTATGCATTGTTTTGTGTAAGTCTGATCCATAAATTACAAATTGGAGTTTTTGTTGCCGAAGCATCAAAACACAATTATACTTTTTTCTTCAATGTTTTTTCACATTTTCACTGCTTCTTCTGCTTTGTGCAATTTGGAGCCAACTTTAAAATTGACCCTGTGCTTCAAGATGATGGATCCCCGTTTTGCTGCTGCAGAAAATGCTTTTTATCAGACTCCACTTCATGGAGCTCTTGGCAACTTATTACACCTGAAATGGTCTGGAGTTTGAAAGGAAAGCGTATTAAAAATAATGCAGTTTAATCCACGGAGGGAGTGGAAGGAAAGCAGATGGAAAGCAAAAGGCCAATATGTGCACAATTTAACAAAAGACAGTTTAAGACGATCCAGTTTTTAAATTTATTCTTTTTTTGATAGTTTTATTTTACATTAGATTACAAGATATGTGTCATTAATAAACAAAAAAATGAAACAGAAAATGTTTTAATTAATTAATATTGTTAACCACATGCTGTTTTTTTATTACAAATTTCTCACCGTATTATCTAGTTAAACTTTTAGTTTCCTTTTTTCTGAAAATATTTTAAATTTATGCTTTTAAATATGGAAAATGAATCTTAAAATTTAGCAAAAATATACACTCCTATGACCATTTATTATTTTTGTATTTTAGTTGAATTATTCCCACCACTCGTTCCAACATGGTCGTATATTTTCACCATTTTAATATCTTTAAATTGTTTCAGTTTTATTGGTCTATGTGAGGATTTTCAGATCTCTGGTGGAGTTTGGCTGTTTGAAACGATCAATATGACACAATTTCATGCCGCTGCCGTGTCAAATCTGCATCATATTAAGTGGAAATTGCTGGGTTTGTTGTCAATGTGGCTCCTGACACAATACTATTGTGACCTGCCAGACACTATGTCTCGTTGACTTGACTATCAAATTATCTTTTATTCCCACATGAGACGGGTGAGAAAACGGGTAATAACTTCCAATTTTGTCTGGCATCTGCTTTTGTGACATTTAAAACATATTTATTTGGAGTTATCTTATTTAGACTGGATCCAAAGAAGCAATAACTGCACAAACAATATAAGAAAATAGTTATACTGTTTTTTTAAAACAATCTACGACTCTTTGTTGTGATTGCATTGCAAGTATGTTTTAGGTCATTGAATTAAAAACTATCTGTACAAATGTTTGTGAAGCTTTATGGCAATTACTTAGATATTTCCTTCTGAAAGTAATCATACTTATTTTAATAAGATAAATATAATGCAGTAAACATTGTTTGTAGAGACGTAATAATCAGGTAATTTAGTCTGATTCTCATTTTCTTTTCAACACAAACTCATGTCTGATTTAATTGATTTAATTTTGCTATTGAATATAAAAAAAATCTGCTTCAGTAAATTTGAGTCAAAAATGTGAGCAGAAAAGTTTGTTCCTTAAACTGCATAAGACTTTCAGCTCTCCTGAAGTAGCACGTTTATGCTAATGAGCTAACTTTGAAAACATTTAGCACACTGAAATGCTAATTGATTTGGCTGTTTTGAAAACTTTTAGTTGACGTCTGTGTTGAAGATTTGGTATCAACTAAAATTAGCGCGTTAGCTTTAGCTTCCTCTAAACACTGTTGGCGTTGTGCCTTAGTATTAGCGGCGGTAATGTTTGCGATTAGTTCTTTAGTGTTAGCTCAACTCACTCTGCAACTGTTTGAAAACACTTTGCTCTTTATTTGAATTCAGGCTTTTTTTGGATTTTCTTTGCAGTTCAAAAATAAATTGGTATTGGACACTTCATGCTGCTACCCGGTTTACATGAATGCTAATCAGCTAGTTGCTGCAGCAATCACTCAATATTAGCATTAGCATTACATAAGCTTTTGCTCAACCACTCACCTCTACATGTCACATGCTCAAAGTGGCAGAGAAATATGACCTTATATTTAATTAATTTCATTATTAGCTGTTTGAGAACTCGCTGGGATCCAGTGTTTGTGTGTAGAGAGCATTGAAACTCATAAATTAATTAATTTGCTCATAAATATTAATACTTCATAGACATGACAGAACTTGTTGGACTTTATTTTAACATGAAAGACGTTTTAAACCCTGTGACATAGACTTCACAGTTACTTAAGAAACAGAGTAACAACCAATTGTTATTAAGAAAAATTACTAAATGAAAAGCTCTTTCAGGCCATCTATCCATTTTCCATGTGAGACACCCAGAACATCAAAGAGACACACTGGAGGAGGAGCATGCTCACAGGTCCAATTAGGGGACATTTTCCCAATTACATTTATTTGGTCTGTGTGGAAAACCGACCCGCATGGAGAAAGCACAACTCCACACATTTCTCATCAAAGCCCTGCAGATGCCTGGGAGTAAAATCGTACAAGCAGGAGAGAAACATTTAGTTCATCTCTGGCGTCTGATGGGTGATGCGGCCAAAAGTGAGTAGAAAACCTACTGACGCTGCCATGGCGACCTTTGACCTAAGCTGCAAAAGGCCGAGCTGCATTCAGGCTCACAGCTCACGTTTCTGTCACCGCTGCTGCAAACTGCTGCTGATGGAGTCATCCACATTTTCATTTACACACAACAGCAGTTTCTGATTCACATCATAAAAAACTAAATCTCACCAAACGTTCTGGTCCAGTTTCTGGTCCAAATGTCTCAATTCACCTGAAATAAGACAATAATTACTTAATATTGATATAAAAAAGTACCGGTTGTTCTGGTGGATTATATCACTTATGACATGGAAAAATGTTCTGTAATGAGTGAAATAATGCAACTAGAACTTTTTCATCAATATTAAGGAATTATTGATTTAATATTGCTTTAGCTCAGACATTTGTTTTTATTTTCTGGTCCATGTCAGCAGCTGCACAGACAGAACAAGAAGCCCTAAATAAAATGATATGGTGCAAATATGCAGGCATGTGGCAGGTTTTTTCTCTTTCTATTTGCATCAGCCTGCAGTTCAGCCAGGAAGTGGGTCACAGGTGAACCAGCATGAGGTGCAAGAACTGGAGCATCTGTGAGAAATGAGTTCTGTTTGAGATCATACATCTGAATGAAACAGTATTTCACTTTAAATATAAAAAAGATTGAGGTTAAATGTGTGTAAACTTAGTTTTGCTTTGTATTTATGCCATTCAGATAGATTCACTAATCTAATTAGTGCAGATTAATTGAACTTAAATAATAAATGCTCAGCCCTGCAAACAGGTTGAAAAACTTACTGAGTTTTTAACTAGCAGCAAAGCATTGTTACTTTACAGGTAATTATTTTGGCATGTCAATATCAAACAATAGCTGTGTTTCCATATAAATGCGTAATTTGACTTTTCAAAAATAAGTTTGCTTACTGGAAACACTGCTTTTCGATTCAACGTTTTGATGTGGTTTTCTGGTAGAAATTGGTTTATTTTCTCACAAACCTGCAGTGGAGACGCTTCTTTCACATCCGGAGTCACATGATCACCGACCGGATGTTGCTACTGGCAGAAAGCTGAAAGCTGCTTCTTCATGTTTGGTTCTGGTTCTGGATGCAGAGCAGAACCAGAAGACCTGAGAGGTCTGGAAGGTTAATACAACAGCAGCAGATATTTAAGCCGTTCTGTGATTTATAAAGTACCACTAGCTTTTGAAAGTCTGCTCTCTCAGTTTAAGGACTTTCAAATTGCATGATGTGCTCTAACTTCCTGGTTTTAGTCTAAAACTTCCTGGTTTTAGTCAGAACTCCAGCAGCAGCAGCGTTCTGGATCAGCTGCTGCTGCTGGAGGACTGATTTTTTTAGGCAGACCTGTGAAGACGCTGCTGCTGCAGATTTCATCCTGATCTCTGGTTTCCAGCTGTAATAGCTGAAGCTGTTCAGTGACTCTTTTTGATCTGTTCTGCTAGCTAACAAGCGGTGCCACCTGTACTGCCAGTCAAAGGAGACCGGAGACGTGGCGTACCTGAAGCAGCTGGTGCATGATGGGACGCGGTGCTCGTACAAGGACGCCTACAGCATCTGCGTTCGTGGAGAATGTGTGGTGAGGATTTTTGAAAACACATCATGTTTGAACTGCTGTTTGAACAGCGATCTTTAATTAAATTCATATTATCTGTCATCGACATTTGAACAAGTTCAAAGAAAATCTGATGGATTTAAAGACATAATCTGCAGAACCCGGCTGCTAGTGGTGGAAGCATGTTGGATTAGCGCTGCTGCATTAGTTTGTTTTGTTCAAACATTTCAGTCATTCCCTCTGGTTTTGGATGCTGTGCAGCCAAAACCAGATTTTAGCTTTTACTTGCTTTACTGTAATGATTTATAGCCGTAGCAATAAGATTCTTTTTTTTTTTTTTACAACCAGGAGATCAGCTTCTCAAAAACTCCTCAAATAAATCCTGAACTAGGATCAGAAATTCCAGACGAGTTGAAAAGGAGAAGAAGAAAGTTTAAACTTTTCCATCAATCAGATTGGACACTAAATATGATCGATACTGGCCAAAGTTGTTTCGGTCTAATTTCCAGAGCTAATCGTCGCCTTGTTGTGTTTTCTGTCTGTGCAGAAGGTCGGCTGTGACAGAGAGATCGGCTCCAACAAGGTGGAGGATAAATGTGGTGTTTGTGGTGGAGACAACTCCCACTGCCGGACCGTGAAGGGAACCTTCACCCGGACTCCAAAGAAACCAGGTGAGGTCACCAGGTGGGGTACCAGGTGAGGTCACCAGGTGGGGTACCAGGTGAGGTCACCAGGTGGGGTACCAGGTGAGGTCACCAGGTGGGGTACCAGGTGAGGTCACCAGGTGAGGTCACCAGGTGGGGTACCAGGTGAGGTCACCAGGTGGGGTCACCTGGAGCAGCACGCGGCTGCTCCAGGTGCAGCTAGCTGTGTGACATACAGCTAGCTGCACACTTCCTGCTCTATTCAGGATAGTTTAACAAACCCAGACAAAAATACAAACAAAAACAAGGAACAGCTTGCTACATATTTTACATTTGAAAAATCTGAAAAGTGTGGCATGCATTTCCACTCATCTTCCTTGATATTGCTCCTAATGTTGTTGCTGTTTAAATATATTTATTCTATGATTTAGCTAATATGTGTTTTAATTGGTTCTCTTCTGATTACATTGACTGTTTTAGGCTAATTATGAGTTTGTGTCAAATGAATATAATTAATATTAATAATGACCATTATCCACCTATTATTTTAGCAGAAACATAAAATAGTGCATGTTTAAGTTGTACTATAAAATCTCTTGCGTTAACCTAAAATAACCACTTAATTCCTGGATGTGTTCAAGGTTTTGAATGTCAGAGTGAAACTTTAAAACACTTTCAGCCTCCAAGGCCTTTTTTAATGTTGCTTCTCATTCATTCATTACTTCTTGTAATTTCATAATGGAAAGTTTTTAAAACCACATCTAAACACAGACACACACCACACTCTGTAATCACAAGTTATTTTAAAAGTAATTTTCTTGCTACCTTATAATTGCAACAACTAAATATAAAGTACATGACACATCAATAAAATCCTTAGTAAACATTCAGATATTTCTGGTCTAGTTAAAGGTCCTTAACTGTGTTCCTATCCCAGTATTGAACAGATGGAAATGAGATTTTTCTGGACGGATATTAATGTGTGGGACGTTTTGGTGAAACTGGAAGGCTGAGTAAGATTATGGAGGTGTAGAAATTGCAGCAGATTGTTTGCTAATGTGCTAAATTTGCATTCAGAGTGGATAAATGAGCCGTTTAGAAGAATTAGTCGGAGCAAATGAGCCTACATAGGAGGTGTTGTTGTATCGTTTTAATCAAAGCTGCAATTTCATTAAGAATCTTGGCGAAGCTTTATTGGTTGAAGCTCTGTGATTATTATTATTTTACACATTGCTAAAAAACCAGATTGTCTCTTAAAGAGGAAAACGGCTCCCTGCTGAGCCGACAATAGGCTGGAGAAGACGCGTTTAGTTTTTTTAGAAAATGTTTTCTCTGTTTTAGCTGTGGGAATGAATAAATAACTGGAATGGATTCACCCTCAGGTTTCTGTCTCCTCCTAACAGCAGCAAAGTTTGTGAGTGGAGATTTGATCCGAGCAGAGAAACGTTTTGAGCGCTCTCAACGTATGGCAGTAAAATTCCTCCATATAACTCAGTTTTGTTTTATTTCAAGCAAACTAAGACATTAGCACCAGACCAGAAACACGTAAGGTTTGGTTCTTGCAGTGTTTTATTTAACCAATCACCTTTTCTACAGGAAAACAGTTGAGCAAGAGAAATGACTCCCCGCTGATGGAAAGCTCACCATGCAAGTATCCCAGCCTGTAGTGCAGATGGACGTCTAACGCCGTAGAAATCAGAAGAATCGCGTCTCAAACCGCTGTGACTAATTAAGTGTCTGTTTTGGTTCTCCTGTCTTTGCCTCGTAATATGTAGAAGATGTTGTTCGTTGTCATGTTTGTGGCTTTTAAAAAGACAAATGTAGTTTTTCGGTCCCTCAGAACCGAGCCGCCGACCTTTGGAGGCAATCCAGCGTGTAATTGGTGGCTCTGAGTGTGATTCAGTGGAACCGGCGCTCGGTTCGGCCCGATGACTCACATCCACTGGGCCAATTTACCACAAGAGCCTTTTCTTTATTTCTTTATTGCCCTGCTGCTCCGATGGCCTCCAGATTCATTCTTTAAAAACGTGAAAAACGTGATTGAAGCTTTGAGTGCTGAGCGCAGCAGTCCAGCCGCACAGAGCTGCTCTGAAGTGAGAGTCGTACCACTTCAACATGTTGTTACTCAAGTAAAAGAAAAAAGTAGCTGCACAAAAAATGACTCAAAAAATATCTACTCAAGCACAGAGTTTAATATTTCCAAATTACATCAGCAGACAAAACAAAATATAAAGTTAAGTGGAAATTTTGGCATTTTAAGAACAAAAATTTATATAAGTAACAAAAAACAACAAAAATATTTTTCTTTCCAAATCAGTTTCTATCAATAAAAAACTTATGAAACGTTAATAACAGCTGCAGGTGTTTGTCTGTCTGGTGAATTTCTGGTTAAAACATGTTTGTTTTCCATTAATCCTGACATTTTACTCAGTTTAGAGTAGAGATACTTTCTGATAAAGTAACTCCAGTGAATGTTGCTGCCGTTCTGCCTGTGGTTTTCCAACCTGCTGCTCTCGGCGTGTCGGATCGTCCTGAGTGGTTTTGCTGTGGATTAGAAACTTTCCTCCTTGAATCGCCGCTGCTGCCAGGAGAGGCGGAGAAGCGACGACTAACTGATCTGTTTCTGTCTGAAGGGAAGACCAGAGGAGCCTTCTCTCTGCCCAAAGGAGCTCGCAATGTGTTTTTAAATGAAAGTGAGGAGTCTAGAAATGTTCTGGGTGAGTGGCGGCGGGTTTGTGAGCGGCGGACATCTGCAGCAGAAAAGCACAAATAGAGTAGAATAACTCTGCCACATTGAAACGGCCTGCAGAGGCAGTTCATTTACAGGCAGAATGAACTCTGTTTCACTGCAAAAACACAAAAATTCACAAAGTATTTTGGTCTAGTTTCTAATGCAAATATCTTAAACCCCCTTAAAATAAGACAAAACTGACTGACACGGCTCCGATTTCCTCAGATCTGGGATCAGTTTAGACTTAAAGCTGATTTTAGTCAAATTTGTTTCAGTTAACAACAACTGTTGCCAATGAGCAACTTTCTTCCTATATTTAGCAAAATCTGGTTAAAATCAGAATCAGCAGGTCAGGGTTTTTAAAGTAATTGGCCAGAAAACTGCAACTGGTGCACTTTCTTTAAGTCAGTAAATCCTAAATTTGATGGAAAAGTTCTGGTTATTTCACACTGGAAAAAGTACAGATACACCGATCCAATATCAATATCTGTATTTGATTAGACATTGCAAAAAATAAAGGATTGGGTGTCTGTGACAATGTTCCTGATCAATAAAGACTTTATTTATTTTACATTACATGTAGAATTTCTAATTTCACTTTCTGAACCATTTGTTGCAGTTTATTTTAGTTTCTCTTCTAATTGCTAGGACTGAACAAATGAAAGTTGTCTTTACATTATAATCATTTACTCAAATCTACATCCTCTTATCTTGCTAAAAAGTTTCTTATTAGTTAGTTTTGTCTGCTTTACAGAGTATTGAGGTATTTGCTCTAGAAACTACATCAGATGTACTTTGTATGACTTTGTGTTTTTGCAGCGCTGGGCCTGTTTCAATGTGTTTTCTGTAGGAACATTAACTTTTTTTTAACTTTCTCTCTTCTTTAAACGTCGCTGCGTAGATCCAGAGTGAAGAAAGTTTCTGCAGAAGTCTGATGTCCGCTGCTGCAAACAAAGAGTTTAGTTCTAGATCTGCTT
The DNA here is from genome assembly GCF_027474105.1 of Poeciliopsis prolifica. Lineage (NCBI taxonomy): Eukaryota > Metazoa > Chordata > Actinopteri > Cyprinodontiformes > Poeciliidae > Poeciliopsis > Poeciliopsis prolifica. The sequence goes on along the minus strand of NW_026562389.1, from coordinate 10,457,777 downwards.
AACTTTTCTGTCTTCTCTCGTCTTCCCTAACCTCCCCTTTCTGCTGCTGCTGCTGCGAACTCGCCGAAGGTTACCTTAAGATGTTTCATGTTCCTCCTGGAGCTAGACACGTGCTGATCCAGGAACACGAGGCCGGCCCGCAGATCCTGGGTAAGTGTCTTTCCTCCGGACGCCTCGGCCCGTCCTCACCGCCTCGCTGGAGCTCTAACTGGAAAATGTTCCCTAAAATCAGAGATTAGAAACTCTGCATAATTTATCTCGTCATTTTCCCGACCCGAGAGAATTCACCTGCTCATTCATTATTCATAAACCTGTTAAAGAGTCGCTTCTGGGTAAAAATGTGTTCTTAGAGTTTGAGTCCACAGATATTTCTGGCCGCGTGTCGGATGAGTCAGCGTTATTCAAGCTCAGATTACCAGTCGGGGCGAAGCCGCTTCATTTCTCTAATTAGGGAATAAAACCTCTAATGAAGACGTTGAACTCTGAAAGGTTGCTGAGAGGCCATGGAAAGCTACCCGGCTAAATGACTTGGCAAATACCACAACGCTTTTCAATGTTCAGAAAAGCAAAGAAATCATCAAAGCAATAATTTCCTGAAGACGAAAAGGACCAGCGGAAAGTTTCCACACATTTATTAGAGCTGTGATGCAACTTCTCCCCCTCCGTCTGACAAAATGAGTCGCAAAACTTTGGGTTGAAAGTTAAAGTTATGTTCAAAGTCACAGAGTGATCACCTTTTAATTTATTATTTTTGCTTTGATTTATATTTTAGCTTCATTTTCAACCATTTTTGTAACTTTTTAAATGTGTTTTTATTTAAATCGAAGGTGTTCAACATGGAGGCCGGAGCAGCTGGGGGCTAAAATTTCAGATTAAACATGTTTTGTTTTTGTTTTTTTCAAAATTCAAAGTTGTGTCTTTAAATACATAGTAACATTAATGTTAATCCAACATGTAACAAACTGGTAGGAGGCATAAAAACATGCTTAAATCTATTTTCTCATCAAATAATCTCTCCATTATTCTGACATTTATGAAGAAATAAATAGCTGTGATTGTTTGCAACCTTTGGAATCGAAGAGGAAGCAACACGAGATGTAGAAAATAAATCAAGGACCAGCGAACTTGAAAACCCGGCTCAGCATAAAAGTAATTTATTTTCAGTCTTTACTTCGTGTCTTCACGCTGATCTTAAACAGAAAGGAAGCAATAAACGATGGGTCTCCAAGGCCAACAGAGGCCACGGCTGAAAACAAAACGATGTTTTTTCTGTCAAAACACAAGTTTAATTTTCTGGCCTTTGAACAGAACAAACAGCAGAGAATCCATAACAACATATCCAATAATTCACAAAACAAAAACATCTAATCACAGAATCACAGTCAGGACAAAAGATGAAGTTTTAGGAAGCTTCAGCTTTTCCAGCAGACCTGCAAACAATCGAGAGAAGAAAAGAAAACGAGGTCAGAGGTCGTAACTGACCTGGAAAAGTTTGATCTGATTTTCATAATCGACCTCAAAACGTTTCCCAGTGTTTTTATTTAGTTTCTAGTGTAAATATCAAAGACCTGAAATAAAACAAAACGAACTTAGACGAAATGGGACTTTAAGTAAATAATTACATAATGTTGATGGTAGATTATAAAATGGGACAAATGTCTTGTTATAAGTGAATAATTTCTTGCTGCAAAAATCCATCTGAATTAGTTTAGTCTTATTCCGAGAGCACCAAGATATTTTAACTAGAAACTGAACCGAAGTTCTTTGTCAGATTTTGTTTCTGCAGTGTGAAAACTTTAACTTTAATTTATGTCTCATTGTCTTTCCATTTTATTTCTGTTCTTTTTAATGAACAGCTGAATCCTCTGTTTTCATTTACTGCTGCAAATAAAAGCCAACATAGGTGTCAGTTTATGCCAGGTCCTTTTAATATAAATAAATAAAAGATATAAAAAATATATCACTTTTTCAGCTCTGAGTGTAGATATTGTTTTAACTTTCTCAAACAGTTTGAAGAATCTTTTGCTCCACAAGTCAAATTTCTCGGGTCGTTTTCAGAAAACGTCTCATTTTAAGGACTTGCTGCTCTTTTTAATGTTTTATGAAAATAAAAAGAAATATGTTTCTAAATTCCATGTTAATATTTTTAGATATGACTTTCCCCTTCCTGTGTTCTTATTGATTGTAATACATCTGGAATAAGGTATTTTTCTATCTTTCCTTAACACTCGTTCCAGATTAAAAACATCTCAACTTGTTTCCAACATTTATTCTGCAAAAGCTTATCGGAGCAGCAGGATTCGGTTGTTCATCGGATAAACGACTAAATGCATCAAACATGCAGTTTATCTTTTCCCTTCATGTTTTGGAAATGACTCAATGAAAGCATAATTTATTCAGTATTTAGAACAAAAATAGCCTCTGACTAAAGCTGAGAGATGCTCTTTGAAGTGAACTCAGGAAAAATGACAAAATAACTAATTATTTCTGTTTTCTGTCTGTAAAGTAGAAATAAAAAATAAGATAAACTGTGGAGTGAACCAAACCAGCTGACATAAAGTCTTCTGGGCTGAAAGATGAATAAATCTGACCTGGAGATATTTTTAAAACCAAAATGCAAACCTTCACATTTATGTAACGTCACACTTTTGCCAACTTTCATTTCACTTTATGCTGGAATGAGTTGAAAATTCTTGCAAAAAATGTTTTATGTTTCTTTAAAGAGTTGAGACATTTAGAAAGAGATAAAATGACCAAAACCAAAAGGTCAGTTTTTATCCCACAGAGATTTGTTTATGGATCTGATAAATATCAGATCGGATCAGTCTGAGTTTTCTTTGGCAAAACTGATTTTTATTATAAAAGGAGCAGAAAGAGACTTTAAATGGCTGCTAACTTTTTAAACAGTGAAGTACAATTATTTCTGAAAAAAGCTACAAAGATCCAACAAAAAGAATGAACAACTTAAAATGACACAAAACAGAAAATTGAAGAAATTAAAGTTATTTTACATAATTTGAACATTTTTCAACACAGTTTAAAGACTCAGTTTGTAGCTATAGAAGAAAATGAAGCAACTTTTGCAGAAAGTTATGAAATGTTGAGGTTTAAACTGCGAGTTCATTGGATGTTGATGTTTCCAGGCAACTGAAACTTTAATACCACATGCAGAAACGCTGCTGCCCTGTTTCTGGGTCTGAGGTGGAAACCCGTCCCGAACCCTTTTCAGACACCTGGAACAATCATGTCTGCGGAGCGGAGAGGAGCGGCGCCGTCCGGCTTCTTATCGCCGCTCAATTCAAAAGCCAGCATCTGTGAGGAACCTTTGTGCACGTCGAATGGGTCGCTCTGACGTCCGCAGAGGCAGCAGCGGTGCCAAACGACGAGCAGGAATGGTTCTGAAACGACACGCACGCACGGCTGCCTGCTGCCGCTTTGTCGTGGGAAGGGTTCGCTTCTTTCAGGCGGAGCAACAGGAAACATCCTGGCTTCAGAACAGAAGAACCGTCATGGCCGCCCGCCGCAAACCGCCGGGGAAAACTGCTGGCACCGTTTGGAATAAGAGAAAACTGAATGTGGAGCAAATGGAATCACAAATGAGCTAAAAGTTCTTTAAATCGGCGTTTTCATCTGAAATGAGAGTTATCTTATTAATAGGTTTCTTTTTATTTACAGTGATCCAGCAGGCAGAACGTAACTAAAACACCAAAAATCCAAAATGCACAACATTTATGGATTCATGAGGCGTCAAACGTCACAGATTAAATTTTTCTTCAGGAAGTCCTACTTCCTGAAAATGCATAATCATTAGATAAATATATTAACTGATGTTAATATTAAAATACACAAAAATGTTTCATCACAAACGTCGCGACCCTCTTAACGGACCTCCACGACCCGCCTTTGTGTCATGCCCCCCATGTTGAGCACCTCTGATTTAAATCATACAAATCTTTAAAAAAAAAAAAAAAAGAAATTTAAACTAAAAAAATGTAATTAAATTAATATGAAACATAACTCTAAATAAATGTTGCGATCCGGTCCAGTATTTGGTGATACTGGGACCAGATTTCCACCCTTTGTTTTCCTTTGTTTACCGTTTTTCCGGGTTGTTTACGGTTCGCCCTGCTGCCTGCTGAGGCGCCTGCCGGGAGCCCAGTGAGAAAGAAAACCGCTTCACAACTGATTACCTTTATTTCTTTTATTCTCTTTGGCTGTGGGGAAAATCGATACTGCAGAACAGAAACACAAACCCAGCAGCTGCAAACATTTCACAGAGTCCGACCCGCTCATGTGAAGCGTCTGAACGCCAGCATCAGAATCGCTCCTCTTCATCAGTAAACGCTCTTCTTCTGCCGTCATTACCTGAAAATGACGCTGAGAGAAAGATTACTGGCCTGCTTGTTCTTCAAACTGCTGTTTTCTTCAAAACTCACATCTCCTGTCATGATGCTACAAAATGTTAGAGCTGCCTGAAACAAATAGTCAGGAAAGGGGCCAGTTTCCTCTGGTGCACACACTAACTAATGAGACGTCACAGCAAGCTGTGGGGTTTTAATGACCACAACAGAAATTTAGATTTTCAGAACAAATAATTGTGCTCATTAAATCCTGGAAAAACAACTAGAGAGTCTTCAGGCATCAAGTTTTTTCTAAGGACAATAAAACACCTAGAGCTGCTTTAACCATCTGCAGAAAAACTGGCAATAAAAGGAAAAATCCAAACTGCAAGTTGATTTCTCCCCTCAAGACGCCAAAAGTGATGATCAACGTCTGGTTTTCAGTCTGATAGTCACAACATTTAAGTGAATCTCAGTAATGGAAGTAATTTAGTCATCAATCAGTTTTTCAAGCTCATAAATCATACTTATATTAAACAAACAACTTTTGTTTCGTTGTCCCTGAAACACGTATGGGTTTTCTTTTTTCTTCTGTCTGGTCCCTTCTTGTACTTTTCAGTCTTAAAATTTATGCCAGCTCATTTTAATGTACATAAAGCACTTTAGTTTCGATAATAATGAGACATAAAAACAATACATATGAAAAAATTGAGAGTTGAGACATTTAGAAAGAGATAAAATGACCAAAAGCTTCTTTTTTTATCTCTGCAGAAACACAAAATCTAACCATCTAATTTACAAAAATATTTTCAGAAACATGTAGAAGTTTACTTTAAGTCAATTATTCCTTAATATTGATAAAATACTAACTCTTCTGGCAGTTGTCGTTGCTTATAAAATGGGGAAAATGTCTGAAGTGAAAAAATCCACCAGTGGAGCTTTTATTTTGTTAATAGTAAAGAATCATTTACTTGGTTCAAATGTACTTGTAAGTCACTTTTCTTATTCTAAGTGCACAAAGATATTTGCATGCATTCAATGATGATGAGGTTTTGTCACAAAAAACTTCTTTATATTTCACAACTGGCTTAAAAATAACTAAAAATCCATTTTTGTCTGTAGAAATCTGCCCACAACTCTGAATTTTTGCAAGTGCATAAATGTTAAAGTGTATGTCATTATCCATTGCATGATTTTTTTCTTAGTAAAAATTAAAAATGTTTTTTTTTCATTGTTACTAAAGTTGTGCACCAGAGAAAAAGTGTCTAAAACTCAGCGCCTATTAAATATTTCTGATTAATGTTGATATTTAAATAATCTAAGCTCTATCATAACCTTATGCTTTGCATGGAAGTGCAATCAGTGTTATTGTGTGTGATTAACTCAGACTTAAATGTTCAGGCAGCTTTATATAGATCAGAGCAGAGGTCAGGCTGGCAGAGGAGGTTTTCTGGATTTTTCTCCAGTCTGATGATTTCTCCCATGGAATGATTGATTGCAGCAATCAAGAACCAGGCAACAGGACACTACATCCTCAACGGGAAGGGAGACGAGCTGAAATCCAGGAGCTTCATTGACCTGGGAGTGGAGTGGCACTACATCCTGGAGGGAGACGTGGAGACGCTGCACACCGACGGACCTCTGCACGACCCAGTGGTGGTTCTGGTGAGGCGCTGCAGGGCAGAGGCTCAGAAACAGATTCACGCCACGAAAACGTCAGGAAACTTCTCTCAAAGTCAGATTTGCAAAAACACAAAATCCTACCAAGTATTTTTGGTCTGGTTTCTAGTACAAATATCTTGGTTCGCTTGAAACCAGACAAAACTAACTTAAAGTAACTTTTCAGCAAGATATCGGAGCCTGTTTTAAGTCAATAACTCCTCAATATTGATTAAAAAGTTCCAGTTCCACTAGCAGATTATTTTACTTATAACATCAGAAAATATCATGTTATAGGTGAGATAATCTGCCAATGGAACGAGAACTTCTTAAATAATATTGAACATCCAGGATTTCATGATTGTGTGATTTTGCTATAAAATTCAAAGATTTTGAGATTTTGAAAAAATTTGCAGTATTTGCGCTTATGTATGACTTTTTGTTAAATGGGACTTTTTGTTACTCGTCATATTGATAACCGACTGTAACTTGACACCAAGTGCAGCAAAAAGTAAGAAATACTGCAGCTAGTGAAGTTGTGAAAATTTTGAATAATCGCACAAATACACATTAGTGCTAAACACAACAAACACCTGGAGGCGTCTGGAGTTTAGAGGGCCCCATAAAACATTACGGCGGGCCGTTTGTGGCCCCCGGGCCTTCGGTTTGACAGGTGTTTAACTCCAGCTGTAGCGGTGTGATTTAATCTGAAGATTATTCTGAGACAAAGTGAAAAGGTTTCCATGAACCATTTTTAATGAGTCGTTGAGACGTGACTATGTTATTATTCAGAGCTGCTCTGATGTATTTCAGTAGGAAGATAATAACTTGTGTTTTTATTAAAGATAACACAGAATTAGAGAAGTAAAGAATTGCTTCACCTTCTGGTGTCGCAGTTCTTTCTCTAACCTTCATTCACTCTCCTCTAATTACCCGTCTCATCGCAAGCCAATTACCTTAGCATGGCTGCACAATGAAGCATCCTGGCTTTGTTATTTTCCCCTCCTATTGAAATTATCCACAGTTTATTTGAACAGCTCCAGTCTCTCACTGCAGATTTGCCGTGGATCAGGCTGTAACCCGCCGGCTTTTGTTTTCACTCTCTTCCTGGTTCCTAGATTATACCGAAGGACAATGAGACTCGATCCACATTAATGTACAAGTACATCATCCACGAGGACTCGGTGCCGGTCAACAACAACAACGTGATCCAGGAGGAAGCGTACGAGTGGGCTCTGAAGAGCTGGTCGCCCTGCTCAAAGCCCTGCTCTGGAGGTAAAGCGTCACTTTAACGTTTCCTTCTCCAAGTGCCACTCCGCCAAGCAGCAGTTCAGAAACTATCATCCCAGTTCAGAAACTATCATCCCAGTTTAATTCTCACACTTTAAACAAGTTGAATTAGTATGACAGAGCAAAAATATAAAATTATGACTATAAAGTCCTAAAATTACAAGAATAAAGGCGTAATATTCTATACAAATATAGCCATATGAGGTTAGTCATAATAATACGAGAATAAAGTGGCATTATGATAATAAGCACATAATGTTGCAAGCATGGTTATAAAACTAAAAGAAATAAGATGCATTTTACAAAACAAAGTTGGAATATTAGGAGAATGATTACATAATATTAAGAGAATAAATTTTTAATGTTGTAACAAATTCGGATTTTGAGTATAAAGTCATAAAAATATGAGAATAAAGTACATAATCCACAATAAAGCTTGGTTTTATTTGAATCTTTCCGTTATTTTATTTTATCTTTTACATATTTTCGCCCTGCACGTTCTATTGACTTACTGAATTTGACCCACATTACATGAAGTTTGGACTCCCCTGTTCTAAAGACTTTCCTTTCGATTTGTTTTCTCTTTCCTGATTTACGGACAGTCAGTTGCTATAAATCATCTGACGCCTCATTTGAATAATTTTTTGCTCTCTGCTCGTTTTAATCACTCGATGGGACCCATCTGTTGGGTTTTGAGTGGCAACGCTCTGCCTGCTGTGGTTGAGGATCTTTCCATCCACTCCACTGTCTGCTCAGTATCTGATCCTCTGCTGCATGAACCAAAAATAATGCAGCTTGTTTATTCGTTTGAGCTGGAGTGCTTGAAGCTGCAGAATGTAACTTTTATAAAAAATATATCTATATTTTTACATATTTGCTGAAACTGTCACCATGTTCTGACAGCATAATATGAGATAGAAAATCTGCCTTCTTCGGTGCAAACGAGAAGCAACCAATCAGAGCCTGGAGGCGGGGCTTAGTGCTGTCAATCATGCAGTTGGCAGAGCCTGTTGTAAATTCTAATGGTAGTTAGCACCGCGGATAAACAGCTTTCCTGTGCCGGTAAGTAATTTCTCCTCCTCTTGCACGTTTAGCACCGAGTACATGAGTATGATTGTCAGCACTAAGACCCTCCTCCTGGCTCTAATTGGTTGTTTTTGGTGCATCTCTCCACACGGCAGTAGCAGCTCAGTAAGGAGGGGGAAGAGATCGATCTTTTCACAGATTATTAGCATCATAACAAACTGTAACAACATGTTTTATATATATATATATATATATAGCTATATATATATATATATATATATATATATATATATATATATATATATATATATATATATATATATATATATATATATATAGCTATATAGCTGACTGGATAGCTCAATACATAAGGCATCAGTATATCACCCGAGAGGGCAGGGTTCGAATCCAGTCTGGGTCCTTAGGCAAGACCCTTCAAGCTACTGCCTACCTCATACCATGAGAGATACTAAGTTGCATAACATGCCGGCTCAGACGTCGCCCGGCCAAACAAGGTCTGCGTCAGGTGTTGGGGAACCAGAGCACCTTGATGACAAATGGGCTACTGGAACAAGACGGAAATGGGCGAGAGATGAAAATGTGGATCTGTTGGAATGCTACTACTCAAGTAACCCTAGTCAGAGAGGTTACATGCAAAGACTGGGGAAGGAATGGTTACTTCGACATCCCCAGTCAACACTAAGCGCTAAACAACTTGTAGCTCAGTGTTCCAACATCCGCAAACGGCAACTGCTATCACAACTTGAGATTGACGAGATACAACACAAATGCTACGGCAAAAGGGAGGAACCCGGATGTCAGGACTGTGGGGACTTAACTACAAGTCCCCACCCAGTGAGGGGATACACAGCCCCAATGAGCGAAACAGAGCTGAACGAGACAGCTGCTGACCTGAGAGAGAGAATCATGACCCGAATGACAACCAGGCCTCCCCGGCGCCAATTACAACGGCTGAGTGAAGTACCATCTGAAAGTCTCATTGAGAATGTGAATGCAGCATTGAGAACGATCCCTACCAACACCATAACAGAAACCAATGAGCTGATCTACAACTCAGCATCAGTGATCCTTGAGATACTTGGCTATAAGAGCAACCATGAGACCCAATACCCACCATGGAAAAGACGGTTAGAGGCTAAAATCAAGGTAACAAGGAGGGAAGTGAGCCAACTGTCAGAGCTCCACAAGGGTGCAATGAAAAGACCAGTACCCATAAAGTACAGGCAGATGCCCATACCTGAAGCACTCGAGACTGCCAAACAGAGGCTCCAAGCCTTGTCCAGCCGCCTAAAGAGATACACAAGGGGAGAATGAATCCAGAAGGATTAACCGGCTCTTCTCCACTCAACCAGCTAAGGTGTACTCTCAATGGCAGGGTAACAATAACAACAGAGCAGACCCACCAAGGCTGGAGACGGAACAATACTGGAAAGGCATATGGGAAAGGGAGGCGTCCCACAACAGCAATGCACAGTGGCTGATCTCTCTACGAGAGGACCACAGCAACCTCCCTGAGCAAGCCCCGGTAACCATCACTGTGACAGATGTCCAAGAAAGAGTCTCAGGTATGAAAAACTGGACAGCACCAGGGCCTGACATGATCCATGCCTACTGGCTAAAGAAACTCACTGCTCTCCATGAGCGAATGGCAGCCCAAATGAACCAGCTGCTACAAAGTGGGACTCACCCTGAATGGTTAACTGAAGGGCGGACAATCCTAATCCAGAAGGATCCATCAAAGGGTCCAGTCCCACCCAACTACCGACCAATAACCTGCCTCTCCACAACCTGGAAGCTCATGTCAGGCATCATAGCGGCCAAGATAAGCAAACACATGGATAAACACATGAGCACGGCACAGAAGGGTATCGGTGTAAATAGCAGAGGAGCCAAACACCAACTCCTCGTAGACCGCACAGTTGCCCGAGACTGCAAAACCCGACACACCAACCTGTGCATGGCTTGGATTGATTACAAGAAAGCCTATGACTCAATGCCGCATACTTGGATCATTGAATGCTTAGAGATGTATAACATCAACAGGACTCTGAGAGCCTTCATTGCAAACTCGATGAGGCTGTGGAAAACCACCCTTGAAGCCAACTGCAAACCACTTGCACAAGTGTCCATCAAATGTGGCATATACCAAGGAGATGCTCTGTCCCCGCTACTGTTCTGCATAGGCCTGAACCCCCTCAGCCAAATTATCAACAAGACTGGCTACGGATACAGACTCAAAAATGGGGCCAATATCAGTCACCTACTCTACATGGATGACATCAAGCTGTATGCCAAGAGTGAGCGAGACATCGACTCACTGATCCACACCACCAGGATCTACAGCACTGACATTGGGATGTCATTCGGACTAGAGAAATGTGGTCGGCTGGTGACAAAGAGGGGGAAGGTCATCCACACAGAAGGGGTCTCACTCCCACAAGGAACAATAGCAGACATAGAGGACAGTTACAAGTACCTAGGTATACCACAAGCAAATGGCAACCTCGATGAGGTCACAAGGAAAGGAGCCACAGCTAAATACCTCCAACGAATAAGGCAAGTCCTGAGAAGCCAGCTCAATGGCAAGAACAAAATCCGTGCGATAAACAGCTATGCCTTGCCAGTAATCAGATACCCTGCTGGAATAATTAGCTGGCCAAAGGAGGAGATAAAAGCCACAGATATTAAGACCAGAAAGCTACTAACAATGCATGGAGGGTTCCATCCCAAATCCAGCACCCTGAGACTGTACACGAGCCGCAAGGAAGGAGGCAGAGGACTAGTGAGTGTGAGAACCACTGTCCAGGACGAAACAACTAAGATCCATAAATACATCAGGGACAAAGCCTCAACAGACAATGTGCTCAGTGAATGTCTCAGACAACAGGGAACGGAGGTTGAGGTGCCAGAGATACCATCATGGGAGGACAAACCCCTACATGGGATGTACCACCAGCAAATAACCCAAGTGGCTGATATCAGTAAATCCTACCAATGGCTGGAAAAAGCTGGACTCAAGGACAGCACAGAGGCCCTCATCCTGGCCGCCCAGGAACAGGCCCTAAACACCAGAGCAATAGAGGCCCAGATCTACCACACCAGACAAGACCCAAGGTGTAGGTTGTGCAAGGAGGCCCCTGAGACAGTCCAGCAGCACACTGCACTGATACAGGGAAAGCGTACATGGAGCGACATAACCAAGTGGCAGGCATAGTGTACAGAAACATCTGTGCAGAATATGGACTGGAAACCCCAAGATCAAAGTGGGGAACACCCCCAAAGGTGGTGGAGAACGCCAGAGCTAAGATCCTGTGGGACTTCCAGATCCAGACAGACAAAATGGTAATGGCGAACCAACCAGACATTGTCGTAGTGGATAAACATCAGAGGAAAGCCGTTGTGGTAGATGTAGCAATACCAAGTGATTGCAACATCAGGAAAAAGGAGCACGAGAAACTAGAGAAATACCAGGGCCTCAGGGAGGAACTGGAGAGGGCCTGGAAGGTGAAGACCACAGTGGTGCCTGTGGTCATCGGGGCCCTCGGGGCAGTAACCCCCAAACTGGAGCAGTGGCTACAACAGATCCCAGGAACAACATCAGACATCTCAGTCCAGAAATGTGCAGCAGTCCTTGGCACAGCCAAGATACTGCGCAGAACCCTCAAGCTCCCAGGCTCAGAGGATAAGAACCACCCGCGGTGGGTGAGAAGGGAATTTTTTTATTTTATATATATATATATATATATATATATATATATATATATATATATATATATATATATATATATATATATTTCATAAAAGCCACTTTAAGCCTTGGGGGCCTGGGCACATAAAAATCTAAGATTTCCCTGCTGAGGTGGAGATATTTATGTCTGACAACACGATCCTGCTTCTGGAGCTCTGTGGCTGATTATTGCTGCCGTTTAAACCATTTAACAAATGTCTTCGAGTCAATTGCTTCCTTTTTATGCGCTGCCAAGCAATCCGTAATTAAAGCGAGTCTCCTCTCCCACAGGGTTTCAGTACACCAAGTACGGCTGTAGGAAGAAGGGAGACACAAAGATGGTCCACCGCGGATACTGTGAGGCAAACAAGAAGCCGAAGCCGATCCGCCGAATGTGTAACCTTCAGGACTGCACTCAGCCTCAGTGAGTACAGCTTGCAGTCACAAAGCACAGAAATACAATGATTACAGTTCAATAAAAGGATAAAAATGTTGCATTACCTAAATGTAATTCTCCTTTTTTTCTGAGATTTAGAGGAAAGTTGAAATGAAAAACTTATCCTGTTAAAATCAGCTCTGTTTTTTTATTTCTCAAAATACAAAAATTAAATTGTTAAGAGAAAGTGATGCTAAAAAAATTTGATTAAAAATGTGAGGATTTAATGCAGGTGTGGCAGAAGAGTGAAAAAGAAACTAAAACCTTGTTTGTTTTCTACACAGAAATTGGAAATAAACTCCCTTTGCTACTCAGGGTGAAACTTTCTCTAGAGTGCAGACATACTATGCACACTTTGCTCTCTGTTACAAGGGCATTGAAAGTCTGCATGTAAACATTTACTTCTAAATTCATTGAACATTCAAACAATGTCTTTGCACTTTGAACTACATAGCGCACAGCAGACCACATGTCAGACAATTTTTTATTATGAAAAAATGGAATTACATTTTTTTATTTATGAAAGCAGAACTAGACACGGCTCAGTTTCTGCCACCAAAGTTTTGCAAACTTTCAAAACTCCAACGTTTCCTTTTCGAGACCCTTTCAATAATTGAACGTCTTCGTCATGAGAGGTCAGAGGAAGACCAGAGTTTTCTGCATGATGCATAGTTTGTTTCCTGCATCTGTTACCGCTTACAAGAAAAACTCACGTAGGAAAATATAATCAGATTCAGTTATATTTTACTAGGATGCTAACACACCAGATGCTTTTCGTCTCTTTGTCTCCTTTTCTTCCAAGAATCTTTATAGAACAAATGACAAAAATAAAAAGAAGGTATGAGGTTTACAGAATAATACTTCACTTATAAGAACAAACAACTAACAGGGCTGCTAATAAACAAATCTGCCGGTTCGCCTCTTGTGATGCGGTGCAGCGTTTATTCTTCACCCAGAATGCATTGCTTCAAGGCTTTGCGAAACAATGAAACAATCTGCTGATGTCGTTTCTGATCATGGTCACTTGGAAAATTCATCAAGGACTCAACAACAATAAAACTAGAGTTTTAGCCTTAGCTTTAGCATTAGCACAGTAAAGTGCTAGTAAATTAATGCTTTATGATCAACGTTTTAATTAGCGGTTAGATTGAATAAAGTTTCTACATTGCTCTTTGTTGTGAAAATGTATATTCTGATGGTTTCTGTGATTGGTGTATTCATTACCAGCATGCAGACACTCATGATGGATGTCTGGGGAAAACCGAATATGAATACATGTAGAGTTGCACCCCACTTATAGTCTCAACTCATTTACAAAAACATCTCATTTGAACAATAGCATGTGTTTTGGCAGGTTAAACAAAGTCATATAAAAATACTTTATTATTTGAAAAAATAAATAGCCAAAGTCTTGATGAAAATAGTAATTGTTTGTTTGTAGAGGTTGGTTTCCTTTGGCTGCCAGTCAGGATCAGTTTGTGCCGCAGCAGAAATGACGGCGCCTTCGCTCTAAAACCTCCTCAGATTTTACCGAGTTTCATCTGCATAATATATGCAGATGTTTGCCTCAGAAATGCGTCCAAATTACAGGTGTTTGTTAGGCAGACATGGCCGTCTGCCCTGACGACGCGTTGATAAGACAATGGAGGTAATTTACAAGCTAATGAAAGCGGTGAAATTACTGCTTCCATTTCTGTTTAAGTCTAATGCATCATTTGAAACAGCTTAGCATGCATAAACAGAGGCTTATTTACTCACTAATGTTTTGAACTTTTTGTCAGTAACCCAGAAGTTTGAGAGAATGATTTCTCGCTGAACGTAGATGCTGTAGACAGACTGTAAATCTTCTCATTTCCCTTCTGCTTTTGCAAGAGTTTGAATTGGAGTTTTCTAGCTGCACCAATATCCTCTACCAGAATGAATAAACAGAGTCATCAAACTCGCCTGTGATGCATGTAAGGAGGAGTGTCTGTCTGCTAGTGCTGCTGAAACCTATTAGGAAGCATCAGAGCGTCATGTCAGATCAATACTCCCTGGTTTTAAGCAGAGCTGAAAGAAAGACTTTGGACTCTTCGGGTTTCTGAAGGGAAGATTAATCATGTTTTTCATGAAATCGTTGCTGTTTGATGAAATCCCAAGTTGCTGCTGAACTTTTTAAAAACTTCCTCAGAGCCGATGTTTGATGCAGTTTTCACTCAGATGTCTTTCTCTGAAATGCTTTGGTCTGTTTCTAAAAACAGATTAATTGAAGTAATTTTTAGTTGAGGCTGTAATTCAAAGTGCTTTACATGATGAAAGCAGAAAGTAGTTGCAGTGACATAACAAAGGGTAATAAAATTGCACTACAGACTTAAAGATATCACAGAATTTAGCTTTGATTTAAAGGAAGTCCGTGTTTCGGTTGGGAATCTTTTCATTGTAGTTTGATAAACTTGGGGCCCCCAAACAGCATCTTGCTCAGGGCCCCCATAAAGCTAGAAACAGCCCTGTTAGCATACAGCTAAACTAAAACAGTACCCTCCATTATCATCTGATTTTGAAGTTTGAGTTTTTATCCCCACATCCTTCGTCTTCCCTGGGTTTATCTGCTCTGAGCTCTTTGCTGCTGCTGTTGTCGGGCGTTGAACCGTCACCTCCTCTGCCACCTAATGCCTGCAGGAGTGTTGCTGATTGTGAAAGTGAGTGTAACACTGCTGAACTTTCAAAAATAAAGCCCTGTGATTTTCAGCTGTAAAAGCAGCATACGCCACCTGGACAAGGCCAACAAGAACAAGGTCTCTCAGAAAAGCTCTAGCTTTGATTATGGCGTCTATTCGCTGTGTTTCCAGAAGCTTCTGTCACAAGAGCTGGTTCCATCCTGTGGTGCATTACTTCTCATCAAAATCTTGTATTGATGATGGGAAAATCTGACTACTGATTGAACCTACGGTGGCTCTGAAGGGCAAACTGCATCAACAAATCACTAAGCTCAACTACAAATTAACAAGACAGAATAGGAAGTCGTGTAATCCGTCTTATTTATGGTTTTGTGGTTTTTATTTCCTGTTTATTTAATGTGTTTGGTTGTTTGCTTATTGGTCTTTGAGAGGGTAACCTTGCATGATTATGCTACCATCAGTATATTATTTGAAATGATCTCAAAACAACAATATTATCATTTATCGCAATAATTGCTGGTATAATTGATTAATTAAATTAGTCATTCAGGAGACATTCATGTTTTCCATCCACATTTTGTCCTTATAGGTGATGCTTCCACACTTTCCTTCCAGTTTATAATTCATTGTTTCAACATTTTGTTCTACAGAAATCTTATTTATTTTGATAGTATAAAGTCACACAGATGAAATATTATAAACAAAATAATCTGCCAAGTATTTTTCCATAAATATTAATAAATTATTTTCTATGTCTTGCTGAAAACGTGAATTGTAAGTTAATTTTTACTTATTTGAAGTGTATGAAGCAAACCTGGGCAAAAATACTTGGTAAGATTTTTAGTTTTTCCAGTGCATGAAAAACTGTTTTAGGACAAATAAGACAAACACAGAAAGCATAAAAGCTAGTTTATATTTTTGAACAAAATATGAGACAAATGACTTTTTATGTATTATTAAACCTAATACATGTTTTACTAAGATGAATGCCACAGTCACCACAAGATACATTTTTTGGGTTGTTTTTATCATTTCTTGCTTATTTTTCAGGCTTGTTTTTAACTAAACTCAGTCCAAAAAAACGTCTGATTTTTCTCCACACAAATGTTAAAATGAATATTGAATATAATATTAATAATAAGTCATAACTGTGAGTTTATCTAAAAATTCAGCATGAGGTATTAATTTTACCTCATGCTGAGCCCTGGTTCTTGTCATTTATAATGAAATAATGAACAAATTAATCAAATGATCAGATTCTAGCTCTAATCATGTGCAGGAATAATAATTTCCTCTTTGGAGAAGATTGTTGGAAGAAAGACGTGAATAAAAGACAGTTAATGATGAAACTACAATATGTCAACTACTGAGGTCGAATCCCGGTTATCAAAAAAAGAGAAAGTTTTTAATTCACCAAATTCAGGAGGATTTCTTAGTTCAGCTCCGCTTTACATCAGTGTGAGTCATATTGGAAAAGATCAAGCAGAGAAAAAGCAGCTGTGTGAATGACAGCAGGTAGAAGCAGCACTTTGAGGAGGGGAGCTGTTTGGCTTCCTGTGAGGCAGAGCAGAGAGCTGCTGCTGCTGACAGAAACGCTGTGAGTGCGTCTGCAGGGAGGACGCTCATTGGCAGCCTCGCCCACCCGAACGGGGACGCAGCATGAGGCGGCTGCTTCAGGTTATCATAAACTTCAATGCAGGTAACGTTTGAGAGCGCTAATGTTAGCCGCCGGCTGCTCCGTTCGGCTCCAGACCTGCAAAGTATGAAAAAAACTTTCAAATCTGAGGAACAACTTTTTTGAAACCAACTTTTATTTTCTCCCCTGAAACATGAACGTGATAAGTGTAAACTATTATTATTATTTTTATTTGGTAATAAAATCCAGTGCATATTGTTTTAGTTTAGAACATCAGGTAGTTTAGAACATCAGGTTCTGCAAGATATAGGCGCTTGTTTTAAGTCACTAATTCCTTCATATTTATGGCCAATCATTTCACCGATAGTATAAAAAACAATACATGAAATAATTTGCCAATGAAACTATTATTTTTCATCATTTTTAATGAATTATTAAAAATGATGAATGAAATATTCATCATTTTTAATGAATTTTATTGACTTAAAACAAGCGCCTATATCTTGCTGTCACAATAATCCATTTTACTGGATGATAAATTGTTCCAGACGTTACTGTGACAAATGATAATATTGTTGTTTTGAGACCATTTTCCAGTTAAATAAATCAGTAAGCTTTAGATTCTAATGAACATTTAACTCTGGAGTTGGACGAGGTTATAAATATCCAAAATAAATCAACAGAAACAATGAATAAAATTAATTATGAAGTCTCCTTAAAAAAGGAGATGGTTGAATCCAAAACACCAGACTGAAGACTTTTGTCATCCAGTTTTTGACAGAAAGAGAAAAAAAAACCCTATAAATTATGCAAATGATTTAGTTTATTTAGTTTTTTATTGATGCAAAACAAGCTTTTTTATCTTCCTGGAAGGGTATTGTGTTTTTTCACGTTTCATGGTTTCAGAAAACAGACTACTGCATTTTCAGTCAAACATTTTTGTTATGTTTTCCAAAGAAATGCAAAAATTTTCTGCAAATAATTTGAATACTGAGCAGCAAATCTGAGAGGGTCCAGTCCACCACTCCCCTGAGCTGAGGGCTGCAGCTGCAGACATTTCAGATGCGTTAAAACAACTTTGTGTTCAACATCAGGTTCTGCTTTTCTTCCCTGCTGCTGCTCCACGGCTGAAACAGTCGTCAGATCTGAAACGTTATTGTAGCGTCGTGTTTGGAGAAAACGTTCTGAAGAGGCAAACTTCATCACAGCTACACATTCAGCAACAAGAAAACAAAAAGGATATTGAGCGACATCCGAAGCAGCCCCTTGTGAAAGAACAGAGGAAGCAAACAGAAGCTGCACAACCGTTACAGAACACAAAAAATAATACGCCGCAGTGATTACAGAGTACAACCTCTCCCTTCAGATGGGATCCAAACAGCATTGACATCCAGAAAATGGATACTCACGTTTTATCCCAGCAGTTTTACTAGAGATCTCTTCAGACACAGAGACGCATCATCTCCACTCTCCCAGTAGAGTTAGAAATTAATCTGCAGCAGCTGGAATCTTCTACTTGAAAACAAATCTCAGTAAATCCATAACTTCACAGTTCAGACATGGGTCAGCATTCATCATTAAAACAAAAACTTCTTGCAAAAACATAAGAATGTACAACATGAGTTATTGTTTAAACTGAGATGTGCATTAATTTTTATAGCTCCAATACTTCTATGTACTCAAGTATTTAATAGTTATTTTAATGTAATGCACAGAGAAACATGAAGGGAGTTTAATGATCAACCCCATCAATTTATTTATGCTTCATTTTCTGCACATGTTGCCATGTTAGCATGTTTCCTGATTGTATTAAATTAGTCTCTTGGTTTGACTAGCTTCAACAATTATTGTAAAGTTTATTTTGGACGTTTTTTATTAAGATTGCATTCAATCACACCTGTGTGCGCGCTGCTCAGTCCTTTCCCCTTTGCTCTTTAACTAGAGCCAATGCTAGTTAGCAAAGCCACCGTTGGTTATAATTGGCAGACAATTAGTTTTCCTGTAATAATTAGTTCTTTTTACCTTATTAGTACATTTAGCAGCACATTGATGAGGATGATTGACAGCTCTACAGTTCACCTCCTGACTCTGATTGGTTGTTTTTGGTGCATTTCTTCAGATGGCTCAGAAAGGAGGTGTAGAAAATTGAAACTTTAACAAATAACAGATAAAATTGACATCAACTGAACTTTAAGTACAGTAACAGCCTCTCAGCTGAACTGAACCTCTTCAGTCTACAGTATTTTCACCATTTATTAACACATTTCACCACCTGGAGGCCATTTCAAATTGAACCTCTGCATCATTTGGTATCTTTCCACATTCACCTTTGACCTGAGGCAGTGGAGCCAATCCCAGCGCTAATACAACCGGGTACATCTTCAGATCCATGTTTCCACCATCATGCGGAAAGTGGAGCGTTGAACCTCAACAGGGGGAAAATTATGACCAAAGTAAGAATAAGACTGGGGTCAAAACTAAAATCCCAGCATGCATCAGCACTAAGGACCGGGGGGCTTTCCTTTACAACACTGGAGCCTGAAGAAGATCCTGTTGAATCTTAACAGGATTTTAACACAAGGCTGTGTTTTTTCCAATGGTCAACTACATTTATCTTTAAAGAAAGGAGAATATTTACCAGAATCAGTTGTCTTCAGCAGGCAGCCTGATGGCGCAGTACAAGTAGGTCATAGTTTCACATCGTATTTAACTTTGTCCTGTGAATCATTCAGGCATAAAATGACTCCAAAGCCCAAGTGGCAACAGTTGACACCTAAATCACAACCTAATTAGTTTTAAATTGCTTTTTTAGTCACTTTGTGACTAGCAGATTGTAACAAGGACACACTTTTTGGAAAACAATTAAATGTTAACGAGGTTTAGCAGACAGAAAAAGAAAAAAAATGATTCGGCACCAAAAAGGTCGTTTTCAAAGAGCCGTCAGGTGAAAACCAGAAAACAGAAGAGGATGATAAATACCAAGTGATTGCAACATCAGGAAAAAGGAGCACGAGAAACTGGAGAAATACCAGGACCTCAGGGAAGAACTGGAGAGGGCCTGGAAGGTGAAGACCACAGTGATGCCTGTGGTCATCGGGGCCCTCGGGGCAGTAACCCCAAACTGGAGCAGTGGCTACAACAGATCCCAGGAACAACATCAGACATCTCAGTCCAGAAATGTGCAGCAGTCCTTGGCACAGCCAAGATACTGCAGGACCCTCAAGCTCCCAGGCCTCTGGTAGAGGACCCGAGCTCAGAGGATAAGAACCACCCGCGGTGGGTGAGAAGGGAATTTATATATATATATATATATATATATATATATATATATATATATATATATATATATATATATATAAACTTTTTTCTGCTTTTGAACATGTTTCAGTCTTTTGTTCATTAATGGAAAATGTATTACTGTGAATTAATGAGTCTCTTTTAGAAATTAAGGTGTATTTAAAGTTCAGTTAATTTAAATCACAACACATGATGTCTTTACAAAAGAAAGTTAATTTAATTAATTAAATGTGTGTAAAGTCAATTACACACATTTTAATTGATCCTGGTGATCAAACAATGCAGTCAGTTAATATTTGTGCTGCCAGTCTATTAAAAATTAAAATAACCAAATTAATCACACTCTAGTGATTAATTTTATGTGATCATCTTTTTAATCTTCAAATGTTTTCTATAAAGTTCTCATAAACATGCATATGAAAAGTTTTCAGTTTTCTAGATTTTATTTTGTTTCAGACATTGATTTAGAAATGTTAGTTATAAGCTGTTTAAGGATACTTTATTATAAAATACAACCTGAATTTTATTGTTTCACATATGGAAAAATGTCTTGTTAAATAATCTTTCAGTAGAATTGGTGCTTTTTATTAATATTAAGGCATTATTAATTTAATAACAAGCCGTGTTTATTTTAAGAGAAAATACTAATAATACCTGCAAAAAGAAGCAAAAACTCAGTGAGTTTATATGAATCCTCCATACAAATTTTACATTTCTTCATTTGAGCAGAAATGTAAGAAATATGATTTTATAAAAACACATTTACAAAATATTAATGGAAATTTAACTAAAATATGCAACAATAAAAAGTGACAACGTTCAATTAAGTACGGTTTTAAATGATGTTTCTCTCTGCACCGGAAAGAAAACCGGTTTGATATTTAGGAAGATGAAGGTCTGAACTTTGCTGAGTTAAGTAAGAGTGAAACTTATTTGTTTTAAACTAATAAGTCCTCTTCACTTCCACAACAAATCTTATGAACAAAAATATAAATTTGAAAAGCGTTAATGTGGCTGATGCTAAGAATCTATAAACAATCTTCAATATCTTACTGAAAACTTGGTTTTGTCTTTTTCAAGAGTATTAAGATGTTTACACTAGAATCTAAATGACTTGGTAATATAAGCTCTGTTAATATTTTAAAGGTTATTTACCAAATCTGCATAATAACAGGAATCCATCCATCCCCACCTTTGTGGGGTCGGGAGGTGCTGGTGATTACCTGGACAGGTCGCCAGTCTGTCGCAATAATAACAGGAATATTTTACATTTTTGAAATAAGAGGATTCTCCTGGTTGAACAAACGAACAGTTCTAACACTGGGCTGGAGGGAAACATTTTAACCATGCCGTCTTTTTAATTTATCTTTTTTCTGTCGTTGAGCGTTAATTGGTCCTCCTGCCCGCTCTCCTGCTGAGTTATTATTCATTTTGACGTTTCAAATTTTCACTTTCAGGAACAGTTTTGAATAAAGTGGCATAGAAATAGGAAGCGACAGGTTGATTAGACCGTCTTTCAAAGTCTGCTGAGTTCCTCTTGCCTTGGTGAATATTTTAATGTAGTTTGTGACACTCTCTCCATGAATTTGTTACTTTGGCAAAAACGAGAACAAAGTGCTTCAGAAATACCAGTTTTGTTGGTAATTTGTTCTTTTATGAACATAGAATGTCGAGCCATTTGTCTTTCTTTTGTCATTTGATTGCAAACGATGGATGGAGCATCAGGCTGAACATTGCTGGAAGCAGCAAACAGATATGAAGCTCATAAACAAAAATAGACATTTACCCAGAGCATACAAGCATTTGTTCTTGTTCGCCTGAGCGAACAAACTTGCTCCAGAAAAGGAATATTTTCTCTGAAGGGAGTATTAGCGGTGAGGAAGCTAAGTGAGCGAGCTAAGTGAGGAAAATAACTGAGGAAGCTAACTATGTAAGCTAACCAAGTAAGCTAACTGAGTAAGCTAACTGAGGAAGCTAAGTAAGTTAACTGAGTAAGATAACTTAGGAAGCTAACTGAGGAAGCTAACTGAGTAAGCTAAATGAGGAAGCTAAGTGAGGAAGCTAAGGGAGTAAGTTAACTGAGTAAGATAACTTAGGAAGCTAACTGAGGAAGCTAACTGGGTAAGCTAAGGGAGGAAGCTAACTGAGGAAGCTAAGTGAGGAAGCTAACTGGGTAAGCTAAGGGAGGAAGCTAACTGAGGAAGCTAAGTGAGGAAACTAACTTAGGAAGCTAACTGAGGAAGATTACAGAGGAAGCTAAGTGCGGAAGCTAAGTGAGTGAGCTAAGTGCAGAAGCTAAGTGAGTGAGCTAAGTGCAGAAGCTAAGTGAGAGAGCTAACTTCCCCTTGCAGAGCAGATGATTTGGGGCAGAAGTGTGAGTCAGCTGCAGCTGTAGCTGTGACAGCAGCAGCAGCTGCAGAGCATCAAGTCGAACACAGAGATGACTGCCTCCCTCCGCTCGCCGTCATGATTAAAGGGACGTGTTGGATGTATCAGCAGCGTAGCAGCTCATTTGGAAAAGAACTACCATAAATAGCCACTGGGCTTTGTTTTGTTTTGAACAGAGCCACATCTCTCTGGGAATAAATACATATTTTTCTGTGATAAAATACCTCAGAAAAGCTTTCATGCCTTCTGGTGTTTTTGGATTATTACCAGCTAGAATTAAAATGGCGATCAACCAAGCATGTCTCCACTTTAAATTGAGACATGCTAAAAGATGTCCTATTCTGCAATAAACAAAAGAAGAAAGAAAGCTGACCTCAGGGTAAACATCTATTTAACCAAACCACGTCTTTGCTTCTTTGAACTCCTTCTTTGCAAACTTTGTGCAGGTATCTGAAACTTCTCCAGCTCCTTTAGCCTCCTGGCTGCTTTCTGCTTCAGCAATCTTTAAGTTATTTAGCATTTTCCCAATTGGATATGGGTTTAAGCTTTCTGACAAGGTCATTTTCTCTCATTTAAATATGTTCCCTTTAACCACTCAAGTGTATTTATAAGAGAAAATGGTCACAGAAACCATTTTTAATGGAAAACTCCCGTTTGAGTTAAGAAATTATTCAGGATTCCATAAATCCTGAATAATTTTCTTTGCAATGCAGAAATGATCATTCGACGCTGGCATGTTCTGAACCCGATGAAAAACCTGATGAAAAAGCCTTTTTTCAGTCTCATTAGCTCAGAGTAGCATCAGTAATCATGTCTAGCAATGCCTTTTGGTGAACTTTAGCCTTTTTTGTTTTTATTATTTTTTGTTGAAGCAGAGCTGATTTATTGGTTTTGTCTAACATTTTGAACCTTGATCAATATGTAAAAAGATTTGGCTTGTTTTCTAACCTTGTGGGTTTATTGTTTGATCCTGTCCACTCCTCTGTTCTTTAATTATTTATCCGAATAGTCAAAGATACTAATTTGACTTGCATTGTAATTTACAACTAACAATATATGGTAAATAAAGTTTTCCATGAATACGACCATCATACGTCCAAAATAATTGTTCCTGGAACTTTCATTATGCTTCATGCACACATCAGTCAGACTGTAGCTGTTATTAGTATGAATTAAAAGTCAAGGTGAGTAGGAAACATCTTAATTCTGATTTCATTCTTATAAATTGAATGCGCCATCATTACAGGAAGTAACGCTTCCTTGAATTTGTGCTTTCTGTGCATGCTGATGAATGGCTGATTTGCAACCTTTCCACCTCTTCTAAACATGCATCATTAGTTGAAATGTTAATAAATAAACACAACATCCTGAGGTTTATGGTTGGCATCTTGATCTTCTGCAAACATTATTTTTAAAAACACCCAATAAATGACAACTTGTGTACTTGTAGATGACATTTATTTAAAGTTGTTTAAAAATTACTTTTTACATCATAATTAGCCTGAGCGTCCTCTTTGTTTTAAATTATGCAGATGGATCTCTGAAGACTGGGAGCATTGTACCAAAACCTGCGGCTCCCTGGGTTTCCAGATCCGGACGGTTCGCTGCATGCAGTTCCTCCATGACGACACCAGCCGCTCCATCCACAGCAAATACTGCAGCGGGGAGAAGCCGGAGAGCCGGAGACCCTGTAACAGAACCCCGTGTCCGGCCCAGTGGAGGACAGGCGCCTGGTCTCAGGTACTCCAAAGGCTCTCTGACCAGAATAAAACTGAGGCTTGTATAAAGTTCTGTCCTTGGTCTCAGTTCACATCATTGGTAAAATGTCTGCTGGTCACAGCCCTTTAATTCAACTTTTACACTTGCATGTTTTCTAAAATAGCTGCAAACAGATGTGCAATTCCTCAATCGTACAACTTTGAAAAGCATTAGTAGAGCCTCCTGAACAACTTCAAAATTAGTTTAACAGACTGATAACTTCTTGATGCCACCTTAGGGAAGCAAAAGGGAGTCATTCAGTACCAGCAGAGAGTCAGGTTGTGGTGAAGTGTACGGCTGGAGTCACTACTTCCGTTTCCACTAACCATAAAATTGGGCAAATTGAAATTACAAAAATAGATTCACTCAATGGAAACACTTTTTTCACATCACACGAGTCACAGTATCACCAACAGGATGTTACCACTGGCAGAGACGACAAAGAAGAAAACAGAAAGACTAACAAAACCTAAAGATTTGCGCACATTTGTAGCTACTGATAGATTCAGTGTAATAGTTCAGAGGATCAGATCAGAGCAACAGCTACAGTCAGGTGGCTTGGCCATAATGACAGAGGCAAAGTGGAGATAGTTTGATCATGTTGTGAGGTCAGATGGCTGATTCTCTGGAAAGAGGATGTTGGAAAAAGAGGAAGACCTCAGAGAAGATCCGAGGACATGGAGGTGATTGTAGCAGAGGAAGATGGATGGGGTGAGGAGAACAGCTAGAATATGTCTGGACAACACATTTTTCCACTGGATGTCCTCATTTTTTCACGTAGTTCCCTCCTCTGTTTGCCCTCATGCATCTTGTTTTTGATGCCATAGTTGGAAAAAACACTACAAGTAGGTGTTTTGTTTTGCTCCTCATTTGCTGTAAATTTTTAAATTGAAAATATTTTTATGGACAGCATTCAGGCAAAAGGAAGCAGATTTCAATCAGGAGCTCATCTTTCCATCCAGGCCAGCTGGAGATTTAACAGGCAGCCAGCAACATCCTGCAAGGAGCATCCAGCAATTTAACAGCAGCTGCTGTAACCGAATTTAGCTACTGGCAAAAATAACACCTGTGTGACGTGATTTACACTCCATCAATGGTGTCATTTTATTGGATAAGTTCCTCTTAAAACTGTCATTCAGTTCATGGGGTATATTTCTATTATCTTGAGATGATTGAAGGTTCGTTATTAAAGCCAAAATGATCTTACTCTAAATTTATTAGTTCATTAGATGCATCAATATGGGCAAAATATTGTTCTTTTCTGCAGCACTTATTTTGAAGGGCTGTGCATAAAACTGACATAACATCTGTAATGAACATGAAGGAGAATCTTTATTACTGTTGTTGCATTAAAAGAGCTTTAAAAGTATAAACTTTGCAATATTGAGTAAATAATGACAATACACTGCTAAATCAATTAAAGCAAGGTATCAACTTTGCTTTAAAAGCGTTATTATTTGACACTTCATGACCACAGTCATGATTATGACAGCTGTTATGTCAGTCTGACATTCACCCCTTCATTTAAAGTGTTACTGTATTTTCTATATAATAAAGGTTTTTGTCTCTGAGTAATTCAATAGTACACAATGGAAGTAACCAAAGTTACCTACAACTTTAAGAAACTGTTTCAAAAAGTTAAAACAAAAATCAATTCAGTCAATAGAAAGTTGCATCATGAAGTAAATCTGGTTGGAAAGTCTTCCAGTTACCCAGCAGATGAAATGTTTTGGTTGATTCTGTTCCCTGCAGACTCCACCGTTCAGCCCTAACAAAGCGGGCTGGAGGTGAACACAATGTTGTGAGGCATTTAGCTTCCAGGTGGACGTCAGTTTGTTATCCTGGCCAATTACCCAGACGTTCTCTGGCGCCTGTGTGACCTTCCTCCACTAATTTCTGTTCTGTCCGGTTCCAGTGCTCCGTGACGTGTGGAGAGGGGCTGGAGCGGCGCCTGGTCACCTGCAAGACCGGAGATCAGTGCTACGGGGACAAACCCGAGGCGGTGAGGCCGTGCAGACCGGGACCATGTCATGGTGAGCATGTCACAGGTCAGAGGTCATTCAGTGACTTCTGCAGTTTGATCATTTTGACCATTTATCTTGAGGTCCATTTCATTTTTACATGTAAGTTTGTATTTTATTCCTCCCTTAAAGCTGAAGTGTGTAACTTTTATAAAACAAAAAGTTTTTTCCATATTTGTTAAAATAGTCTCCAAGTTGTGAAAGTTTAGTTTGAGACAGAAAATCTGTGAAAAGACTGAGCTCCCCTCCCAGTGCTAACCAGAAACAACCAGTCAGCAGGTCTCAGCGCTGTCAATCATTCCCGTGCACAGCACTGCCCTGTGCTACGCCACAGCTAGCATGAATGCTAAGGCTAGTTAATGGCAGATAAACAATTTCCCTCTAATGGTAAGTTGTTTCTCCACCTTTATTACAATTAGTAGAGAATACACAAGGATGTTTGACAGCGCTAAGCCCCTCCTCCTGGCTCTGATCGGCTGGTATTGGTCGGGATCGGTTCATTTCTTCAGATGGTAATAGTAGCTCAGGTAAAAGATGGAGGACATTGACCTTTTCACAGATTGTTGACAGTGAATATGTCAAAAAAATGTTTATAAAAGTTACATAACCCAGCTTTTAGGTCTATACTGTCAGTGAGAATAAAAACTTAGTTTAAACTAATAATTTATGTTTAGCTGATTTGCTTGCAGACTTTACTGTGCTTTTAGCTGTTTCTGCTGTTAAATTATATATTTTCCAAATACTGCAAATAGTTTCTGTGTCGTGCTTTAATGCATTAGTGGCACAGGAAGAAGGTTTTCTATTATTCTGATAGTTGCTCCGGAGCGGCTGTAATGCTTCCTGAGTGGTTTCGAACACCAGCACATTTCTATTCCTTAAGTATAAAAAAACCACCTACCATTGTGATTCTGACATATGAATAGTGAGTGACAGCGTGAACCGGAGTCACAGTGAAACCTTCCTGGAGTTCATTTGTGCTTTTCTAAGGTGAATCAAGTCACATTGCCTCACACTGCAGCAGAGCTCTGTTTTTCTGAAAGTGCAGTGAGTGACTTGTGTATAACCTCCATCTCTGAACAAAAGCAGCACTTCTCTGCTCTGCGATGCGTTTCCTGTTAGTGTGATATTTACCGAGCCGTTGTTGTCTTCCTTTTGTCTGACTTTCAGATGAGCCGTGCAGTGGAGACAAATCCATCTTCTGCCAAATGGAGGTGTTGGCAAGATACTGCTCTATTCCAGGCTACAACAAGCTGTGCTGCGAGTCGTGCAGCAAGCGCACTGGAAGTTTGTCTTTGTTCTCGGAGGCGGCGGAGATGGAGGAACACGTCCGCTTCGGGTCAGCCTCCCAGCTGCTGGAGACATTAATGGCCAACGCCACCGACAGCAGGAAGCAGAGCTCAGGAAAAAGCAGCGCTGCAAAACACATCACTACCCCAGCGCCGCTAAAGAAAACCCAGCCA
Source organism: Poeciliopsis prolifica (assembly GCF_027474105.1). Taxonomy (NCBI): domain Eukaryota; kingdom Metazoa; phylum Chordata; class Actinopteri; order Cyprinodontiformes; family Poeciliidae; genus Poeciliopsis; species Poeciliopsis prolifica. The sequence goes on along the minus strand of NW_026562389.1, from coordinate 10,430,061 downwards.
AAGATCTCCAAAGCACCGAGGAGAGTCCCACGAGATTTACCCCTCACCCCGTCGCTCCTCAAGGAGCCAGAAGGTCAAAGGTCAGGTGGTTTGACGGGGAGCCAGCAGCCTACGTCATACTCTAAAGTTGAGAGATGAAAGTGAAGCGTGTTCCCTTTAGGACTCCTCATGGACAGTAGATTTTCCAGCCTCACCAAATACACCACAGAGAGTCGGAAGGTGAAAGGAAAAGTGCTGGTTCACTTTGTTTTTATCGATATTATCGCCCCCTGAAATGGACTTTAAATACGACGACGCTGACATGCCAGACAGCACCCTTAGTCTTTGAGCTGAAAGAGTTCAAATAGAGGCACACGCGATCCAAAGGGAATTTCGTTCCAGTCAAATTACAAAACGGAAAACTGATAAAGAGGCCTCTGTCAGTTTGTTAGTCTGAGTCCAACATGTAGTTTTCCAAAGAAATTGCTGCTTTATCCAAACACAGTATTGAAGTCTGGATTTTGGTCATCTTAAACAATCAAAACTTCAGTGAGATTTTTGATAAAGTTCCCAAATTGTTGTTCTGATTGGTTTATTTTTCAGTTTCTGTCAAAAATAATCTGAGGGCCTTTTAGCAGAAGCCAATTTCACACTGCAACATTCATTCTTAATAAAATCTGCTGCCTCCCACAGACATTTTAAGACTCCAACAACTAAAAACGACTAAAAACAAACATTAAGAAGAGTTGAATTATTTCTCATCTCCTGTTTTGAATCTGAATTGCTTTAACACAAAGATTTAGTTTCTGTTTTCTGCTGTCATCTGAATTTAAAAACCAATCATACATTCTGTTTATTTCGTTTTAATAATCTCTTTAATAGAAATATATATTATTTTGAGTTTTGAAATTGAGCAGTGTGTGCTTAAAGGTTGACATTAGGTTTTAATAGAAAAAAGAAGAAAATAGCTGCAGCAGACAGAGCTAATTAAATCTGTGAAAGGGAAAATTTCAAGCTGCATTTGTGAGGCAAGAAAAAATAAAATGTTTTGAACTATTAACTTCTGTATTAGACATGCATTAGACACTGCTCTTCTTACTAAGGTTTTTTTTTGGAATGCCTTAATTCAAAAAGACGTGAAGTTTTAACCTTTAACTGCCATTTTTCTTGCCAAAAAAACTGAAATATTTAGAAACTTGACTTGGTCAATTATGAGAAGAATTTAAATAATAAAAATTCATCAAAACTAACTTGAAATGTGCTAAATGTTAGCCAGCTTTGTTTTTTTAGATGTGCTGCATGTTAATTTCTATGACAGTATTTCTACAGTTTTCTGTGAATATCGCACCTGAGAATATTAGTATTACCTTGAGAAGTCAAGAAAACTTCGAAATATTCCCTTTTGCTGGCTTAGTGTGGCTAGCATGTTCAATACTGCTGCAGTCAATATCAAAAGGAACGAAAATTAAGTTAAAATATTTAGAACATGTACAAATATTCTGAATCTTTTCTTGTTACAAATATATTGGTTTTGTGTTTTTGTTTTTATGAACGGTGGCATCCTCGATTCTAGAGCTTAGCTTACCGTAAAGCCTCCATCTCTGTCCAAACATTAAATCTAGCATCTGAATCAGCCACGTTCCCCAAGTTAGTGCAAACATCAAATAAATTTGACTTTGGTTCCACTGTCAACATATCACTTTTATTTCATTTTAAAAAGCTTCACAAAGATTAGCTTCCTAGATACAGCGTCTGCAAAAAACATGACATTTCTGCACAGAAGAGCTGGATTATTGCATGAATCCAGAACATTTCGACTTGAAATGTTAAAAAAGTGAATCAAATCAGACACATACTCACAAGGTCACCCTGCTTGTGCTTGTTTTGACATTTTGAAATGCTCCTAAAACAAACATAGTTTCACTAAATTCTCATGAATATTTCTGGGAGCTTTAACTCCGTGTTGACATGATCACATGACCCTTGCTGCAGATTTATCAGATTTTATTAGACGTGAAATCCCTGTTTCACCTCATCCCAAAGCTTGGAACCAGAGGCTGCTAAGTTACAGTTTTATGCAGCATGAAATTGAGTGTTTTGGTGCTGAAGCAACAAGACTTACCAGGTGTTATGGAGTCCAGCATAGAGACAATATCGTCTCACACCATTAAACCAGCAGCAGACTGAACTGTCCTGTTTTATCTGACCTCAAATCAGGACTTACTTCGAGAAAAATGTGTATTTCTCCAGTTTTGGTGAGCTTGTGCGATTTTAAACCTGTTTCTCTTTTTAAACTGATAAGACTCATATTATAATCCATGAGCCTTTGTGGCTATTTGAGCTATCGTTCCCTTCTTATCGTCTTTATCTTCTACCCGTTCTTTTCTGGTATCAACCAGGCCTTTTTGTTCGCACAGCTGCTACTTACAGGGTATTTTCTGTTTTTCTGGCCATTGTGAATCTAAAAGATGACTGTGCATGAAAATCCTGAAATACTCAGACCATCCAACAACTGTGCCAAGTTCAAAATCCTTTAAATCCCCATTTTGTTCCCCATACCTAGTTAGTTTAAACTTCTGTCTAAATAAATTGAGTTTCTCCCTTTTCTGTGACTGATTTGAAATTTGAGTTGCTGAGCTGGTGCAGCCAATCAACTGGCCAGTGATTATATGTCTCATCTGATAAACTCTCGTTCAGATCGCAAGTCTTAAAGACTATTTGAAATTTTCTAAATGAGGCTTTAATTCACTTATTACTAAATTAACAAACTGGCTTCACTTGTTTTTAAAATGACAAAAAATGTGTTTTGTTCTGAGAAATGATCCAGCCAGCACCTCTTTCTTGTTGTTTTGACAGTTTTAACAAGCCTCTCGTTTTAACAAGCCTCTCGTTTTGACAGAAAGTGCTAAAAACTTGGCAGACATAAATTTCTGTTGCTTTTCTGAATACAAACAGCTATTATTTCCAAAACATTATGTAACAGCTCATAGGATAGACATCACATGAGCTGCCTTGTATGCACACATATTAAAGAAATTCAGGTGATGGAGATCTAAAAGAGATGAAATGAAGCAATGTTCTTTTTTGGAACATCAAGTCCCGTTGCATCTGTAATGTGTTGGAATCAAAGATGTTTGATTATGTTCTCAAACTTGTTTTCTTCTTATTTTTGTTAGCTTGTTTGGTTTTGTTTTTAGTGCCCCAAATTGGTCAGATAATGATTCACTAGATTAATCAGAAAGTAGGTCATGCCATCAGTTTCACTCTGTTTCTAGCCTCCAGCATGCTGAGGTGAGTGAATCGTCACCACTGGAAACAGTGTCATTGTTTCCAAAAAGTCATTTTTTGTAACTTGGCTTATCTGGGGGCCAATTTGTATGCATCTTATTGTATTTATGTTGCAGTGTTAAGTGCGTTGTAATGTGGTGACAGCATTATTTTTCTATTTCACCTCATCTACGTATTCCGTTAAAATGAATGTCAGATGCGCTATAGAGTATAAAATTAAGTTATTGTTAGAGTTTTCAAATATTTTTCTTTTAAACACGCTAAGGTGCTGATTTTTTTAATCAAGGATTTTCTAATTTGCTAATACTTTGTGATAATATTGATTAAGGGCATTGTACTGGTGCTTCAGGAACCAAAGGGCTCTACAGAGGGGAATGTGCTTTTATTTTTTATTAATCCTACATAAATACTTAATTTATGTAGGAAATAATTTAATTTTTACTTTCCTCTACTTTTTTCTGTTCAAGTATTAATGCCGAGCTTAATTTCAGCTGTTGGATAAATATTTTTATTTTACCGTGTTATTGGAAATCAAAAGTACAAACATGTGGACCAGAACAAAAAAAACTGTTCAACCTCTATTAGAAAGAATTTACTTTATAGCAATTTAACTTGAATAAATATATTAACTAATTTAATGGATTTACAATAAATACTTACTCATTCCAGTTGATTTATTGTTTTAGAGCTTGACGAAAAAAAGTCTAGAACTCAATACAGTTCAAAACGTTCAAGTCTAGGTTCATTTTTTTTACAGGATAAAAGCCAAACTAAACACAATAAGCTGGACTTTCAACAGAATCTTACTGTTTATAAAACCTTTTTTCTCCTAGATTCTTTAATAATCGCTTTTTTATGACGAACTGAAGTTCTGCAGAGAGAAAACTAATTTATTTCTGAAAAGGATTTCCTAACTACCACCATGCATCTGACTGCAATAGCCAAAGACACGGTTTTGTGTTTTCAGCAAATAGTTTTCAGCTTTTCACACTCACTCCTGTGTGCCAATGTACAGTAAAACATGTATATAGCATTGAGTGGATAAATATTTATTGAAAGTCAAATGGTTCTGCTTTTTTACAGTCTGTGCAGTGAACTGCAGCAGGTACATCATGGAAACCGAATCACCTTCTTTTGTCATTCAGATAAATAAATGTGATAGAATAGAAACAACTTTGTGTTTTTGCATTTAGTTGTAAACATACAGGCTCAGTTTTGAGTCATTTGTCAGAAGGCTGTTTCTTTTCTCAGCTGTTTTGTAGATGTTAAGAATCGTGACTGTACATCACAGCAGCATGTACTGACTGATCAGTTAATAAAAGGTGTTTTATGCTCCTTGACATTTTTTTTTGTTTGTTTTACATTTTCCTCCCCAGTTCCTTGTTAATTTCTGCCTTTAAAAGTTGCTGCTAATGTTCTAGAGAGCCTGATAATAGTGTAGTTGTAGGTGATAAATGACAATCCCTGAGCCGCAGACAGATGTTCTAGCATAGGATTCTCCATGTACTGTATCAACGCTGTTGTTTTATCCGTGCTTTCAAACACCGTTGGCTTCTCCTCTGTTTTGCTTTGTATTGTTTGTGTAGATGGAATTGCACACTACTGATGCTGTTTGTTGTACTGGGGAGCACATAGCAATAAAGGATTTGATGAATTAATGGGATTTCTTGCTTTTACTCTTTCTGCTTTTTTGGGGGGGGCGGGGGTTTGTCAGAGAAACATCCGTTCTTCTTGCAGGGTGGCGTCAGAGCTGGTGGCTCGCTCCAGAGGTCATCGGGTCAGAAGCAGGTCATGCATGCAGACGGAGAACAGCTCCATTCAGAAAGGCAACATCTATTATAAGCTGTTTGCCATGAAGATTGAATAATTTCTCAATCAAGCATGAAAGAATGAAATCAACACATTTATAACATGCTGTCAAGCTAAAAGAGGAAGAAGAATCTATTTTTCAGACTCATCTCAGTTTTTCCCAGAAGACATGCAAACTTTAAGGTAACATTCTGTTAAGTTAAACTCCTTGCTAAGGTCTCGCTACGTTTTATATAAAAGTAACACTGCATTTCAGAAAAAGAACACCAGCAGTAAAACACGGTGGTGGTAGTGTGATGGTGTGAAAGCACCAGAGATCAGGTCTTTATGAATGTTTTTAATTATTTAAAAAGCATTTTAATTGTGCAACTACTTGTAATTGTTGCCTGTTCTGCTGCTTGGCCAGGGCTCCCTGGTTAGATAAAATATCAAATAAAAATTTCAGTCTTCAGATATTGTCTCTTCCTTCCTGCTACCCAGAGGAGCTATATTTATCCTTAAGACAGGAGTTCAGACTTTGTTATATCTCTGCTTTCATAATTTTCTGCTTGCTGGTTTTTGTTTAAAGCACCAGAGATTTAGACCTACATATTTTTATTTTTTCACTGACAGATACTCACTGGTTAAAGAGAAAATCCCAGAGAATCACTCGACTGTTTATCGCTTTGTTTTCCACTTTAAAGATCCTGGCCATGTTTGAAGAAATCAGTCTGTCAAAAACCCCATCAGAAATGTGTGTTTCCTTTCCTATAAATCAAGGTGTGTGCTGCGCTGTGTGTCTTAAAGCAGCTTGCATATGCAGAGCTGCATTATAACCAGGCTCTGACTATTTTTATATCCGTAGCTGATGTACAATAGAATCAGTAGCAGGAACTCAGAAGGTCAAAGGAAAAGGTTTTAATTGTCTATGGGCCCTTTGGCTCAGAAGAGAAACATTTTAACAAAGGCTGTTGAATATTTTAACATTATCTTCCTACCGTTCAGCAGACGCAGACCTTAGGTTATGTCTTCTCCTTAAATAACTGGGAATATCTTCAAAATCACATTTTAAATATCAATAAATTGAACATATATACACTGTATTTATTCTCAACAAAGATTACATAGTATAAGCAAGTGGTGTAAATGTATATTAGGTGACGTGTTTGTTTCCTGCATTCTTTATTTCATCTCTTGAAGAAAAGATTAACTTAAATTTCATGCAAGAATTGGGCATCTATATCATTCATTGTAGTAATTCAGTTCAAATAATAAAGCGCATAAATAAAAGGCCCAAAAATGTCAGCCGTCTTGAAAAAGGCACTCATTCTGAAATTCAAGTTGCGAATGGGAAATAAAAAACACCTCCTGAGGGGTGAAGATGCTCATTTTTATGCTTCTCTCCTCACTTTTTTAACTGCAATATGCTGCACTATGGAGGTTCATTAACTGTTAGTCATAATCATCAAAATTAACGACAGCTGACACTTAAAATACATCATTGAGAGGAATGAGTCTTTATGAGGGTTTTACCTTTTTAAATTGAATTGCTGACATGAGTGAACTCCCTGATGACAATCTAATTTATTGGGATGCACATAATGATGTCTTCTCATTCTTTTTTATTTATCAAATATATGTTATTTTCATGATGGCTATCGTAGATCAGCCTGCAGCAGCGCAGTGTGCTCAACTTTGCTGTCGCGTTACTGGTTTTAATATCCTGTCACATTTCATTTCTTTTACTTATCTGATGAGCCAACAAGAAGGATGCAGTTAACAGAAGAACAGTTTGCTACTCCAGAGTCACTGTCACTCTTTCAATATCATATCACTCGTTTTCCAGCGTTAATTAGGAGCCGCCATGATTTTTCTTTCTTCTTTATTTTGGTGCAGCTACAGTGAACCCATGACAGAGTATATAAATGAGTTTGCAAAATTGAGGACTGACCTCACCAGATGTTTTTTACAAGCCCAACTAAATCTCAAGCTAAAATAATCAGTTTTTTTATTATTATTAACTACAAAAATAATAACATATCTAAGGATAAATATTTTTTCTTTCAAATCTAACCAGTGTTGATCTCAGTGTGCAGAAATGTGTTGATGCGTCATTGGGTTAATTCTCATTTTGATGGCCTTAGTGTCATTGCAGTTCTGTAAAACTTGTGAGAAAGAAGCCACTCACCCAGATCCATCCTGCTCCAAACTCTGGCACGCTCATGGTGTTAATTGGTGATGCACTCTGAACAACAGGCTTCTGTCTCAGACTGTGCAGGTGTTGGACAACACTCTCCTTACAACATGGCACAATTGGCCCCTTTACACAGTTGGCCCCTTTACAGTGAAATTTATTATACTTTATTATTCTACATACCAACACCTATTAATCTTCGTCCAAAAACAAATCATTTAGTTATTACCTTTTTCCATGAATGTGAAGCTTTTGTTTTTTTTCAGGGTTTTCTTTCTAATTGTTGAGTATTGATGTTTATGTGAGTTTTCAGTATCATTGCCAGGGTTCATATGGATACTTAATCTTTTAAAATGCTTGAATTTCAATTAGGTGTTTTCAAGATTTGGAAAGTGCTCATTTTGTAGTAAAGACTAAATTTGAAATTGAAATTAGATATTTTCTAACCACTAATAAAAACAATTTATTTCTCATTCCGCTGAAGTTAAAACGGACTGAACCGTATTGTTGTAGGTCAGTTAGAATTTCATCTATTTTGCTTCGTGTCACTTTAAATCCAAATAAGCTGCTGATGGCCACGCCCCCAACTTAATGTTTACACGCGCACTGGACAATTGCTGCAAACAGATTTTCAATTTTACAACCGTAGGTCTTTGACAAGCAGCGGTAGAACCTCCTGCGCAACCAACAAGAGTACAACAAGTGGTTTCTGTATGGTAAGTCAATACTAAAACACTTGTCTTTTCCAGCAGCCATTGTACAGTGGTAAAACCAGCTGACCAAACATGCTTGGAGCTCCTCTGGGGTTGCTAGATAACCATTTAGTTATTGGTTACCTACTGAATTACCTACTCAATTGTGATGTTACATTCCAAACGAAACTGCTAATTTTCCAGACACCAAAAACATAAATTTATTCCTAAGAGATGGCTGGGTGTGTTTTTTTTATTTTTGTTTGTTTTGTTTTTTTTGTTTGTTTTTTTCATTTTACTTCAGCTGTTTTTAGAAGCAGTAGAAACCCAAATGGAAGTTCAAAAAATGTATGAAATGTTAATTTAGACAATAGGATGTAGCTGTTAATTTAGCCGTCCTGTCTCAGCACCAACTTCCCACTTCACTCCTCTCCAAGGCTTAGAGCACAATATTCTGTAAGAGCAGTCAAACAAGGATTAAAGTGGAGTCTTTTTCAAATTGAAAAGTAGTCATTTGTTGCCAGGATAAAGGCTTGGTTTGTTTGGATAATGGCTGTTGAATAAACCTCAGTTGTAATTATCAAAAGACATTAAAGATTTTTCTTCCAGAATTAGCTTTTTTATTACAATTTGCATTCAATGTAGACTTCAGAAAAATATATTTATATAAACACACATATTTGGTTTGAAACAATTTTTTTAAAATGCAACTAAACCCACTTTTAAGGCATAAACCTGCCCCAGACAAATTTTTTAAATTCCAAAGTGGGTGGAGCCAAGCGACACAGGGGCGTGGCCAAGTGGTCAAACTTATTAATAAAAACTGTTGTTTTGGGGTTAGCTAAACATTAATAATTAAATATTATTTAATTAGTTTCAGCCTGAGGAAACAAACTTTTAGAGCCCCCTTTTGTTTTTTTGTTTTTTATAACAGTTAACGCACATAATGCAATTCTGAACAAAAGAGAAAAAGCTTGAGGTTACATGTTATTATTGAACTCTAAAGCAACTGTGGCAACATTTTGACCGTCTGACTCTTTCCTGTCTGTTTACAGTCGGGGTAAAAAATGTGAAATGGTAAAATTGGTTTCTCATTCTCGCATTCTGAAAATGTTAAACTACGTTGCCACAAATTGGCGAGCCCGGCTGTGACAAATTTTTAAAAGTTTCTTTATATTCTCAAAGTAAAACTTGTGTTTTTCCATCCAATAATTACTGGGAGCTTTATAAATACCAGCTGCCACAGAAACTGCAGACAGGTGGGACAAGAAATGCATGAAAATAACATTATTCTAATTGGCTCAATAACCTAATTTTACTTGTAGAGCAGTCAGGAAGGTTTCACTGATCTGCCTCTATATCAGACGTCTTAATTAAAAGAAACGGAAATAAAATGCCAACATATAATTTTTCAAATGTGAAACTCTTAAATGTGAAGACTTTCACATTTAAGTCACCATTTTTCTCCTCTGTGTTTATATTTAATTAGCTAATATTGTTTCACTTTACCATCTGCTTAGCATCTGTTCTACTGTTAAGATCTACAGGCAGGAGCGACTTTTTATAGCAATTAAAAAAAAAGATCTAATAATAATAAGTTAAATATGCAATTTGGGTAACGTTTCAAAAAGGTTGTGATTGCCTTTTGGACAATCACAAAGGCAGGTGACCCAGCATTAAGCACCAGTATCAGATTATAGTTTGGGATTTTGAGGGATTAGAAACTGCAAAAAGTAGATGACATAAACATCTTTAGGTCATTTTCTAATATTCTATTAATTAATAATGACAATATTGAATGTTCACTTGTTTTGACTCAGAGTTTGAATATTATTTGAATCTGAACTTGGAGGAAATCACCAGATATTTTAATTTCTCAAGGTTAATGAGATCTGATACCAACACAAACAAATGATCCCCTCTGGGATTCACAGCTGATTTCACTGTTGTGGTGGTAACGCCATGCACCCAGCCGAGGAATGCCCGAACATCCTCGTATCATCAGCCTCCGCAGAGTTCCCAGCTGAAGTGGAGGTCCATCTCAGTGGCAGGGCGCCACGGTGGCTCAGGGAGAAAGCAAACATTTGCGTGACAGCGTCTACAGCTGACCTAGTTTGTAAAAATAAGGACTGAATGTGCAGATTTCCATTTTCACTGGGGACTCAGGCTGCTTTCTCCACAAACATCCTGAGTCTGAGTAACAAGCAAATATTTCTGACAGACGCTGGCTCCATAAGGTCAAATACATAGAGGCGAAATCGAATCGGCGGATAGTTGAAAGAATGGACCGATCCAAAAAAAATGCACCGTCACATTGATGAGTAAAACAGCATCCCTTACAGCATCCCAGTAAGCTCATTTATGGATGAGCTTACTGATGGCAAGTTGGTCTGGAAAGCTGAAGTGATAAAAAGCAGGCTCCTAATCTTGCAGAAGTTGGTGCTCTAATGGTACTAATTCATTCACAGGGCTTTTGTCTCTGAGTGTGGAGGCATCAAAGAACATCATCAACATAACACAATGAAGATCAAAAAGATACAAGTGGTAAATATTGCAATATCCATATTGGTTGCAATGTGTGCCTATTTTCTTTCCTCTGTTTTCTCATCTGTTCTTCAATTGCTATGATTTTCACCATTTTGGACAATATCTTTATTGTGAGCATCTGCTGAGTTGAGCCTGTCCAACTATTAGAGTATAGAAAACGTACATTAGCAAACAACTATTGTACTCTAAACAGTCTTTTGCAATATAAACATTGGAAACTAATGTTGAGATGTGGATAAATTCACTATATAGTTTATATAACATATTTGCAAAAAACAATTGTTTTCTTGAAAAATATAATTAAAATCCCTCTAGTTTTTGTAAAGTGAATATTTTTTTTTATCGTTTCAACACGTGGGCTGGATGTGTTGCTGACAGCAGACTAAGAATCCACCAATTGCAGTTTTCTGGACGATGTGCGATTCTGTAAAAAGCCTGAGTTGTCAAGTCCGATTTTGGCCAATACCAATTTTGTTTCATCTGAATTGTTGCTAAATATAACAAGAAAGTCACTAAGTTACCAATAGTGGTATGTCGGTCTGTCAGTCAAACCTCTCACAGAAGAGCAGAAGAGGACAAGGATTCATATTCAGATCTTTGCTGAAGTAGATAAGCTCCGGGGATAAAATGGGGTTTACATGTAGGGTATCAACTGATCACTGATCTCCCAAGATCAGAGAAATTGGTGCCAATAAATCGGTGCACCTGTACTGCAGATCTTTGTTTTTTGGTATCTAAGCTTCACTTCATAGAAGAACTGTGAAGCCAGTGCAGTGTGCTCAGTTGTTTTGATGAAGCTGTACAGACTCCACTATTGAAAATGACATTCGGCTTCACAGCTGCCAATTTGTGCAGAAAATCCATCTAGAATGTCAAACTCTTGAGCAAAACTAACCGACTTACTGAAGTAAAGATGCTTATATTAAATATTTTATGCCTAAATCTGAGTTGGCTTCACTCGAAAGCCAATTGTAAAATGCACCTCCTGCAGCTTCGTGTTTTCTGACTCATTCTCAGTCAGGAGTGAAGTTCAAGCTCCCAACGCTTGCATCCTGGTTCTGTAGTGAACAATCTGCTGCCTGTGGGCCTGTTCCCTGCTTTAATTCCTTAGCGATGTCAGACTGCGTTTCCATCTCTCCTCTGTGCCTCAGAGTGTTGATAGCTTCAGTGTTTCATGTTTAATCATCATGGAAAAAGCCTCTCCTCTCTTGGCCCCTTTTGTTTTCTTTCGGTCCTGATTTCACGCTCAGTCATGGGAGAGGGACGGCCACACACCACATTTATCCAAACAAGTCATCCTGAAGAAATTACTTTGCAGAGATAAAGTGATGGATTTTATTCAGAATGTACAATCTTCACAGTTATTAATTACATGTTTCCTGGCAATATTTCAGTGAGATCTGTATGTAACTTTTTTTTTTTTTAAATGCTTTTGACGTATGTGTTGCAGCTGTTGCTGTGTCGCGACAATATGAGACAGATAATGTGTGAAAAGATCGTTCTCCACCTTGTCTCTGTGTTTATTGTCGTCTGATGAAATGCAATGCTCCCAATCAAAATCAACCCGTAGGAGGGGCTTAGCGCTGTCAATCAACCTCGTTAAGCACTGTTAACGAGGTTGACAGACAGAGGTTGATTGCTATATATACAGATATATAACAGATATATCTGTATATTATATATGAGATATTTTTAATTGAAGCAGAGTTTTTCTTTTGAAGTGTTGTATATTTGTGTCTACAGTGCTTCTTTTGAAAAAAGCCAGTAGTTAGTATTGAAAGCAACTGTGTGCTTTAATCATGACACTTTGTTGAGAGTTTTATTTTAAAGCCAGAAATGACAGAATGACTTATAAGATCTATTAGGATGGCTGACAGCCTTTGGTTAGAAAAATACCAAAAATAATAATGAAGTGGTTACTGTGGTGGCATCATGGGTAAAATTGAAAACATAAATTTAAAACTGAATCTGTTTTGTGGAAGTTTGTGATGTTTACTGATAAAATTGACGATTAAATCAACTTAAATTAATTTGCTGACACATTTCTCATTGCAGTGCAAAGCTCCACAAGTAAAATAAATAAAACATGCTACTGCAGGTAGTTATATTACGAGAATAAAGTCATGAATTTACAAGAATAAAATAGTATGAGATTTAAATAAAGTAAATAATACAAGAATACAGACATAATGAGAATAAAATAATGATAGATGAGAATAAAATTATATTAGTTGTACATGAATTATGTAGCATTACAAGAAAGTCATAATAATGAGAAGGAAGTCATATTTTGGGAATAATGTAATTTTATGACTATTTCTTATTGTGGAGCTGATACTGATACTCTTATGATAAAAACAAAGTATGAAAAACTTTTATCCTAAATATGCATATTTACTTTAAAAGAACCTGACTTTTTTGCAGTTTTACAGTTTTAAACAGCAACGCTTCCTGCTCTTTATAAAGATTCTCTAAATTTCTCTTTGAATTGTGACTCTGTGTTTTAAATATTCTCATTCTCCAATCCATCATGAGACGCCTCTAATCCAGTACCTCACTGGGATCGACCCATTCTTTCATTTTGCAGAAGCAAAGTTCTGCAAATTCTGGATTATATACAAATAATGGCCTTCAAAGCAAATGAAACACCTGAGTCTTAATTATTTGGACGGCTGAACAAAAACAATGTAGTGCAGTAGAATATGATCGGATGGAATCTGCTCCAGTCTTTCCAAATGTTGAAATATTTCAATCTAGTATTGTATTGTGTGTGGTGATTGAGTTTCTGCACAGAAAGTGATATTTACAGTGTGTTTATTACTTTACTGATGACAGTTTTAGACATTTTGCAGCTCAGAGGACCACGAATGCACCCACACACAGTTTGGTCACATTAACATGTACGAAGGCAGGACAGAGGAGAGCGCGTCAAATTTCAAAAGCATACACAGGAACAATGTTTGCTTTTTTTTGCCTCTCTCACTAATCCAGTTCTCTCAGCAGACAGTATGAACAAATCAAGTAAATATTTCTGAAATGCTGCATGTCAGTGACGGGCGCAATGAAACTTCTCTTCCAGCAGAAAACCGTTCGTTAATTAACACAGAGAGGGATTACACAGCAAAACAGGGATTATTTTAGAATAAAATAATACTGTTGACCTGGAAATCATTGGAGTGTTTCACAGTTATATTAAAATGATGCCTGTAAGAAAATAATATTGAAATATTAATAAAATGTGAATTCTTACGTCCTTACGTAGGGAACGTTTGGTCCAGCATTATATCCAGCTGTGGTGAAAAAAATAAAATAGTTTTGAATTTACACACAAGTATATTAATGATTGGGTCTGTACCAGGATTTTAAATAATTTAAACTTAACTTTGCATTTCAAACTGGTACAAAGATTATGCCAAAGCAGAAAAAAATGCGTTAAGTACAAAATACACATTGAAACCTCAAACTATATAACAAATACATAAATCTAGTTTCATTTAGAAAGTGTGAACTTTTTCTCTAAGCATAAATGTAACAGGAATCCATCAGTTTCATTTCCTCTTTAATAATAATTATGCAGTATGAAAGTGAATTATTCAACTACACTTTATTTTTAAAAAATCAAATAATGATAATAAACTAAAAACAGATTTTGTTTGCTGGAGTTATTTGTGATAAATATAGAAGAGTAGGACCAGATGTTTATTCAGGCTCAGCAAATAGGCTCTGAACATCCCCTTTATGCTCCATTAGGATTAAATACTGACTTAATTGGAAGGTAATTCAATAAGACTGTTTTCTTTCCACTCTCATGCAGTGTTGCTATATTAGCAAATGCAAAAGGCTAAAGTGGCAAGCACATGTAAAACTAGGGATAGCGAGAAAGAGGCTGCTGCACCAAATAGCAAGAAAAGGTGGAATGTAGTCAAAAAACAGCAGAGCTCAATATTTTTGTAATACTTTGATTTGCAAGAAATGAATGGAGACATCAAACATAGATGTCAGAGGTCTTAAGTGGTGGCATCAGGTGTTGAGTCTTTGATTTATCTGGCAGTTTCTGGAGAATCACAATGATCAAAACTCAGTGAAGTCGTGTTTTTACTGGATGTGAACATTTTGTAGCACTTTAAACCTAATAACACTTTTAACATGAAGAGCACATCATGTGAAGCACAGCTTGTGTCAGTAAATGCTTCAATATTTGATAGCAAAGGAAATGCATTAACTGAAAACCAGCTTCATCACACAAGATCCTGGTGGCTCTTTCTCTTGAAGGTGGGAACTTGGTGACTGCTGTGATTTTGGGATGAACTTCACCTAGTTGTTAGTATGACTGCATGCAATCAGAGAAAGACACAGTCATGTTTCACTTAGACAGAAGGACAATGTAGATGGCTAAATGCAGGGTATGCCATAAGTTTCCACACACAGGAGAATGTAAAATATATATTTCAGATAGACAAGAAGATGCGTAATTATACTGATGGCTGGACGGGGAAGCAGTCGCATGGTTGCACCAAACTTTAACAGAAAACATGGATCACACACATGACACTGTGGCAAAACTTATCTGCAAGTTTCAGAAAACTGGAAATGTTGCAGTTGAACCACAAAGTGGTCCAAGACGTACAGCGATTGCAGTCTCACTAAAATAAAAACGGTTCAATATGAAATGTTTGTTTTCTATGGATGGAAACTTCTGGCCCACCTTGTAGTTTAAGCAGATTTAAGTTTAAGTGATTTAAGGTTGATTGAAATATTATTCCAATATTTTAATACCATGCAGCTATGAGTTTAAGTGCATTTGAATTATGTGGTCAAATGTTAAATATTTGCTGAGTTCAAAAGAAAAAGAAAGAAGGGAAAATAGAAACTCAATGCATATGGAGTGCAGGCTCAGTTCTCTCCTTCCTTATCACAGCAGAAATGCACAGACTATTTGTTCCAACTGACATCTAATCGAACAGCTGCTGTTATCTGCTACAGCGCTTTTAGTTAAGCAATAAATCATTTCTGAGCTTGTTTATGTGCATTCGCCACGCTACACACAAACGGACACTTTTTCTTATCTGTAAAACGAGCATTTGTTTAAAGGTGGGAATATTTCTGAATATGAATGAGGAGCAACCCTTTGCTTCTGGTTCCTGAATATTTCAGATCCTATCACAGTTTTATACTTTCCAGCTTCAAGCGGAGATTAAAGTGGTGATGTTTACTTTCTTCTCTGACGTGCAGCAGCTTTTCAACATTAAAAATCTTGTATAAATTACTCATCAGCCCATCCTTAATGAATCATCACAAATAAATAATGTTTTCACTAATGTTGCCATAAAGCAGGAGGGTTAAGCTTTGCTCATATGCAAATATATATATTGTGCTGTCAGTTACAGAGGTAATATATCAAGTGTTTAATAGCCCTTCTCAATTAAATTGAACACCATGACTTCCTTTCTTTTCATTAAAATTAAACTGTTACAAAAACCAGCAGTTTCTGTGTCCAGGTGTTACGTCTGAGTAACATTGAACATGTAAGCAAAGATGCGAAAACCTCACATGCTCGGACGGAAACCAGTTGCATGCAGACTAAGCTGAGATTTCAGGAGTCATTCAGTCCACAGAACATGGAAATTCACAGTAATTCATCAACAATTGTATAAATGTGTTATTTTTTCACCACAGGCACTAAAAAGTACAAATCTTTTACATTCAAAATCTTACACAAAATGCATTTATGCTGCTAAACTGTTTTGGTTGTAATAGTAAATGAAGAGCAGTCCCGTAAATACAGTTTTCTGTGTGATTATCAGTGGCACTGAACAGACATCAGCAAACTGCATGAAATTAAAATGTTAAAAGCAACTTTTAAGCTGCCTCGTGTAATGTTTACAAAAAAATGTGTTGTACATATTTATTATGTCATAACAGGATGATATGAGAGATAATCAGTTAAAAGAATCTTCTCTGCCTTCTTCCAGTCCAAACTACAAAAATACACCATTCATTCTGGAGCAACCAATCAGAGCCAGGAGGAAGGTCTTAGCGCTGTCAGTCACTCTCACGCTCTTTATTAAACGTTTGCAGAATTAGAGAACTAATATCCAGAGAAACTCATCCATGCATTCATCTTCATTCGCATTGATTACTGCAGCAGCGTCTTCACAGGTCTGCCTAAAAAGTTGATCCAGAACGCTGCTGCTGGCGTTCTGACTAAAACCAGGAAGTTAGAGCACATCACCCAGTTCTGAAGTCCTTCCACTGAGAGAACAGGGTTTAAAATGCTGTTGGTAGTTTATAAATCACCACAAAACATTAAAGATCTGCTGCTGTATCACTTTCCAGACCCCTCAGGTCTTCTGGTTCTGCTCTGAATTCCCAGATCCAGAACCAAACATGGAGAAGCAGCATTCAGCTTCTATGCATCACTAATCTGGAACAAATTTCCAGAAAACTGCAAAACAGCCAAAACACCGAGTTTGTTTAAATCCATACTAAAACCAGCTGTTTACCTCATCATAAATGAAACAATGACCAAACATTGATGTGTAACGATGACGAAACATAATGTTTCAATTATTGATGCGTGTTCTGCGACATTGCTTTTGAATTATTTAAAGCACTTTGAACTGCCTTCTTGCTGAAATATCCTATATATATAAACTTGATCGATTGATTGATTGAATGATAGACTTCCAGTAATGCTGAGGCTAGTTAGCATAGCATGGTGACAGATAAACATTTTTTTTCTGTAACAGTGAGTTGTTTTTCCACAATATGCTCAACAATAGTAAGTTGAACCACATACTTGAGGATGATTGGCAGCATTAAGACCCTCCTCCTGTTTTTGCATGTCTTCCTCAGGGAGGAGGTCGAGGAGATCAATTTTTTCAGATTCTGTCTCAAACCTACTGCCATGACATGGCAGAGTTGTAATAATTATGGAAAAATCATGTATCTGTAAAAGTTACATACAGCAGTTTTAACAAAAAAAAACCCTTTAAATAAATCTTAATGTGAAAAAATATAATTTGGAGTTTGAAATTTATATTCTGAACATTTAATCTGATATTTTTACCTTCATTTTTTGTTCTCCAGACATGATGCAGCAACACTTGGTGACCTACAAACACAATGCTCACAAATGCAATCAGTATGTGCTTCAATCCATGTGAATAACAGCTAATTATCACCATTTAAACAAACCAACAGGGTCTGCAGAGACAATTACAGGCTGAAGGACTTTCAAACAAATGATGGCACTCAGGTAAAGCGAGAAGCAATGTTCAGGGAGGGCATGTTGACTAGTTTTACAAAGACGAGTCAAGTCAAGGTGACAGAAGCTACGTCTCAACACGAGAGATTTACCCAAAGGGGGAAACATGACCTGTAACCCAACTCAGATGGAAAAATGTGCTGAATTGAGCGACGTTGTTGTGCTGCTGCTATTTTCAAAGATCCCTGTTGAGACGGTGGTTTGTTTTTTGATCTCTGATGTGTAAAAACTCCCAGATTCACTCAGACTCAGCATGAGCTAATTATCTTGGCTGACTTTCAGCTTTGACCTCAGTATGACACAAAAAGCGGACTGCAGCCACCGTTTGAAAGAAAACTTACATCAAACATTTTCAAGATTCGCTGTAGCAGCAGCAACTGGCACCCTGGTATTGATGCACTGCAAAGACACACAACCTTACCAAGCATTTTGATCTAATTTCTAAATTTGATCTAAATTAGCAAATATCTTGGTACACTTAGATGAAACTAACATACAAGTAACTTTTTTATCAGAATATAGGAGCTTGTTTTGCATGAATAATTCCTTAATATTGATTATAAACAAGTTCTAGTTCCACTGGCAGATTATTTCACTTATGGAGAAAATGTCCTGTTACAGGTGAAATAATCTACCAATGGAATAAGTATTGTTTATAAATTGATATTAAGGAATTATTTACTTAAAATAAACTCCTATATCCTGCTAAAAAAGTTACTTGTTAGTTCTGTGGTATAATAAGATATTTGCACAAGAAAATTGTCCAAAAGTACTTGGTAAGATTTTTTATTTTTGCAGTGTGTCATCAAAGTTTTCAAATAAACCTTTAATTTTATTGAGTTTAACTGATGGATTAATCCTCTCACAGTTGTTCCTAAAAAATAAATCTAGCTGAAGCTGTTGTTGTAAAGTTAAAATAATTTTATATATTTTGATTGATCTGAGTGTCTTGAATCTTTTAATTAGGATGACTTTCAGTTTGCCAGAGTTATGAATATAACATGACACAGAGGGCCATTATGATTGTCTGCTTATAAAATCAGCTAATGGCGTGAATCTTTGTTGTTCATGTTGATTAAAGATATTTAATATGCACCTATTTTTAATTTTCAGAAATACTAATGAAAGCAGAGCTAATTAATTCTGTTAAACTTCATTTGAAGGATTTTTCTCAGCAGTCGGCTCACAGCTTCAGGCTCTGCAGGATGTAGAATATATATATACAGCAACACCACAGGTCAGAGGCCCCCCAAGGCCTTCACTTAGGCCCCTTTACAGGATCACTTTTCACAGGCATATAAAAATAAAGCAACAATAAATCTTTTCTTCTCCACATTCATTCACAGCAGGCTCACAGGAGATTCCTCTAAGTATTTACACATTTATGGGCGTCTTTGCAGAGCAGATTTCAAACTGAAAACTTTAACATGATGTAAGCAGAGCAGCTGTAGTCATTCCTTCATCAAGAGAAAATTTAGATTTATTTTGACAAACTAGTTTGAGGGCCATCAGCAGATTATTGGTTTTTCCGAAAAAATGATTGTCATTATGAAACAATAAATAAGAATATTGTAGTTTGAATGAGTTAGTCATAAATAAAATTTAAGTGTTAAAGGCTCAAAAAAGTGACACTAATGGAATATTTACTGGCCGTGTTTTTAGGTACGAGATCAGACTTCTGTGTGCCCAGTTAGTTCCTCTGCTTTTATTTGCTTATTTTTGTTTTAGATTGTATTTTGTGGATGTTTTACTTTGTCGCCGTGTTTCACTTCCTGTCCCGTTCAGGACATTCCCGTCAGTCCGCTGCTTAGTTTCGGACATTCGGCGACCCAGTCACAGGGAATCGCTAACAGTTTGTAAAGCCCGATTAATTTTGTGTTCTGACAGCTGCGGCGCCGTCCGACCCAATCAGATAACAAATTGGATCCGCTGTTTTGGTCTTTATGTAGACGAAAATACTTTGGAAAAACATTCTGGGCTCCACTGTAAAATAAGCGTTGTTAACCCAAAATCAATTTCCGATTTTCTCTTTGATAATGAAAAAGTCTCTGATTCACTGCGTGACTCAAATACTAGAACCAAAATCAAATGTTTCATTCAAACTCTTGAAATCTGCTCTGCAGGTGTCTCAGCCTATAAATGTTCACTCTTTTTATTATTTAATAAAACATAAACTTTTATAAGGAAGTAGTCTTCTAGTTTTACTTAAGTGACAGTTACGATACAAATGGTACAATGAGCTTTAAGTTCCCCCAATAAGTGGTTATTAAATATTTACCAAAGAGAGAATACTCTATTTAAACTGCTTGTTAAAAATGTTTTCAAGAGTAAACAGCAGAGGTAGGTTGTTCACTCAGAAGAATAAATGTAACTTTTAAACTAGAGCGGCACTGATCCGATATCAATATCTGTATCGGTCCTGATATTGGAAAAAAATCAATTATCAGTGTCAATGTGGCTGATTCATCAGGGCAGATCTATTCAGTATAATTCGATGCTCTGAGCAAAGTCATTATTTTTGATTTATTATACATCATATTTAGAGTTCCTAATTGCACTTCCTGAACCATTTAAGAAACGATCAACATAATGTTTTTGCCAGTTTCTTTACTATTTATTTTTTATATTTATTTGTTAAACTCCTAATTGCACTGACGGAACAAATTAAAGGAGTAGTGTTATGTTTTCCTGTCACATGGCACAATAAAGCCATAAAATTATGCCAAGAACTGGGACTAAGCAGGTTAGTCCCAGTTATTATAAAAATGCTGTTTATGCCAAATATGATGTAAAAGAAATGTGTCTTTGTAATTTAATGCCTTAAAATTGGGCCTCTGTCTCTTTAAAAAACTCCTGGTTTTTTTTCTTATGTTCCACCTTCAGGAAGTCATCACAACATGGCTCCTCTATTAACCCTTTAACGTTTTACCAGCGTTGCTCTGAGAAATGGCTCCTATAATGAGCTCAGCAGAGGTTTTTGCTAATTGCTGCTGGCTAGTCTGAAGGAGCTGAAAGAGAGAGAGGGCTGCTCTGTGGCTCAGTAGCCTGGAAACTTCAACTCTGAGGAGGAGCTTTGTCCTTGAAGGCGGGGCTAAGTCCAACCAGCCGTTTTACATGGCTGAATGGTTCTCATGGAGATTAAATGATTTCTCGAGCATGCATGAAACAGTCAAGGCAAAACTCCAAGTTTGTTTTTGATGAGGGACTAACATTATGACATAATATAAAGCTTGAAAATGCTGATTTTACATAACACTGCCCCTTTAAAGTTGTTGTTTTAAAATGTCTGGCCAAGCTTGTGAAGCTATTGGTGTATTTAAGTGTCATAAAATACATTTATCATTTGGTTCATTTATATCTTAAATATTATCTGTATTAGATCAGTATCAGCCGATACTAAACCTCAGATATTGATATCGGAAGTGGAAAGGAAATGTGCCGGTGCGTTCCTAATTTAAACTAGTTTTAAGTCTAAACTCAATATTACTCACCATTTAAACCCCATTCATTTTGGATGTGTTATTCTATGTAGGCACAGTATATTCCAATTTTAAACATCCTCAAATAACAGTTCAGAAAAGGCGCGTCTTCAGATGGACACGGCCGTCACGCCGCCGCTGCTGCCGGATCCCTGCTCCAGGTCCTCCATCACCAGCTCCCGCTCAGGAACGACGTGGTGGATCCGCCTGGAAGCCTTCTTGTCCAGGCTGTTCAGCGAAATGGGCTCCACGGTCGTCTGCACGTTGTTGGCCGGCAGCACCGAGTTGCCCTGCAGTCTGTGCGAGTAGCTCTTCCTGCGCTGGCCGTCCGCCGCGCACAGACTGATCTTAAACACGACCTGGAAACCCCGCCGGAAGTTCTCGTTGAAGAAGCCGTAGATGATGGGGTTGACGCTGCTGTTGAAGAAGGCCAGCCAGTGCGCGAAGGGGTAGATGTAAATGTTGATAATCCTGTATTGCTGCTCCGTCAGGCTGGCGTAGTCGCTCAGCATCATGAGGGTCCAGAGAGGCAACCAGGACAGGATGAAGAGCAGAGCGACGATCAGGAGCATTTTTATCACCCGCTGCTTCTTCTTCGACACGCTGTGGCGGTTGTCGGCGCCCGGCTTTCCTCCCGTCGGAACGGCGGTTTTGAAGAGCGTAATCCCAATCCGGGCGTACATAATCACAATGAGCGACAGGGGCGCCAGGTAGATGTTCGCAAACAGGACGGTGGTGTAGATCTTCCTCATTTCCTGGTTGGGCCAGTTCTCTCTGCACCAGTAGAAAGGACTGGTCTGGTTGTCGTAGCCCAGTAAGACGCGGACGGTGTGCTCCTTGGTCACCTGCAGCATCACACCGGACGGACACATGATGGAAATGGCCAGGACCCAGATTACCACGATGATCAGAGACGCCGTGGAAATGGTGAGCTTCTGCTTGAACGGGTAGACGATGCATCGGAACCTGCAAGAACACAGAAGGTTCTGTTTGGGTCGATTATTTGAAGCACTTTTCAGCAGCAAATTTCCAGATAAAACATTTTCCCTTGAAATAATCTGCCAGTGGTTTTTCACTTTTACCAAAAACAAACACATTTCTTTCTGAAGTGACTCATCAGTTAGTTTTGTCTTATTTCAAGTGTCTCTAGTTTCTATTTGCTCTTTAAACTTGACAGAAATTACTTGGTAAGATTTTATTTTTGCTGTGAGGGCAGTTCAAATTGCTTTACATCATAAAAGATATACAACAGGAAATAAACATTAATATCATACTAACAAGAAATAAACATTTAATTTGTCAAATGCAATCATCAAGCAAATTCACATCAATGGCCATCACTAATGATTTCTTTAGTTAATTATTCTATTAGTTAATTGATTAATTGGATAAAAACTTAGCACATTTTGCAATTTTTTTATTTTTTGCATAATATTAGAAAAACAATAGATGTGAATTAGCAAATAATTCAGTTTCTTTTTTGAATAAGAAAATGTTTTATTGGCTAAAGAGCAATAGCACAGCATTCGTTAATCTCTGTATTGTTTTTTAGATCAATAACTGAACAGTAAAAGTCTTTAATCTTTTAGTTAAGTGACCAGCTGTCAGCCTGCATTCTTCGCCACAGCATTATAAACATGGCAGCTATTAGCAGTAGCTGCTCTTCGTCTCCCTTCCTGTCTAAAGCTGCTGGTCGTCTGTCTGATGAGGTGCTTTTGAGTCGTGGCGCCACGTTTTGGAGTTAATGTGTCCTTTCCGGAGGCGCTGATGACCTTCTGGATTTCACATCATGACGGTGACATCACTGGACACCTGACCTCCGAGGAGACCGGCTCGTTTTTAAGCTTCACGGTTCTGGTCGCCTTTCCCTCCATTTTGTCCTCTGATGGAACATCGTGCGGCTTTTGGGCGGTTTATGGCGCTAGCTTCCCTTTTTTGCAACAGTTAGACAGGAAATGGGTGGATATAGTAAGGCTCCTATGGTCAAAGGTCAAACCCTTGCTGGCATTTTATAATAACCATGTTGTATTTTCTTTGTTTTTTTTAGCAAGACAAATTCCTCACTGTCCACGGACAGCAGGTGAAAAGTGGCATTTTGGTACTTCTGGCTCATTTACAGAAATGCTCATTGGTGTGCATTATCCCCCCTAAATACAAAAATAAACATTTCAAATGGAACCGTGCAAAAATACATTGTATAGCTATAGGTTATAGCTTTTAGGGCGTCCATTTTTTCCAGAAAACTTGTAATAATGAGTCACAGTTGTTCAGTCTTGTTCTCATTAAGAGAACTCTAATAAACTCGACTATTTATTACTTATTAATCTGAGGTTTGTAAAATTTTTAAAAATTGTTTTTATATTTTGGCTGCTTTTGAACATTTTGCTGTCTGGATTTTCTGGGATGTTCCCTATTGGAAAGACAGCTGTCGTTTGTGTTTGTACCAAGTGAATAACCTTTACTTAAGTTGAATAACAGGCATTAAATAGATCACAAATCACATCCCGATGCTTCACATATTGATGCGCAGCAGCTTCACCAACGTTATTACTGACATATTTTCATTTTATTTAATGAAACTAAATGTCCTGGTATATATAAACCTTATAAGTGAACCTGGGTGTATTTTCTTTTTGCCAATATCTAAGAAATCTTTTGGAGACATGCCTGCTGAAGCTTCATTATAACAATTCATATTTTTGCTAATTTTTAAAACAATTTTTAGCCAAATCTAAGATTTTTTTCCTTGCATTTGTTTGTGTGGAGGGGCGGAAGGGGATCATTTTTATTCAGTTTATTTGTCACTATGACTTGTTTTATTTTTTTGTGGATTTTACGATCAACCTCCGTTTTGTAAAAACCCATGAGTGAAAGAAATAAACCATTACCTGTCAACTGCGATGGCAACCAGTGTGAAGACGGAGGCTGAGACTGAAATCCCCTGAACCATGCCGCTCATTTTACAGACCAGGCTTCCAAATGGCCATCCTGTTGACAGAAAAATGACGTTTAGCTTGTTTACTGCAGGGAGCCTGTTCACAAAGATGACAGAAACACTCTGAAGCACGAGTTATGACTCTTAATGGGGCACTTAAGGTTGAGTGAGACGAGCATTCAGCTTTAATAGAAACTATTACCTGCTGAGGACTGAAAAATCCAAAAAGTGTTTTAGCAACGTCACGTTTGGTGGAGGTTTAATGGAGGTTTTGGTCTGTTTATACCTAAACCTGTCCTTCCCACTGCAATAAGGTTTAAAATCAAATGTAAAAATGTTCAGGTTTTACTAAAGTAAAATAAACAGTAAATGAATCGTTAAATCAAGCGAAGATTGGAAGCTTTTAATATAAATATTACAAGAAATCCTACTTTGCAGTTTCAGTATTACCCACCTGGCTGAATGTTGGCACATTCACATCAAGTGTAATCAATCAATC
Source organism: Poeciliopsis prolifica (assembly GCF_027474105.1). NCBI lineage: Eukaryota > Metazoa > Chordata > Actinopteri > Cyprinodontiformes > Poeciliidae > Poeciliopsis > Poeciliopsis prolifica. The sequence continues at coordinate 10,405,393 of NW_026562389.1, read as the reverse complement.
AATCAATCAATTAATGGCTTAGTTAAATAAAAGGATTGTAGAAACTGCTCAAATACCTCATTTGCTATTAAGAAATATGTCAAAATCAAGAGATTGGTCCAGAAATTAGAGATGACATCAGTGCCTTGTGGGTTTAAAGAGGATCTATGATGCAAAATTTACATTTGGCATATTTTTGTATTTCCATTTAGTTTCTACTACTTAAACACTCAGCTGCTTTTTTTTAAATAATTGAATGTTTTTTGCTGTCTGGAAAATGAGCCGTTTCAAAATCCTTCATAATGTAACGTCATAAATCAGTGGGATATTTTTGATTTGGACAGTTGGGCAAATTGATGCGTCAACTCATCCAAAGAGATCCTCTGCTTTTCATGCATTGACTTTAGAGTTAAGCAAAAATATTCCTGTATTTTGTTGGTCTTTAATATTCCAATTCTTCCGTGTGCAAAATTCATTTTTCACTTTCTGAACAGTTTGTGACGAAATAAAAACACTTTTAGTTATTTTTTAATTCATTAAAATGTCCCTGCAGAAAACTTCTCAACTCATCCTCAGTCACAATTCTTTTGTCATATTTTTCAGAGACTAAGTGGGTTTGTCACAATAAATAATCACACGGTAAATTAAAACAAACTCAATCATTTCCGTTTGCACGATTTATTGTTTTTAAGTTCAAACTTAATTTGTCAGTTCCAAGTTTGTGTTATGATTTTCTGTTTATCTTCTCAATAATAATAAACAAAAAGACAAAGAAATGTTGGATAACTCCTTTTCTCTGGATCTCCAGCTGATCAGAAACGCTGCAGCGAACTGAGTGGGAGCCGTTTCTGGTTTGTATTTTTGATGAAGAAAGTAAAGTAAATTATAGAATTGACTTTACTTTAATAGGATTTCCTGTGCTTAAAAGTAGCTGGAGGAAATCTTTTGTGAGTGAAAGGAGCGTTTGTTTAGTGTTTTCTTCGCTCTCGCCTCGTCTTTGGGCTTTTCGTCCTCCCCTTCCATTTCTTGTTTTTCTAAAGGAAGCTTAAGAATCTCAGAGCAACACGTTCAGCTTTGTAATCCTTTCAAAAGAGGGAACTTCAATCAGGCTTGTGCCAGAGTCCCTTTGCAACACCTACTTCTGGGCAGGCTTAGAATATGAACCATTGTGACCTGAGGTTTTACTCTTTAATAGCAGTTGTATGTAGAGAGGAACATTATTTTTCCTGCTCCAGGGTTTTAAGTATGATGACTAACGTTTCAAATCTAAACAAAATATAAAGACGGTTCACCTTCTGAACAGCAGCACAAACATTCATATCAACAGTGATAAAGCGATGATTCAGGTAAATGTCACATCTGTGTTTGTATCGCACAAAAAAAATTCAAACCTTTTTTCAGAATTTTCATTTTAATATCAAAATGTGAATTTTTCTCTCAAATTTCAACTTTTTGAGCTCAGAAATATCCTTGACTTTCCAAAAAATTTCTGAAATAAATCTCATGTCATTTTAGTACAAAATGTAACCAAGTCTACTGGACTATCAGGTATGAAAACATCCCAAGTAAAAACTAAAAAACTCACTGGTCAAGAAAAATGATACGAAATAAAGACATATTGTGATTTTTTTTTAACTTGAGCTATGAACTGAGTTTTATTGAAACAAATAAACTTCATTAGTCAAAGAATGTGCAAGTCGTAGATCCTGAAGACTCTTTTATAACAGTAAGAGTGGGTTTTTATCCAAGCTTCATGACGTAATTAAAATCAGATTTGTGGACGAAGGTCTGGTTCTGAGTAGACAGACAGATGTGGTTCATTTACCATGAACTTAAACAGAACATAAAAAATGTGGCTGTTAAAAGTCAAGTATTTTTAGTCGTATCTCATAGTAAGAGGATTTTTTTTCCACAACTGCATCTGGATCAACCATGTCTGTCACTGTTGAATTGAAATGGGTTGGACGGGATCGGTGCGGAGGTCAGAAACGGCCCCCGGCCCACAGTTTGGACACCCGGGCCTTTGACTGATGAACGTCGATCTGTTCTGACATCCAGATGAAAAACCTTCTGTTTCCAGACCTCACGGCGTCGTGCTCTTCGCCGCCCGGACGCCGCCGTGTCGAAGCGCAGCAGAGATCATGAGTCTTTGATCACAAAGCGTCCAGATGAAGAGCGGCTGGACGTCTGATGAGCTCGACCCGTTTCTGATTTACTGATTTCTTTGACTTCCTCGGTTTCTGATCTCTGTGACGTAAACAAGCCTTTTGCCTTCTGCTTGCTGAGTCCCTGATGCGCCTTTTTTTCCTCTCAATGTGCCGTCTGCTTCAACTTGACCCCTTTCTCCACACCACTGCTTTTTCTATTAGCATTTTGCTCAGATATGAAAGGAGTTTCTCTGCAGCAAATAAATGTCAAATAGACCGAGATTTCATATTACTTTTCTAGGCATCCTCTAAAACCTCTTGATATTACAGCCATATCCACCCAATCATGCACCGATCTGTCAGTAGCTTGGGGTTCAGTGCTTGAATATGAGGGCAGATTGACAGGAAGAAGCTGGAATTGAACCGTTAACCTTCGGATTGCTACTCCACCCAGTGAGCCTGTTTTTTGTTTCTTTTGTCTCATTTTTTTCTCAATTTCTTTGATTTTCTTTCATTTTTATTTAACCTCTAAATATGAGCAAATTTTAGAAATACATAAGCAAAGATGATATTTGTGACACAAATCGGCATGGGAGATATAAACATAAAGTTTAATCACAATTTTTTGTGATTCTATGGTAATAAAAGTGCAGATAAAAAATATTTATTAGCATTTTTGTAAGTAAGTGAATGAGACAGCAATCACAAAAACAAATACTGCACTTGAGAAACAAGCATTTGTAATTTAAAAGGACACCAGTCACATAAAGAGGTTTGATTTGTGTCACTAAACTGCAAAGTAGCTGCATATATTTATTATAATTTATTGGTATTTATTGATGCTCTCATTGAACAAACAGTAGAGAAAACACCAACAAAAAAACTAAATGCACAGGGTTTTTTTAAACATTAATTTTGATTCATCATGTCGATAAAACATAAACGATTAGAAATTTATCACAATAAATCATAAATGATACAATAAACGCCCACCCCTAAACATGAATGTGTGTTTTTCCCTCTCTGATGCTTATTTAATAACTCCACTTAATGATTCATTGATTACTAATCAGTTCACAAATTAATAATAAAAAAAAAGATTAACTGTTTCAGCCCTAACACATTGCTTTTTAATACAATTATCAAAAAGACATCAGTGATAATTAATCAAGCTTACTGCATTTTATGCCAGAATTAAATCACATTCACCAAAATCAGGAACTAGAGAGATCTATGTTCTTGTTGTAGGAAGATTGGTGGTAAAAAAAGACAAACAGATGAGAGGATGTGGAGGGCGAAGCTGTGAACTCGTGTCTGCAGCTTTTATTATTTCACTGCCAACAGGAGGCATAAGTTTTGTTTATTTTTTATTGTTTTACATGATGTTTGATAAATTTTACAATAAAAACACCCAAATTGTTTTTATTGTAAAAAAAACAAGACAAAAAAACACTTTGCGATAAAAGCTGCACTTTTCTGCAGATCTGCAGAATCAACAGCCAGGAAGTTCATCCGATCAAATGCGGTGAATTATTTATGAGGCGCAGATAGTGAAGCCTCCTGAGTTCTTCTGCTCCTCCTCATGAGCCTTTTGCTGCTGCTGTCACAACATTTATGGTGAAAAGTTGTTGAAATGATCTTGCTGTGAGATTGTGAACTTGGTGATAACGCCCAGAGAAAAACTGCTGACAGTGAGATTGGAGCGGAGCGCGGTTGACCTGGAGGAAGAAGGTTCTGGAGATAAATCGTGGTTATCTTGTCGCAATAAATAATTTAATCGCACAGTGAATTCAAATAACCTCAATATTTTCCATTTGTATGATTTATTGTTTTTCTCTTTTCTCTACAAAACCTGGATCATAAAAATCGTCAGTCTGTTGCTTTGAACTCAACTATTTTTTAAGGACAGTTTTGTTGACAGAGACTCCATAATTCATTTTATTAGTTGTTTGTTGTTTTGTTTATTTATTTTGGATATTTAAAATGTCAGAGTTAAATGTTCATTAAACTTTAAAGTTTATTGTGAATATGTTCTTGCACTATTATGTTTTTAAATGGCATAAATTAAAATGTATCATGTTTGTTGTCTCTGCCCCAATTAGCAGCTGCATCTTCGTTTCCATGCAGCTCTGAATTTATTACGTTGTTATGGAAAATGGATCAGAACCTGCATGTTTAAGATGCTTGCCTGGTTGAAAACTCTCCAATATAGATAATATTTTCATGATTTTTGAACTATTACAACACAGAATGTGCTGCAGAAATGCTAACTCGGGGAAAAAACGCCCAGATAATCAAACCTGCCTTTTTTATTTCTAATCCAATGTTTGGTTCTTTAAGGTGGAGAAACATGTCTAAAACTTACATCAATATTAAAGTGTTATTGACTTAAAACAATGAAAAGTTACTTGTAAGCAGTTTTGTCTAATTGTCTGTGTACTTAGTTATTTGCACTACAAACTAGATAAAAATACTTGTGATTTTTTATTTATTTTTCCAGTGTACAAATACAGATAATACATTTTATTTAAATTTGATATCATCAAACTTCTGACATGTAGGTGTTTTTATTTTCCTTTTATTTATTTTATTCATACGTAACACAGAATTTGGGCAAAGTTTGTAATGTCCACAAAAGATGTTACATAAAGCATGACAGTAACAATGAAAAACAAAATATTATAATTTAAGAGCAAATCAAAACAAAATCTGTTTGAGGTTTAGGAACAACAATGCGAGAGGGAATCTGAATCGATACCGATTTGGTATCAATATTATCAATATTGTGTCAATCTGCCACAGATTCCTGCTTATTATCATAAAACTGATCATTTCAATCAGTTTCTAAATTAATTAGCTAATATCAGCTTTGATAAGTACACATTCACCTGCCTACACCTGTCAAACTGACCTGCTGCTGTAAGTCGCCACATCTAACACGTATTTTTTGTGTCGTCTCAAAGAGAGTGAGAACGCCCAGCGGCTCCCGCAGACAACCAGCATAAAGCCTGCGAACCGCCGCCGCTGCCACAGAGGATCATGGGAGATCTGTGACTTCAACTAACAGCTGTCGGGTGAAATTAGCAGACTGCGTGAAAATCCATGGTGTTGCACTGAAGACTTTCTTCCATCACATCTGAAAAGATCAGCTCCCTGCAGGGTTCGCTTTGATCACCGCAGACCGTCAGGAACGCATCAGAGCCGCCATGTTTACGCTGATCATCTGGTCTGTTTCCTCCAGAACATCGGCTGCAGGTCAGATCACCAATCATCCTCCACACGGAAATATTTACAGCATTTTGTTTACGTACGTTTTTCAGTAGAAATATATATGGCAGCGTTTTGGGGCTGCTATAGATAGAAAAAAAAAGGAGTAAAAATTTCTGCGAAAACAAATCTCCAAAATTTTTTAGTTTAAAAAGTTGAAAATTTGCAAGAAAAAAACCTCAGAAATATTAATCTAATAAATTTTCTAGTGAAAACATTTATTTTTTTATATATCTATTTATTTTTTATGGTGCTTATTACACACCATTACTACGGTGCACAATAAGCATCTATAAATGGTATATTGTAAAAAAAAAATGCTTAAATGGTTATACATTGATCACATCACAGAAGGATCAATTTGACATCAGAGAAAAGTTGAGAAAAAAACAATGAAACAATGAAACACAAACCAAAAGGTCAACCATTTTTCCTCAAATGTTTCACTTTTTCTGCATTTTTATTCCACATTAACTTTAACGTTAAATTTCTGTGTTTCAACAGTGAAAATTTAAGAATTTCTGACTTTTGAAACTTAGAAACTTAATAATTTTTTTTGTCTAAAATATTTTTTGAGATGAATCTTAAAATTTCAGAATTTTTTAGCAGACATTTCTTTCTCCTTTTTTATTTTCTATCTAAAATATTCCTAATCCTCTGCTGTAGGAAGAATATTCTTAGTTTAACAATTCATTATTACCAAAATCACCGGCGTTATTTCTACCTCTGCACTGCAAAAACCCACAATTTACCAAGCATTTTTTGTCTAATCAGGTGTGAATAAAACTTATAATCAACTTTTCAGCAACATGTAGGAGCTCGCTTTAAAAAAATAATTCCTTAATATTAATGAAAAGGTTCTAGTTTTAATGACAGATTATTTTATTGATAACATGAGGAAAATGAAGTTAGTTTTTTCTTATTTTAAGTTTATTAAGACATTTGCACTATAGATTATACTGAAAATACTTGATTTTGTGTTTTTGCAGTGTAATAATGACCATATTCAAATGTATCTTAAGCATTATTTCTGATTTAAGTCACTGAATCTTAATTTTTGTTTTTAGGTCAGTATAAATATGAAACAAAATCTATTCCTTACCGCATTATGGAAAACCTCTGACATGTGAAAAGCATCGTCACACACATTCTCCTGGTTATGGATTACAGCGGCGAAGATTAAATTTGACATGTTTGCAGTAAAAGCAGAGGATGAATCTGACTGAGAACCGTCACATGCAGAGTCCAAAGGTTAATTAAGACGTCATTCCAGCTTAACGGCTGCTGAACACAGAATCCACCAGAGAATCTGAGATTAAATATGAAAATTAAATGTTATGATGAAAAGTGTCAGACAACAAAACATCAGATCAGATGAGGCGTTTTAACCCTCTTACGCTCTAAAGTTGTTTAAACCTGTAAAATATTTTTCCTTTGAAACCCAGAATCCTGCCAAGTTATTTTAATAAAAAAAAGAATAAACACAACCTAATCGATGGTAAAAAATTGATGCTAGCAACTCTGCAGCCCATTCCAGGCTCTGTTTCACACTCTGCTCACCTGTAATGATGTTGTCAAGAAGAGTGGTGGGCATGCAGAAAATCCCCACCAGCAGGTCGCTCACAGCGAGGTTCAGGATGAAAAGGTTCGTCACAGTCCGCATGTTTCTGCTCCTCAGCACGATGAAGCACACCACTCCGTTTCCCACCATGCACACCACGAAGATCAGCAGGTAGGACACGATGAAGATGGCGGCGGTGGACGGCTGGTGCAGGTAGTATCCAACATACGTGATGTTCCTCCTGGGAGTGACCGACTCCGCCGTGGACTTATAAAACGTCCAGTTGTCGTACAGTTGAGTGGAGTTGCTCTCTAGTCCTTCGTTCATTTTAAACCTGAAAAATTAGACAATTTTCAGTCAAGGTGACTCATTGTGCTTCCTTAAACAGGAACGGGTTACACAAAACATTTTACACACAAAATCATTCTTGATGATGATCTTTTTGTCTGCTTACTTCTGGCCTTTCTTTCACAGTGAGATGTTTGAGGGCACATGTGTCAAACTCGAGGTCTGGGGGCCAAATCTGGCCCACTGTAGCATTTTATGTGGCCCTCTAGACTCCAAATTGCATGGATAAGTCTGTCCAGTTCATCACAAATCCACAAAATCCCCACATTTTTTTCTGATTTTCCTGCAATTTTTCCTCACAATTTGGTCACGATGACACATTTTTCTGGCCGACAAATTGTCCCAAAATTTATTGTGATAAACAATAATATTTTGTTTTTGTTCTGAGACTGTTTTCAGGTCAAATAATGCAAGAACTTTAAATTTTAATAAACATTTAAGCCTGGAACTGGACACATTTTAAATATTCAAAATAAATAAAACAACAGAAACGACAAATAATACAAATTATAAAGTCTTCAAAAAAAGGAGATGGTTGATGCTTTAGTTATCCAGCTCTTGGTAGGAAAAGAAAAATTACAAACCGTGCAAATGGAAAATAATGAGCTCGCTTAATTTGTCTTGCGATTAGTTGATATATTGCTTATAGCCACTACTTACATGTGGAAATGGTTATACATCCTTAATGCTTTGAAAAGCAGAAGTGGAGCCTTCCGCACCACCAACAAAAATACAGCAAAGGGTTTCTGGATGGTAAGTCAACAACTAATCATTTGTCTTTTCCAGCAGCCATTGAACAGCAGTAAAACCAGATGACCAAACGAAGCTTTGATTGCTAAGTAACTTCCAGACACCAAAAGCTAAAACCAGTTGGATGTTTTATGTTTATTTTTGTTGTTGTTGATAGGAACAGCTGAGACCCAAATGGAAGTACAAAAACCTGCAAAATATGAATTTTGCATAACAGTCCCTTTCACAGAAAGGAAATGAGCGATTTATTTGGATTTTGTTATAGCAGCAGCTGTTTGCTTTGCTGTCTATAAACTAATAAGATTTGGTGAGATTCTCTCCCAGTTTGACCAGTTGAACAGGAAACCAAATGGAAGCAGCAGATTAGATGTCAAATTAGCCTTTAGCTACATCAATACCACAAATTTCATCTGAAGTCAAACCGTCAGCGCAGTCACGTAGTTTTGGCAAGTTTGTTTTCACATACAGCCCAGATTGCTACACATTTCTGCCTCCTCAGTGAACAGTGGAGTTAGTAACGCCGTTCGGAGTTTGACTAATTATTATGAACGTTATTTAGTGAAGAACCGTACAAAGGCACATAATTCCTCACTGCGTCAGAACTTTCCTCAAAAGTCTTCATGGTTTCCTTTGCAGAGTTGTTGGGTGTTCAGAGTTCTGCGTCCAAACATTTGAATAGAAAATTGAGTGGAAGGAAGACGTGTTGTAGGAAAAGTAAGGAAAAAAATACTTGCAAATGACTTTTCAGCAAAATATAAAACATTTAAGTTCATAATTCTTTATTATTTATGAAAAAGTAAAAGTTTGATGTAATAACTTGTAAATCTGCCAATGGAACTAGTATTTGTTTGCTTAATATCAAGGAGTTAAAGCAAGCTCTTTTGTGAAAAGTTAATTTGTAAGTACAGCGTCTTCAACTGCACTGAGACATTAGAACAAGAAACTAACCAAAATTACTTGGTACAATTTTGTGTTTTTGCAGTGTATGGAGGGGACAGTTTTATTTTCCTGCAGCTTTTGGAGCCAAAGGTGTCAGAGGAGTTTTCTTCAACCAGAAAAGTCCTTTGACCTTTAACCCCATAGGAAAACTGTTGTCAAGAGGAAGACGAGCGACACCAGATATAATAATCTTTCTGTTGTAGTGTGTGTGTGTGTGTGTGTGTGTGTGTGTGTGTGTGTGTGTGTGTGTGTGTGTGCGTGTGTGGGAGAGGGGTGGGGGCAGGAGGGTGCGTGTGTGTGTGTGTGTGTGTGTGTTTCAGTGTGTGTGTGTGCGTGTGTGTGTGTGTGTGTGTGTTTCAGTGTGTTTCAGTGTGTGTGTGTGTGTGTGTGTTTCAGTGTGTGTGTGTGTGTGTTTTTAAATCAGAGCAGATTTCTGATCCCAGCCTTCTGCCACTGAAATGGATGAGTTACATAAACGGATTACCAGCTGAAGTAAACATTTCAGAGACGGACCCAGCTCTGATGTTTGACACATTTTTCATCTCATTGTGAGTTTTTCTATTATTTTACCAAGTAAATTACTTGATTTCATAAGAAATGTAGAAACAACAAAAATCTTCTCTCTTATTCATGCAGCCATTAAAACAACTCATGCTCCTGTTATCTTAAGCAGCTGCAAACCTCAGATGTAATGATTAATGTGTGATAATTGGTATTATCTGATAACAGATCCAACATTTTCTTTTTGGGGAAAATCAGCATCATGTTTTACTGCATGTTGCTTTTAACTGGTTTGGTTTTATCAAAGTTGTTATCCTCACAGCTTCGCCGTGTTTTATTTATTTTTGGGAATATCAATCGTAGATTAGCACAACATCAGCTTATTAAGACTGACTGGTTCAGGTCCTGTCCAACAGGCTCTGGAGTTACGACACCTAGTGGCCGCCTGTTGAAACAGCAACAGAAATATTGCTCTTCTTCTGCAGCTTGTTTGCATTAATATATATTCTCTGTGAACAATAATGATGACATTTTTACAGCTCCAGACACATTTATTGGTCCCACTGGTAGAAGACATTAGGAAAAATCCATTTTTATTGCATCAGTATGATCTCACACTATGAAATATTGAAATATCCATCCGTCCTTCACTCAAGCAGATTTATGCTACAGGAAATGAATGCAACATTAAGATATTATTATTATCATTTTACAAAAACCTCATTGTACCCTTATTTATCCCTGTAAAGAGGGAATTTTTTCATTTAGTCTTCACTTCTTAAAACTGATTTCAAATTTCTAAGAACTTTTAATTAGTTCATTCTTAAATTTCTGTTTATATATTCTTAAACTGTTAATATATTTTTCTTAGTCACTCGCTGTGTTCCAATTACAAATGAGTGCAAAACTTCATCAATATTTTTGCTAATGTTCAGAAAATGCAATTTTGCAATTGCAGTTTTTCCATTAAAAGAAACGCAACTAAAATCACCCATGAATAAGTTTATGTGATAAGTTGTTACAAAAAAAACACATGCTGCACCATCATCCTCCAACCACTTCCTGTTGTTTTCTTCTTTGTGGTTTCCACCAGTGGCAACATCTGCTTGTTGATTATGTGTCTCTTGTGATGCAAAAAAATGTGTTTATAGTTTTGTGAAATAAACGAATTTCAATACAACAACAAAAAAATCCAAAATAAAATTCATCTTGGCACAAAAATTTTTGTATCGGAAAACAGGGTCTTTTTCTTAAATGCCGTGTTTTCATTAAGCAAATTTATATTTCAAATGTCACATTGTACAATTATATGTAAATGCAGCTACTGGCTGTTGGGTAAAAGGTCAAATTGAACCAGATCCAAAGTTCACTGTCATCTCCAGATCCTCAGCATTTCATCACCATCTGCAGATCATGTGTTCAGTAGTAACACAAATATCAACAAATGGAGTTTAATAAACTCAGCTTGAATTCTAACTGGAGTCGAGACTAATGTTGTTTTCACATCTTATAGTCTGGTAAGTTTGGTTTCATTAGGAACCAAAATTACAACATTTGATACATTTTCAGCAGCTGTGGTTCATTTTCACACTGCTCTGCATCAAACCAACCAAGAAAAGCAAAACTTGTTCCCCTCCTCACCTGTGGGGGCGCTGCACCAAGAACCAGAGAAGGAAACAAGACAAAAACATTTTGAGTGGACGTTGTTGTATTTACCCAGAATGCCCTACGCTGTAGGCCACTTCCTGCTTTTGGAGTGGTCTCCAGTCCACTTTGGATTCGCATTGAAACCACACCAGAGTTCCCTTTAACTAAACTCAGACCAGAGTTTCAGTTTTAGTTCACATCTGAGCTCGATTTTACGTTCACACCTCCACAAACGAACCAGACTTTCTGCACAAATGAGTGGATAAAATAGCGGTGTGTAAATGCAGCACAAGATTGAAATTTCTGGCAACAAAGAGTCAGAATTGGTCTGAGCATAAATATAAAAGTCAGTAAGAGGAGAACCAGCTAATACCCCGAAGGCACAGTAGTGGACTGGTCATACTGTGGGCTGGTTTCTCTTCTAACTGCCCTGGGAAACTTGTTAAACTACCTTAGGATAAGCTGGAGGGCTCTTCTCATGCTGGAAATCCTAATTAAAGTCAGGAATTACACCCAAAAATCTTAAATAAATAATCTTTAAATAAGTTGAGCAGGAAGTGCTGTGGTTGTGGAAGTTCAGTGTGAGAGAAAGACTTTTTTTTTTTCCTGATAAAAACTCTGGAATAAAATGGATCTTATTCCTTCATCTTTTCTCTCTGCTGCATTAAAGCCTCTCAAACTGATCTACAACCAGATATTTCCTTTTTTATCTGACTTGCATTAAACTACATTTAGTTAAAAGATTATTTTAATGATAAATGTTGCAGTGATATAAATTCCCTTTTGGGGACACGGTTCTGTTTAAAGCATTATTAATGCCGACCTTTTATGACTTGAATACCATCATGCTAATCAGAGCCGCTCAGAGTAAGTTAATAAAATAAATATTCTGAAACAGCTGGGAGACTGAAATCATTTTTGTAATTTTTTTTTGTCTGCTTCTAACACCAGACGTCCATTATACTCCAGTTCCTGTTCCTGAACCCAGTTGTGCAGATAACGTCTGCAGAAAGCAGCTTGTTCACATGTTGAGACCTCGTGCTGCTGAATCGATAAGATCACTTGTTCACACACAGATCAACAAGCAACAAGCAGCAGAGGATAAATGAAACCGAAAAGGACAGAGAGATAAACTCACAGCATCAGATACAACTGGTTTCATGCTATCTTTACTGGTATTTCAATATTCTTCTTGTTCCTCGATAAATTGTCCACAAATTGGCACCCAAAGGTGATATCAACAGCTGTCATCAGCTGGAATCTCATTAAGAGCTCAGAGCATCACTGCAGGCAGGTTAATCTGCAGGAACCTCATAAAGCAGCCAGACGCAGAGGAGCTTCATGAAACAGCAAAAAGTGTTTAGTAACAACATAACCAGGCTGCGACTCTTTATTTATTTATTCCTTTACAATCACAGGACACCGTAAATGTTTCTGCAAAATCTTCAAATGAAACAAAATATCAATCTTACTGTAACTGGCACTGTTTCATAACTGCTGCTGCAGCGTGTGAGTTGCTTTGCTTTGTCTTATTATGAACTCGCTCAAGTTTTGGCATGAAGGTTTGATTCACCTCCACTGAAGGGCGTTCATGATCAGAACCAGAGACATTTTTGGTTCACTTTGATTGTTATGACTGAATTATGAGGAAATCATTTAAATGAAACATGCATAAGAGTGGAAACTATTTCAATCACTGAATGTGATTTTGCAACAGCACCATAATGTCCTCCTGTAATCAGGCTGACCCTTCATTAGTTGGGATTCGCCCTGAACTCGGGAGAGAACCGCATGCTGTGCCAACAGTCTCTGCGCCCGGAACTGCTTTGCCGCTGCGCTTTTCATGCGCTCTCCTTTCCCTGCATGGGAACTTTGCTCCTCTAATTGCGCTCCTGTAGCGAAGCGCACCGGGGACCCAGAGGGACCTGAGGGGTCCCGGCGCGCTTCACTGATCCCCGCAACACAAAGAGGAGTCTGTCACCAAGTAATGACTGCGCACTGAGGCGGGGAGGGAAACGAGACGCAAGAAGCCGCTAATCTACTGACCTGAAACCCGCATCAAGATGTAAAGAAGTAGCTACATACATTTATTTGTGTGATCAGATCTTATTATTACATAAAATATTATAAAATTATTATTTTTTTACTCCTTATATGACGTCTTACCTGCTTTGAGTCCAGTTAAGTCGAACAACCAGAGATGCGCCTTGAGCAGCGGTAAAAAGAGTCCAGGTTCCTTTAAATCAGACATAGATTGAAGGAGCAGCTTCACCGATGAGCTCAGGAATGAAACCGCCGAGCTGCGCTCAGTCTCAGTCCAGCTTCGTGTGCGTCGCTGGCGCAGGCAGCGCGCAGAGTGAGGGCTGCGCTGCGCCGCGGCGCGCCGCGCCATCCGTCCGCCGCTGCCGCTGCGCTGACGTCTGCAGCGGAGAGGAGGGATTAGCGGGGGGCAATGGTTGAATGATATGCCCCTCTTGATCTCTTCCAGCTGGTAGAGAGTCTGATATTAAAAAGTCAAAAGAGAGAGTAGGAGGCTGCCTTAAGTGGGAGACATTCCTCAGAATATCCAATGGGATTCTAAAATTATCCATCAAAACAAAACCATGAGATGGTTTAACAGCAAAGTACTTTAACATATACTACTCCCCCAAAAAACTATTTTCCAACAAAAATGCAGGAATGAAAGTTTGACAAGAATAAAATGTGTGAAAGTGCAGAGCTCCTCCAACATGCTGCCAGCCTGAGCAGCAAAGTGGCTGCAGCAGCAACACTTACATCAACTTCTATTTAACGTTTTAGTTTCAAACTAAACAAACTGTTCAAACCCACACAAAGTTTAGACACGTTTTTGGTGGAGCTGTTGCGAGTTGCAGCATTCTGTAACTTCATAAGCAAAAATCTGATTAACTGTTTCATGGAAGTGTAGATGCTCAGAAATATGTACAGCTCATTTCAAATTATATCCTTCAGATCAGAATTACTAGAGGCATATCTTCATTAAAACTTCTGCGCAGTCAAAGTTTCCTGATCACACAAATACTTTACAATTCCCCAAAATCCTTTCATTGGGTCAAATTTAAAGAAGGTCAAGTAATTATGAAATTACCAAATCTTATAGTCAAATCAGTTGTGAGTGTGAAACAATCCAAAGTCAGCTTAACAGAAGGGGGCTGATGAAATGATTGTCTTCAAATCAGACTGACTCTTTGTGCTTCATAGCCACAGAAAAGATGCTGGTTGTCATGGATTTGCTTAAAGTGTGTTGGGGAATATAAAAGCTTCTTCCTCTGTAAAACACAGATTTATGCAGGAGTGCCTGCCTGGAGATTCTGGTGCACATTATTCAACACTTTGCAGAACCATTTTAAAAACATGACTGTGGTATGAAAGACAAGATCAACATACTGTATCCATGTTATGGTTAGAAATCTAATTAAAAATATGCAATTTCAGAGTGGAGAAAATATTTGATTGATTGGTATGTAATTAAACTTTATATTGACCTCTGCTGTGGAAGGCGCAGATTTAAGAGCCTGATAGTAATTATCTGCATCTCAATTAGAATGAAGTTTTTGACAGGCCTGCATATCTCTGGCTGGTCATTAATATATCCCATGGCAAACAACCATGAATACACACAATAAATAAAGACATAAATTATGTAATCCAGTGCAGTTTATTAAAGCGGCAGTATTATGTGTCTTCCAGCCACATGGTGCCGTTTTATAGCACAATCAAGTAATTATGTCACCTTCAGTTCTCTGAAAAACACAGCATATATATATATATATATATATATATATATATATATATATATAAAAAAAAAAAAAATCCCTTCTCACCCACCGCGGGTGGTTCTTATCCTCTGAGCTCGGGTCCTCTACCAGAGGCCTGGGAGCTTGAGGGTTCTGCGCAGTATCTTGGCTGTGCCAAGGACTGCACATTTCTGGACTGAGATGTCTGATGTTGTTCCTGGGATCTGTTGTAGCCACTGCTCCAGTTTGGGGGTTACTGCCCCGAGGGCCCCGATGACCACAGGCACCACTGTGGTCTTCACCTTCCAGGCCCTCTCCAGTTCTTCCCTGAGGCCCTGGTATTTCTCCAGTTTCTCGTGCTCCTTTTTCCTGATGTTGCAATCACTTGGTATTGCTACATCTACCACAACGGCTTTCCTCTGTTGTTTATCCACTACGACAATGTCTGGTTGGTTCGCCATTACCATTTTGTCTGTCTGGATCTGGAAGTCCCACAGGATCTTAGCTCTGGCGTTCTCCACCACCTTTGGGGTGTTTCCCACTTTGATCTCGGGGTTTCCAGTCCATATTCTGCACAGATGTTTCTGTACACTATGCCTGCCACTTGGTTATGTCGCTCCATGTACGCTTTCCCTGCCAGTATCTTGCACCCTGCTGTGATGTGCTGGACTGTCTCAGGGGCCTCCTTGCACAACCTACACCTTGGGTCTTGTCTGGTGTGGTAGATCTGGGCCTCTATTGCTCTGGTGTTTAGGGCCTGTTCCTGGGCGGCCAGGATGAGGGCCTCTGTGCTGTCCTTGAGTCCAGCTTTTTCCAGCCATTGGTAGGATTTACTGATATCAGCCACTTGGGTTATTTGCTGGTGGTACATCCCATGTAGGGGCTTGTCCTCCCATGATGGTATCTCTGGCACCTCAACCTCCGTTCCCTGTTGTCTGAGACATTCACTGAGCACATTGTCTGTTGAGGCTTTGTCCCTGATGTATTTATGGATCTTAGTTGTTTCGTCCTGGACAGTGGTTCTCACACTCACTAGTCCTCTGCCTCCGTCCTTGCGGCTCGTGTACAGTCTCATATATATATATATATATATATATATATATATATATATATATATATATGTGTGTGTGTGTGTGTGTGTGTGTGTGTGTGTGTGTGGGGGGGGGGGGGGGGTGTGTGTGTGTGTGTTTTATATCTATATTCACAGTGCCATTTCATGGCACAACATAACTTAAAGGAAAACCCACTGTGCAATTAACACCTTGAAATTGGATCTCTGCCTCCATCTTCAGGAAGTCATCACATCAATATTTCTCTATTGCAAGAGTAGCATTATGTATTTTCCAGGCACATTTTGCCATTTTATAGCACAATTAAATAACTGTTTAACCTTCAGTTGTTATGAAAATGCGATATGCATCAAATATGACTTAGAAGAAATTTGACTTTGTTGTTCTACGCCCTGAATTTGGGCCTCTGTCTATTTAAAAGATCCTGCTCTTTCTGAAACTTCAGGAAGTCATAACTTGGCTCCTCTTTTCTCTAAGAAGTTGCTCCTACAATGAGCTCAGTTGAGTTCCAGTGTTTGCTAATTGCTGCTGGCTAGTCTGAAGGAGCTGAGTGAGGGAGGGCCTGCATTCCCACATGTTTTGACAGTTAAATGGTTGCCATGGAGAATAAAGGATTCCTCAAACATCAGAAAGAATCAAAGCAACTTTCCAGGTTTGTTTTTGATGAGGGAATAACTTTATAACATGATGCAAAACAAAACAATATTTATTTTATATTATACTGTCCCCTGAAGTTTAAGGAGTAAGCCATGGTTACATTAGGTTGCTTTATACCACATAATATGCAGTGATTATTTATCACTGCATATTGTATATTCAGGTTCTTCTATTCACATCCTTTTCCTGGCTGCACAGTTTAGATCAGATTTCAGCTGTTCCAGAATTTCTATGACTTTTCATTTAGATATAAAACGGTAAATTGTTTCTTTTTCACTGGGTCTGCGAAAGGCTAAAAACAAGCAACAAGCTCTGGGAAGAGAAAGTGAATTAAGCTTTTTGCTCTTGTAAGAAAGAAGTATAAACTGTGGAAGAGAGAGCGATATTAGGCTGTTTAAAAAGATATAACTTTTTTATTGCTTGTATATTGACAGAACTAAAAGAACTCAGAATTCATAAATGTAAACCTATCTTTTCTGACATTGACGAGACAAAATATAATTCTGTTTTATATGTGAGTGGTTTCAATCTGAGTCACAACGAACCTTTTTCATTTTTATGTCAACCTTGGTTTCTTTGTGCTTTTCAAGAGAACAGGAATGGCAGTTTATTGAATGATGAGGATCAGGACGCAACAAATTTAATAATCTGCTAATGGTGTTTCTGCTTTGACCCTGTTCATTCTCACCTTGCTCTGGTATGTTAAATTTAAAATTTTAAATGAAGCAGACTTAGGATTAGTTAACATAAAGTTAAACTATTAAAGTATTAGTTTACTTTAATAGTATTTAAATTGTATTAAATAAAGTTAATGAAGTGTACTAAGTGCACTTTCATATACTTTTTTGGAACAACTTAAGTTACATTTAGTAAACTTTAAATATATTGCTTTTTATGTAATATAAATATGTTTGATTACTACATTTTGAGAGTACTATTTTTGTGATTGAATTTCATTTAAAATATATTTTGAACGTATTTTCAGTATTTTGGCATTATATATTGTATATGTTGTGATTAGAGTCTGCTACCATTACACAAGTTTGGTTAATTATAATTGCTAATGAAGTAACATTTTAGTTACTTAATGTATTTTATTATTCTGCTTTGCAACATTCACATTAATACTTCATATACACTACAGTACTGCAAACACATCAGGTACCAGAACACAGAAGGATCCATCACTACACACTTTACCGGTGAAACTAATTACATTGTGCTTTCAATATATTAACATTTTGGCAACACTTTATTTGATGGGGTGTGCAAAACACTGATATGACACTGTCATGATTATGAAGGAGTCTTTATGAATGTCTGACGGTTGTCATGAAGTGCATTTCGGTAAATAATGACACTTTTAATACAAAGTTACTTTAAAAGTTCATTAAAAGTGCCAACTTTGCATTAGAGTGTTTATTATAAAATAATGCAAAGTTAATGGACTTCTCATCCATCTTTTAAAGCAACTTATCATCATTTAAGGGGACACATACTAACAAGTGTCATTCAGTCAATAATAAAAGAGCAAAACTTATTTTATTGTTTTATCTACCCCAATCTTTCAACAACAAAAAAAACTATACTGCATTAGCTGAATGGAAGGAAAACAATGGCTCTTTTGATCCGTGGATTACGGCCCTCCCTGCAGTGGTTTTTCATGTGAGAACATATAATATCAAACTACATCTGTGTAAAGAAGACTAGACAGCTGCTGTAATGTTTATATGTTTAAAATGTATATTTAAACAGTCTGCAAGTTAAATTTTGACACTGAAAACTTGATTTCTAATCATGTTGAACATGATCTTTTTCTCTGCATGTCCCATGGAAGCTGCTTTTGAATCAAACTGTATTCTTTCTATCATTTCTGTTCGTCCAGCTCCAGTAGAAATTAAAGTTCCCATAGTAAGGAGACACAGGATGGCTTTCAGATGGCAGATTTCCTGAAATACTGTCAGCAAAAAAGTTTTTTGCTTCGGTGTGTTTTATATGCATAGAGGCAGCAGCTGGAGAACGGGGTCTGTTTGGAAACTGTCACAAAAAATTCTTTTAACCGCCACAATTTTTGGTTTTATTTTCCATGTGAGGTGAAAAAATTACTAATGCAGGGCATGTTTAAGAAGAATGAGTCATAAGTTGTGTGATACAAACTGGAGATGGTAGAGGAAAAAATAACTGGCGTGGAACCAGTTACAAGATTTCTGAAGGTTTTTGAAAGCCTCATTGCAGCCAGGAGTTTGTGGATAACCATTAAAATGAGCTTTTCTCATGTAAATTAAATTTAATTTGCAAACTTTTATTCTCCAACACTGAAGGTTTAAAAGACTTGTATTCATGGGAAACCCAAATGCTGCTTCAAAAGGGTTTAAGATGCTGATGTTGGGTCGGGCTGGACTATAAATCAGTAACAATACATATCATGTGAGACGTGATCAATATCAATAGATAATATATCTGAAAGAATATTCAATGGACTCTGGTTCAGAACCACACAGCATTCTGGGGGATGTAGGCAAAAAGAAGACTTTAGCTGCCACCAAATTTAGCTGATTTAGCTGGGAGCATCAAGTCACTTGTTCTTTGTTTGCCTAGCAACAACTTGTTGAGTAACTTGCTAAGTTTTTTCACTTTGCCTCATAACTGTTTAAATATAAAAAACACCGACATGGAGTGAAGATTGGATAAAACAAGAAAGATTACCAGTATTTTCAGGCAGTTTGTTTTTTTGTTTGAAATGAAAAATGACAGAGAGAGATAGTTATCTGTTATGTAACATGAAACAAATTATAAAATGTGTGTGAACAATGTGAAATAATTTGCGTTCATCTGAATATGTTGCTGAATTCCACAAGTCTAGTTCAAACTGACACAAAAATGTTGGAGGCCTTTGGGTTTATTTGGGAAACAGGGGCAATAAATATTGTGTGTTTTGTTGGTAGGTGGAGGTTTTGTTGGCTTACAAAGCCAATTCCATGAACTGCAAATAATGCTGTGCTTTACAAAACTTCAATCATCTCTGGTTGAGTGAATTACTAAATCTTTCCACGGTCTGCTTCATTTGAAAAGGCCTACACTTGTACTTCAGATTGGCAAAACAAAATGCTTCACTTCTTTTTTCCTTTCCAGAACAGAAAAAGCTTTTCATGAGCTTCTTATACTAAATATACCTGAATGGGTGTGTGTGCGTGTGTGTGTGTGTGTGTGTGTGTATGTGTGTGTGTGTGCGTGCGTGCATGCATGCGTGCGTGTGTGTGTGTGTGCGTGTGTGCATGTGTGTGTGTGTGTGTGTGTGTGTGTGTGCGTGTGTGTGTGTGTGTGTGTGTGTGTGTGTGTGTGTGTGTGTGTGTGTGTGTGTGTGTGTGTGTGTGTGTGTGTGTGTGTGCACTTTCTTGTTATTATGACTTATTTGGGGAACTAAGTTGCAGATATTGAGGACAATGTCATTGTGTTACAAGTTTCTAGGTCTTTCTATTCTTGACGGCCGTTTTGTAGGAGCAAAATAAGATGAACACGTATATATAGAATAGAAAACTCACAGGCTCCTGCTGCTCCACTACCTAAATATATCTTCACACACATCATAACACCTGTTGCACTGATATAAATTATGACAGTATGTTATAACAGCTGGAAGGGTTAATGCTACTTAAAAAGAGTGCCTGTTGTTTAATCAGAGTCTGCAGAAGATCATTAACCTGTGAATTCATCAGGAAAGCTTCTCTAATAACGTGAATGACAGAGTAAAGGTCAAAAATGTGTTTGTGTGAAACACAACATGAATGTCAAATTAAATCTGCCATTTTGCTTTTGTATTTGAACTCTCATTTTTCCAGAGTGGACTGATTATACAATGTACAGTACATGTGCATTGACTTTTAAAAATAATTGGGTGCACGGTTCTTTAATTTACAATAAATTTTCTCCAATTTCCAGAAGGTCAAATTATACACACCAGTTTAAATATACAGATACATTTACCTGCAGCTTATAATGAGCTTCTAGAATGCATTTAAACTTGTCCTTTCAAAGGTCAAAGCTGGTTATAATTGGTTGAATCTACAATCAAGTGTCTTGTGGTTGGACTGATCTCAGCAGACACACAGTTGCTGCTGCCGCTAGTCTGAAGGAGTGGAATGGGAGGTGAAAGGGAGTAAATTGAAACACACTAATTTGAAGAAAAAAAAATGTTTTTTTGATGAAAAGTTTTTTGCACAATTGTTTTTCAGCTGTATTAAAACTATTCTATTTTGTAAAAACTGCAACTAATATCACTTTTTTTTCATTACATGAGTCATGTGACTAGATTTTACTACTGGTAAAAAGATAAAGAAGACAACAGGAACTGGTTGTCTTCTTGATGGTGCGGCAATTTGTTTTGACAACATGGTTAAGATATAGTTTATAAGTTCAAGAATCTGCCAATAGAACAAGAACTTTTGCAGCAATGTTAAGAAGTTACTCACTTAAAACAAGTTGTTGTTGTTTTAAGTGATTTTATGTTACTTTTGTCTTATTTTAAGACATACTACAAGATTTTGTGTTTTTGCAGTGTTGTGATTAATTGGGATAATCACAAAGGTGGTTTGATTATTCTTGATCAATGTTAGTCTGATTAATCATGATTAATCATAGCACTAGAATCAGATTAATTGTGATTATTCACAGCCTGTGATTAATCTGATTACATGTTTTAATGGATTGACGGGACTAATATATATGTTAAATATGACTGCACAGCTCTGATTACTGATGGAACTGCAGCCTCTGAAAAGGCTAAAGGTCACCGTTGTTGTCAGATTGTGACAGTTCGGTGCCAAATGAACATTCAGGTTCTGAGCCAGCCTGTTCTCCTCTCCTGGTACTTGTTAAAAAAATCTCTGCAAACCGACTGGCTTCACTAAACCAGGGTCTGAAATGGAAACGACAACCACATGCTGCGTTTGAATTCGTCTGCAGATAAAAATATACCAAATTGGTCAGACTTCAAGAAGCAACTTTGATTTAAAGTAAACAAATCTGTTTTCCATAACTTCCTTTTACCAACTGGCGTTCATGTCTGAAAGAGTAAAAATGGGCGTCATATTTCCGCTTCATTTTGAGAAAAAAGTCTTTGAACAAATTAAATTTTTGTTCCACGTTGTCTGTTGTAATTGGAGTGCATAATGTGTGGGTGATGCAGAGCAAAGCTCTTATCTCATAGGAACAATGGGTGGATATCAGGAAGTGTGACAGTGTGTTTTCCTCTGGGTGGCAGGCTGGTAGGTGGAAGAGATTTTCCTTGTTTGTGAAATGTCACATCCACAGTGGGGTATTTGTCTCCTGTGAGAGCGCTGACAGGATGCTAATCATGGCTGCTGGTGCGCCCCGAGTCGCTTCTTGTGTTGTGATGTTTTAAACCAGAAGGGGTAGGAGATAAAAGTCTCTCAGTTTGTGTCTGAATCTTGTCAGGCGTCTTCAGAGAAGTCAATTCCCAAGTGGTTCAATTGTTTTGCAGCCACTGCAAATTCACAGGCAAGAGGAGACAGAGACGTTTCTAACAAGCAAGTTTACAGTAAAACTTCATTCCTTTTACAATCTGAAATACTTTACCTTCAAACCCTTCAAAAATATTTAAGCTTTTTGTCACATTCTATCAGTAATACCCAACAGCCATTGCACATATAAAAAGACAAATGTTTTGTTCTTGACTTAGCATCCAGAAATTTGGTGCATTCTTGTTGGTTGTGCAGGAGGTTCCACTTCTGCTTTTCAAAGCTGTACAGTTATATAATGGTGCATCTGTTTGCAGCCATTTTCAGGTGCAAGCGTAAACGTTGAGTTGGGGAGGCATGACCAATAGCAGCTTGTTTAGCTTTAAAGTGACAGCATAAAACAGCTGAAAACAGGCAGAACTGACCAGGCTAAAACCTAATTACCTAAGAAAGATATTGTGCAAAAAAAATTAACAAACATATTTTGTACAGACTACAGACCTATCCTAACCTGTTCAAGAGCGTATAATAGGTCACCCTATATATATATATAGAAAATTTGCATATTTTCATTCTTAAAGCTGCAGTTCTCAACTTCAAACGATTTTGTTTTAATAACAAAATGTCTGAGAGCTTAACTGATATCTCATTTTAACACTTTATGTTAATTTGGGTTTTATCAGTTAGAAAATCTTTGAGCCCCTCACACGTGTCTGCCTATTTTTGGATTTGAGAGAGCTGTGAAGACTTTAGTTGGTTCTTTTAATGTGGCATCTGCCAGATCATTTCCCAAGAGACTGTTCTGACTTACACAGACGAAACTTATTACCAAGAGGGAGTAACAGTGTTTTTATCGTTTCACTGCTTGAATAAATAAGGCAAATGGGGTTATATGTGATGTAGAAATAAGGGCATGTGCTATGAAAACTGAATACCAATTCAGTGAAGTCTATGAATATCAATTTCCTCATATTCGCAATGAGAAGAAGCTTAATAAACACATTTGCAATCATTATGCTTGGAGTGAATCAATCTATTCATACTTTTGAGAAAAGCTACTTTTAAGATAAAAACTAAAACGTTTTGAAAGTTATGACAGGTTCAGTGGCACTGAGGTATTTGTTTTATAAAAGTCTAATCAAATAAAATCTACCTGAAGACACAAACAAAGACTTTCTCCTGGATACATGTTTTAAATTGGTGCTTTTAGTGGATAATCAGGATGATGAAGCATTGCAGACAAATGGCATGAGGGAAAATCACTGGTTTACATGAAAACAATAAAATCAGCTAAAAGGTGTGAGAACCACCAAAGGCTAACACAGATCTAAGAAAACTAAATAGAAATGAACACATCAGTATGGCAAGACAAATCGAGCAATCATTAATTAAATTTTTGCATTACGTATGTTATTCTGTAGTAAAAGCATGCAGGAGTGTGTTTTATTTTGTTTACTTTTTACTTTTTACACAGATTAACAGACTTTATGTGTTGTAGGATGGAGAAGGACATTATGGTGGAGTTTTGGACTCTTTTGAAGGCCGGTGCAAAAAGTCAAACCTCATTTAAACCCTAATGAGACTAAGAAAATGAGCATTGATTCTAGAAGGTTGTAACCATTCTCTGCCACAGTCATTAAAGGAGAAACTATCCAAGCTGTCATTTATTACAAATATCTTTGCATTGCACTGACAATAAGCTTAGATGGGACTAATGAACTAATCGGCAAACTCAGACACAGCAAAGAATGTTCCTCTTACAGAAATTTCTTCTGTTTGCTGCAGACATTTTGTGCTGTTTTTATGGAAGGTATTTGTTTGCATTTGGTTTCTGTGTGTGAATCTTTGGATCCCGGTTCTGTCGGGGGGAACTGACAGAGAATGTGACCATCTGTTGCTGGCCTGCTCGGTTTGTTTTTGGACCATTTTTTAGGTAATTAAAACTTGTCACGCTGCTTTCAGTTTCAGAGTTCAGTCAGATCAATCCCACATGAATTAAATATTGGAACAACCTGCAGACATGCAGTAAAGTAGCCAGTAACAAATTACAAAAGTGTTTTACTTAAAGACTTAGTTTGAAACTATGACATTTATAATTGACTCTGAAAAAAATAATCCTTTTTTTCTCTGATAACGGCCTAAATGATCCGTATTATTGATAATTTTAAGAGGGTAAGAATAATGGTATTATTGTGGCCTAGTCAAAGTTTCTGTTTGAATCAAATTGAGATGGTGTGTTCTGGTTATGTTAAGACACTTTTAAAAAATCTCCAATATGGAGGAATTAAACAGAGACTCAACCAAAATTTAAATACCTCTAAAAGAAATGAAAATACTCAAACTGTAAAAATGCTAAACTTTGTCAATAAACCGCTAATGTTGACAAAAATACAATTTCACAACTGCAGTGATTCCATCCAGCCAGCAGTTACATCCGGTTGGTGATCATGTGACGGCTGTTAGATTTGGAGAGACTGTTCTTCTGTGATGTGGAAAAATTGTTTCAGTTGCAGTTTTGTGAGATCAACCGATTTTGATGTGGCCAGGGAAAAAATACCTCATCTTTGGACCAAGACATTTTATTGAAAAACATTTTTTTTCCAAATTGCCATGTTTTCTTTGAAGCTGCAGTATGTAACCTTTCTAAAAGTGGTTTCTTTTACATATTTGTTAAAACTCTCCCCAACAGTTTAATGTGAGACAGATAATCTGTGAAAAGATTGATCTCTTCCTGCGAATGCTCTGCTCCCAGTCAGAGCCAGGAAGTGGAGCTTAATGCAGTCAGTCAGCCTCATGTAATTGCCACTAAATGGTGGAGAAACAACTCTCTGTTACAGGAAAACATGCTAGCTGCAGCGTAGCAAAGAGCAAGGGTGGTGATTGACAGCACTAAGACCCGCCTCCTGGCTCTAGTTAGCGCTGGGAGATGGTGCAGGAGCTCAATTGTTTTTTCAGGTATTATACTGTCAACAAACATGGCAACACTTTCAACAAATATGTAAAAATCTATTTTTTATATCAGTTACGTACTGCAGCTTTAAGCTCATTTATTTTCAAAATGTAAAGTCGTGCATTTATCTGGTAGATTACCAGTGATAAATGTTTCACCATGAATGTTGGCACAACCAGCGTGGTTAGACGCTTTCACATGAATTTCTTCTTTTCCATCCTGTTGTGGGGATTTATTTAGAAACTGTTCCATCTTTCTGCTTTGTGGCTCCAACATCCTCAAACTTCTAACTTTGAACCCCAGCTGAGACGGTGTTTGCTCAGAGACTGAGCCGTCCCTTGGCGCTCTCGCCCCTGCAGAAGCGTCGCCTGTGAATCAAAGCTGAGCTGTCCAGCTCATATGGACGGAGGGCAAGCGCTGCGCTCTGGCCTCTTCTTTTTTTTCTTCCACTGGCTTCAATTGTAGCTCTTTCATTCCTGAATCAAAGTGTTTCTACCTGGTAGTGGGAAGAAGCATCTAAATCAGGCCTATAACAATCTTTGCTTTTTATTTATGAGCTTGTCTCACCCAAGTGGCGGCATAAAGAGCCCCGGCTGTTAGATTTGGAGTGACTGTTCTCTCTCGTTCATTGATCTTCTGGTTCCTATGGATTTTTATCATCGATGTTTCCATTTCAAACACACCCTCAGGGTTCTGGATTGGCTGCAGAGAATCCATAAGTAGCTGTTAAATCCACACAGTGCTGTCACTACACACTAGTGATCTCGATAGTGAATAGAAAAGTAACTTCACTTGATTAAAATTCAACAGCAGCGGCAGTGGCGGCATGAAACCCAGATGTGTGGTTTTGCATTTCGAGCCACATTTCAACAGAAGAGATGAAATATTTCTGTCTGGGACTCGCTATGAACCTGCTGGAGGAAAGTGACTGGTGCGACTGGTTGTGGACATCTGTCCCCTGCCAAGCAGCTGCTTCCAGCAGCTGGTCCAGTTTGAACTGTGGCCAACAAGTCGATTCATCATCTGGATCAGACCGATACTTCAACCGGCAGAACGCCGAGTTCGGCCATGTTTATTTACCTGCAGGTAATTAGCTGAAGGGAGCTTTTTGGCTTTTTGGCTTTTTGGCTTTTTGGCTTCCCGTATTGTTTGTTGCTGAGCCTCAGAAAAGTTTTCACAGGGACGTACAAACGTTTTCATCCGTAGGCCAAAATTGTAGACTCAAAAATAAAAAGCAACAAGCCAGAAAACCAACCTAAAATCAAGGAAATAAATTAGCCCCATATTTACTGTAGATCCAAAATGTAAAATGTTTTATTTTTCGGTGGTGTGTTTGGCCACTGCAGACAGAAAAAAGGAGCAAATTGTCACCAAACACAGAAATTTGGTGCTTCTAAAAAACTGAAAGTTTTTTTGTTTAAATTTTCTGAAATTAATTTAAAAATTTGATTGTTTTTTTTTGTTTCAAATTTCAAAGTATGTTTTTTTTCATAATTAAAATAACAGGGAGACAAAAGGCTAATTGCTAGTTATCACAAACACTTGGTGGTTTTAGAAGCAAAGCTGCGATTCAATGTTCCCTAAAAACAAAAAATGACTTGAAACCTGCATTTTCTTTTTTATTAAATTTGAAAAACATCTAAATGTCACAAAAGAGCAAAGTCAGAAAAAATATAGAGGGGAAAATAATTTTCCACAGCACTTCTTCATTTTGCAGTTTGTCATTCCAGTCAGCTGCTGCTCAGACACATAATGCTGATGTCTGCAAGAGTTTCTATGTCTTTTGTTTAAAATGCCAAGAGTGTCAGTTTGAACCAAAGACGATTATTTCCCCATTAATGCCGTCGGGACATAGAATTTGCATCGGCCTCCATCAGGGATCTGTGAAAGCTTTCATGGAGGCTCTGCAAGGCTGAATCAGGACGGATAGAGTGAAAGGACGCTAACGTTAGCGAGCTTCCTTCTGCTTTATTCCTCAGAGTGAAAATGCTGCGGTTTAGATCAGCGACGTCACAGGAAACGTTTCTCTATGAAAACCCAGCTGGAGCTCACTGAAGGTCCCGTGGGTGGAGAATCACAGTCCAGCTGTAAATGAGTTAAATGTTCACATCTTTATTTGTCTTAATTAATCGCTGCATATGGTCTCCTGTTAATAACTGCAGCCTTTACACTTTCAGTTTCCACTACATTCTCACTTTAAAATCAGTACATTTTTACAGCTTTACAGCCTCTTTCTGAAAGGAAGTCGTCCTCCATTAACCCTTTAGTGTTTAGTTCTACCAAGTCTTTGCTAATTGCTGCTGGCTAGTCTGAAGGAGCTGAGTTGGGGAGTCGTATTAACCCGGGGGCTTGGAAACTGCAGCTCAGAGGAGGAGCTGTGCCTCGAAGGCGGGGCTAAGTCCACCCAGGCGTTTAACAGCTTGACTGTTGCCATGGAGATGAAAGGATTTCTCAAACATGCATGAAAGACCTGAAAGTTGAGGCTCAGGCATCTGGTCAGGATGGACGCCTCCCTGGTGAGGCGTTCATGTCCCACCGGGGGGAGGGGAAAACCCAGGACACGCTGGAGGGACGATCCTCCTCGGCTGGCCTGCGAACGCCTGGGGATCCCGCCGGAGGAAGAAGAGGCTGGAGAGGAAAGTCTGGACGGACGGACGGACGGACGGACGGAAACACTCAGCTCAAAAAGTCCATTTTATATAACACTTCCCCTTTAAGTGAAAACTCCACCAGCTGCAATGACATTGGAGTGAAACTCAAAAAGAGCTCAAGCATGAACTGAGAACCTCAGTCGAGATTCAAAGGGACGTCGGCTTAATTTCCTCGACTAATTAATGTTTCTGTAAAAGCTGCTGAGTCAGCAGTTCAGAGGATTTCCCTGAGCCCCAGAGGAAGACATGGCTGGAGGTTTATGGAAACTCTTAATCGTTTTAACTGCTGGTAACATTCAGATTAGCTGAAATCTGAATGTTACTACTGCGAAAGTGAAAGTGGCTGCACTCTCCGCCGTTTCTGACTCCATTTGGAAAGAGACCGAGATGAGAGACTCTGATTTTTAGTGAAGAGCAGCTCTGACTGCAGGACTGGGGCTTTTACATTGAAAATCATCTGAAAATAATGTTACTGTGAACCTCATGATGCTCCCAACCCTCCATCCAGCCATGGAAACTGGATCGAAGGCAACAGCAGAGAAACTAAATGTTCAACTTTCACTAAATATCTAGTTTGCTAATTATTTTATTTGAAATGTGAGCTAAATATTTAGCTTGCTAACTAAATATTTGGTTTGGTTTGGTCTGCCTTCCCTCCCTGACAAACTCTGGCTATTTTCCTGCTTTACTTTTCTTTGACCACCTTCAATAGATGCCCAGCGTTATCGGTCAGAAGACATGGCAGCGTTTACAGCCAGACAAACATTTAACTGAATCAGTAGGAAGACATTTTTTCTTCTTCAAAACAAGATGTGAGAGAGCAGCGAGGTTTTCAATCTGCCTTCCTGAAACGGATCCTAAACACTTGACTCAAATTGATGCTCCGAGAAAATTGGTAATAGTGTCCAAACGTGTCAAAAACATTTCAGCTGACGGCGTTTCAAGGTAACTGTAAAATGAAATTGATTTTTTTCCACAGGTAAAAGGCAGAAATAAATCAAGCTTATTGTGGTAAAAATGGGAAGACGAGCAGATTGTGCTCCGTCACATATTGGACCAACCTGCCGCTTCATTGCTCGTCGAGCTTCTGCCGCTTGTTTCCAGCGCCTGCACTCACTGCTACAAATGATGTGCAAATTTTATTTGAGATCAAATTTAAAGCTATGACTAACATCCAACTTTCCAGAAAGGAATAACATATAAAGCTCTACAGTTTGAAGCCAAAAAGCATTGATTATGAAAAGCCTTGTAGCATTAGCATTAGCACCCTCGATGCAAAAATGTTTCACTAATTATTTTTTCTCTAGTTTCTTGTGCAAATATCTTCACCGCTCCATTATTGTAGACGGACATAATGAACAAAGTGACAGTAGATGGACTAATTAGCAATACAATATATTGGATTGTAACAGGTTTGTCTCTTTAAAGGCCCAATACACATTATGAACAGTTGCACTGTTGTTTTTTTATTTTAGTAATGTCATTTTACTCAAACTTTCTACAAAATCCCCAATTTTAGTATCTAATAAAATAATCCAGGAGGAAATATGAAGGTATGTCGTGGCTGAGATGTTTCCTTTTTCTTAGATTTTGCATTTTAATAACATTACGCAACATTTTTCCTTTCTTTTTCTAAAACAAATGATGTCAAAGTAAATTCTGGATTTGTTCTGCTGACAGAGGGAGACGGGGAACGGCTGAATCTCATTACTTTTGTCTCATTTGTGATGACAAATTCAACGTTTCTCCAGCCTGCGTTGTTCTGCAGAGGGCAGCAGGCCTGCAGGAAGTGTGAATTAAAGGATAATCTAATGTGGCAGCGCGCCATGCTTCTCTCTCTCCAGGGTGAAAAGGGAACGAAATTATGTTCATGCATCACAATAAGGCGCAACTTTTCATTTATTAAACCTTTTTACGTTGAGTTCCCCTCTTTGAAGTCTGCTCACAGAAATCAGCCAGAGCTCAAAGTGAACCCTTTAAACATAAATCCAGAATCTGCAGCTTGTGGAGTTAAAGAGGCTGCAAATATTGATGAGTCAGGGTTTTTAATGTGTCCTTTTTCCCTCAAAGTTCAACAAATTTAAAGTAAAATGTATTTAAATTGATGTTGGTATGTTGAGAACTTTTAGATCTGTTCTGATTTAAAAGAGATAAACAGGGAACCTGACATATTAAGACAATAACTCACATTAAAATATTCACTTAAAGGCTTGAGGATGCATTTTTAAATATTTTAATTATTTTTGATTCAAAAGTTTTAAATTCATTATTCTGTATCTCTTTTTGATATTTTTATTGTTATGGTTATTTACTATTGATTTTAAACTTTTCATTTGAACCAAATCCTTCTAGAAACTGATGTTACAAAATGGAAAAAAAAACTGATTGTCTTGATTTGTGTTTATTGTATCTGTAACAGATAAACAACAAAATACATCATTTGAATTGTGAGATTAACAGACATGTACAAAACTTTATTCTTTAAAGCTTTTCATGCTGACCATCAGAATAATGAGACAAAGTTTCATTATTCAAACACCGTTTGAGCAATAATAATAATAATAATAATAATAACAATAATAATAAACACAGAGAAATGTATTGAGTACAGAAATACATTTAAACAATAAAAAGGAACTAAAAATAAAACAGCTCCTGTTCTCTTGGCAATTCAATTAAAACATTTCTGATCTTCCCTCCAACTTTCTGATGCGCCTCTACCGCCCCCTGGCGGACGTCAAGTTGAAAAACAATGTTAGAAAAAACCTCTTTCTGCTGAAACCTGTTTAATTTCGGGGCTTCAGCATAAAGGGAGTTGAGCACAAAAGCATGCCACACTTTTCAGGGTTGTTTTGTGTTTTTTCTTTTTAAAAACTGCTTAATGGTCTTTTGTGAAAAAGCTGCAAATGTCATGAATGCGTTTGCAGAGCATCATGTTTCTGGATGTGCTACAGTTTTTCCACAACATCCTAATTCCTGGTTTTAAAGGCTGAGATTTCTGCTCTTATCTGACATGTCCTCTCACACCTCTGGCACCAAGACACTAATATGTCTGAACTGTTGCCCAGACTTTCTAATGATAATTCCCGGGGGTGATTTGTAACGTTAACATCAACGTTAGCATCTCGTCCCAGAGCGACTTCACAGAGCAGAGTGAGATTTCTCCGTCTCGCAGCTTTTTTTCTGCAGTTTTCCTACCACCCAAGTGTCAGAACAGATAACATCTTTCTGCTCTCAACAAAGGCAGAAAAATTGCTCACGATTCTCTTCTCCTTTCTGCACCTGTTTGTGCGCAGCGCTGCAGCACGGGGAGAGCAGGAGGCTGCAGCTCCTGCTGCTTCAGCTGCTCTTTTCAACAGCATCCAGGACCCACTGATGCTTGTTTTACCACACAGTTCAACAAAAGCAAAAATTGCAATACTGTGAGTTCTTTGTTGTTTTGTATTGAAAAGTTGGATACTTAGTTGGAGTTCCAAACTTTGCTGATTTTCCCTTTGAATCTGAAAAAAGCCTGCCGTTTTGATCAAGCTGAGAAAAACTTTGACTATTCCAGGAGGAAGTCATCAAGCCATCCTGCTGTAAGCGCGAGGGAACGCTTTGACAAAACGAGCTCAAACAGCAGACAATTGTTTGTTTGTAGCTGTTGACTGGAGCCGTTCTGGATCTTTGTGAAAGCATCGAGTCACTGGGGCCCCGGGGCCCCATCTGCGCTCAGCCAGCGAGACCAACATGTGGGCACCCATCCAAGCTTACAGCTCGAAACAATTCCCCACAGAGTCAAAGGTTAAAAAAAAAGTTCTTTTGTCAAATTACAGTTAAACTCAAACTTTCACAGAGACACAGCAGAGCAGATCAAACTTAGTGTTGATATACAAAGTCCTGGCTTTCTGCACTTAGCTGTGAAACGTAATCGCACCCTTTGTTAAAATAATTCATGGGCTCAACAATATTTTTTTGCTACTGGTCCAGAGAGAAACTTGAAAGCCTTTTCCACATTAAAGTGTTAAATCCTTAGAGAAACGTTCCCGAAAAGTATCCTTTCTTTCTTCAAAATAAAATTATATAAAATATAATGCATGACGTCACAGCTGGGAGATAAATCAGTTTTATTGATTTGTTCAGTTTTCTGTTGGATGAAGATTTAATTTTTTGGAAAGTCTGGATGTTTTTTCTCAGATTGTGGATCCGCCATCTTGTTTTATCATCTGACTGAAATGAAAAGAAACGTTTGGATAATATTTTCTGTCACCCGTAACTTCAGTTTGAGAATAGAAAAGGCGAAAAACGATCAGAAACTCATTTTGATATAAAAATAAATTTAAAAAAAATTAGAAATTTTGTTTTTAAAATCTCTGAAAAAATTTCTGATTTTCATGTTTTTGTATTTCAGTTTGGGTTTCAACTGTAAACAGTCCAAGCGCTTAGAAAGAACTTCAGTCAGTTTTCTGAATTGAGATGTTTTTTGGTGTTTGAGAGACTTTTTCACCGTCACCATAGCAACCCGAGCCGGTTTGATCAGCTGATTGTGATCAGCTGGTTGTGATCAAACTGGCCCACAACCAGTTTGATCAGCTGGCTGAGGGTCGTGCAATGGCTGCTGGAATAAACAAAATGCTTTGCTTTCTGCACAACCAGAAACCACTTACTGGTTGTGCAGGAGGCTCTATTAATGCTTTTCAAAGATGCACAGTTGTATAATTGCGCAATTACTTTCACATGTGACTGCAGTTGAGTTGGGGGCGTGGCCAGCAGCAGCTTACTTGGATTTAAAACAACTCATTCTGTTATCTAAAAATGATTTTGTGTAAGGTCCAGTCCATGATTGGTTTTCTCAGCCCTTTACGGAGTTACATTTGTTGGTAGCAGTTTTGTTTTTGATGATGCAGAAAAGGAAAGTCAGAGAAATCATAAAAACAGGTTGGCTTGTTTTTCATCCTCAGAGAGTCAGTTGGTCATCTGATCTCTCAAACTGAAAGGTTTCTGTAGGAGCTGACATCCTTTGAAACGTGTCTTTTACAAACCCTTTTACAAAAAATTGGCAGTTCAAGTAATCGTGCAATTTAGTTTCTGTCAAAAGACCAAAAGATGAGTTCTTCCGGGTTTCTGCCCAGATCTGCACTCTGTGCTCCTGAAAGTCAGAACGACGGAAAATAAAATGAAATGCACAGCTTTAGTGGCAACCAGGTTAGAGACGTTTCCTCCGGGAATAAGAGGTTATGTAAGTAACACAACATGTCAGGTCAGCAGAGGTGAACAACGACAGTCACATTAGATATGTGTGTACATGTTACTGTGCAGCTGTGTTTCACTAAACATTTTATAAGCTGTTGCACAATTTAAATAGTTTAATAATTGTATTGCTTCTCACAAAGAATTAAAATTGTAAACGTTTCACGCTTTAAAGTGAACCAGCAAGTGAAAAACTAACATTAAAATCTTAAAAAGAAAAGAAGTAAAGTTAAAACATATGTAACTGGGTAAGTTCTGCCAAAGACAAGGTTTGAAATTACAATAATAAAAATGGTTAGAGGGGAGGTTATTCATATTTCCAAACAAAATAACAAGTTTGGTTTGAATCCTTTTCTGTGCTACACCAAGAACTAAAGGATTAGTTGAAATCAACTCAATGCAGGCAATTCTATGTTTGCAGGATTTAATATGCCCTGATAGAAAGGGTCAGTATCAATAGGTATGGGTTGCATAAACAACTTCCAGTACACAATATCCACAAGTCTGAACAGGAAGTGATCCGCGCCATCTTGGTAGGCAAAGGTAGAGCAAAGCAAAATGGCTTCCAGACCAACAAAAAGAAAATATGTGGTCACTGTCAACTGACGATTAAGAGAAAAAATGAACAAAATGGCTGCTGTCAGGATCGACCTGAACGAGACAGAGAATGGAAACATGTCAGTCGATGTGGACAAGCTGCTTCGCAAAGAAAGCTTGAAACATGGAGGGCTTCACCTGAAATCCAGGGATGAATCAACTTCTCAACGGGTTTGTAAACGACGCTCAAACTCTTTGTGTGAATAACTGGCGACTGGCAGAGTAAGAACATGTAGAAACAAACACGATGGCTATATGTCCACCTCAGCTAGCAAATAAAAGCTACATTAGCTAGGCTAATTTTGCTATTTCAGCACTTAGTATCACAGTAAATATCACTGATAGTTATATCAGTGATGCACAGAGGTGAGTGGAGTACGCAGAAACTAATCGAGTTTTGAGAACAGTTGTAAAGAGCTTACATTGTTTCTAAGTTTGACAGGAACGAGGTCAGAGCTAGTTCTGCCTACCAAGATGGCTGTGAGTTTATTGAAGTGTGTCGGCACATGAGAAGCACATACTGAGCTACATGCTGGAGAAACTTCTTTCAGTGTGTGAAGTACATTTTTAACCGTGTTTATATTGTTTATGCAAAAGGGGAAAAAAATAACTTACAAGGAAATAATCAATTGATGCGATTTAGCCAGATTTAACAGTCTGATTGTGTCAAAGTCTTATTTTGATAAAGTAACTGATGGAGACTGATGAGAAAAATTTTTAAGACAAAAAAATTACCTTAATTCTTCATACTGTTAATATTTTGTGTATTCAAGAGTTTCTCTGTCAGCTAAATCTCAGTGTTTTGTGTTGCCTTATGAGCCTGTCTTTGACTGAGTGCTGTGTTATTTTATCTGAGCTGAGTGCAATTAAACCCAGAGAGGCGTTCGTAAAGAAACACCTGGTGGCTGGATGAAACAAAACCAAGCAGTAGAACATCACAGTGGTATTAGCGTAGCGCTACGCACATGATGAAAATAAACTCTGTCATTAAACTGCTGCATTCAAGAACAGATTTAGCCGTGGTTAATCACAGTGCAGCAGTGATGTGTGACGCCTTAAACACATGTTGTCCTGTCGACGTCACACCAGCGACGGAGTCTGATGCGATGAACACAAGGCCACATGTTGACCTCACCAGGTCACTTTGGTTATCGTTAAAAGGCCATTATTAACATTTATCTGCATGATTTTCAACATCTCCTGAAATAATCCGAACCAGGGCCTGCACAAGCCTTTTTGGGGCCTTGAACCAATTTTGGCCCCCCAAAGCAACAAGCTGAAACTCAAAATCTTCATCAACCCTAAGCTAACATACCTGCTAGCATTAGCGCTATTTGTAAGTGGCTTACATCATACAAGTTTTAATATGGATGTGATTTTAATCATACAGGAGTAGCAAATGTGGCACTTATTGGCTACGCAGCTAATCAATGAATTTGTGTGGAGGACTCAG
Organism: Poeciliopsis prolifica; assembly: GCF_027474105.1. Lineage (NCBI taxonomy): Eukaryota > Metazoa > Chordata > Actinopteri > Cyprinodontiformes > Poeciliidae > Poeciliopsis > Poeciliopsis prolifica. Next base: position 10,370,415 of record NW_026562389.1, on the reverse strand, counting down.
CAGAGATTAAAGCTGCAGTAATGTAACTTTTATAAAAGATTTTTTTTCTCACATATTTGTTCAAATTGTCATTATGTTGTGACATTACGATATGAGAGACAATCTGTGGAAAATCTATTTCCTCTGGCTTTTCCCACTGCTATCGAGAAACAAGCAGTCAGTGGCAGGAGAGTTTTAGAGCTGTCAATCAATCTCATGTGGTGCTGCTCATCCTCTCGCTATGTGCTATGCTGTAGCTAGCTTCGCCTGTTGTAAATGCTCAGTCTGGTTAGCATGGCTACCAATGACAACAGATAAATGATTTTCCTGTTATGTTGTTTCTCCACCATTAGCACATTTAGCAGCAAGTGAATGAGGTTGATTGACAGCACTAAGACTCTCCTGGTTCTGATTGGTTGTTTTTGCTCAGAACGTTGCATTAGTTTAGCTAACAATAGTAGTTCAGGGAGGAGCTGGAGGAAATGGATCTTTTCACAGATTATGTGTCTCATAACAAACTGTAACAACATGGTGACAGCTTTACAGATATGAAGAAAGCTTCTTTTTTTTGTTAAAGTTAAATACTGCAGCTTGAATGAAATGCAACTGCATAGCATTTTTGTGGAAGTCTGGATTGCTTTGTGTATTTTGCATGCTGCCTGTGACATTTCAGTAATCTAAAACTAATAGAATAAATGTAAGCCACCTGTTTATATAAACAGTTAAAGATCAGAGGCTTGATTGCCTTCCTGGGGAAATAGTTTCATCTTTCATTTTAAACCCAAAAACTAGAAGGAACCAATTAGACAAAGCAGCTTAAATTATCTTCAATATTCTTCTGAGCCCAAAGTTTTGTGTCAGTGTTAGATGTTGTTGCCTTCTGAGTCGTTTCGTTACACCAATGTTTAGCTGGACCTGAATTTGTGTATCAACATAAGAAGAGGAGAGAATTTCAGTCTCTGATTTTCTGTGGTTCAGTTTTCATTCAAGAAACCCAACAAATGATAAAAATCATCAATTAATATCACAGCTGCTCATAACATTTCTTTGTGTCCTGATTATTTAAACGGCGCAAGAATGGCTGCACACACAAAGCAGCCATTCTTTGTAGTTGCTAGTTTACTGTTGTTTACTAGTTAACTAGTAAACGATATGAGAGACAAGCTCAGAGACAAGCTAGTTGTTTACTAGTTAACTAGTAAACAACTGTTAACTAGTTGTTATATACTGTTAGCAGTTGACTGTTAGTTAATTAGCAGTCAACTAGCTGTTAAACAACAACTAGTTGTTAAGCATCAACTAGTTAACAACTAGTTAACTGCTAGTTGTTAAGCAGCAAATAATTTCATTATTAAGTTAAGTTTTCATCAAACCCTCTAATTGCTGGTAATCATGTGCTACAGTCATGAACGCTGAATTTCTCCTTTTGTTCCTGAGTAATTTATTTAGAAACTCTAGAGATCGATCCAGTATCTGAGGGTCCCGGCTCGATACATCCTCAGAAACGTGTTGGCGATTCCTCTGAGCACACGTGTGAACACAGACTGCTGGCTCTGCGGCTGCGCTGAAACCGGCTGGATTTCAGATGGCTGCTGGTTCTGCCGCCGCTGGTTCTGGTCCTGGTTCCGGTTCTGCTGTTGCCTCATTTCCTCAGGTTGTTTCTCATTCAGGAGTTTGACCAGCTGATTCACTTTGCGCTGCAGGTTCAAGATCTTCGTTCGCAAAACCTTATTTATTTCTAACAGTTTTCGTAATTCTTCGGTTTTTCTGTGAAGTTTCTTTTCGTGTTCATGTTTGATCTTTGCAATTTGTGTCTTCAGCTCGTCCCTTTCTTTCAGGAGATACTGTTTCTCAGTAGTCATTATGCTGATTTGATTCAAGATGCCACGAAGTTTCTGCGTCTCTTGCGCTAAGGCTTTTGAACAGAGTAGGAGTCTCTCCTCCGTCTCGGAGTCAGAAGATGACGAGTTACTGCTTTCAGTCATTATTGCTCGTTTCTTACTGGACAAATCCCATAAATGTTTAATATTTCTCTGCATTTATCCGTTAGGAACTGCCTTTTGGAGTTCAATAATTCTTCAGAAAAGATCCTTCTTGCTCTATCTATTCTGCAAAATGTTCATCTGAAGAGCAAACGGTTCTCTGGAAATCAGGAATGCAGCTTCATGATGTCACAGAGAAGAGTGTGATGTTATAAATTGATGTCACTGCCTCTGCAGAACAACGAGAAAACTGCTGAAATTTGAATAAAAACAATTAGTTTTTTCTATTTCAAATTGTGAAATTAGTAAAACAAACAAACATAAAATGCAATCAATCATTTTAGATAAAACATTTATTCTAGTTATTGCTTTTGAGCCAATGATTCTTAATGTGTTTATATTAGAACCGGGTAGTGATCACATTTTTATAATCATATAAATTTATCAAGAATGCCCACATTTAGAAAAGCATTTACGCTACATTCACATAATATATACATTTATATAAAAACATGCATACATTTTCTTCACTAGCTAACCAGGAATATATAAATAGACATTATTTTTGTAAAACTGCAGCAGAGAACTAAACTCCAATCTAAATTTGAATCTCAGTTTGAGTTCAGTGAACATTTATGTTTAAAATGTCCAAAGCAACAATAAAATATTTAAAACAATAAAAATTGCTACTTAAATTTTGGTCCAAAGGCTTGAACACAAAGTATTTCTTGAACCATATTTTACGTTACATCAAACTTTAACTTTGCTGAGTCCCAATAATGAGGTGGGATTTACGCTTCAAACCATCAGGGCAACTTCTCAGACTTTTTATTTAAACTTAAAAATACAAAAATAATTTAAACTGATGGGAACCTGTGAACATCTGTTAATAGAATATTTAATTAGCCTAATATCTTTACAACCTTTGCTGTTAAACCAGTTGTTTGTCATTATTTATTCAAATTTAATGCGCTGGCAGAAAAACTCTGCAGGTTTAGAAATGATTTAAATTCATTTGCTTCACTTGGAAAACATCCAATGTTTTTTTCTGCAAAAACGTTGCAGAAAATGTTTTGTTTGGTTTGGTTTTATCGGCTCCTGCAGTTTTACTCTTCAGACACCAGAGGGCGCCACAGCACCGGCTATAAAATGGCTTCACAGTTTGAACAATATTTGGTTTTTTCACTGAAACATTAAGTTTTCTATTTATATTACATTTCCTTCCGAAAATATGTAAAATAATCTGATTTAGAAACGTAAAACCCAACCAATCCATTAAAATATATTTTTAAATACCAAACCATTCAGCTTGAATTATTAATAGATGTTAATTTAATCCAACCTCTCACCATTACACACACACTTTATTTGCTGCAGTTGTTCAAATTGTTGTTAATAGAGTTGTACAATATTAATCTGTAACCATGTAAATATCGGGCCGCTGATTTTCACACTGATATATCAAACTTTAACATTTATATTGTACAAAATACTTTTTTTCTTTGAGACCTAATCAAAAAATGTTTCTTTAGTAAGAGTTGAGAAACTGCACTACAAAAATTAAATAAATATCTCATTGTTGTCATGTTATTATTGATCCGATAAACCAATCAATATCAGTATTTTGCATCGATACCTCAGACTTTGACTGGGCCATTGTTGTTGGTGTGAGTCGGCTGACCTGCTGCGATTTCCACCACCAATCGTTCCTCTGGCTCACAGAGAAATGCTCTGGAAAGAAAGTCTCCAGTGAGGAGGGAGGTTCTGATGCTGGTTGATTTTAACACTTATTAATCAGGTTTTAATTGCAACTACATTTTTGGAATAAATTAATGGAATATATTTTATTTTCCAAAGAATCAAATCAGTAGTGCGGTCAGAAACCAGATCTGAGTAGCAATACTTCAACATATTTCACTCCAGTAAAGGTAAAAAGTATCTGTCCAAGAAATTACTTAAGTAAAAGCAAAACACGTTTGGTAAAAAGTACTCAAGTACTGATCAGATTATCGATCATTTAATATTTAAAAATTACATCATCAGATGGACCGAAATATAAATTTAAGTGGAAATTTTAAAGAAGAAAATGACAATAATTCATATAAGGAACAAAAAGTAATAATATTTGGCTAAATATTTTTTTCCAACTCAATTTCTTTCAATAAAAAAATCTTAAAACATTTAAGAAACTGCAGCTGTGTGTGAAGTTTTGGTTAAAACATGTTTGAGTAAAATTTCTGGACTTTTCTACCCACTGAATGAAAATCAGAGTAGAAATACTTCATAATAACATTACTGAACGTACAGAGTAGTAAAAGTTCTCCTAAAAGTATTTTTTTCCAAGTGTAATTAGTTAATCAAGCCACCTGTTCCAGTAAAAATCACCAGGACGCCATCGGTGTTTGATAACCGTTTATTTTCGATATAGATTTCATTTGAAAAATAGAAATTCTACAACAAAACATTTTTTCTTCTCTAGAAAGACTCATAAGTTAATTTAACACAAAGTGTCAGTTTCCCTCTGCAGCGTTCTGACTGCGGTGAACGGAAACCCACTGGGAACCTGCAGAGCGTCGAGTTGGAAAACAAAGAGAAGCATTGAAAACAGAGGGATCAGAGTGAGCATCTGTATCAAAACAGGATCTTTGTGAGCTAATATGGAGACGTCAGCAACGATCCGTCAAGTTTGGAAGAGTTATGATGAAATTTTCCCACAGTCTGAACTCTATTCATTTTCCACGAGGGAAAAAGTTTTTCTTTCTTTCTTGACTTTTTTCACAGTTGCGGTCACGTTTAAACCAATTTCCGAGTTCAGAAGGATATTTTGTCCAGATATATAAAACCCAAGAGTTGAGATAAAGTTTACCATTCACACCAGTCAAACAATTGAAAAGTATTGAAAAATAAAAACAGTTGGATTTGGAAAAATGCGTAGGAACATTATTCACGTCTTCTGTCATAATTTAGCTGTTCAGTTTTATATGGAAGATATTTAATCTGTTTTTTACACATTGAGATTATAACCCTGAATCTACTTTGTGTAATTATCATTATTTATATATTTTACTTTAAATGCACAAAAAAAATTCACCCGCAAATGTTTCGTGAAAAATGTAATTTTAAAAATTTTATTTTGATTTTTGAAGGCAAATTTTTGCAAGTGGATATTTTGCAGTAAATTTAAAAGTGTAAAAAATTTTTTTTTTAATTGACAAAATTGCACAATAAAATAATTAAATGTCTTTGTAAAAAAAAATCTGATTCCAATCAAGTTACATTTCTTCCAAAATTTTGAAGGACATGTTTAAATTTCACTCAGCACTAAATGCAAACTAGAAAACAAAATAAAGTTTATTAGTGATTTTCTTGTGTGTGGTTTGATCACCTAAAATATGCTTTAATATATATGAAAAAAAGTGTCTTAAACAACCCATACATCAGATGACAGCTGATAAAATTCCCACATTCCTGCTGTGAACACAATATAATTCCCACATTTTGTTTCCTTCATTTCTTCCAGTTCAAATTGATCCTTTATAGGCCACTTAGGTTCAGGAGTTTATGCAGCAGTCAAGTATTAATATGATATGCATTCCCAGTTTGGGTTCCTGTTTGGATGAGAAAGGTTGAATGATTATGATCATCTTCTGCCCACATCATAGAAAAATACACAGGAAGTGTGACCGACATTTACACAACATTATCACTTCTTAGAAATCAACAGAAAATAAAAATATGTTAATAAAAAACAGTTTGGAAGAAAAGGTGTAAAAGATTTGATTATAAACAAACAGAAGCAATCAAATCAGCACACACAACTGTGCTCTGTTAATTTATAGTTAATTATATTAAATCTCTATTTGACTTCCTTTACAAGCTATAATACAGCACATTTCTTAAATTATTGCAATTCTAGGAAAGAACAGAGAGAAAATATCAAAACTCCAAGAATCATTTGTTCATAATAAGATTTGAATCTAAAACAAGAGGTAGAGCTATAAAAACATAACTTTCCTGCTACAGGAAAATGTTAGAGTAGTTCAGTTTATATAAAAAATTCAGATAGGTCGTATTTGTATTTATATATATATGTGTGTATAAAAAGAGATGGGACGGCACTCCATGTTTAGCGAGAGCGCTGCAGCATTTGCTGTGGCAGCAGTTGCATAGATGAGCAGTAAGGAGTTATATTTAATCAACAAGTGAGACTGAAGGTGTGAGAGAAAAACCAACATGGCAGCGAAGACAGAAGTACTTCAAAATGATCCCTTTTTCAGTCCCAAACAAACCTCTTACAATCACAAAAGAAGCAAAAAATTAAGATTAATTTGACAGGAAGCTGCAGGTTGGTGGTCTACAGCGACGTTTCGGAGCCGCGGCCCCTCCAGTAAAACGTGTCTTCGTCTTCCGGCTCCATGTCTATCCTGATCTGAGGCACGGACTTCAGCGGGGTCATTTCCGGGCTGAAACACAAACCCCAGCAGTCAGGACACAAACAAAAGAACTGAAACTCTCTGAATTTAGCTAACCGTAATCGAAAACGACACTCTTAAATGGGACCTATAATGTAAAATTCATATTTTTAATGTTTTTATTCTTCCATTTTGGTCTAAAAAAAACCCACCCAGACATTTTTTGGTAGTAAATTAAAGTTTTTTGGTGTCTGGAAAATGAGAATGCAACGTCATGCTCCGTTACCTATTAACCCCAGTCTAATTCTAGAACATTTGGTCAGCTGGTTTTACCGCTGTACAATGGCTGCTGGAAAAGACGTGTTTCTGTGTTGACTCACAATTCAGAAACCGCATGCTGCATTCCTCTCGGTTGTGCAGGAGGATCTATTAATGCTTTTCAAAGATGTACGGTTCTGTATTTCTGCATCAGTTTGCAGCCAGTGAAAATGCTGACTTGTGGCGGCCAGCAGCAGCTTATTTAGATTTAAGGTGACAAAATGCCCTAAAACGGCTCATTCTGAATAGTTATAATAAAAAAACTGAATAATCTGAATAATAAATAATGGGTCACATTTAATTCCAGGATTTCATTCAGTAAAACAGAAATAAACTGAGCTGGTCTTGACCAGTCGGTAAAATTATTTAAATCTGTCTTTGAGCACAAAATACAAACAACAGATTCCAAGCTGTGATTATTTGTCAAAGAAAACAGAAAAACTGTGAGGAGAAACTAAGTACACCCTATGAACACTGGAACTAACTTTAGCAGCGTCGTTTTCTGTTCTATTTCTGTACAATAAAGTTTCAGTGTTTTCTGCCACAAAGTGAATCTGTCACCTACAGTGATGGACGTTTGGTTTGATGTCATTTTTAGAAATATTGCGGAAGAAATATATTTATTCGTATGCAGACATTTTGTTGCCATGTTCATTTTCTGTTGGTTTTTCCCTGAAATCCTTCGAATTGAGACAAACATATCAAGTCCTTTTCTGTCAAAGCGACAATTCTAACAAATATATAAAAACATCTTAATAAAAGTCACATACTCTAGCTTTAATCTGAACAAATAATTATTATTAACAATTCATCATTTTTCAGGCGCCAGATAAATCTTTGCAAAAAAGAGTTGATTACACCAGCAGATAATTATCACAGGACACAGCTTCTAAAACCAAGAAAAGATCCGTGAAAACCGTGACGTTTGTTTCATGATCTTCATCCGCAACAGAAAATATATCAGAATATTTCATATGGTTCAACTTCCTGTTTAAAAAAAACAAACAAAAAAAAAGAGGAAAAACGAGGAAATAACTTAAAATCTGGAAACAGTAACCTCTGGATGCAAGTCTTACTGCAGGATTTTCAACCCTGAACTGTAATTATTTTATTTTTTCAGAGATATCTGCACTTCAGAGAGTCAGAGTTGGAAGCAATTTGGCTTCAGATTGTAACGGATTACGCTTTACAATCCGACGTTCATGCAAAGTTCAGCATGACGGAAATGACCAAAGAAGGTCAAAGGTTTTGCTCTCTAATTTTCAGATTAGGGAGCAAATCTGAAAATTTGTCGGTCCTCTGCAGAGGACCGATTCTGCAGAGGACCGGCTCTGCAGGAGGACCGACTCTGCAGAGGACCGACTCTGCAGAGGACCGACTCTGCAGAGGACCGACTCTGCAGGAGGACCGACTCTGCAGAGGACCGGCTCTGCAGAGGACCGACTCTGCAGGAGGACCGGCTCTGCAGAGGACCGACTCTGCAGGAGGACCGACTCTGCAGAGGACCGACTCTGCAGGAGGACAAGCTGCAGAAGTTCATTGCCGTCTGCAGACAGAGTCCCAGGCTTGGCGCCTGTCGACCTGCTTCTTGTTGAAAAATTGGGTTAGCCAATCCGCCGATCTGACCTTTAAAGATCAGGCCAATAATTGTACGTTAGCTGTCCCATGACCTTTTACAAGCATCACTGCCACCAAGTCAAAGCAGGAGTCGGCTGCAGCTGAGTTTCGTTTTGTTTTTCAGCTCATCTTTTCCATTTTCTCTGTTTTTCCCGTCTCACCTGGATAAGTAGCTGTCCTGGTAGAAGCGGAGCTGCTCAGCACGATGTGTGTCGATCAAGGAATGACAGGGGCTTCTCTCCTGAGGAAAAGAAAACAGGAACGATTCAAAATGAACTGTTCGTTTACTCAGCCTGAAGGATTTTGCAGGTTTTCATTCCAGGACAAGCATGCAACAATTACAAATGCTTTCAGCCTGAGAGGAGAAAAGAGGTGCAATGTTAGTTGTTAGTTTAACACCTGCTGGTTCATGGGAAACTTTGCAGTTTTAGAGAAAAGGTTGATTTATGATCAGTCGTCTAACAGCAGAGGCCATTAGAGGAACAATAGAGCCAGAAATTAAATTAGAAGATGGGGAAAAAAGTTTAAGACACCATAATCTGAAGACTTCATGCATTTTTCATAGAAAAGACGAATGCAGAAAATAAAAAAAGTAAAAGAAAAGAGTGAAAAACCCAAGGTCTGAGTAACGACGGGTCATCGTTATGAAGCAGACGGTCAGGAAGATGTTTTTCCCTCCAGGCGGTTTACTCACTGTCACAGGCCTTATCACCTAAGAAGGGCTCCTTCTCCATGATGTCCATGGGAATTTTAATATTGGGAACATTCTCATTGTACGGATAGTCAGACTGTTGGAGAGAGGAAACACATCCTGAGTCATCAGGGTCTGACATGGTCGGCTCGGTCAGGCCTTTGCTAATTGTTTCAGTCCTGCTACTTAATGTGTTATAAAATAAATTACGTCCTTTTTGTAAGACCATATTATTGACTTTATTCGCTTATTATTACAAATTCTTTTCTTGTATTATTACAACTTTATCTTTGTAAAGTTATAATTTTGCTCTTGTGGTTTTTTTCTTTTGCAACATTTTGACTTTTCTCTATTAATTCATTTTTTTATTCTCTTAGCCCGGCGCTAATATGCTGTCGTCAAACTCTCTGACCTGCAAAGGGAGGAATCCAGAATCTGAGCTCCACAGAAACAGAAATAGTGAAAAAACAAAACTGTTTCCATCCTGAAGCTAAACTCTCACCTCGTCACCATCGCTGTCCACGCTGCCGCATTTCTTCTTCTCGTCCTCCTTCTTCTTCTTGTCTTTCTCTGGAATGACGTCGTCCAGGAAGCTCAGGTCGTGCTGAGAGAACATGTAGTCCATGGCTTTCCTGACTGCAACCAGAGCAAGAATCTGGAAACGTGGGAAACACGGATTACAGGAGGCTGGAACAATCGGACTAATCAGATTAATCGTGATTAATCGATTACTGAAATAATTGTGAACTAATTCTGATTAATCGCTAACTGGAGACTCAAAAAAAGTCAAGTTGCAGGAGTAATATCAAACTCAGAGCAGTAAGACTGGAACGATTAATCAGATTATCAGATTAATCAGATTAATTAGATTAATCTAATACTGGAATAATTGTCAACTAATTCAGTTATCGATTAATTGCAAGCTGGAGTGTCACCCTGAAAACATGCCATTTTCTGACAGAATAAAACACTCAGAGCATAAATAAGCCAAAAATGTACAATCTATATATATACATTTTCCATTTTAGATCAAAAACCTTCTTTATCTGTGAATATATTCTGCCTTGAAATCATTAAGCGGCATTTTAAGCTCCACCTGGTTCAAATTCTGTAAAAAATAAAAATAAAAATCTCCTTTTCAATTATTAATTGGTTAATTGGAAAAACAATCAGCGCTGCTAAGTCAAGCAGAAAGGACTGTTGACATGTTGATGGTAGCTACTGCTGATGATCAAGCATTAACTAAGAAAAACTAAAGAAAGAAATTATTTAAATGTTCTTATCTAAAAAGGAATTAATTTTCTATTTAATGTATTTAAGTGGTCAAATCAATCATATGTCAATTTTTAATCCAAATGTCAGTGTAATTGATAGAATAATTGATTACTAAACTAATCATTAGTTGCATCCCTACCTGGTACAGTTTTACTAAAGCATTTATTACCAAAATAACCAATTTAAAACCTAACTGGTATTTTTGAATCTTTTTTGATCCGTCTATAATCGTAAGACGTTCTGTGGATCGAGGCGTTTTTCTTTACCATGACGGGGAAAATGATGGCCGCCACGGTGGACTTGAGGATCCAGAGCAGAGCCAAGCAGAGGATCTGGATGAAGGTGAAGAGGTGGACCTTCCTGAGGGGAACGTGTCTCAGGTAGACCAGGTCCGGCTGATGCTTGGCCGGCATCAGCAGCAGCTTCAGCCGGTCCATAAACTGAGCAAGAGGCAAAGCAAGTACAGGCCCGAGTTATCACACCAATCAGAAGATAAACAGGTGCTTGATAGATCAACAGGTCCAGCTTTTACAGAATTAAAATGAAAGAAATTTACCTGAACTCCATTAAGAGAAGCGACTCCCATGTACAAGAAGACTCCATACAGGACTGGCATGGGGATAAACTGGATGTGCACAAGCAAAATGTGCATAAATATGCAGTAAAAATGGCTTTAAAGGGCAGTTTATGTATTTTCCTGGCACATATAATCTTTTTATAAGTTATAAAAATTACTTGACTCTGCAACTTAACACATTGAAATTGGGCTTCTGTCTCTTTAAGAATTTCCAACTCCACCTTCAGGAAGACATTGTAACATTTCTCAGTTAAAGGGGCGGTATTATGTGTTTGCCAGACAAATGGAACCATTTTATAGCCCAATCGTATAACTGTGATGCTTTCAGTTGTATTAAAAATGATATAAATTCCAACTATGAATAATCTGATTGCTTGAAATTGGGCTCCTGTCTCTTTAAAAACTGCAACTCTGACTGAAGGTGGGGCGACGTCCAGCTGGGCGTTTTGCACAGCTGAGTGGTTACTATGGAGATTAAACGATTTCTCAAACACGCATGAAAAAAACCCGAAGCATCAATCCAGGCATGAAATAACATGAAAATATGATGTAAAGCTAAAAAGAAGTTGATTTTACATAAAAACTGCCCCTTTAAGAGAAAACTCTACCAAAATAAGTGTTGCTGCTGCAAAATATTTAGTAATTACCTTTAAAATTGGAGACATGAACACAGACAGTCCTGTCAGGATGAACACAAACACTCCAGTCACCCTCTGCTCTCTGCAAACAGGACAGAAAAGGAACGTCGCAAAGCGAAAAGCTTCTCATCAAAACCTCAATAACTGGACTAATTTTCCTCATTAACAATAAAAGTCTAACAGTAAGAGAAACATTTCAAAAACATCATATTTGGAAAAGCAAACATTGTCTGTGGAACCGGTTTGGATGCTTCAGTGTGACGCTGCACAGCAGTTTATTAGCTCAGCTGCCACATCAGGGGGCCGAGGAAATGAAAACACAAACCATCCAAACACAGGAAGAAACGTGTTAGCTTAGCCACTGACGGAGTCTGACGACAAATCCTGCAAAATAAGGTTTTAAAAATCTAAATTATCCAAGGCAGGAAGAATCTAATTGTTCTTGTTCAGGCTGTGGTATTTATGTTCAACCAGGTTTATAAATCCAACAATTATTTTCTCTAAAAGTGTCCATTTGGTTTGACCTTTCAGATTACACTGAAGACAAATTTCTCCCAGCTGAATGATTGCTGTGAGCCGGGCTTTGACTTTAAAGTTGAATCGCGATCAGAAGAGGAACAACAACCAGAACAAGAAGAGACCAAACTTTTTATGAGTTTGTAAAGTTATTCACTCGAAAATTAAAGCCATTAATTTGGGTTATTTAATTTGTCATAAGAGGAAAAAAATGAGGTTCATATTTTCACCATGTTGTTCATGTATTTATTACAGTTTCAAGATAAATATTTAGCTTACAAACTACACATTTAACTTGCTATCTAAAATTTTTATACTAATATTTAACACTTTGAATATAGTAACTTGTGAACCAATAAGCAATTTCTGCTTGAGGATCAGTAAAATGTATTCTATTCAATTGCAGCTAAATATTTAACAAATGAGATATTTAGTTTAAAACTAAATAGCTCGATATGTTTTAGACTTGCTAACTAAATTTTCAGCTTGAACTGGAGCTAAATATTAACTATCTGAGCTCAATATTTTTGTTTTCCAACTGTGATATTTATAAATGAAATAATAATTAGTGAAAATCTGACTTTGAAAAATGAACTCCAAATTCCTGTGTACCTTTACAAATGGCTGTGCTTTTATTTTGGCGGCTCCGTTGGTTCTCACCTCACTCCCAGGAACTTGGGCTGCTCTCCCGGCGCCGATGTTTCCGTTTCCATCTTCAGACTGTCGATGTGGGCGATGGAGATGACGGTGGCGGCCACATACCACGGCAGGCCCATGAAGGAGCAAACCACCATCAGAACCGCCACCCAGAACAGATCCAGATGGTAACCTGCCCCTTTCTGTTCCAGACAACAAACAGGGTCAAAGGTCGAGAGCACGCTCGGACACGGGCAGTGCAGCTGCAGACGGACACGGACATAAATCCGTGCTACAGGCCTTCGTGATCAATTCAGCACCAGATAATTATCTGTTTGGACTTTTAAAGATTTTGAAATTATACTGATTCAATTGGCAGGTTAATTCACTTATAACAAAACATTTTCCCATGTTACAAGTGAAACAATCTGCTAATTAATTTTTTAAAATTAATATTAAGGGTATTGGCTTTAAAAGACCACATGTTTCTTGTTGAAATGTTACTTGTAAGTTAATGTTATTTTAGATATTTGCGCCAGTTTTTGTGTTTCATTTAGTGAAAACTAATGAAACAGGCCTGCACAGAAATGCTGATACTTCCAGAAAAGACTAAACATAATCTAGTCCACATGCATTCGTACCCATAAATACAAAATCTAAATATAAAACAGAACTAAATATTGACTCAGCTTCTCTTTAAAACCGGCCAGTGGTTACATTTCGACCTGCGAAAGGTGCAGTCACTCATATGAAACATCTCTCACTTCCCTGAGAACGATTTTCACCTGCAGGCTGAATTTAGCCTGGATTTGCTTGTTATTGGAAACAATCCTAACAGAAGCGCGACACTTTCTGTAAGGACGGTTTGTGACGTCACCTTTAGCTTGTGCTCCTTCCTGTTGACAATCACGGCGGTGATCTGTTGGTCCATGAAGATCAGGATGGTGACGAGGAGGGCAGGCAGGGCGGAGGCCAGGTAAACCCACCAGGGGTTTCCTCCAAACGGGGGCACAAACCAGCCCCGCTTCGGGCTTGTTGGCTGCAGAGAGAGAAATGAAAGGATCCACCATGTTACAAATATGACATCTGACTCTTGTCTTTTTTTTTTTGTTTACCTTAAATGGATCCACCAGAAGTTGTAACAACAGGCTTTATTTTAGGTATCAAAACAATACTGTAATAACAGGCTGTTTAGTTCAATATCGTCACACCGACGTCGCCATCTTGTTCACGCTGCAATGCATTCTGGGTAAATTACTTGATTCGAGTGCCCTAGCTCCCCACAATGAGTGAAGTCTTTAGGCCTTTTTTTAGTTTGAACCGCAGCACGTTGAAATCAATGGAAATGTAGAAATCACAAGAGGTAATGAAGATGAGGAAGAGGACAGAGTTGGCCATAGGGTTAGGGTTAGGGTAGGGTTAGGGTTGGGGTAGGGTAAGGGTAGGGTTAGGGGCCATAGGAGCTGCTGCCATCATTAATGGTTTCATATTCAGCGTGTTAAGATAACAATCACCTGTTAAGAGTCTTCTTCAGTTTTGCCCTTACAAATGACAAAGTCTTCTGGAAAGAAATGTTGAGAGTACAAATGTAGGTCCTTCGGAAGTGGAGTTCGGCTACAAATTTTTCCCATTTCTTTTTTTTTTTATGTGGGAATTAATCCAGTTAAACACAATACGATAAACCACTACTCGGGTAAAGTTAGCCTTCCTGTTTTTACTTCAGTACATAATAGACCGAATGATGTCATCAACCCATCTGTGGAAAAATGGTGAAAAACTAATTATGAGTTAAATTTTTTAATTAATAGAAAAATTCAAACATATTTAGGCCAACATGTTCAACTAATCGTGGATCGCTTTAAATAATAATAGTAATAATAAAATGCATGAGCTCACCTTAAATTCGGTTGGCACAATAAGTTTAGGAGTGTCAACTCCCACGAAAATATCAACTCCACAAAAGATAAGGATGGCCAGGATGATGGCGAAGTCACTGATGAGTTTCCTCACCTGGTTGGGAGGAAAAGACGCTCTATTAAAGGGGCAGTGCTATCTGTTTCCCAGCCACATGGCGCCATTTCATAGTGAAATCAAGTAAGTATGTTAAATTTAGCTGTTATAAAAAATTTTGACTTTGACTTCGTAGTTTAACACCTTGAAATTGGGCTTCTGTCTCTTTGAAAACTCCTGTTTTGTACATTTTTACATTCCTTTCCCTTTCTTTTTCAGTTTCAGTTGTGTCACACTGATCTTCTCTACTGACCTGGCAACCCAGGTGAAAGTTCCTGTGGTTGCCACAGGAACACTGACATGTCCACCTTGTTATGTTTTTGTTTCTTGCTATATTAAAGGTTTGATGCAAATGCAATGCAAGACTACAATATCTCAATTTGACAACAGCTGATGTGGCAGGACTCACAGTGGTGGGGAAGAAGGGGCTTGTTTTGAACTTCTTAAGACACATGGAGGTGGTGTAGGTACCGAAGAAGAGGATGAAGGACATGAGGGTGATGTCCGGGACGTAGCCGCACGCCTCTCCCACCAGCTCTCCTTTGTACATTAAACACTCTGACTTGGTGAGGCTCGACCATGAGCGGTTTGGTGGCTGAACACAACAAACGAAACACTGTAATTATGCCACACACACTCAAACACCAGGCTTTATTTCCACCTGATTATAAGAATTAAACTCTGAATAAAGTCCATCAGGTGCTTCTGGAAAATGTTTAGACAGAAAAACTGAAGTTTAACGTCAGACATTATCTATTCATTTCATTTAATGTTTAACAATTTTTCAAGAATGTGGATTTAAATGCAAGAAAAACTCACCAGGCCTGTGTAGTTCATATACCACACAGATGTGTCTTCTAAAGGATCGTCAAGCAGATCCGTCTCATTTTCTGCCAAACACGCGACAAAAAGTTACTTTTATTTCTATAACTATTTAAATAGCAACTAATCTGCGTGTTTTACTTTCCTAATCTATTCACTATTCACAGGTTTCCTGGAAGGAAGGAATGAGTGTTTATCATATTGTTCTCTATTTCTTATTCTTATTATCATAAGAATTTTGATAAATCATCTTGATCATTTTTTATTAATGATGTTTTAAAAAAGAACAACAAATGGTACACACAAAACGTTTTGCTGTACACGTGAAACAATGTGTTAAAAATTTATATTTTTTAAATATTAATAAATATTTTAACATAAAAATGTATTTAAATCGTTATTATTATTTGCCATTATAATTTATGAAATAATTATGTTAATTTATTAATAATATAAAATAGAATATTCTATTGATATAAAATATGTATATAAAATTATATATGATATTTATATTTTATATATATAGTTTATTAATTAAAACCAAGTTTGTTTAATTTGAAGACTTTACTGTCATTTTAAAGGACCTAAAAGGCCTAAAATCTGTATTTTTATTCCCTCCAAACAGTTAATTTCCTGCGAATGAAATTCATCTGATGCAAAGTCTGAAGATGAAACGTTCAGCTCACCTAAAAGCGTTGGGGCCATGCAGAGACATTCGTACTGCGTGATATTTTCCATGCTGTACACTGAGTTGATGGGGTAGTGGTGAGCTAACTTGATCATTTTCTTGAAGGCATCGTAGATAAAGATGAAGCTGATGAGACAGGAGAAGCCCTCCTCCGTGAAGCGGGTGAAGTACTTTACCAGGAAGCTGGCATCAGTGGCAACGAGCGCCAGGCAGAAAAACGCCGACCACAGGCCGATCCACAGCCGGAACTCCATGTAGTCGAAATCGTTATCCCTGAGTAGAAAAAAGACACAAAACACTGTCAAAACCAGAGATGTTCATGACATGGAGGCCCCGCCCCATTTCCCAGTGGAGAGCAAAAGGTTGCTCGCTAACAACGACTGGCATTGGTCTAAGTTTGCAATACAATGCGCTAAATCTTAAATGTACGTGTGATATATTAAACAAAAAGTGATGCAGTGCTTTGCTACTAACCGCCAACACTACAACTCGATAACAAGGTCAGTAAAAAGTTTTAATTAAAAACAAATATTGAGGAAAAGGAATGTAGGTCAGCACAGCGCTGTAGAGCTGTTTGGTTAGGCCATTTTTAATTAAATCAAAAATACTAAAATTTAAACCAGGAGAACATCCATCCATCCATTTTCTGATCACCCTTCTCCCCAACGGGGTCAGGAGCTGCTGGTGTCTCTCCATTTCTCTGCAACTCTAATTTAGAGCTAGACTGAGGAGATGCAAAACTTACCTGCTGAAGTTAAAGAGAAGCCTTTCAAACACCAGAACCGGACCGGTGCTGCTCAGAATAATGAGAGGCTGACCCCCCAACAAGCAGAAAACCCCACCAGCGATGGCGGTGCCCAGAAAACTCTCCAGCACACCCTGCAATCATGGAGAGGGAGGGTTAGAAACAGGAAATCAGACAGTTTGGTTGACACTGGTTGGTTGAAAACCCGTTCTGACCTGCATGTTCTCTGTAGCGTCCCCCAGCAGACCACCGAAGGTGATGGCGTTTGTCACAGTTCCCAAGTAAATAAACAAAATGGCCGACAGGGCTTGAATGTGAAAAGCGTCGGTGAAGTCACTGATAAAGAAAGGCGCTTTTCTCCTGATGTCAAGAAGGAGACCACCACAAAACCTGACAACAAAAAAACTGACTTAATGACGGGATGAGATTCTTAATTACACTGCAAAAACACAAAATCTTACCAAGAATTTTAGTCTGGTTTCTGCTGCAAATATATTTGAAATAAGAAAACAAATTCACAAGAAACTTTTCAGCAATATATAAGATATTTGCGGTAGAAACTGGACTAACAGACTTGGTAAGATTCTTGCAGCGTACAATCTAAGAAATGAAAAGTTATCCATTTAAACCTCAATGATGTTTATTTTTATACCTTCCTGTCTTCTTCAGCTCCTCCCCCGTAGCGTGGCCGCCGCCTCCTCCTCCATGGCCGCCATCATGAGGCATGTCTCCGTTCATCTGGGAATCTCCTCCTGCGTACATGTTTTTCCTAAAACGGAAACAAGTTTCTCCAGTTACTGCTGTGATAACGTCACATCTGACTAACACAAATTATTGATGTGATTTAGGTCAACTTTTGGCCCACACAACCTGATTTAACTGTTACATTTTCCGTCATGATGTCACCTACTTTCTTCCTGTTTCCAGTCGGATGATGCTGATACATTAGGTGATTAAACAGCATGATTGATCAGTGCTGACTGCAGGTTTGTATAATCTAAAATGTGCCGGCTTCATAATTAAACGCTGTGCTGTGCAGCTGGAGGCATTTGGGTGATTCTGCAGTCTGTCATGTTCACACAGCATTCTGAGGACCTACTGTTCTGCCTAGGTCTATGGTCTACACAAAACATGTTCCTAATATGCTGTCATTCTTAGATAATGAGATTTCAGTCTCATTTAATTGTGACTATGAAGCCAAATAAGCTGGTGCTGACCACGCCCCTACTCAAAGACTGAGAATGCAATGGATGCACATTTTTACACCTGTACATCTCTGAAAGTCAGAAGTGCAGCCTCCTGCACAACCAACAAGAATGCAACAAGTGGTTTCTGGATGGTAGGTCTACACCAAAACACTTGTCTTTTCCAGCAGCCATTGTACAGTAGTACAATGGCTGGAGCTCAGCTCGGGTTGCTAGGCAACAGGGCGGGGTTTCTAGCTGACGGGCAGCGTCTGCTGATATGTGACGTAACGTTTCGCAGGTTTTTGAGAAGGCTCATTTTCCAGACACCAAAAAACATAAACTTATTGCCGACAAAAGGCTGGGTTATTTTTTTAGAAGCATTTGAGACCCAATATATGAATATTAGGTAGTAGATCCATTTTGAAGAGGGCTTATTATGTATTTTCCAGTAAGTGTGCTACCTGCATTTGTTATGAAAATGCTATATATAGTAAATAGATTTGATTTTGCATCTGATGCATGGAAACTGACCACTGCCCCTTTAACAACCTCTTACCCTTTTCTACATCAGCAATTCAGTTCGTCACTCCAGTACTTTATATTCATATATTTTACTACAATGAAGTTGGAGTTTGTAGCTTTTAGAAACATTTGCTTTCTATATATTTGTCAAAACTGTCACCATGTCCTGACAGTATAATATGGTTCTATTGCCATCTGCAGAAATAAAATGCAAACCAAAGGATGCAAAGAGGGAGTAAAAGTTTTTAAAAAATGCTTGATTAATATTTAAAATGTCACTTTAATGTCTCCATTTGTTTCTCATTGCAGTAGATCAAAAGTATTCTTTGCACAACTTTATGTTAGAGCAGAAATTATTGCAAAAAATGATTTTGAATCAAATCAAAATTCCTTTGCAAGGCATTCTAAATGAAACATAAATCTGTTTGTTGTTTATTAGATGATATTATATGCAACTTAAGCTGGATAAACAAAAATACTCCAAAGATTTTGTGATTTTATGCATTTTTGACCTTTTATCAGACGATGGTAGAGATTTGGGAGGCTCTATCCTGATGGTGGGGTCCCACTCTCCGGGAGGAAGAACAATCACCTCGTCCAGAAACTCATCGATCCCGGCCAGCAGGTCCTGCCTGTCCTTCGCCTTGTAGGCAATATCATGAAAGACCTGCCAACAAACAGAGAGCAAACGTACTGGAGCGGATAAAGTGTGATGTGAAAGCATGCGACTCCAGTGAACTGTGATAGCAGATCTGAGGATTACTAAATAGGGAAAGAGAGCAGCGACTTACAAACACTAAATAAACAACTAATCCCATTGAATCAACCCAAAAACTGAGGAGAGCAACGCCGTTTTATCACTTCAATCAACTCAAACACTTACCTCAGGGGTCTTTGAGTTTATTTTGTTTGTTTGCTTTGCAATTAATGATCACAGAAGCAAAAATATAAATGGTTTTCCACTCAGTAAACAGAATTTGGCAAATGACTACAGCCAAATAATTACAAATAAGTGAAAATATTTTCTGTTTTTAAAAGGTGAGAAAGGAATAAAAGTGCAGACCTGCGGCAGTTTTTTTAAAGTTTACAAGAAATTATTTGTTTCAAAGGGACAGTATGGCTTTTTAAAAAAAGGGGTTCTGTGAGTTAGTCAGCAATAGTCAGTATCTTACCTGTAGTAAAAATCAAGTTTGTGAAAGAAGAAGGCAACTTCTAATCAGAGTGAATTTCAAGCAGCATGCAGCACATCTTTGAGCTGCAATCCTCCAGATCATTTAGTACTTTTGTACCACATAAGAAGTACTACTGAAGTATAATTTCAGTCTAACCTCATCAGACATCAGGGTGGCAATTGCTCTGCCAATCTCATGATATGACTTTGCTTTGCCTTTGGGTCCAAGCAGGATGAACAAAAACCTACAAAGAGAAACAAAGCAGAGAATTAATCAGGGGTGTCCAAAGTGTGGCGCGTGGGCCTTCTGTGGCTCTTGGAATGATTGTGTGCGGCCCCTGTCCACAATTAAAGTCTCACACAGAATAATTTTACCAGAAGGTTGGGGGTAATACGCATAAAACAAATTAAGAAAATATTTACTGATTAAAAAATGACACAGTCATTTTAAAATGTAAAACTTAAGCAATGACACAAATTATTCATCTCTTATTAAATGCCACTTTTTTTTAACATTTATTTTAATTTGATACAACATAGCATCACAAACATCCATTAATTTTTACTCCAAAGTAGAACAACGGTGAACTAATTTATTAAATGAGGCTAAAAGGAGGACGTAAATAAAAGAAAACTATATACAATTAAAAGAAACGTGGATCATATTCTCATAACCTCGAATCAATCGAAAATGATTTACAGATTCAAGTATGTTTCATTTCAATATTGTGTGTTTTGTTTGTTTTGATGACAGAATCACTTTTGCATATTTTTTCTCCCTGATTCTGATGATAATCTGAGAGTTTTGACCTTTTTTTCTCACTTTTTCACCTCAAAATTTTGACTTTAATCTTCAAAGATCATAAATCAAAATTTTGAAGAAAAAAAGGCAGAATCCTTTACTTTCCCTAAGTGGAAAAAAAAACGTTTTTCCCCTAAAAAAACAAAGTCCAAAACTGTTGCAAAACATTTCAGACACCTGTGCGCTAAAAAATGTTTATACTTAAAAGCTTCTGTCTGGTTTCTGATTGCTTTCCTGAAATTAAAACTTAAATGTAGAATTAATGTGAAAATGAAGTTATAATTCCTGATTCTGTTGCATATTTCAGAGTTAATTTGTGAATGTCGGCCACCTTGTGGGAACGGGAACTTCGGTCAACGCTCCCAGCATCACGGCTTGCTGCAGACGGACAAACGCCACAAACGGGGCGTCCAGAAAGTCCACCTCCCCCACCAGGACGTTGGAGGCCTCCGCGTCTCTCGGCAACTTCTTCATGAACTTGTTTTTCAGCTGCAACAAACAAAAGGAGAGAAAAGAAATAACCGTTTGCTTGTAAAATGTCAGAATTAACAAATGAAATGTTGTATTTCTGTTTATGCAACAAATCGGTCTGAAGAAACCATGTAAGAAACTAATGAAAGCCACAATAAAGTATATTAACTCAGTTAAGTGTTGTATCATTGCAAAGATTTTTACTTTCTAGCTGAAAGTAAAAATTAATAATAAAAAGAAATCAGTCAGGAAAAGCAGAGGTACTGCAATAATATGTTATTTTACTAAAATTGAGGTATTTTATGATCACAATATACTCTGGTACTAATTCTCATCACTACCAGCAGAACATAAAGGTAAATAGGATGGAAAACATTTACTAAGACACAACCACAGGTTGACTTTTGGACCCGTTTCTTGGACTTCACTGCCAGTTTCAG
Source organism: Poeciliopsis prolifica (assembly GCF_027474105.1). Lineage (NCBI taxonomy): Eukaryota > Metazoa > Chordata > Actinopteri > Cyprinodontiformes > Poeciliidae > Poeciliopsis > Poeciliopsis prolifica. The sequence goes on along the minus strand of NW_026562389.1, from coordinate 10,348,916 downwards.
GGGAAGTTTTACAAAACAGTTATTAAAGGATGTCAACAACATAACATTTAACATGTATATTAAAAAAATAATGATGTATTTCTTTTTTGTGGTTTGCTCTTTACATTTCTAACTTATTTTTTTCTTTTCTTTCGTTTCTTCTTTCACACTCGTTTTGATCATCGTTCTCAGGGAACTGAAGTTACATTTCAGTTCCCTGAATGTAATGGTCTATTTGTCCACCTTATTTCAAATATTGAAGTTAGTATGGTCATGTAAATCATGCTTCCTCGAAAATCATTAAAGATAAACAAAAAAAAGTATGTCAACAAAAAGCATGCAGCAAAACTGCAGCTGAAGTTGGGAAATTAATTTTTAAAAATGTCCCCGTTGGGTGGGAAGAGTTTAATTAGTGAGGGGTATTTAGTAATTAAGCAGGGTCAGGGTAATTTACCAAATTTACTGCAGAAGATGCTTTTCAAACAATCAAATTTGTTCACATTGCTTTAAGTAAACTATGAAAGTTTCATGTCAGGATTTCTGGTTATTGTCATTATTTTTTTATACCAGTTTCATCCAAAAGGCAAAAGTTTTAAGCAATGCATCTTGACCTGAACTGCACAGATTTCATGTTACCTTTTGTTAGTTTTAGTATAATTTTAGTATGTTTTAGTTTTATAAACACATTTAGTTATAATTGTTTTCCCACTAACTACTGTTTTTATTTATTCCAGTTAACGAAAGTATTTTCTCTATTTCCGTTTTGGTTTTTATGTTTGTTTAAGTTGATTATAATAACTGTGGCTCAGACTGCCATGAAAAAAATTAGATATGGAGAAAATACAATAATGCAAGATTAATGCAAGCTGGATAAATTGCATGAAGCTTTAATGCAATTTCAATGAATTCACATGAGACAGAGCAGCACAGTAACAAAGTACTGCATGGTTTTGAAGTGGAGGAAAAATGATGAAGTTTTCTGAAAAATCTTAAAGAAAAGCCTCCTGCAGGATTTTCCTTTCACTCCGAGTTTCTCTGTGTTGACATTGTGTTTACTAGGACTGAAAACCTGCTTTTGCTTCTGTCGCCGTTTTATCTCCAACTTATCAGTCATGAGAGGAAATGATTGTAGCGAGTGGAATCCCTCTGAACTGTATTTATGGGATGAGTGGGTGTGGAAACATTTCAGTGTACGAGTCGTGTTTCCTGGTAATTTCTCTCTTCAGTTGTGTATTTTGAAGAATTACATTAGAACAGGTTGATGGAAATGGGGAAATTCTAGATAATGTTCTCAATTTTGAAAAAAAAGTCTTTACGTTTTTTGTAAACTAGAACAAAAATACCTGTAAGATTTTGTTTTTGCAGTGCGGGAACCGATTTCTGAAAGAGGCGAAATGAAGCCCCGTCTGGCTCTGCTTCCTACAAATGTCATTTCCATTAAGCTGTTAAATAAATGATTGACACTTAGAAAGGCCTCTATGCCTTTCTGAGAACATCGCTCTGCTTTTGACATTTAGTAGGAGAGGAGCACTTTTCATACGCTGTTATTTTCCAGAAAACAGAATATGTTTGCCATTTTCTGGTGCTGTTTGAGCGCACAGAGATCGATTTAAGATTTCCAGCAGTGAAGTGGAGAATTCATGGTCAATAACCTGGAGAAAGGACAAAAAGCTGTTGGAAAGTTGTAAATAATTACACATTTTGTTGGTTTGTCAAATGAAGGTCTGTCAAAGTTTGTCATTGGACTTTGAATATTTTTTCACTTATTTTCAGAAAATATTTTTTTTCTGGTGGATTGTTCAGCTACTTAACTTTAACCTACAGGTCATTTAGCCATGAAACAAATTAAATCTTGTGTCTTTTTACAAATAAGACAAAACATAATAAAGAAAGCAATTTATCCTTTAAAATTAGCAGCTATTTCTTTACATGTCTTAAACCACATTTTATTAAAATACCAATACAGTTGTAAATGAGTTTTGTCTTATTTCAAGTGAACTAATATACGACCACTGGAATAAAGACCAAATTTACCCAGTAAAATGTTGTGTTTTTGCAGTTTAATAACAGAAACATGGTGAATCGATAGCAGATGCTGATTGACTCACCTGGTCTTTCTCTGGTTTGTCAGAGATGTCGTTCATGCTGCTGGACGCCAGGTTCTTGTGAGGCGTTGTCGGACTATCTGTTGTGACGCAGAAAACAGATTAAATTTTAAATTTGTCAGTTTTTCAGAGCTGAGAATGGGATCAAAATGATGGAGGAGGAGACCCAGGAAAAAGACAGTGGCCCAGAGATTTCGCTCCACAAGCATCACCAGAACCTTTTCAGCTCCGCTGCAATATCCATGCAAGCCCAAAGCCAGAAATGAAGAAATGCAAGTCCACACTATCCCTGTAGCTGATGTATATTTCAGGGGGTAAGCTGATTCATTTTATGATTTTTATGAATATATACACAATAAAAAAATATAAAAGTCGATGTCTTTGGGAACAACATGGAGTTATTGGCTAGTGGATGCATCAGTTCATATCTGCTGATTTATGGCGCTACCTCATGCACTGTAGTTTGCATTGTTTATTACATTATTTCTTTGTGAATAGGGGACCAAACCATCCCAGAGGCCCTCATCCTTGTAAATCCAGCCCTGGCCCGTTCAATGTTTTGCCACAGAAACATTTCAAAGTTCAAACCTCCGTCTCAGAAAAGAGGACTCTCCATTTTTCTGAGATGAAAAAAAGAAAATATGTGCTAGTTTGCGATCTCTATTTCCTGTTTCCTTGTGCCATTCATAACGTCAACATCTGACAAAATTACTCACTAAAAACCAGTGGAAGGAAATGTGCCTTATTCACATTTTATTTTCTTTTTTTTTACTTAATTTGATGGAAACAAAGTAAGTCTTCTCCACAAAACACTTAAAAAACACAACTGTCTCCCTCCAGGGATGCACTGATCTATTTGTTTCACTTTTAAATTTAATATAATTTGGATTGGCTCCTGGCAGACACCTAATTTATTTATTTATTTTCTGTATTGGGACTTATACAGATATTAATATTGGATCGGTGCATCTATAACCTCATCTAAGCTAATTATTGCTAATTCTGCCTGACTGAAAGACTCTACAAAATAACAAAATCTAGTTTTTATTGCATGTTAGATCCAAACATAAGCAGCCCTTACGTTAGTAAAGTTTATATCCCTCACATGTCGTTCTCATGGTTTATTAAACTGGTCTGTCCTGCTTACCCAGCAGCTGTTCAGCATCCACTCCGAGTCACCGCTAACTTCCTGTTCTCGCTTCTCCTCACCAAAACGGCCCACTGAGTGCTTTCCTTTGACTGACGCTCTGCTGACTCTCTGTTTCTGACAGCGTGATGCGACCTCTCATCACCGCCATCAGGGTGGAAACCCTCAGCAGGTAGAAGGATGAGCGGCGCCACTGAAGCTTTTTCATAAATCTGCCCCCTCAGCATCGTGGGTAAAACCAGGCCTGTCAGTATGATGCAGCCAGCATTAAGAAATCTGCTTTTGAGGTTGACTTTCTTAAAGTTTCCATCAATAATGAGGGAACTGACCATAAAGACTAAAGGAAAAAGTAGTAATGTTCCTGTACAGTGATGATTCTTTTCTTGTTTTTTTCATAAAACTGTGTGAAGTATTTCTGAACAATAAATAACAAGGTCAACTGTTACATTAACGTCCATTAAAATGACTAGGTTCACGTTTAGCTGGACAATAAATATGTAAAAAAATATTTTTTAATAAAAGTTACAAGCTGCAGCTTTAAGCTGACTGACCTGACAGCAGAGAAGACACTTACTGCTCATAAATACTCCACACAATCCCAGTTCAAACAACATAAGGCTGTAAGTCCAATTCACCTTTTTTTCCACCACTAGGTGTTCTGCATGTTGCAACCGGGTCTGGGGAACTTACTAAGCCAGTCCATACTGGTACTCCTTTGGTTCTGCAAGTCCTCCATGGAGATGTGACCCGACAGGCAGGTCACCGAATTCTCCAGAGGACTGCGGGCTTTTAGCGGCAGCAGAGGGTTATCAGAACCAGTCCAGGCAAGCAAGAAGGACAGACAGGTGGAAAGGTCGAGATGAAGGACAGTCAACAGACAAACACAATCAAGACTGTTATCAGATCTGAAGAGAGGGATTAATCCGAGAGTTAAAAGCTGGGCAGAGAAACAGTGAGTTCAGAGGAATGTTGATGTTAAACTGGAGAAACATGCAGTGGTTTCAGCTCACAAAGATGCACTTTATCCTCCAAGGCATTATAACCCATTAATGATTGTCACTGATGGGTTTTATCTTTCCTCCGATCCAGACTTTGACATGACGGCGCAGCCTGTTCTTTCATCATCAAAATGTTTCTCACATCTGACAAGAGCTAATAAATAACTTTTCATTCCGCGGCTTCATGGTTGGTCACAGACTAATTACATCGAGTTACTCAACGTTTTACAATCAAAGCAACATAAAGCCAGTTCGGCCTGAGTGGTGAATCCTGGCGCTAATTTCCCCAGTTAGGAGACGGAAACATGTTCATGCCAAAGCAGCGCTGCAAAAACACAAAATCTTAGAAAACTTTAAATAAAACAAAACCTAAGAAACTTTCAAAAGCTTGTTTTGCCAGTAGTTTATTAATTCTGATAAAAAAAAACTAGTTTCACTGGCAGATTATTTTACTTAAAACATGGCAAAATGTCTTGCAATAATCTTCCAATAAAGCAATATATTAACATCGACCAAAACAAGCTCATAAATCTTGCAGAAAAGTTACTTGTAAATTAGTTTTGTCTTATTTCAAGTGTACTAAGACATTTATATTAAAAGCTAGACTTGGTAAGATGTTGTGTTTTTGCAGTGTATTTCTCCTGCTTTCACTCTTTTGTGTACGAAATCATTTCTTATTTACAAATTAATTATTTTTCAGTTCCAAACAACATAGTCAACTTTATTCTTTGTTTCGGCCTTGGGGTTTTTCCACCAGAGCTATAAAATCTTGCATCACTTTGGCTCCTCTGTGTTAAGAGATTAATGCAGGCGCCTTGAAATCCATTTTACAGTGCAGTTAGAGAGCTGATACCAAACACTTGTCACTCCAACACAGGAAACTGATCTACAGCACAGAAAACAAGTGTTTGCTGTTTATTTCTTATATATATATATATATATATATATATATATATATATATATATATATATATATATATATATATATATATATATATATATATATATATATATATATATATACTTTTTGCCAAACTTTGATTTTTCAAATCAAAAAAATTTTAATGTTTAATAATTTATTGAGGGAAAAATGCATTCAAACCAACTGAGCTAAAACTTTTTCAGCCACTTTAAGGAACTATTTACTTAAAACTAGCTCCTATATTGTGCTTGTTAATTAAAGGTTAATTTTGTCTTATTTCGAAAGTACTAAGATATTTTCAGCAGAAACTAGACCAAAAATACTTGTAAAGATTTGTGTTTTTACAGTGCAGTTGGATTTATTTGTCATTGGGAGTCAAACTTGCAGATCTTTCTCACCTCATAACTCAAGACTGTTTGAGCTTCAGGTGACTAAAGGTTGGACATTCAGGACAAGAGCAACAAATTAAATCAATTACCACCAGGCAGCACAACCACTGCCTTGCTTTATATTTGGTCTGATGTTCTGAAATGAAGTGTTTAGTTTAATCTTAAACGCAAATTTATATTTGTTGTTGTTCTTTCAGACTTGTTATAGTCCAGCAAATGACTGATCAATTACAAAAGTAGTTGATAATTATTTTAATGATTGACTCATTAGGATTAATCCAACTAATCAGTTCTGTCCTAATTGACTTAAAATGGGAGAAAATATTGTTTCGGGAAATAAAATAATCAGAATTTTAACACCTATTTTTATTATTCTTGTTTTGTATTAAATTTGTTTGTTGATCTAAAAGCAGAGTAAACACTTTTTCACTATGTTGTAAAGAAAAAACTATAAAAAAGTTTTGATTAATTCCTGAAATTTTCCAGACAATTAGCAAGAAAAATCGCAGAAATTTTTATATCAATCTCAAAACGGTTTCAGAAAAAACAAGGCTATTTGTTTGAAATTCAGAAAACCCTCATTTCTTTAGAACATTTTTGACTCTCCTCAAAATTTCTGATTTTTTTGAGCAAATGGTTTACTTTTCAAATTAAAAAATGTCCTTGTTTTTCTTGAAAATTTCTTAAATTAATCTCAAAATGTGTTTTTTTTTTAATCTGCAGTGGTTCTAATATGGTGTTAGAGGTTTTAAAGTTAGTTGATTCAAAATGCTGCAAAAATGAAAATGTTTGAAGGAGTATCCAGTAAATAATGTTTCCCATCTGGTTCGGTATGAAACTAATTTGGGCTTTTATTGAGTCCCACACAAAACGCTGCCACTTGCAGTTCGGCACTCGAAACTCACTGTACTTCTCGCCACTCAAATCTAAATTTATTTTGTATATTTTCGCAGTCGAATCACGACTTTCCTGCCCTGATTTTCTAGAGCGAAAAGTTGAAAAGACTGCACCAAACTGGCTCCACTGTTACCGTTGTCCTGGTTGGAAAACAGCCTACTTGCGCTGGAAACCGTTTTCCCGATGTCGGCCAGGGAGCGGAGGTTGGACTTCTTGGTCTGGTGGCGGTGTTTCCGTAGCAATGTGTACATCACCTTGTCCTTCAGGTCGGCTTTCAGCTGCCCGATCTCTATCTGGTTGTCAGTGATCATCTCTGAAAGCAAACAGTTCTCGCGTCAAATCTTAGTTTAGATTTTGCTGCAATGCAGAAAACGTTTGTATTATTTTTGTATTTTATGTGATGAATCTGTCCGTCCAAAACACATTTTCTCTGCTAAAATGTTGGATTAATAGACATAGGAGCTCGACAACAAAGATATTTATTGTTTTAATCTGTTTTTTAAGTTATTCAGCCATCAGATTGCTAGGTAACGAGGCTGGGCTCTCCAGCTGTTGCATTGTTCAATGGAAACCCTGAGTTTCACAATGCAGTCGAAACGTCGATCCAAACTACAGTTGAAAGGATCTTCATACTTGTAAAGACTCAATTAGCGACTCCAGAAATGTTCCCACTTAAGAGTCTTCCTGGCAGGATATGGTTCAATCTAAAGGTCTGAACTATTTTAAAAAAGAAGATCAGAAGCCTCAAAGCTGACAGAAGCCAGCCTCGGGGAAACTCTCTTCCTGCGGACAGTTAGTTCAGTTAATGGCCCATCAGTCAAAGCGCCGGTTCTTTTCTGCCTGCGCAGTCAGTTACATCACATTAATCAGTCTGAGTGGGAGCTCTTCCTCCTGCTCCTTCGTGCAGACCGACACATAATCTCAGCCCAACTGGAGATGATGAACTGCCCTTAAAGTGGGGAAGTTTTTGTGCCGCCATTTTGATTTTGAAAACTACTTTCTGAGTCCAGCTACTGGTCACCCTGCAGGAACATAATGACCGCTGTGCAGCGTAGCTCCACGGGTCACATGATGAATTTACTCACCGACAACCTGGGAGAGAGTGGAAGCCTCCATGTCCAGCATGATGGTGCCTTTCTCTATGCAGGTGCGCAGCTCCAGCAGGCTGTGCAAGGACAGCGTCGCCACGTGGGGTTTACTCCAACGCTCACCTCCTTTCTCCACCTTTTCCTCAAACTTTATCCACCTGCACAGACAGCAAAGCAGAAAATGAGGCGTCCAATAAATGGAAACACATAAAACTGATTCAGGTTATGATATAAAATAAAAAATTACAAGATCCTGGATGATCTCTACAGGGCCATGTCAGAAATGAGCTGTTTACTTGGTCAAAAACAAAATAAAATTTCACAATTCCTGTGTTTCAATTAAATAAGAAATGCAATCTAAACCGCATATATTTATGTACACACTGCAGGTTCCACCAACTCAAATTTAAGAATTTATTAATATCTTTATCAATTAAATTTAAAACCTGACAGAAATCTACAAAAGAAAATTGCATATTTTACATTGTGCCAGTGCCAAGATGTTTTGCATGTTTGTACCTTCAGATCAGGATCCAACTCTGTTGATTTACCTCATTAATTAGTCTCTTTTTTTTTTTTTTAAATCAAGCCTGTCAGACAGATAAATTGATTTTTATTGTTTACATCCTTCTGCAGAGGCAGATAGATGGCAGACTGGGCCGGTTCTGAGGTTTCCATTCGACCCGTTTGGCTGCCAAACTTGCACTTGGCAGATGGACGACTCAACCCAACAGTGGTCCGGGTTTTTATTCTCCAGTTGTCACCCAGTCCACACGCAGAGGCATTGCACAATATGTTCACTATTGTAATAGTAATTTAGAGTAAATTAAATTACTCTGATTTTACAGGTGATTCTATCAACGTATAAAATAATTAAAGCAGCAATAAAGTGACTCGTGTCTCTGCTGATCAGAAAATTCCTGTCTACCGAGCCACTGATATAGCTTTTTTATTTCACTGAACAGTAAAGGTTCAGTCCAATTCAATCAAAATGGCCAAAATTGAAACATTTATATTGTTTTTAGTTGTTATTCACATTATTTTTGACAAACATTTTGTCCATTTAGTGTGGTTTTAATAGCACACAATGCTTTTGATGCAGTTAAATTCTGTTAATTTATGTTTGGCATAAGTTAAACACCTTTGGATTCAAATTCAGCTACATGCTTTCCTGTTTGATCCTCGGTTTAACACAATGGAGGCAAATCGCATTCCTCATTCTGAGCAAGCACATGGGCACAGTGGAAAGAACCAACTCCCTTTGAACAGGAAGAAACCTCCAGCAGAAACTGATGGGGGTTCAGAGGACAGGAAGTAAACTGAAAAACCCCAAGAAGGGCACTGAGAGTCGTATTAATCTGGTTTAAGCTCCATTTTGCAGTTATGAATCACTCACTACATCAGAATCACTTCGATTTCTGTCACAAATTGAATTTCTTGAATAATCTATTGAACTGGTATGTAGAAACAATAGCTACATCTTATTAAATGCATAAAAGTTTATAGCTGTAACTAACAACTCCTTAAATAATCAATTATTTGACTATTTACTCTAATGATTAATTGATTAATCACACAAAAAATGCTTTTTCATTTAACCACTTAAGATTATTTTATACAATAAGAGAACTACATTGAAAAATCCTTTTTTAGATAAGAAAATAAACATTTTATTACCTAAAATACCAAATGATACAATTAATTTGATTAATACTTGAAAATTTATAGAAAATGATGCATCTGCAGCCTAAAAACTGTGAAAGTGCTCAATTTTCTGTGCAGAATTTGAACCTTGTGAAACTAAAGCTGCCACCTGAGAAGTTCTGGGTAAAACAGATTTACAGAGATTTATTTTTATCTTAAAAGCAAAGTGTAGATTTTTATAGCTTTTTTCTGTATACTCCAGTTACCGATTAATCACAATTATTTAAATAACAGATTAATTGTTTCAGCCCAATAAAATTTCCTGCTCCTACAAACCATTCAGCCCAGAGCGATTTGAAACTTTTATCTGCAGGACACTTGGTCAGAGGTCAGGATAACAAATGGACTCATTTGGTGCCTGGAGCAGCCGCCCAGGGATCCGGTTTCCCCTGGGACAGTTTCACTCATCCAGTGCTAATGATGCATAAACAATCATCCCCTCTTCGTCTCATCACAATAATCTACCAGGCAACACAAAAGAAAGACATAAAATTATATTTTCTTAAAGTAAAACTTGCTCAAAACTCATTGCAAGGAGGATCTTTGATTAATTTGATCTCCAGGGCTGCAACTAATGAGTATTTTGTGATGATTAATCAATAAACTGGATTTTAAAAATGGCACAGATTCTTCATTTAATACTCTGTGATAATCTGCAGACATACCTTGAACCAGGTGGAAATAAAAATGCTACCTGAGGAGTTCACCATATTTACAGACAAAGAAAGATTTCCATCTTAAATGCAAAATTTATATATTTTTTGTAAATTTTGTCTTAATATCTGGATTGATTGTGTTGCTCTATAAGCTCCAGTTAATGACTATTTGATTTTGACTGATTCTTTCAATCGATTAATCAAATTTATGATCCTTTCGATTAATCACGATTAATCATGTTTAATTAATTAGTTGACGATTGCTTAAAGAACTGATTAATCACAATTACTTGGATCAATCGTTTCAGCTCTGATGTGAAGTCAGTGGGGAAGCCCTCTGAGCATCACCTGGGCAGAGGTTCTTACCTGGCCGTCTCCTTCCACTCCATTTCCTGGCCGTCCACCTCCAGCAGCTCGTCCAGCTCGGTGAAGAGCTGCGGGGGCGCCGGGCCGTCATCGTCCTCCCCTAAGATGAATCGGATCCTCTCGGCTGCCGGCGAGACTGCGGGAGACGGAAAGATACTGCGGTTCACAGGCTGGCGCTGGTTCCCGTTGGGCAGCGGTTTGGACTTCTCGCTCTCCGCTGGACTCTTCACCTCCGGCGGAGGTGGAAGAGGAGGAACTTTAACCTCCTCTGCATCCTCTTCCTTTTCCTCCTTCTCCTCTTGATTATTGTTTTTGGACATCTTTTAATATTTCAGTGACCCCCCCTCAACCCGTTGCTCGCTGAGATTGACACAAGCCCACCCGAGACCCAGCGCGGCAGCTAGACCTTCATTAGAGCCCCTGGTGGAAGTGACAGCCGATCTCAGACGCCTTTGCACTTTGCAGAACAGGTAGGAGGGGGCCGACGGGGTTTAGGGGTCCCCTCGGTGGCAGCTCGCCCCCGCTCCCTCCACGCCTCCCCTTCTCTGTTCAAACAGGCCTTCACTATTGGTCCTGCTGCCTTGGCAAGTGGCCGTGAAACCCTCATTAACAAATAGGAAATGCTGCACAAACTGGCCTATTCTCTAGCTGTGGCTTGCCTTCGCTCCCCTTTGTCTTTTCATTTGAATATTAAGAGTGTTACATAACACAAAGCGAAACACGGTTTCAGCAGGATTTATATACTTTTCAGTGCTTTTCAATGGATATAAATAAACAACATGATCAGACATTGTTCCAACGAGTGCAAACTAAAATTAAAGTTTTAATGATGGACCACCAACAGTGGTTACATAAAAGCTCAGAGGGATGGTGAAACTGTACATACAGTTCCAGTCAGCAGCTTGGAAACACTCGCCACGGGAACCATTCATCTGAACAGTTCTTTTACAGAATAATAATAACAACATTAAAATGTAGATGCGTTTCCTTTTCTAATTTTCTGTTTTTTTTATGTAAAGCGCCTTGCTGCTGAAATACGGGACACAAATAAACTTTTATTTGATTTGATTTGATTGATCAGTTCCTGCAGGATTAATCACTGATTTTGTGGCGCTACGTTATAGATATTTGTAATAAACTTTGTGATATTTAAACTCATTTAAACCTCTTTGAAAATCTACATTTAGAAGAAAAAGAAATACAAAGACTAATTTTTCAAACAAACACTTTTTAATAATTTAAAAAGCTTGAACTAAAAATAATTAAAAATAAAACTAGATACAATTTAAAAAGTAAATTTTGGTCTCAACTTGTCTGTTTTGAAGAATAATTGTGTTTGTAATTAATTTCATTGTTTTGTCTATTTATTTTGGATATTTAAAATCTCTTCAAGTTCCAATAAATGGTAATTAGAATTTAAATTTTATTGATCTTTGAGAAAGTCTTCTTGCTTTATTATTCTATTATCATTATATATTGTTGAAAATGGTCTCAAAACAACAATATTGTCCCAATAACTTCGTTACAGTGACAGGCCTTGCTAAGAGTGAGATACAGAAACAACAAACTGATGTTGACTCTACAGCCAATAATAAATCGTCTCTTCCTTCGCTGGTTCTGTGGAATAATTTACACAAAAAGGAAACTTGTTTTGTGAAGATAACCCAAGTTTTAAGTCCTCTTACGTAGAAACATCTGATAGAAAAGATTCAATAAACTCTGAGAAAACTCTAGTAGCTTTGATCTCTTCTCAAAATAACCAAAGTTTAAGAACTTAACTCTTAAATAAGGACATTTTTGTCTCAGGTTGTCCCACCACAGGTTATCCCTGGCATCCAGGAATCAGACTGTTTATCAACCCGGTGCTGCATGACTGGACGTCTGCAGGTGATCTCAGGTACACGCTGGTTTCTGTCTCAGTCGACTGTGAATCTGAGCCCAGATTCTGCACAAATTTCACATGGCCTCCTCTAAGTCAACAAAGCAACCGCAGTCAAACACCTTCAAGCGCCGGCAATGCTTTGACTTATTGCTAATGATAAAATACAACTCAACTCATTCACTCACGTGTGCCAAATTATATCCAGAAAAAACATCTGGTGCTTGAATTTTTTTGTAAGAATTAGTCAATTATAACCGACAACTCAAAAATAAAGCCGGCTTGCACTTCAGTGATGTGTCTGCACCAGGATCTCACTTACACTAAACACATTAAACACTAATGTGAATTGAAGCAAGAACAAGAGACACCAGGAGCTGAAATTAGCTAAATAAGCTACAATTACGGTAAAAAGACTGCACAGTTCCAGGGTTTCACACAAAATAGTCAAGTCTATTTGTAGCACATTTCAGTAACTAGGCAGTTCAAAGTGCTTCACATAATACAAGATGGTCACCAATTATGAAATAAACAACAAACAAGGCATTTTGTCAAACAAACATCAAATAAATTGATCAATGTTCCAGTTGAATCAAGTTAAAGGCAATTCTAAAAAGCCTTGATTTAAAGTTTTGGCTGTTTGGAGTTTCCTGGAAGTTTGTTCCAGATTTGTGGTGCATAGAAGCTGAAAGCTGCTTCTCCATGTTTGGAGATTTAAAGTAGATTTGAACCAGAAGGCCTGAGGGTCAGGAAGGCCGATGCGGCAACAGCAGATCTTTAATGTGTTGTTGTGCCAAACCGTTCAGTGATTTCCAAACTAGCAACAGTATTTTTAAGGCAAACCTGTGAAAACGCTGCAGCAGTAATCAATGCAACTGAAAATAAACACATGGATGAGTTTCTCTAGGTCAGGGGTCCCCATAGTGGGTCCTGGCGGGCCGGCATCCTGCATGTTTTAGTTCTCTCCTTGGTGGCAGTGACAACCTCTTCAGAATGTCAATGTTCTTCTTAGGCCTCTAATGAGCCACCGTTTGATCCAGGTGCGTTAAATCAGGGACAGAGCTAAAACCTGCAGGATGCTCTAGGTCTTTGCATTAGTCCGCTAATTCTGGAAATGTCCTTCAGGTGATAGAAGGTCGACTTTGTAACTGTCTTTATCTGAAGGTTCATGTTCGAGTTCATCACTCCACCCAGATAATCTGCCATTGGAATAAATACTTTTTAAAATCAATATTATAGAACCATTGACTGAAAAGCTCCTATATTGTGTTGAAAATTACTGGTAAGTTAGTTTAGTCTCATTTCAAATGCACTAAGATATTTACACTAGAAATTAGACCAGAATTACTTGGTAAGATTTTGTTTTTGAAGTGTGGTATGAGACAGCTTTGTGGAAAAAAACATGTGTCCTATGGCTTCTCCCAGTCCTCTAGAAACAACCAACCAGAGCGAGGAGGCGGGTCTTGGCGCTGTTAATCAACCCCTATAATGAATGCTCAGACTAGAGACCAATAATGGTGGATAAACGTTTTTTTCTGTAAAAGTAAGCTGTTACTACATTTAGCAGTGAGTACCTGAGTTTGATTGACAGTGCCAAGCCCCGCCTCCTGGCTCTGATTGGTTGTTTTTGTTGCATGTCTTCAGATGGCAATAGTAGTTCAGGAAGGAGGTGGAAGATATCTTTTTTTCACAGATAATCCATCTCAAACTCTCACAACATAGTGACAGTTTTAACAAATATAGAAAAAAACATTTTTCATAATGCAGCTTTAATCAGTAGTTTGAATGACCACGCAAAGAAATCAGATTTCAGCAAAAAAGATATTGGAGTTAATCATCAAGAAAGTGTCTTAAATAAAAGTAAAAACCAAAATTTCTTCAGAACAAATTGTGAATTTATTAAAGAAAAACATTTTTCTTTAAAATCAAGTGAAGACGGATAAAATGTGTCACTAAATCAGCATTTTAGGCTGATGGTAGACGAGGTGAAGGGCTGCACTTTTCCCCTCATTGTGCATTTCTGAGGCACATTAACACCAGGTAGAGGCCAGACAAACAGCTGAAAGATTACTGGGTGGAGGATAAACCGTCTGCGCTTCGCTCGCTCCCTCCCTCCCACACACACACACACACACACACACACACACACACACACACACACACACACACACACACACACACACACACACGCACACACACACACACACACACATTGACACAAGCTGCACTAGCTTTAGCTCCAGCCACCTGTTTAATAACATCCCACAGGATATAATTAACACACATTCAGCTGACAGCCAAATCTACAAAGACTTACCTCAATTACAGTAAACAGTTAAAACAGGATTTAAATACATATATGGTCAAAAGTGCCTGGAGGCTTCAGCTGGCACTGCAGGGCGAGGGGGAGGAGAGCGTCGGGTCGGTGGATATAAAACAGCAAAGATGCATTTATTGAGTAACGTTTTTACTTCTCCTTTCGTTCAGTAACTTTTATTAAAGGGGCAGTTTTATGTTAAATTGACTTGTTTCAGCTTCACTTCATGCTATGACGTTGTTCCCTCATCAAAAACAAACCTGGACATCTCCATGGCAACCATTCAGCTGTGCAAAACGCCTGGGCGGACTTAGCCCCGCCTTCAAGGCGCAGCTCCTCCTCTAGGCTGAAGTTTCTAAACTTCTGCTTGGAGTTTGCATGTTCTCCCTGTGCATGAGTGGGTTCTTTCTGGGTTCTCTGGTTTCCTCCCACATTCCAATTAACTGTTGGGTTAATTGGTTTCTCTCAGTTTGCCATGTGAAGGGCAACTCAGGGAGGTTGGATTTTCTTTTTATTAATTATTGAACTAATTATTTAATTCTGTATTTAGATTCAGATCTTACAGTTTATTTATTTAGTTACATGCATTTATTCAGATCCAATTTTGCTTATTTGCATAATTGTTTATTTGTAGAATTACACCATTAAAAAAATTTTTTTTTTTTTTTACTTGTAAACTACCTTATGTAATCTTAGTTATTTGGTCATATTAATTTTTAAAATAGTTTTAATAAAAATTTTGATTTATTTCTTATATAAACTGATATATTTAGAATTCATCTTTGCTAAACATGTTTCCAAATTTAAAAATATTTTTATTCTTCATTAAAAATTCCAAACATTTGTAGTGTTTTGAATTAAAAAATATATATTTTTTTATAAATTTTTGTTAAACATGTTTTCAATAAATATATTTTTTTATTATTCATTTTTGTTAAATATACTTAGAATAAACTCATATTTTTTCACTAATCGTGTTTGTTCAACTCATCTCCAATAAAGTCATATTTATACATCTATATTATTCATGGTATTTTTCATTCATTAATGCTAATATTATCCTTTTATTAGATGTACAGAAGTGATTGTTTTCTCCAGATGCTGCATGTTTGGCTCCGTCAGCGTCGAGCCGAGCTGGGAACAAGCTCGTTTTGGCAGCGGTGCTGCCGTCCCACTCAGGCAGTTGCTAAGAGCGCTGTGGGCGGGTGGGAGAGGAAGGTGGGCACAGGGTTAGTCTCAGAGCAGTGAAAGCAAAGAGCTGAGAGCAAGCACGAAAAGTACGGATAGAGATGAAAAATCCTCTTCGTTCAAACGCAATTTCAAAGCGCTGTGCGCTCCAGCCAAGAGCCACCGGCACACAAAGAGGACTTTGTCCCAGCAGCAAAGACTCATGGGATACGAGACAGAGGAAGAATGCCTGCTGCCCGGCAGAAAGCTTAGTGTGAATGCCACGAAAGGCCCGTTCAGTCCCACTCTTGACATGCATCCTACACAAACACCCAGCATCTCCTCTGACCTTTCTGAAAAACACGGCAAAATATGAGCAGCAGGATCGAGTGGCATGTCCTCCATCTGCGTTAAAACATGCGACGGTAATCCCACTCACAGGGAAGCTGTACAGGAAATGTTTTCCACGCCGCAGCAGAGTCTGAGATTCAGTATGCAGGGCGGCCAGCAGACAGGCCGGGAACGGGGACCGGCCTGAATGCAGAATGTCACCCCGGGGGAGGTTCATTCAGGGCTCTGTATTTATACCCAGGACATCCAGTCCTGCCATGTTATTAGGAAAACCGAGGCAGATGAAAAGTTAACAAACACCAGCTGTTTGGAAAACAACCTGAAATGAATGAACTTTCTGAACTCTGCAGGTACAAGCAGACATCAACAATATGTACCATATGTCTGCATCAGACATCTTGTTTCCTTTTAAACATATTCCAGATTAAACTGGGGTAATTTAAAATCTTAACTTTCCAAAACACAAATTTTCTGAGCTGACCTTAAAAATCCAGGTATCTCAATCCAACCTGGACATAAAGGTGAAAGTTTGATCTGAAATGGGGGAAAAAATAATCTGATTTTGGGAAAATTAAACCTTTTTCAGACTCTGCATAAGTATCTAAGTAATCTCTGTAATCCAGTTTGAGGAAACATTTGATCCTGGTAGAAAAAGATGGGATTGAAACAGAACATGCTCATCAAAACGAGGAGGGGTCATGTAGCCGCATGGACACGCAGCTGACCCTGCAGCGTCCATCTGACTAAACAAGAGGATTTGCATCCAGACAGAAACTTCCCTTGAGGGCAATTTTGTTTCCCAGAGAGAGGAAGACGGAGAGAAAACCAGCAGGACACAGGGTGAACCGCGTGCCGCTCCGTTTGCTGCCTGCAAGGCAGATGGCTGCAAATAACGGAGGCCACATCCAGCAACAGTTACAGATTTTACATTTTCACCTCCAATAAAACCCAAAACATAAACAAAAGAAAGTTTAACACGTTGATATTCGACCTGCTTGGGCACATTTAGTCAGAAACTTTACTGAGTTTAGTGTATTTTTGATGCAAAAAACCAAAACATTTGAGCATAATTGATTTAATAAATAAAAAACTGAAGTGCGCTGTGCATTTATACAAACTCCCCTGAATTGATGCTGTGTAGAAATTGATGCTGTGGTTGTAATTACAGTCTCAAAACCTTTGGGACACATAGAGAAATATTTCTCCAGTCTTCTTTCCAAACCAGAATAAAATAGATCATCCACCCTTCCTTCCCCAAACTTTTTTACATATCTAAAAATGTCTAATATATTTGAAATTTACATTTTACTCAATTCTAATAAAACAGTAAGAGATTTTTATGTTTGACTCTGATTCAAGTGTAATTTCTGGAGGAGAAATAACAAAATGCCTAATGTATGCATGAGAAAGACATGCAGAAATGCTCCACTTATCTTCTTTAATTTACTGCTGGTGCTTTAAACTTGGACATAACTGGATGTTAAAACCTGCAGAAGAAAATGCTGGTTTCAGCTTTTTTTTCAGTTTTTCAATGGAAAAACTGCAATAAATTTCCATAACAGAACAATACTAAAGATAAAATACTTTCTCTCATCTATTTCTCTTGGGAACTATGTGCTTGTTTACCGTATAGTTGAAAATGTTTCTACATCCCTCATGCTAAAATATTTTGCCTTTATTTAGTTCAAACAGTAAAATAACAAGTAAAATGCACAGTAACATAAAACGTTTTTCAAAAAGTTAATTGAGTAAATGTCAGTAAATGTCAATCTCAGCTCATTTAATCGCTGAGTAAAAAAATCAGGAAAGTTACCAGTGAGCTTAACGTCTGTGGTCAGACCAGCAGGAGTCCATTACATAAGACAGCATGCAAAAGTCTGTTTACATAATAAAACAAATGAACAATTTGGTCTTTTCCGACGCTGTTTGTTGTGGCTTTTCACAATGCATTTCATGAATGCTTTCATTTCATGGCGGTTTTTACGACAACCGCTACGTTTTTATTTTTTGTTCCACCAACACCAGCAGGCCTGTTGACTGCTAACAGAACGTCAGAGTCCCACAGGTCCAGGCCAACAGTGTCGCCTTTTCCATGAATGGATGATTAATGTTATCGTTGTCAACAAGCCGCCGTGTTGTGGGTTCATAGTCCTTGCTCAGCAGTCTGACTTGAGGGAGAGATTTTTTAGAAATTAAAACATGGCTCCACTATTCGTGTTTGACACAAATGTACTACAGTGATGCAAAGCTCTGGACTTTGACTGGGTCATTATAACAAATTAACAGGTGATGATTGTTGATGTAATCAATTGCATTCTAAGCTTTGAACAGTTTTTCAGCTTGAAGGTGAAACTCCATGCAAATCTTGTCTGCCCTTTAGCAAGTTTCCTCCAGTGACTTCTATTTTTGCATATCTTCTGGTTTAGCATAGCTACTGCTTTAGCATAACTTTCATTTTGTGTAAAGCTTCCGATTTAGTATAACTTCTTTTTTAACATAGCTTCTGTTTTAGCGTAGCTTCCATTCCAGCTTTTTCCTGTTGTGTTGTGGCTTTTGCATTGGGTTGACCCTTGTGGGCCACCATATATGTTAAACTGTCAGTGAGACTCAAACTCGTTCAGGAGGAATTTGCTCAAAGTCAGTGACTCAATTCAATCGGCTTAAATAGAAAACATTTTACCAGTTGGCATAATAAATTGTAATTAACATGTTGGGATGTACGCAGTTGGCATCAGATCTGTTAATATGATTAGATTGAACTGACATTTTTTTGTCTGTAAACTGGATCATTTGTTATGCGAGTCATTTTGAGACCACATTTGATACATAAATATAATAAGTAGACGTTGACTTATTTTCTCTGGATTTTTACTAATTGGACAACTTCAAAAGACGATTCATTGATAAATGTACGAAACAAAAAGTGTTAACACAAAAGCATGCCACACTTTCCAGAATATTTTTTTTTTTGGGGGGGGGGTCACAGAAAGTGTAAGACAATGTGGGAGAATAAACTTTTTTGGTGCCAATAAACATCTTATCTTAACTGATTAATCTCGAAAGATCATAAATAAACTGAGTAAAAATGGTTTATCCTGCTAATGACATATTTGTGAAAATATTAGCTGTGATTTTCTCAAGATGCAATCAAAGAAGCAGACAAAGGAATAACTACAGTGTCGGAAACAAGATAAACCTAAAAAGAAAATGAATCAAATTCTCTGGCATTAATCCAGTCACAGATTGGATTTATGTCCTTGAGAAATCCCCCTCATCATCGGTGTGTGTACACATGAAAATCCAGTTCTGGCATGTTTTGGTCTTGTTGTCGCATCACGTGCGAGCGGACGTGTGTAAAATTATATCATTTTCTGGAAACGTCAGAGCTCCGTCTCATTATTGGATTTGACAGAGGGGCGAGGGCAAGCTAAGCCATTACACAGTGGAATAATGTCACGCAGTTGTGCAATCAGAAAACTGCTCCAGTTTTTCTCTTTCCTGAACTACAAGCTATTTTAATGATGCAATCAATCTGTGATCGTTAGCCGCTAACCCATCGACATGTTATGGTCATTTTTGACTGTTTTTGTCTCATTTTCAAGCATGAAAAGACTCACCCGGTAGTTAGATTGATATTTTATGTTAATTTCTTCATATTTATCTTCCAGTTAACCCATCTGCTCCACGTTCAGCCTACTTTGTTATATGATAATTAAATGTGCCGCACATTTAGTCTTCTACAAATTAAATATAGAAACACAAAGATCAATAAACTTTAAATCCTAATACACATTTAATACTGAAGCTGGAAGATGTTTTAAATATCCAAAATAAACAAAACAACAAATAAAATTAACTCTGTCAACAAAATTAGCCACAGTAAAAAGGACTAGTTGAGACCAAAACACCAGACTGAAAACTTTCATCATCCAGTTTTTGGTACAAAAAGAAAAGAGAAAATTTATTTTAATTTATTATGCAATTAATTGAGTTATTGCAATAGACTTATAAAGTTGGCCAAATGGAGCTAAAAGTTTAACTTTATTTCGTCTTTTTTGCTGCAGTGCACGGAGTCTTTTGGCTGATTAGCTCTTTTTTTGTTGAAGTTGCAATAACCGCGGCTGGAGCTTAAAATGCTCTTCACTCGTGATACTTTTAGGGACAAATGCTACGAATATATAGTGATGCAGGAATATATAGTGATGCAGGTATTAGATTGTCTTCATTTACGTTTCTTGTTTCTGTCCCTATAAATAAATGATAAAACAAAGTAGCTGGAGTAGGAAGAGCAGAACTACACACCATGTCATGACAAACTTTGGCTAACTGATGATAATCTTTGGATCATCTTGGTCTTATAGGCAAGTAACCGACGTGTGGAGAAAAAAAAAATCTCAAAGTCGTTTCCCTTTTGTACTTGAAAACTCTGAATACTTGTTGAAATGAATTTAACTTTAAATCTACAAGGAATGTGATCCTGAAACTCATACTGTATTTTAATGGAATATAATTAATCCTCTCTGCAAAGGTTTGCTGCATTAGGTGAATAAAGTGTTCTTGCATTGTTATTATACCTTTAGCAATATGTCAGCAGACAATGGGCTCAAAACAACAATATCTTGATTTAAAGCAATAACTTTTGGGACAATTTATTATTCAGTAAAATTAGTTACTGTGACAGGCCAAGTGTTTAAGTTGTTAGCTGTCGACTTCTGCAGGTGAATTACACCTTTTTCTTCTCCCAGGTCGTATTATTCAAGCTTAATTTAAAGCTAATAGAAGTAAAACCACGTTGCTGGTAAGCTAATTTAACAAGGGTGTCAAATCACCTCAATGGCCGTTTCAACATTTTACATTTTTCTTTTACCTTCTCCCTATAACAGCCATTAGATGCAGTGAAATTCATTTTCCTGTGTCCAAAAAAAACGTGTCACTCAGCAGGACATGGCAGAGCTATTTCTGGCTCCTGACTGGACTCAGCAGCTTTATTGGGGGTCACAGGATGTTACGGGGGCATTTTGCTTGAAAAAGTGAGTAGCCTTCAGCAGAGAGAGGCATGAAACCTAATCAGCACTGACATGGAGTCCATCAGAACTTACCGAGAGGTTTGAGGATGCTGTTGCTGGCCTCGTCGTTGTTCTCTGTGTCCGACTTGTCAAGCTCGCTCCCCGTCAACTTCTCCTTTCTGTCCTTGTGGCCGGTTCTACGGCGGTGGCGCCTCCGACGCCGAGAGCTTTTAGGAACTCGCACTCCAATGTAAATAGTGTGGTGACCTGAAAAAGCACAAAAAGGAAACAAACTCATGAGATCTGAACATTCAGACCACATTAAATGCGCCATCATAAGCTTCATAGATGTTTTTGTGATAATAAATATTGATGCAACTAACGATTAATCGATTATTATGATGATTAATCGAAAAAATGACATAATTATCAAGTTTTTAATTCAGGCCTAAGAAAGATAGAAATACAATAAATTATTTTTGAAATAAAAAAAATATTTTATTGCCTAAAATTCAACACTATTGCATTCCTTTAGTAAATCAGATAATGATAAAACTTTTCAACTTGAGGAACTTTGGCTAAAATAAAAAATGTTTTTATCTTAAATGCACATTTGTTTCTTGTAAAGTTTAGTCTTCGTTGCCAGACTGAATAAGCTGCATTTTGTGTCTATACAATTCAGTTAATGATGAATGGATTACTAAATGATTTCATGACAAATCAAATCAATCATGTCATGTCTATTAACAAGATAAACGCTTTTGGCAATTACAGCATATTGAGAGTAAACGTGAGACTTATAAAAGGAAGAGGGAGTAAAAAAGAAAACTACATGCATAAACCACCATTTCTCACTGAAGACTTGAGACAGAGCAGCAGGGAAATAGAGGTGGCAGTACCTTGTCAAAACAAATACTCTGACAGAAAAAAAGTGTCACATAACAAAAGTGACGCCACGACTGTCTACTTGGCTGCAACCCCCTATATATGTTTATATAATAACAAAGAGAACATGCAGCTTTATATATGGTTAGGTGGTTTAGGGTCAAAGAGTTAATGTTGCATTTTGATTCTCAATAGAAACCTGAGATAATGGCACTGAAATTCCACACAGTCAGGCTTCTTGATCATGTGAGTTGTTTTTAATTATCTGGGAAGTTATCAATTGCTTTGACCGCATTTTGAGGTATTTCAATCATATCTCGCTCAAAGAATATAATTTGTTTTTCAAACTTAGACAGCAATTTGTTTGATAAATGAGGAGAAAAGTCTCATAAAACTGTCAAGTTGACAAGTTTTTGTTAAACACAAACTGAAAGTTCTTCGCCACAAGACAAAACCATTGCTAGCAAAGCTAGCATTTGCTTTCCTGAGCAACAGTTGCTATGCTAAGTACCAATCACGGTAAACATGATAAATATAAATACAGGTAAATATAAATACAGCAACAAGTCAGTAAATTTCTACAGGGTGTATTAAATAACTACTCACATTTTGTAATAGTAAATTGTTGTATGAGCTGTTTTAGATGTTGGAATTTGGCTCTCGAATGCTTTGAGTGGCTGTTAGCTTAGCAACGGCCATCTGCTGCCTGTTAGCTGGACGTTAGCTTGACTTTCTGGATGGTTCAAAACTCCCCAAAAACCACATAAAATATTTAAAATATAAATATGTATAAATAACTTTGTGTAAAATATTCTTTGCTCACTTATAGTTCATTTTAAAAATGCTTTCTGCTGCGTAACTCAAACTATTGTTAGCAAAGTTATCAAATGTACAAAAAACAAAAAAAATAATTGAATCTGGGAACCAAAAGCCAACACAACTTTGCCAGTTTTATGTTGAGATCAGTTCTTCAACATAGTTAATTGAAGTAAAAAATTATTTTTAAGAAAATATAATGTATCAGAACCATTTTAAAACCATTCTTTTAAAAAAGGAAAGATTTATTGACTTTTCACAAAAAATGCTAACGGCTGAAAAAATTTATATTTTGGTAACAGTTTCCAACACAGATCTGGAAAAATAATCAATACGAGCTCAAGTTTGCTAAATTTAAAACTCAAGTATGGAAACTTCTGTAGCCAAGAGAAATTAAATAAAGATCCATCCATCAGGGTTTCAAACAAGTTATTGGAAATACATTTTGTCTTTGGAACATCAAAAAGTAGCGAAACAAAAGAGCATCAGTGTCAAATGTCTCCTTTTGGACCAGTTGGAGTAAAGCCGAGCCAAGCACTGCAGATGACCCCACAAGCAAGTGACTGAACCCCTCAGCATCAAACAATGATCTGTCTTGGAGCACAATAGCCTTCATTATTCGCTCAAGGCACAATGTCCTGGTTTTTGTTTGTTTCGTTTAATCCATCAACTGTTTACCATAAACTCTCAGTCTGAATGATACAGAGGATGCAAGCACGACATTACTGCTAAAAATCCAATCAGGAAAGATACCTGTGTTGATGTAAAAAATAAAAACTGGTGGATGTTGGAAGAAAACATCGAGAGATTTGCCAGCATCGCCCACATCAGAACTGCAACCTGGCGGGTTTTGGGGTCAACAAAAGCGGCCCGTGTCGCGTGTTTACGGGACAACATGAAAACACAAGATCAGCCAAGAAAACTCCTACCAGCATCTTCTGGCAAAAAAGCTGAAGAATTAATTACAACTAAAGCTCAGTTTGTTAAAGTTAAGCTAGGTATGATAATTATCCACGCCTTAAAAATAGGATCAAACAGGCAAATAATGCAAAAAGATTTTACGCCTTTTGCTGTTGCTCAATGGTTCAAAGTCCTTTTTCCAAATGAAATTAGTTTGCATTTAATTTGGAAGTCAAGGTCTCAGCGAAGAGGCACCAATGTTGCCTGTTGAGCGAAGTTTCCACCATCAGCGGTGGTTTGGGAAGAAATGTTATCCGCTGGCATCAGTCCACTTTGTTTTATCAACTTCAAAGTCGGCTCAGACATCAACCAGGAAATTTTACAACCCTTCAATGTTCCCTCTACAAAGTCATCATGACGATGACTTTGCTTTCCAGCATGACTTGGCAGCTGCTCACGTTGCCTAAATCACCAAAACCTTCAAAAACACAGAGCCATCGATACAGATGTGGGACAGAGTTTCACGGCCAGGCTAAGACATTTCCTTATTTTTATTTACAGAATGCAATTCTAATATTCCGAGAGAAAAGTCATTATTAAGAGAATAAAGTTAAAATAATACAAGAATAAAGTTGTAATTTTGTGAGAATAAAATTGTAGCAATACAGGCATAAGTTGTAATAATATGAGTGTAAAGTCATAGTGATGTAACAGTAAAGTTATAATAATGCAACAATACAGAATTATAATTATTACCAGAATGAAGCTATAAGACAATAAAAACAGGCAATGGCATGTAAAGTTTTAATATTAGGACGGAGGCATCATTTGTCAAGACTGAACATCGTGAAAGACGGAGAAACAGAAGAGAGGAATTAAAAATAGTTGAGCCAAGTTTCTGGACAGGAAGATTTGCACGCTGCCAGAGCAGCTTTGTCAAACGACTTCCTCCTCTCCTTTTAGGAGGTGGATGAAAAACAGCCTGTAAGCACACACTGAATAAACCTGAACATTTTCTGGGAGGTTTGTGTAGCTTGCTGGGTTTTCCACCAGAGGAAACCGTACGACCCGATCTCCTAGCTACGACAACGGCACTGGGAACTCCCCAGACCAGAAAGGAGGATGGCGACGCACCACAGACCCCTGACCGCATACCAATGCGAGCACCTACCAAAGATACAGCTAAAAATGTGACAGATTAGCCGACAAAACTAACAGAGACAAGTCAGATACAACAGTTTTACATCTTCCATATTTGGTTTTAAAAGGGATCTATTATGCAAAATTCACATTTTGCACATATTTTGTAATCAGTCCAATCAGTTTTTGGCAATAACTGATGTCTTTTGGGAAAATGAGACGTTTCAAAAGCCTCAAAAACCTTGTGTTACCTAGCAACGCTGTGTTGCTAGGTAACACAGCACCGTTACCTAGCAACCCCAGCGGAACTCCAGCAGGTTACCTAGCAACCCAAGCTGAGCTCAAGCATATTTGGTTACAATGGCTGCAGGAAAGATAAATGTTTGGTTGTTGACTTTTTTGTTACTTGTGCAGGAGCCTTCACTTCTGCTTTTCAGACTAGGGCTGTATTTCTTAAATTTTGTTTTGCTCTTATTTGTGCCCAATGAAAATGAAAGGAATTCTGAATGAGCGCCATTAAGGTTGTTTGCATTTCAAAACAGAACTGCATAAAGAGGATCTTGCATCCCACACAGCACTCTGTGAGTACTGTGTCTCTTTCCCATTCTGACTGAGTCATCTTTATTTCTGTATCAACTGGACCCTCTTAAGGATGACTAGCAGCGCACTCTTCTGGATGGAGGCCAAACTACAACACTGAAAGAAGGGCTAATCGATTGGAATAACCCATTAATTGACAATTAATTATAAATTGTCTTCATCCCTGATTGATGAAATTAAGCTACTACTAAAAATACAGGCTTTCTTAGAGGTGGCAACAGGTTTAGGGGTTGCTGCATGTACAATTAATACACTACCAGATTTTTTCTTCTTTCTTCCCGTCCTGCCGGTCTCTCGGGGGATTAGTGAGGTAAACACTGGATCACATGCTCTGCGTTCTACATCTTCATCTTGCCAGCTCATTAAATAGGTGAAGACCAGGCCGTAAAGTACAAACAGGAAGTGTGCCAATTTGGCACTCGTTAAGAGTCTCAACATTCATCCTGCTCCAATCGATGAATGACTTTCCTTTGAAAAGACAATACCAGACTTTTGAAACCTACATCATTCAGCAGATTGAAGGTAAAACTGCTAAAACAAGGAAAATTAGAGTAAATAGGTAAACTCACCTTCTACCTCCTCCTCGTCGCAAAGGTGTTTGAGTAAGGACGCCCCGCGGTCCACCACCGCCTCATCCTCCATCCTGTAGTAGTAGAAGAGGAAGAAAGACTGTTCACACTTCTCCTCCAGCGACAGCGTGGAGCCATAGCGCTTTGGCTCGTTGACATGCAGTGAGTTGGGACAGGGGCTCAGTCTGGTGCTGCTGGTGGCGCTCATCTCCGCCCATTAAAGAACCATAAAACACCAGCAAGTAAACAAGCCCAACTGTACGAGCGCGTGTGTGCCGTCCTTGACGAGGGCTAAGTGCGGCAGGTATAATGTTGTGGCTTTAATCTGGTACAGCAGGGTGAGGGAGAGGACAGGAAGTCCTCTAATTGAGTGTGATCCACAGAAACGTTGGTGTTGCTCCAAATTAGACTCCAACCTGGTCAAGTCAACAGCATCCCTCCATCAGAGATGCTCTGTCACAGCCAGAAAATGTCAAATAAAAATCAATGAGCGTGATTAGCCAGGCACCCACACATACTACGAAGCCTCTCCATCTGTTGCTAATGCTTACAACACCCTCCACCTTAGAAACAAGTGGGCCATCACATGTCTGTCTACTCATCCGCCCTTACGGGATTATGCTGGCTTTGCTTAAGTGACAACACACACACACACACATACACACACACACGTCCAGGAGAGTTTCTCTGCTGCTTTCTGAGATGTCTACACACTCGTTTGAGCTCAAATCAAACAAACAAACCGGGCTGTTTCCCAACAAACTTTTACCAGAAAATGATGAAAATGTTTCCATTCTTGCTTGCTAAAAGAAGATTAGCTTTGTGAAAATGCCCAATGAGGGCCAGGCGGGGCAGTAAATCAGAAACAAACATGTTTCTATTGGCATGTGATCATTATCAATAGATAATGTGTTCAATAATTCAACTGAACTCCAAACCAGAACCACACAGCATTCTGGGAGATGTAGGCAGAGGAAAGTCCAGCCAAGAAAGGTTGGTGGAGCAGATCTCAGAAAAACAAATTAACAAATACATAATCAAATTTAAAAGCTTGCTGATTAAATATTTAGTTAGAAAGCTAAATGTTTAGTTTGAAATTAAGTATTTAGTTTACAAACTAAATAATTTGCTCCTATTATATATTTAACTAGCAAACTTATTATATATACAGCTCACTAAATAGTTAGCATCCAAATATTTAGTAGTTTGGCTCAAACCTAAATACTTTAGCTAGCTAAATACTTTTCTCAAAGTTAAATATTTAGCTTCAATTTAATAACTAAAGATTTTGCACCAAATTACATATTTAGCTATTCAGCTAAAGGTTGAGAGTGAAGTAAATATTGACTTAGAAAATTAAATGTTTAGTTTGAATCTGTGACATTTTAGTTACTACTACGCAAGTGACTCAGGGGTCAAAGGTCAGAAACTGTGCCATATTCAGATATGAATTTAAATTTTAGAAGTGACTGCTAAACTTCATCAATTCAATATCTTTTGCTGCTGAATACAACATTCTCCTAATAATATAAAGAAAGTTACACATTTAGCTATTATTATAACTTTTACACTTTTTCATGTCTTGGATCAAATGCATATTTTGACTCTCAACTAAATCACAATTATGAACTGGAATAAATCTATAAACTTGAGTGTTGATATTGAGTTAGATTTGAATGTTTAAAAAAATCCTCTTTTTCTTTTCTTAAATGAGAAACATGATTTTAATGTGAAATTAGAGACTAAAATCAGAGGCTCGTTTGTCTCTGAGCTTCACCAGCGCCAGACTTTCTTCTACCTCCATTGCCATCTATGGAACAAGCAGGGACATGACAGCAAAAGCTCCCATAAACACAGAAAACACAAAGAAAAACACGTTCATTTCTTCCTCTTGATAAGTTTACTATTATTCAGTGTTTTTCCACTCAGAATTCAAAATGATAAAAATCTGGGAAAAAAATTATTTTAGAATAGAAAATGTTTATATTCAATTATTTTTTCCAACTAAAAGACAAAGTTGGATCTTTTCAGATTATTTTTGTAATAAAACAAACTAGATTTAGGTAAAGCCAATGAACTGGTTTGTTGGTTGCAAGTTTGAGAAAAAATCCCTCAAAGTTTTTTTCAGAACTACAGTTAACATAAATATGTTTTAATAAAAATAATAAAAATCTAATAATATCTGACCTCAAGTTTTTACGACCTTTGTAGAGAATAACTATTATTCTCTTTTTCTTTCATAATAAGTGACAACGCTCAGCGTTTCTGCTTGTACACTTCTGATCTTGCTTGAAACGGGGTTCTGTTCAATAGTCAGGAGTAGTAAATATCTTATCCGATAAGATAATATCTTATCGGATAAGATATTATCTTATCCGATAAGACTTTCCTCTGACAAAACAGATTTGTTTTCATTACAAATCTGTACAAATGTAGAAAAACACAATATTGTAATTGCGATTTGATTGATGCCTTTAATTAGCTCTTGTTGTTTTTAAATCAGAAAAACAACATTCTAAACTTTATGTGCAATTTTTCTTTTTGACAAAATATGTTAATGAACAGAAACGTCTTTGATCAACATTTTTAAACTGATGATGAATTTATCATTAATATCAAAACCATTAAAACCATCTTAAAACCAGAGCTGGGTTGTAACTACTTACATTTATTTTTTTTTAAAGTTACTTTAAGGAGTATTTTTACTGCGCTGTACTTTTTACTTTTATTTCAGTAAGTTTATTATGAAGTGTTTCTGCTCTCGTTTGAGTAAAATTTCTGGATTTTCTACCCACTGAATGAAAGACAAACGGCTGCAGTTTCTGTTAAAGTTTCATCACTTTTATTGAAAGAAACTACTTTGCAAACATTTTATTGTTATTTTGTTGTTTCTTATATGAATTATTGCCATTTTTGTCCTTAAAATACCAACATTTCTGATGATGTAATTCTTAACTAGATTATTGATCATTTAATCAGTAACTCAATACTTGAGTAAACTTTTTACCAAATACTTTTTTACTCTTACTTGGATTCCTACATTTTACTTTTACATGAGTAAAAACGTGTTGAAATAGTGCTACTCTTGGTTTTTGGGTCCTCTGCCCTCCTCTGGTTACAAGCAACCTTGTAACAGCCTTTTACTTTGGATTCATCGCTGTAAATCAACTGATATCTCTGTTTCAGTTTGCAGATAACATTATCTGAGCTCTGGCTGGATCGGTATCAGCCTGCATGAGGCTCAGCCTGTTCAAGCTGGAGGCGGTGCTCCCTGCTCCCAGCCTGTCAGCTGTGTGACCACAACATGCTCGGCTTCATGATATCTGCAGGAGACACGTGAACGCTACGCAGCGGAACGACTCATGTTCTCCAATGTGGT
Organism: Poeciliopsis prolifica; assembly: GCF_027474105.1. Classification (NCBI taxonomy): domain Eukaryota; kingdom Metazoa; phylum Chordata; class Actinopteri; order Cyprinodontiformes; family Poeciliidae; genus Poeciliopsis; species Poeciliopsis prolifica. The sequence goes on along the minus strand of NW_026562389.1, from coordinate 10,319,656 downwards.
CTGCAGAGGTCGATGCCACAACATGAGTGGGCAAACAGGTGCATCTCTCTGGATCATAACGTCATCAAAAAGTAGAAAAATTAACATAAAGTGAGTTATTTTAATGAAAAATTTAGATTTATTCCTATATTAAATCCAGCACTACTGCTTAATAAAGAGATATATCATTGCAAATTCTGGTTTGGGGATCCTTTTGCATAAATTACTGCTGACTAACGATTATTTTAGTAAGCAAGTGTCCTGAAGATTAATTGCAGATTTATTTAAATTTATCCACTGGAGTCTATTTATACAGTATCAAACACATTAAAATGTGCAAATAAACAGTTCAATTCCTTAAATAAGGACATAAACATTTTATTGCATTTATTTAGTTAACAATTGATTTTTTGTAGCAAAGGATCCATCAGCAGCTACAAGATAAACAGTTTTAAAACTCGGCTATTTCTGCTTTTCTTCACGTCAGTACAGTGTAGAGCTGACCAATTGATTAATAATTGGATAGAAACATTTTGTTTAATGAGATTTTTTTTTTCACAGATTTTGAACTGGGCAAATCTAAAACAATACCATTTGTTCCAGATAGAACATATTTAGAGTTGTTGTCTTTCATCTTAAATGAAAAATTTATCTATTTTTGTACAATTTTGGCTTAATTTCTGCTCTGAGTATGTCGTTAGTTCAGCAAATGGCCTTTGTTTGAATCTACAGACTCCAGCTGATGATTAATAAATTACTAAATTACTTGGTGATCATTTCAACAACTGATTCATTAAGATTAATTTGATTAATTGATTCAGCTCAAACCTCTTATTCTTCATAAACTCTTTTTGAGTTTTAGGTCATTTTGTAACTCAAATTCTGTTTTTTGATCTACAGTCCTCTCAAAGCTGCAGTTATTTCTCATGCATTTTTAACCACATTTTTCCTTCCACTTAACTTTTTATTAACACACCTGGACACAGCCTGGTTGACTCGTAGTGACCTTGTGGATCATGAGTGTCCTTAGCTTTAATGATCAAACTTAACAGCAATGAACACTTGGAATAAATTCCTCATCTCAGTTATTTAAATTTCACTTTTTGAAATGTATTAATAAAGCTGAATTACTCAGTCAGTTTATTGTAATTTATCATCAAGTTAGATTCACCCTTCTATCTTTAGTTTTTACAACTAAATCTCTGACAAGCAAACATGTAATTTTAGGGTTTTTATGGAACTATATGTGTGTTCCTGTTGTTTTGACCCACGTTTAAATCCTTTTACCAGAAGAAATGATACAAGCCTATTTTAGTTTTTATGTTCTAGTTTGAAGCGGTTCATGTTTTACCAGTCACACTTTAACCAAGCTGACCTGAATCCGTGTAGATTGGTGAGAAATTGATGTAAAAAGTCATAAATAATTAATCTTACCGTTTATATTTGCATCCTGAAGACTATTTTTAACGTTGCACCTGATTTCTGAGGATTTATTCCTGCGGCTTTATTTGAAATTGAGCAGATTTGCATGAAGGTAAAAAGAAACACTTACTTCTTGCCACTCATCTCTTCAGGTCTGGTTGCCCTCCTGCGCAGAGCGGATCACTGCAGCTGGTGTTTGACCTGGCTTAGACAGAAACAACATTTTTTTTAGCTTTTACGTGCTGAAGCTCGACTGCAGAGCGGAGGCTTCATTAGAGGAGATGCTGACACTCTGCGTTCTGCAGAAAGAACTGCAGAAAGCCGCGTCACACACGCAGAAATTGGATTAAAAACGGAGTCCGGCTGCGCTTTTACGCGCAAGTCTGTTTACATCTGACATTGTTCCAATCTGGAACACAACAAAACTGAAAAGGATAGAAAGAAAGTGAGAAAATATGAGTCTGTCTGAGCGCTGGAAGCACCTGCCAGGCCAGCAAGTTGTGTGAAAAATGAAGAGAAACTCACGGCCTCAGGAACTTTGTCCAAACTTATCAATGTGGAAACAAAACCCCGCAGTCTGGCTCTGATTCTCAGCCTTCTGGAGAAGCCTAACTCCGGAGCGCCGTGAAGTTTGTCTGAGTCATTGCGCGCCGACAGTCAGCGCTGCGCGTCCTGAAGCGGCCGCCGCCTCCTCCTCTATCAGCCGGACCATCCTTCCGCCTGCGCCACTCCTCCGGGGGGAGGGAGGAAGGAGGCGGCGGGCTGCGCCACACACTCACTCACCGTTTCCTCAGGTCCCTGTTCACAATCTCACACAGTAAGTCCTAACGCAACCCAGCAACAGAGGTCAAATACTTTTTAAAAACTTCCAGAGGAAACTACGATGAATGAAGTGCCTTCACTTCCGGTGATACGACACATTTTTGTTCCACTTTTTATCCAGTGTCATAAAAAAGTAAAGTTAATTTATAAAAAATCATACGTGATTGAAATCTACCAGCAGCTCTGAAATGAAATGTAATTCTTGTTTGTAAGATGGTTCGCAGTCAGATTGGTTATTTTGAGCATACAGCGCCATCTGCCGGGAGAAAAAAATATTTTTTATCTCAAACCTGATTATTAAAAGATGGATAGATAGATAGATAGATAGATAGATAGATAGATAGATAGATAGATAGATAGATAGATAGATAGATAGATAGATAGATAGATAGATAGATAGATAGATAGATAGATAGATAGATAGATAGATAGATAGATAGATAGATAGATAGATAGATAGATAGATAGATAGATAGATAGATAGATAGATAGATAGATAGATAAAGTATATATTTACATTACTAATTTAAAAAACCAAGATTACACTTCAAAAGTAATAATGATAATAATAATAATATTGTACAATATTATGTACAATATTTTTATGTAGATGTAAAAATAGTGTATGCTGGTCCAAGCGATGTGCTACTAGTAGGATGACGTTTTTTAAAATGTATAATTAAACATCAAAATGACAGCATACTACTTAGAATACAGTACATCAATTTGTTATTGCACTGCACTGTATATATGTGCAATAACAACCAAAATGTTATTTAAAAATGAGTAAAACTGCAGCGGCTGCTGGGAGGAAGGATCTACGATAACGCTCCTTTCTCCAGACATGAAGCTCCCCCCAGTTGCACTCTGAACTGGGGGGAAAACTAACTGGAACACCATACGAAGTTGGATTTCCCACTGGGAAACTGGAAGCTCCTTGCATCAACATGGCAGAAACCTGATTATTTTACAAGACACATAAATACGAGAGCGTCTAAAATTTGTTTCCTTATGAAAGTAAAGCTTAAAATTGTAGGAGATCTTGAAAACAATGTATTTGGGCGTCACCATGTTGAAATTCCAATTTCAGCGTCAAAAAATAAGTGGCACTAAGACTGTCTCCACTGTGCGAATTAATGCACATTAAAGTGAATTTGATGTTTGAACTACTAAACTGGGAAATTATAAGCATTTTTAATGGGAGACCCCTGCAGTTATTCTAGGAATTTAAACATTTCGCTGCAAACTAAACTGTGAAGCAGGGTTTTTTTTTAATTGGCTCTGATTTACAAGAACAAAATTGTCCATTAGTTCTTTACTTGAGCTGTTTCTACTTCCAGCTTCTTCTTCTGCTCCGTTTGTTGTTCAGTGCAGGTCATTTCATGCTCCTTTGCTGGCCTTCACATATTTTCGGCACCAGTCCACCTTTACTGGCATTGCATGACACAAGTCTTTCCATTCTTGCTGGTCTAAGCATTTATGCAGTTACTCAGTAGGGAAGACGCTTTGCAGCCAGAAATAAGTTGCCACAAGAATCCTTGCACCTGTTGCCTCTGTGCCAGCTGGTTCCAGATAAATAAAGACAAAGAGAAGATCGTTTTGCTCTACCTTTGACTTTAATCAGCTGTGGAATGGTTGAAATTTGGTGTTTGGAGTCTCCACAGTTCACTGGGTATTCATTCACCTTTTGTTTGGTGCAAACATTCCTGTGGTTGATTATGGTTGGTTGAATGATATAATAAATGAGCCGGAAATATCAACAGATTTAGCGTAAAGGGGCTTGGAAGCTTTTCAGGTGAATCCTTCAAAGTTGGACGTTCCTGTGAACCAAATGACAGCAAACTTTACAATATCACCTGTTTTGGAAAACCAGATCCCCGTTTTGGTGTTTTCACTGTGGCCACACTTGCATTTTTCCATATGTTAAAATTTGTTATCAAAACAATGTTTATGTTTTCATTCACAACACAAAATATTGTCAAGGCTAACAGCAGAGCAGCAGATTCCAGGCGACATGATGTGACAGAACATCTTCCCACATTTTGGGAACGTATAACACAAAACAGCTGCAGCGCTGTGAGCATGTCAGCAATTTTATATTCCTCTGCAAGTTTAATATGATGGGGAAAAAACATCACATAGGGGGGAAAAGAGTCCATGCACCTGCGTCCGTCTTCTCAATCCCTGCTTTATTTCACATTACGTCTCAAAACCATGAATTCAGAGTTCAGACACTGGATTTGAGGTTTTTACATCAGGATATTGATGCTTTGAAGTTAAAAAGAAGTGATGCTGCTCCCTTTTCATCCCTTAAACTTTCCATAGAAGTGTTACTTTTCTCCAGCTGATGTTTTTGAAGTCAGATTCTTCCAGGAAAAGCAAATCCTTCTCTCTTTTGTCTTCAAAACACAACGTGATGTTGGAAAAGGGTCTAAATATTTACAGGAATATGAAATAAATGCGTGGAAACATAGTTTCTGTTCATCCCAGTGTGCAGAAATTGTTTTTCAACAGAACCTTCTCTTTGGTTTGTATGATGGCATATTAGAGCCACTACAGACAGAAGAAAGGATTAAATTTTCACCAAAAAGCCTAAAAAGTTTTTAGATTAATCTCAGAAGTTTTATAGGAAAAACTTGAAAACTTTATGAGCCAGTGAAGCTAAAAAGTATATTTATATATTTAGGACATTTTCTGAGTTTCAAAGGTCAAAAGTGCTAAACTTTTGTAATTTCCAAGTTTTCTTCCTGAAAATTTCTGAGATTAATCTAAAAATCTTTTAGCATTTCTCAAAAATGTTTGACTTTTGGAAGTCAGACATTTCCTTGCTTTATTTAAAAAAGCGTTTTTGGTGGAAATTCACTGCCTTCTTTCCATTTCCATTGGTCCTAATTTGCCGTCATAGGTCTGCCAGTATGGCTTTACAATCAGGTTGAAATCTAGATTTTGACTAGGCCATTTCAACAACATTCATTGTTTCCTTTCCAGTTCTATTCACGAGCCACAGTCCAGTATTTGCAGAGTTTCTGTGGAAGATAACTAATTTTTTTGCTGAGAAGTAGCCTATTCTCTGCAGGGGTCCAAACTGCTGGTGTTTGGTTTTCTACAAACATGCTGCTGTGCATGAAGGTCAACCATCCCTCTTGTTCGATGGAGCTTATTAGAAATAGCCGACTGCTAATCATCTTATAAATCACTAAGAAGGCAGGAAGGGTGCACTTACTTTTCAGAGCAAAGCTTTGTGGAATTCATGACACAATATCACCTGTTTTGTGTTATCTACAAACAAGATGGCATTCTTAATAAAAACAGACACCCATCACTTCCACGTCCAAGAAGGATGAATCAGTTATTTCATGGAACTGTGCTGTATGTTTAAAAATAAAAAACAAAGAAATAAATGAAAGCATTCCTTAATAGACCCAGAAACGGGTGTGCAACTTTAAATTGGTAGTTATCTGATTCTGTTTTAACATTGTTTCATCCAAATTATCTGGAAAAACTGCAGTGTTTACTTAAAGGAGGCTGTCAGGATTAGGGTCTCACACACGTTCCCGTATTTGTGACGGGAAACAGAAAAGCCTCTTCTGAGCCTCCTGCTATAAACCTCAGTGACCCGATGATCCTGTTTAGCTCCAAACTGGACAGCCTTTACTAAACACTCCAGACGTTTACCTCCAAATCTTTACTGAAACGGTTGACTTGAACCTTTCTGTGAAACTGCAAATCAACCAGACTTTTCATTTATAAATGGAAAAAACAACACTAAATACACAGCGCACTGCATACTCTGTGGTAACCCTGGTGAAGATGTGTACATTTTATTTTATTGCAGTGGTGTAGCCTCACACTAAAAACCTTTACATTGAGTAAAGTTATGTTTACACTCACTAAATTGATGCTTAAAACAAATAGATGCAAACTTTCTCCAGATGAACAGAAGCAAAACTGAAGTCATATTTTAACCTAAATGGGAATAATCTAGAGCCAGCTTCAGTTACTACAGCTAGAAACTAGAGATTAAGCCTGAGATCTGGGCGATGTGATGAACTCAGACCTGAACATTCAGTGCAACATAAAGACAGCTACAAAGTCAGCCTTCTATGTCTATGTTCTTTAGTGTTCATTTAATTTTATTCAGGGGAGTTGCATCAGATTTCAGTGGTTGTAGGATTTCTCTTTCCAAAGAGTTTCATGTGCATTCAAACTACACCAGAGTTCATTTCCACCAAACTGAGACCGAGGCGTCAAGGTGGACCAGAGTTTGCTTCCTTGGTCTGGAAACGTGTTTGAATTCACATTTTCATCCCCACAAATGAGCCAGAAAAATTGAAGTTTGATTAAAGTGGATTATTAAACTTTAAAAATACCTCAAAGACGACCGAACCTTTGAACTTTTCTGGAATTTAGGCTGTAGATTATACAAACTTTATATCTTCAGACTGACTTTAAACGGTCTGTGATTTACAATCAGAACACTACAAATCAGTCAAAGAAGAAAAATAAGTCACTTTATCATTGTTATGACAGCAATACCAACTTCTTAGTCCGTGTTTAAGGCAGTGCTCCATGGCGACAAAGAACTTCTGGAGCGGCGCATAGTCGGAGTCCAGCGAGGGTCTGAGTCCAGCCTGGGTCCGAGTCCAGCGTGGGTCGGAGTCCAGCCTGGGTCCGAGTCCAGCCTGGGTCCGAGTCCAGCGTGGGTCGGAGTCCAGCGTGGGTCCGAGTCCAGCCTGGGTCCGAGTCCAGCGTGGGTCGGAGTCCAGCCTGGGTCCGAGTCCAGCCTGGGTCCGAGTTCAGCGTGGGTCGGAGTCCAGCCTGGGTCTGAGTCCAGCGTGGGTCGGAGTCCAGCGTGGGTCCGAGTTCAGCGTGGGTCCGAGTCCAGCCTGGGTCTGAGTCCAGCGTGGGTCCGAGTCCAGCCTGGGTCTGAGTCCAGCGTGGGTCGGAGTCCAGCCTGGGTCCGAGTCCAGCCTGGGTCCGAGTTCAGCGTGGGTCCGAGTCCAGCCTGGGTCTGAGTCCAGCGTGGGTCGGAGTCCAGCGTGGGTCCGAGTCCAGCGTGGGTCGGAGTCCAGCCTGGGTCCGAGTCCAGCCTGGGTCCGAGTCCAGCGTGGGTCCGAGTCCAGCCTGGGTCCGAGTCCAGCGTGGGTCGGAGTCCAGCCTGGGTCCGAGTTCAGCGTGGGTCCGAGTTCAGCCTGGGTCCGAGTTCAGCGTGGGTCCGAGTCCAGCCTGGGTCGGAGTCCAGCGTGGGTCCGAGTCCAGCCTGGGTCCGAGTCCAGCGTGGGTCGGAGTCCAGCGTGGGTCGGAGTCCAGCGTGGGTCGGAGTCCAGCGTGGGTCGGAGTCCAGCGTGGGTCGGAGTCCAGCGTGGGTCCGAGTCCAGCCTGGGTCCGAGTCCAGCGTGGGTCGGAGTCCAGCCTGGGTCCGAGTCCAGCGTGGGTCCGAGTCCAGCCTGGGTCCGAGTTCAGCGTGGGTCCGAGTCCAGCCTGGGTCCGAGTTCAGCGTGGGTCCGAGTTCAGCCTGGGTCCGAGTCCAGCCTGGGTCCGAGTTCAGCCTGGGTCCGAGTCCAGCGTGGGTCCGAGTCCAGCGTGGGTCCGAGGTTGAGCGCCGACTCGATCAGACCCTTGATGATCAGCTTGGCCATGTTCATTAAGTTGAGCCTTTCAATGGCAATCGGGTCTTTGGGATCTAAAATGGAGAAAGAAAATGATTAAAACGTTGGTCTTTAATGACATCATTCACAATATAAATGCAAGAAGTGTGAAGATTTGTTTTTTCTGTGTGTTTATTCAGCTTTCTGTGTTCAGTTGTGTCTTGGTGTTGTCTGTCTTGTTTCCCCTGATTAACTTTCTTGTGTTTAGTGCTGTTTCATAATTTTTTTTTTGTATTGCTTATGTTGTAAAGCATATAAACTTCCTTGCTGTTGAAATACAAATAAACTTGACGTGACTTTGCTCCAGCAAAGAAAGACTCCAAGCATGGCCTGAGGGAGACAAACACCCACAACATTGTTTTTAACAACTGTGGTCAGACAGCTACGTCTCTGATTCATCTGTGTTTGAAGAAAAAGTTCCCGACTTTATGTCTACTGGTGGTAACCCTTAGCTTTGTTTTAAGACTGTTGTGGATCAGGGAGGTCAAGGGTTTACGAGCTTTTTCTTTGTACAATGGTGCAAAAAAGTGTTTGCCCACTTCATGTCTGTCACACTGGTAAGTATAGTCAAAGACAACATAAGTGAACACAAAACACAGTTTTTAAAATGAAGATGTTTACTACATGTCCCTATGTGAAAAAGTGGAAACAAAGCTGATCCTTACCACAGTCATAGATGGAAACAGAAAAAGACCACCAATCGTCAAGAACAACACAACATAACTGACATAGAAATAAATATGAGGAGAAATAACTTTTTGACTCAAAATAATTAAAAATACATTTTGGCAAACTTCATATATATAATTCTGCTAAAATAGTAGAAAAACACAGTGGTCGTAGTGTGATGGTTTGCTACTTCTGGACTTGGAAGATTTATGATAAATAGAAACCATCAAATCTCCTGTGGACCAAAACATACAGCCGTCTGCTGGTGATCTCAAGCTTAAAACCAACTTGGTTTCAAAACATAGCAGCACCGCTATGTGGCTGATGAAAAATAAAATGAAGACTTTGGAGTGGTCTAATAAAATCCTAATGCAATTTTGTGCCATAACCTTAAAAAGTTTGTCCATGCTTAAAAACCATCCAATGTGGCTGAATTACAATAAATGTGAAAAGATTAATAAATTCATCTGAAGACTGCAAAGTTATTGAAAACACTTGACTGCAGGCTGATCTAACCAGTTTTTACATTTAGATTGAATTCACTTTTTAGCATAGGACCATACAGGTTTGGATTTTTTTTTTCTTTAATGATAAATACCTTAATTTAAAAACAACAGACCAATTTACTTTGATTGATGTTTTGAAACAGTGAAATGTAACATGCATGCTAAAAATAGACATTGAGAAAGGGTCGTCACTCCATTGTATAACGATTATGTTATTGTTATTATTATTATTTTGCTTGATTAAATATAAGAAGAAAAAAATAATGCAATTTTACCAACTCTACTTCTTTTTAAAAGTCATGTGTCTCCTCCTGCTGTACAGTTTAGGTACTACAAGTTTAGCAAAACTAAATAAAATAAAGTAAAATTTAAAAAAGCCCTGGTCTTAATTTTAAGACAAAGGTATTGTCATTGTTATTATGACTGAAACGAACACACATTCAGTATCTAAAAATAACTTATAAAAATCACTTAGGATAACAATAGTGCCGTTTTCGAATCTCGTTAAACTTGCCACTCACAAGATGGCCGACACACTGACGTATTGTCTCTCCTCGAGGCGTCTGCTCGGCCCCGCTAATCTGAAACCTTCCCCGGTTCACACAAGCTCCGAAATATTTCCTCTCACATCCTTATCCTCAAATATAACTCTGGTGCTTCATTTCTTTCCCCAAACCTTATCCCTGGCCAAAAATACTTTAAAATATTAAACAGCTGATCCTCTTTGCGCATGCGCTGTCTCTAAAAGACCTCAAAGTGGTGGCAATAAGCGGAAGAACGGAAAGTCTCGCGAAAATTAGCAGATTTGACCAAAATGCCAACACACAGCTGTTTCCGGGTCAGGAGGAGGTTCTGGAGAACAGGACGGAAGGTGGAGCGATCACCGTGGAGCTTCTCAGAGCACACTGATTGATAGAGCTATCGATTGCTTAGCTAACCGCAGCGGGTGAATGATTCACTGCGAACCGCAGACGGACAGCCCAGCCGCCGGTCACATGAAGCGGGTCTGACCGGAGGCAGAGGATGGCGGAGCGGGGTCAGCCGACGGGAGATCTACCTCCGCAGTCAGCTGCAAAGGTCTCACAAAGTTCTGGGACGAGCGGACAGAACTCCTCGGATGAAAACGGACATGTTGTTGAGAGTCCGGACGACGAGACTCTGTCCCCGACCTCGGTGATTTACTTCAAGGAAGCTCTGAGCTCGTCAAACGTGAAGTTTGGAAAGGCAGCGCCCGTTTCCGCAGCACCGCTACGACAGTATGACTTCAGGATCGAAAGAATCGACTCAAAGCGAAGAAGTGAGTGTTTAAAAACTTTATTAAAGCTTCGGAGTGGGGCTGTCAGTACCACGAGCTCCTCTGTTGTGACCTGCCGTGACCTCACTTCCCTAAACAAACATGCTAACATTGGAACTGAGTCACAGGCGGATAAATCACATCCTCTTTAAGATGATTTAATTACCCTCAAAGATGCTCATTTTCCACTAGCATTTTCAAAAATGTTGGATTCAAATGAAAAAATTAACATATTATTGATGTGGAAATGTTTTGAACCACCGCTTGATTCAATTGTAATCAATTTTGCAGTCAGGGTTGCCAGATCTGACAGTTTCAACGTAAAACCCGCCCAACTCCAAACAGCCGACCCAATTTGCTGCATTTCTGGTTATACTTTATTATATTCCAGAGTTTGGTTTTAGCTAGTTACATTTACATTTTTTTAAAATGTACTTTAGGAGTATTTTTATGCTTGAGTAATTTTATTATGAAATATTGTTACCCTTACTTGAGTATGGTTTTTTGTTTTTTTACCCACCGAATGAAAAACATGTTTTAACCAAAAATTCACCAGACACAGACACCCCTGCAGTTTTTGTTAAAGTTTCATGAGTTTTTTTTGTATTGGTAGAAACTGATTTGGAAAATTGTTCTTCTGCCCGAATTTGTCATTTCATGTTACTGATGTAAATTATTATCATTTTTGTCATTAAAATACCAACATTTCCACTTAACTTTATATTTTTATAAGTCTGATGATGTAATTTTTAAATATTAAATGATTGGTAATTAATCTGTTACTCAGTGGTTGAGTAGATTTTTTTTAATAAATATTTTTTTATTCTTACTTGAGTAATTTCTTGGACGGCTACTTTTTCTTGGACGGCTACTTTTTACTTACTCGAGTAAGAATGCGTTGAATTAGTGCAACTTCAACTAGAGTAAAGGTTTTGGGTACTCTACTCACCTGTGTTGTATTCTGACCAGAACCAGGTCCAATTGACTCTGCAAAGGTCTTGACTCTTTGAACACAATGAGTTTCCTGTGTCTCATCAGATCATTTTAGCAACAAACATTAACACCCAGTGGGCCAAGAGAAGCAGTTTTGTCGTCTGTTGCTGTTGTTTGCAGATGTTGCTTGTACATCAGATTTATAAGTGTAGTAGAAATACAAAGGTTATGGGCAGAACCATTATTAGAGTTAAAATTTTCAACATGTCAAAATCGATTTAATTAGTCCATCAAGATTAAAGCGTTAAAGTCTTGTCCCTTCTCAAGATTCATTTTGTCAGACATCTGATCTCAGAAGCAGACTTTTGGGGGTCGGGATCATTTTGTTTTGATTGATTGAAAACTTTTTTGGACCAAAGCCTAAAGAAGCTCAAAACTGTCTTTCTATTCCAGAAGATTTTTGAATTAATCTAAAAATGTCAGATTTTCTTTCTAACAAATATGTCTGAATTTTTGATTTTTTTTCTAGTAAATTCCAAAATTCAAAATTTTTATTATGTTTTTTTTCTAGAAAGTTTCTGAAATCAATCTCTAAATTTGTGAGTTTTTTTCAGCAACATTTGAAGCTCAAAAAACGTTTTTCTTGTTTAGAAGATTTCTGAGATGAATCTCAAAATTGTTGAATGTTTGTAGTAAATATCTGATTTCAATTTGAGCAATTTTCAACTTTTTTAAACAAAATTTCTGAGATTAATTTAAAATATTCTCAAAATTCTTTGACTTTTCAAGGTCAAATAATTTAAAGTTTGTTTTTTGTTTTAGAAATTTCTGCAATAAATCTCAAAATTTCTGATTTTGTTCAAGTATTTTTTTTTTTTTACTTTTCAAGCACAATTTCCATTTTTTTTTCTAGAAAACTTTTCAATCGATTAATTTCAGATTTGTTGTTTTTTTTTTTGGGGGGGGGGGGCTGATATCTACTCTTATTTTTCCCATCTGCAGACGCCTCAATTCGCTGTCATACGTCATAAAACATGTATTGATCATCGGTTCTGAAGCGTCATTCCTTGTGGACCAATGAGCTGCAGCCGGTTCTGTGATGGCGTTGCCATGACGACAGGCGGCCGTTATTGCCCAGCTGAACCATTAGCATTGCTTTGATACTCCAGAGACCCCCGTCTGCCCTGTTCTCCTCTCTTTCTGTACGCATGCGCCATCTGCTCACATGACGCGCGTGTCGCCGTGCCCAGCACCGCTGTCGGCCATCTTGGTCGACACCCACCCGGTGGAGTCACTGCGGTGCACAGGCGGCCCAATCAGAGGCGGCCGGTGCTGAGCTGACTGGAAGAGGGGCTGGGATGATTTTTTTTGTTTTGTTTTTTTTGTAATGGTGTGTGTTTCTTTCACAACACTGCGCTCTGTTGCATTTTAAACGACCGGTCTGGGAGAATAGTAGGCTGAGGAGGAAGAGCGGAGGCCCTGGCAGCTTATTTCATCCATTTGTATGGAAGAGAAGGGGAGGATGCAGAGCTAAAGAGGAAGAGGAGCAGCTCTGACACCTGCCTCTTCATCGCCTCCTCTCTTTCTCTCGGTCGTCATCCTCTCTGGATCCAAGGCCATTTTCCTTCCTGCCGTGATTTTTGGCCCCGCGGACCAGGCTGAGTCATCATGTCGGACCTGACGCCCCAGAGCGAGACCCCGACCCCCACCACAGACAAGATCACCCAGGCCGCGCGGGAGACCATCTATCTCTGCAACTTTCGCGTTTCCGTGGACGGCGAGTGGCTCTGCCTGCGCGAGCTCAACGACATCTCGCTCACGCCGGACCCCGAGCTGGACCACGAAGGTAACGAGGCTCCTGCTGCTTGTCCAGCATCCCCCCGCCAGGGCGTGGCGTTTCCACAAAGAGCGGACACGCTGCGTGTTTGCGCTGTGTCATCCTGGGCTTCCTGAGCGTTACACAGCAGGATGACGCCACCAGGAAGTGCTGCCATCCTTATCCAGAATAAAAACAAAGCAGGACCAACTTCCTCTGCGGAGACCATTTTAAATGCAGACCTTTTGCCAAAACATGTCATAAATACCAAGTTATTACTTTATTAAAATAATGCACTACGTCATATTTTGACAAAAGTGATTTTTGTTTAGGTTTTTTGCTTAAATCATCAATCATCTTTTGACAGTAAACAAGGGGTGATTTTTAAAAAAATCTTCCATTTAGATTTCTCTTTGCAAAAATCACTTGGGGGAAAAAATGACTTGCGCCATTATTTTTGGAAGCTGATAAAATACAAAACAGCTAAATAATTTAGAGCTAAAATGATTAATCGTGATTAATCAAAAACATCTGTTTATACATATGTTCTACACAGAACTCACGTGTCAGATGTAGTTTCACCTCATTCAAATTCTGTAATGAAATCGCACCGTTTGCTAAACAATTATTAATCAATTAATCAAAACTAATCAGCAGACCAGCCCTGCAATGTATTGATAATAAGTGAAGCAGAAACGACTGAGCTTTCCTCATGTTGCTTCAGCTGAATCCTTTGCTACCAATGATCAAACATTCCCCAGAGTAATGATATTATTGCATTTTAGGTAATAAAATGTTTATCTTATTTTAAAAATGGAATGTAAAATGTTTACTTGCATCTTGTAATGTATTTCTAATGTTGTGTAAAAAGACTTAAGAGGTTAAATGAAAAATCTGCAGAATGTGGGATTTTTTTATTTGCTTAATCAATTAATCATCAGAATAATTGATTAATTGAATACTAAATATAACTATTTCACTTGATTAGATCAAATACCCCATAGCTCAGCTTATTCTTCAACAGATTCTTACAGTACTTTGATTTATCAATCAGGTTTTACTGATCAATACCAATTTTTATGACATGACAATAAAAAGTGCCTCAACAAACATGCTGATTAATCCATTCATGGTGCATTTAATGGCAAATAAAAACCAGATTTATCAGTATTTGATCTACCAATCAAGGGAAAATTAGTCAGTTTCAATCATTAGTTGATTTATTGGTGGAGCAACACCAATAATTGATGCTTTTGCCTTTAATGGAGATTGTGCAGTGCATTTTAAGCACAGCTGTTAACATTGGTGTTATAACTCAACCTGAACGACCAGATCTGTGTCACCTGATTTTAAAGATGTGACCGTAACACAGAATGAGCAGATCGTCTCATTTTTCTGTAAAACCACCAATAAATTCGATTAACTGAACTTTGCCATGCAGAAACGGGCAGTTCAGATTCAACACAGCTACACTTTAGATTTATTTATGAAACTTTTATACACTCATAGCCCAGCAGAGATAATGTGAACAAATTATAGCAGTGTGCATAATTTATTGGTTCTTAGTCAGGGCCGGGACTTAACACAATTGATCCCATTGGAACCTTTGCATGTTTCTGGTACATCCATATATTTGACGCACAAGCAACATCTGTAAACAGCAATGGACAAATTTCTTGCATTTCTTTTGTGGTAATTGCTTTTTTCCCCTGAATTCTTGTTTCTAAACTGCTTTATTAATTGAGACAGATTAAATCTGGACTTAAACCACTTGCTTCTCCTATATCCTGGATGTTATTATCAGTGCATAAAAGTATCTGTTTAAGTCTGTCCTTTCATGATTTAGTCCAAAGTGAATGTAAGGATGTAAACAGTCTATCAATCTTTAATAACAAACAGTTGTGACATGACTGAACAACAATGAACAGCACTACAAGTAATTTACTGTAAAGTGCTGATATGAATAATTAATTCAAAAAGGGTCAAACTAGATGGAACAACACTGAGAAAAACAAATGAAACACAATAAAGTTACTTTAAAACAGAAATGTATGTTATCAAATTGAAAAGAGAGTTCCAGTTTTCTCAGAATTCTGACTAAATTTTCATGTTTTTCTTTGAATTCTCACTTTTTTTCTCAATTCTGACATATTTTCTCAGATTTCAGACTAATCCCAGAATTCTATTTTCTCTGAATTCTGACGTTAATCTTAGAATTCTGACGTTAATCTCAGAATTCTAACGTTAATCTCAGAATTCTGACGTTAATTAGAATTCTGAGATTATTCGTAACGTAAATTCTGAATGTTTTTCTCAGAATTCAAGTTTTTTTCCTAAAAATTCTGAACTTTTCGTCTCAGAATTCTGACTTTTCTTTCTCAATTCTGCCTTTTATTTTTGCTTTCCCCATTTTAGATCCCAAAGACCCGATTGCCATTGAAAGGCTCAACTTGATGAACATGGCCAAGCTGAGCATCAAGGGTCTGATCGAGTCGGCGCTCAACCTCGGACGTACGCTGGACTCCGACTACGCGCCGCTCCAGCAGTTCTTTGTCGTCATGGAGCACTGCCTTAAACACGGACTAAAAAGTAGGAGTTGTCGTCATAACCATGTAAAGGGAAGCTAAAGGCTGAATGAACTGACGCTGTGGGTCGGTCACCAGGTAAGAAGACGTTCCTGGGGCAGAACAAGTCGTTCTGGGGGCCGCTGGAGCTGGTGGAGAAGCTGACCCCCGAGGCCGGAGAGATCACTGCCAGCGTGAAAGACCTGCCTGGGTTAAGGTGAGTCTGTTTGCTGGTTCCAGTCAGACGCTGACGATCAGCCGATGAACCGAGGCGTGAAACCCATTGTCTGTGTGTCCGACCCCAGAACTCCGCTGGGAAGAGGCCGGGCCTGGCTGCGCCTGGCTCTGATGCAGAAGAAGCTCTCAGACTACATGAAGACCATCATCAACAGGAAGGACCTGCTCAGGTGGGGTTGTGTTGTCACATCCTGCAGCCAGCTGTCAGGAAATGGATCCTTCAGTCAAGCTTTGTTTTCCACTCGGAGCAGTCTGTGGGCTTGTGATGGTTTTAGGTCGTCTGGATTGGTTTTCCTATAAGATTTTGTTTTTCTCATTTTAAGACCTTCGCACCTTTTTTTACTTTAATCTCAAACTAATCCCAGAATTCTGACTCTTTTTTTTATCATAAATCAGACTCATCTCAGAAATGTAACTTTTTTTCTTTATGCTTTTTTAAAATCTTGATGATTCAACTTTTTTTCCTCAAAGTACAAACTTTTGGCAGAATATTTTTTTCTCAGAATGAGAATTGTTTAAATTATTTGTTCCAAACTCAAATCTACCAACCAAATTAGGGAAACATTTTGTGTGTATAAAGTGCATCTTTACAAATCAGACAACAAAAGAAGAAGCTATTATGTGAACATTTTCATATATTAATTACATAATTGACACACCTGAAAATCTTTGGTTATTTACTTGGATTTATTTGATATAAATTGACACAGAATCTATATTTCTACTTTTTTTTTGTCCCTGATCTTTTATTTGAAGACTTGATGACAGTAGTTTTGTTTTTTGTTCTCTGGATATTTCTCCTTCATGTTTAGGCAATTTCTTACAGTGTTTGCATGAGAAATATCTTTTTCTAAAATCGCTTCTTGTTTGTGCCTTGCAGTGAGTTTTATGAGCCAAACGCCCTGATGATGGAGGAGGAGGGCGCCGTCATCGCCGGGCTGCTCGTCGGCCTGAACGTCATCGACGCCAATCTGTGCATGAAGGGGGAGGACTTGGACTCGCAGGTCGATCAGCTTCCGCTTCACCTTACAGCTGCTAAAACTCATAAAAGATTAGATTAGAATGACAGAAACCAAACCTGAGAAACCAAAATTACTTTATTTTACGTACAGCGCTGTCTGTTTTCAGTTCTTCACATTGAAATGTCCTACAGTGAAACTTTAGTAACTCAAACCGCGAAAGAATTTGATGTCACTTTTCTAATCTGACACCCTGTCGACTTGGAGGAACGCAGTTTCACTTCAGATTTCTAAAGAAATATTTTAAAACAGTGAAGAGAAACCTCTCGGAGCACAAACCTCTTTCTAATTTGAGGCTGCTCCAGTATTTAATAAACTTTCACACTTCCCTATTTCGCCCTGTTCCTTATTTTGCTACGAGTGTAGCGGCTCAACACCCAGGGCGCCACGACAGCAGGGTTTCTGCAGCTTACACACGTCCAGTGAATGTGTGGCTGGTTTCGTTGTGATATAGGCTCCTTGGTCTAGTTGGTCTAGTTTCTAGTGCAAATATCTTAATACACTTAAAATGAGACAAAACTAATTCAAAGGTAGTTTTTGCTAGTTTTAAGTAAACAATTCCTTAATGTTCATGAAAACGTTATTGTTCCATGATCAGATAATTTCACTTATGAATTGTCTGTTTATAAGGGAAGTAATCTGTCAACTGAATTAATAGTTTTTCATCAACATTAGGGAATTATCGAATTAAAACAAGCTCCTATATCTTGCTGAAATGTTCCTTATGAGTTAGTTTCGTCTAAGATTTTATGTTTTTTGAAGCATAATGTGTGAAATAACTTTTAAAGGTTCCTCTTTCTAAAGAATTGGGACGGCATTCAGTAATTTCCTGGACTGACCAGTTTAATATTTAAAGTTTATATTATTTAAAGAACAGTTGGAGATCTATGACTCCTTTATTATACACAAAAAAATTAGATAACACTTTATTTGACGGTTTGTGAATAAGACTGTCGTGACCCAGTAATAAACATGACTTAACACCTGTCATGAACATGAGTCAGTCTTCATGAATATTTATGACTGTTGTCGTAAAGTGTCTTATTCACAACCCGTCGAAGTGTTACCAAAAATGATTTTCAGTGCTTTTTTCCAGGCTTGGGGCTTTTATGTGTTAATATTGACTAAATTTATAGATTTTAGCTTGTTAAATTATAATTTTTTCCTTTTTTTTTTTGCATACAAATGTCTTGAGGCGGAACCTTTGTATTTGCCTGTTTCTGGTACGCCCATAAATCTGACGACGCAGCTGTTTCTACTCCAGCTGTTCCAGTTTAAATTTTTTATTTCAAAAATGTAAAGTCATAATGTTGCTTTTCCAGTCTAATTTAATTTTATTTATGAAGCACTTTTAAAAATATGCAGAAGATCAAAGTGCAATACAGAAAGAAAACATTGAAAAGAATAAAAGATAGAAAAAAAAAAACATTGAGGCTGCCAATATAACAAGTAACCTTTGAAACAGGAGAGAAACTGTTGTTAGGATGTGTTCTTTGCTTTTTTTGACCTTGGAAACTGACCTTTCTGACCTTTCTTTCTTTTTGCGTCACACGTCCAGGTCGGCGTCATCGACTTCTCCATGTACCTGAAAGATGGAGGACACAGCAGCAAGAGTGCAGAGGGGTGAGCTCATTGAATATTGTGTATTATCTGTTGATATTGATCATATGTCCATCATGATAAATATTGTTATTGATTTATGAGCCTTTCAATCTGAAGTGAAATTTATTGTTTTTTCCACACAAAACCGGGGTTCTGATCTGAGCTTAATAACAATCAATATCTAACCAGAAGTTACCACCTCTCTTAGCATCTTCACATCAATTGAATCCCTGTTTTTACCTCCTTCCAGTGACGGTCAGATCACTGCGATCCTCGATCAGAAGAATTACGTTGAAGAACTGAACAGACACTTGAGGTTAGCCGGGATAAACTGATCGTTTTGCTCTTTTCCCTATTAGGCTTCACGACTCACACCACTCATGTTTCTGATTGTTTCTGTTTACAGTGCATCGGTAAATAACCTCCAGGCCAAAGTAGACGCTCTGGAGAAGTCCAACACGAAGCTGACGGAAGAGGTGAAAGTTCAGCCTTATTGATTCCCCTGCAGAGTGAAAGAAGAATCTGATTTTTAAGATGTTTTTATTTAACGGTCTGTGTGTCTTTGCAGCTTGCAGTGGCAAACAACAGGATCATCACTTTACAAGAGGATGTGGAGAGAGTAAAGGAAGAGAGCTCATTTCAGCAGGAGTCCAGGAAGGTGAACACATTTTTCTCCTCATAAATAATTATTATTAGTAGCACTGATCCACCAATCAGTCAACCATTCGTCTCTGATTGTTTCTCACCATCATCAGTAAATCAATTCCATAAAAACTGCTCAAACTTTTTCTCAGGTTCAAATAGGAATCAGTGCAATAATGCAAGATCACAAGATTTGGGAAAAATAAATAAATTCCTGTTTTCCCCAGGCGTCGTCAGCAGACGGACAAGTTCTGGGTGAAACCCGGAAGCAGCTGAAGGAGGAAACTCAGCTTCGACTGGTGCGTTTCTTTTGTTTTCAAACTTTGACCCTTTTTGTTGCTGTTAGAACAGTAAAAATATTTCAAATACATCATTTGCCTCTGACATCACACTTCTGTGACGGCCATCTTGGTAGGTATTCTTAACAAATTGCCGTCACAGTTGCTATGGAGTTGTTATGACAACAGTAAACAAACCACAAGCTTAGAACCACCAGACTTGTGGGAACTGTGTATAAAGTTTTTGGGTGAGTCTGGATGTGAAGTTGGAGCCGATCTGCAGGATGTGGAGCGGGAGCTGGAGGTGCAGATTGGGATGAAGCAGGAGATGGAGCTGTCCATGAAGATGCTGGAGAAGGACATCTGTGAGAAGCAGGACGCTCTGGTGGAGCTCCGGCAGCAGCTGGAAGACCTTCGTGCCATCAACCAACAGCTCAGCCACAAGTCACAGGTCAGGCCGCGTCTGGAGAAATCTGTGAATGTTTATTTTTATACAGTTAGAGGAACAGAGGATCAGTCTAGGGGCGTTACAAAACTTTTAAAACTTTTTTGAGATCAGTGTATCTTGATCTCCTTTTGATTTTAGGGCCTCTGTCACTTTAAATCCAAACAAGTTGCTGCTGGCCACACCCCCCGACTCAATGTTTACACTCATTAAAGAAAAAAAACGGCTGATTAGCGATTATACAACCATACATCTCAGCTTGTTCAATACTCTGTTCACTGGCAGAGTATTTCACTTATAACAAGACATTTTTACCATCTTTTAAGTGAAATAATCCACCAATTGAACTCAAACTTTTTCACCAATATTAAGGAAATAGACTTAAAAATATTTTCTATATGTTGCTGTAAAGTTACTTGTAAGTTTGTTTTTTTGTATTAAGATATTTGCACTAGAAACAGACTAAAAATACATTGTAAGATTTTCTAAATGTTCAGAATAATCGTTTACGTTCCCACACCATGTGACTGTCGGATCTTCCCCAGAGCGCAGATGCGAGCTCCAAGCAGAAAAGTGAAGCCATCGCTCGGCTGGAGGAGAAAATCGGCCAGATGTCTGGCACCGTGAAGCAGCTGGAGAACAGGTGAGAACACCTGGACGTTTACCACAGGATGTGTTCCTCCTCTGAATCTTTCACCTACTCAAACCTCTCGCTTCCTTCTCTCTCCATTTACATTTTATTCTTTTTTTTTATCCATTTCTTCCTCCCTTCACTTCCTAACTCAGCGATAAAGATTTGGTGAAGCAGGCCAGAATCCTGAGCGCCGCAGCAGGGAAGCTGCTGCAGCAGCAGTAGCAGCTCTCTCAGAAACATGCGTCCAAACATGCAACCCTGCCTAATATAGACATAACCAAACTAGGATGTTACCTTTTCTGTACGACGCTCATTTGTTGTTGATGATTTAAACCCCCACATCGTCCCTGCAGTGGCTCTCTGGCTTTCATTATAGCGCCCCCAGCAGACGTGTTTGCAGCGTCCGACTTCTTCACAGCTCTGCGTTAACCGTTTAGTTTTTGGCAAGTGAACGCCGTCGTGTTTCAAAGAGCTGATGGACTGATGGAGGTTGAGTGTCAGCAGACTGGGATATTTGCTTGGTTGTAGTTTATTCCAAAGAACTCGAGTGTTCTTGGATTTTTATTTTTTCTTCTTCTTTTTGGCAGAAACAGGGAGAAACTGATGTTTTTCTGATATCTGACAGGTTTTGCTTTCATTCAGTGAGCTGCATGCAAGGGTCAAGGGTCAACATGACATTAGAAAAAGAGCAAAATGAATTAATTTTGAACTGTGTGTGAACATAACATTGCTGTAAACTGTAGTAACCACTAGGGAAATAAAAGATTGAACAAAACGCAGCCTGCTTCTTCCTCTCTGTTTTCAGGCTTTAGTTCTCCTCTTCCTGTCTCTCTCTGTTTCATTTTAACCTTTAGTTGCATCTCCTCTTCTTTTTTGTTTTGCCATGAGTTTGTTTTAACCCGATCACCCCACATTCAGATGCAAACAGGCCGAGAGGGAACGGGATCTGGCCTTAAAGGCCAACCGGCTCTTCAAGCAGGACTTTGGAGACAAAATTGAGGGTCTGCAGGCGGAGGTGGAGCAGCTGCGCAGACAAAGGTGAATATGAAAGGTTTATTAAAAAAAATGTTTTTAAAAGTTCTTTACGTTCTGAAATGGTCTAAATAAATCACAAAGAGTCCAGAGCTTTTCACTAAATTTGTGTGAAGTGTTCTGGTCCAAGCATTGAGCCCTGAGGAACCCCACGACCAACAGCAATACAGAAACACGAATCAGTCGGAATTCTGAGATTAGTCAATTTTGTGATTACAGCAAAAGTTTTTAGATTAAAGCCAGAATTTTCAGATTAACATCAGAATTCTGAGATTAAAATCAGAACTTGGATATTAAAGCCAGAATTTTGAGATGAGTTAGAATTTTGTTTTTAATCTCATAGTTTTGAGATTGAAAAGCATTTTTTGAAATTAAAGCCAGAATAAAAAAAAAAAAGTCAGAATTTTGAGATTAAAACCAGATTTATTTTCCATCCCTCTGGCTGTAATCCTCTCCCACACAAGCTGCTCACTTAAAGATCCACAAATCAAATTCTCAATTACCATCAATGCTAAGCCAGGCAAACGGTTGTTTTTGGGGGGTTTTTGTCTGTATTTAGATTCAGTTTTCTGTTTCAGATTTGGTCTGGAGCAGGAGCTGAGGAGAGAACGAGAGCAGAAGCAAAACCTGAGCGCTGCATCCAGAGCTTCTGCTCCGAGGAAGATCAAGCATCCAGAGAGTCCTCCAAAGGTGAGTCCAAAACGTCAACAGTCCCACCAGGAGATGACAGAAATCTTACGTTTCTCCTTCCGCAACAGCATCTTTCACAATCTACACCAACCAAGTCGGCCCAGCCACTGGGAGAACTGGAAGAGAAAACCAGTCTGAGCTCCAGTCTGTGAGTCCACAGATCTACACTCTGTTTTTAATATTAAAAAATATTAAATCACTTTTTCTGACTTATGTCTCTTTTTCAAGATCATTGTCACATACTGAGGATGAGCAGGTGAGGCTTTCATGAGATCTATGGAGGAATTAGGATTAGGGCTACTGAAAAAAATAACTATTCTGGATTTAATCCTGGAATTCTGAAATTAAAATGAGATTTGTGATTTAATATGCAGAATTAATTTAAACGGAAACCTTTCTGTTTGGTGTTGCTTCAGGAAGAGACGCTCCCTGAGGGCCCCCAGCCTTACGTTTGCACCCTGTGTAAACAGGACGACTCCCTCTTGAGGACAAAGGTACAAACTGCAGGAGACCATCCAGGACAAAAAACAGAAATCAGCTAAAATCCCTGCATGTTACTGAAAGTAGTTTAAAGACTGCAAATAAGAAGTGAGAAAAAATACATCTTCCAGTTCGTATTTAGCAGCTACAATGTTAATCAATCTTTTTTATTTTAACATATTTTTCAAGCTAAATGTGGCTGCTTTTTTTCCTTTCTCTCCTAGAAACAATGCAAGAACTGCTTAAACTTTTTCTGCGAGAGCTGCGTCTCTCATGAGCTGCCGCTGCCTTCCTCCATCCTGCCGGAGACGGTGTGCACGTCCTGCTACTCGCAGTTACTGCAGCAGTACGCGTCGGCGCCAACATGAGCTCGCAGAACAACCAGAGGCATTAAGACCCAAAAACCGGCACTCCAGGAAGCACTTTCCCCTCAAAAAATCATAAAGATCCTCTTTGGGGTGTTTTTTTTTAATATTCAAATGTTTGTCATGCAGGTTTTCAACCAGTAACACCTTTATATGGTGCTACTGGTCACTTCCGCTTCACCTTAAGGGAAAATCGGCTGCAGCTTAGCTGATAAAGGCACCAAACTGGATTTAAAACACATTTATATAATCTCTCTCGTTGTTTCTTAAAATAAAAATATCCACTGAATGGGATATTGCTGCGTATTTCAACAGATATTTATGTTTTTAATGAATAAAAATGGAGAAACTGTTATGTTATGCTTGTATTTTGAGCTTCTGCTTTGCTTTTTGTAGTGTTGATAGCAGATCACAGTTTCACAGTTTTGGTCTCTGGATCAGATTTCCGCTGGTGCCAAGTGGGGATCATCCGTTATGAGAACTGAAACAAATTTGTCCTGAAGTGTTTATTTTAAATGAGAAAAAAGTGGCCACATACTTCTCATTTCTCCTTATTTTGAGAAATTGCATTAACCTTAGGGTTTGAAAACATAAATACAGAAAAACATGTCAACCATGAGCTTATGTTGCTAACCGAAGCAGGGTTAAGTTAGGTGGGAGATCTGAGTTTATGGTTATAAACATCACCTTTTTTATCATTTATTCCTAATTAGCTTTTTTTCAGCTGTCACCAAACCAAAGTGCATCGACAATCTGCAACTGGAGTGAATATGTTAGGTGGAGCAACCTAAACGAGCCAGCATGAATTTTGCGTTTGGTTTATTTTATTATTGCAAATGTACATGTGAGCTGAAGCTGCTTTTAAGATAAATAAAAAACTGACATCCACTTATTACTGCACTGTTTCATTATTTTTCATCTTGTACAACAAAGTGAAACCCATGAAATCCAGTTCACTTCATTAAACATTTGTGGAGAGTGTCCAAATTACAACAACTTATAAAATAATTGAAAGTTGAAAATAATTGTTCTGATCTCATTTCAAAATCAACGGGTAATTATTTTATGATTTAATTTCCTGTCCTGAAGTACATCATGAATTGATGGGTGAAGTTGACAGCACAGCAGCATGAAATATTTTAGTAAATAATATAGAAAATTTTAAATCATCAATAGTACTATTCAAATCCACTTTCAACATTTTTATGTCACTACTATTTGTAAATGTTTCCCAATCTGCAGACCTAAAACACCATTTCTTTATCCCTTTTAGACAATACATCTTATTTGAGTCCCTGCAGGATAATGATCCCTTCCTATAGTTGTTTTATTGATTACTTGCCATAACAAAATACCTGCTGTAGAATTTGAAAATAATGTTAAATCAATTGCCGAATTAATCTCTAAAATTAATTCTGGTTCCACTTCCATCATTTAGACATACCAAATTTCTTTACATCCATTATTTCTTCTATTATATCTCTACTTTGATCATTATGATGAGTCCATAATGAGTCATCATAATCCTAAAGATGACTTTATCATCCTAATGATGACTGATAGCATTTCGGAAGCTATAATAATTACATATGAAGTTCTATGTACTAAATGGTATGCCTTTATTTTGAAATTATAAACCGGATGCAGATAGTTAGCTAGAGTTCACTTGACCATCAAAGCGCCCTTGACTGCCATAGACCCACGTGACCTTTCGCTCATGGGAAGCTAACAGCTAGCTAGCTAGTCCAGGTGGTTGGGGAGAACCGGGGGCAGAGAATCTGTCAGAAAGTCGTTTAGTTTACTTGTTAAGCATCTGCTGCGTCGGGACAAGATGTCCGCCAACTGTAAGTCTCTCCTGTCTCTATTCCAGCGGTGTGTCGCAGTTAGACAGCTGCCTGTAAGGGCAGCCGTCAAAAGAAGAAGCAGCGTGCTGTCCGGAATCTGGCGGAGCCACATTCAGAAGCGAGCATGGGTTTCTGACAGAACCACGGTCCGACACCTCCAGCCCGGCCTGACGATCATCCAGCACCGGTTCTGCACCAAGGTCAGGCCCCTAATTCCTCCTGGAAACATTCGGAGTCGCTCTGTGGAGTCAGTTTCACTCTGAAAATAAAGATAATTTGTCTGCAAAGCATCATAAACCAGCTCTGGGTTTTGTATTTAAATTGATAATATCTTAGCATCTGATTGCTTTTTAGGTGTGCTGAGTGGCGATGCGAATCGTTCAGTTTCCAGCGATTCGATTCCGAGTTTTAGGTTAATGATTTGATTCACAAATTGTTTTTAATTCAGAAACCTATTTAATCTACACATTCTGTGTAAATTATGTGACTGACGAGAGCAAAAGGCAATGTAAACAAATGCATAGGTCCAAAAAGTTTGAACCAGAAGGGATTCGTGCCGCTGAACCGCCATCTTGGTAGGCAAGTGGTACGCAACGCATAGATGAGCCATAGGTTCCAGACCAACAAAAACAAAGTATATTGACACAATGTGCAAGAGAAGGGTATATAAACATAATCGTTGATGTTGGGATCAACCCTTATGAGACAGAGAATGTGTCTTGATTATTGCTGTCATAGTAACAGTGATTTGTGCAGCAAGGATGCAGCAGCTGCTTCTGCAGTTAGATTTTTCAAAGAGTTTTCAAAATAGTCTCCATATATAAGGGTATCAGTCAGAATAACATTAACAGGTTTGTGTATTCAGTTAAAAGCCTTCATCCTGGCTAACCTCTTCTAAAATGTAGGAGTTTATACTTTTTTTTTGTTTGTTGGTCTTAATGCAACGCGGTCTGAAAAATTGTATTTGTGTCTTTCAGGCTGGGTCGCCATGTGAAGATCAATACCCTCCTCTGCCGGACTACCAGACCAATTCGCAGCCTCAAACCAAAGAAGTTTACCTGGTGCAGGTGAAGGGTCTCCTCTGGACCTGCACGGCGCAGGACCTGCTGCAGTTCTTCTCAGGTAACCAGCTTTAGAAATGGTGAAACTTATTTTATTAATTTCTGCAAATTATTAGAAAGGAGGAATATGGTGGTATTAGATAATATGGTGGTATTATGTATTGAGAAGTGTTGCAATCTGGACTGAAACGATTAATCGTGATTAATAGATTAATTGTTAGCTGGAGTATTCAGACTCAAAAAAAGGCCATTTGCTGAAACACACTCAGAGCAGTAATAAAGACAAAACTAATTTATCTGCTAAATTAGTTAGCAGATAACTAACTTAGCATAACTAATTGTTAAAAACACAGTTTGCATTTAATTAAAAAAAATTATGCCTTTATTTACTTTACATGACATTTAGAATTGCTTATTTCACTTTCTGACCCATTTGAAAGGTTTGTTTCAACTTATTTTAGGTAATCAATTTATTGTTTTTGTCAGTTATTATTTATTTTTACAACAGTGGCTGATATACTCCTAAGTGCACTGACTGAAAAAGGTTGTTTTTACATGTTTGACCAAGAAGATGAAGCTACTAGTGCATTTAAGTGTACTGGTGCAAAGTTAGCAGATAAATTAGTACTTAACTACACTTATGTCTGTGTTTTTGTTTTTTTTAAGTCAATTCAGCTGCTTTTCTGTGTCATCTGATGCTAAGCTTCAGATATTGGTATTGGTATTGGCGGTGAAAAAAGAGGACTGGTGCATCCGTAGTGAAAAAGATGAACTGTGCTTCAGACTGCAGGATCCGTAATGGCGTGAACGGGATCCACCTGACTCTGGACCGACTGGGAAGGCCGTCGGGACGTGCCTTCATCGAGATGGAGCACGAGGAAGACGTCAATAAGGCTCTGGAGAAGCACAGGCAGTACCTCGGTTCACGCTACGTTGAAGGTCGGTTTCTCAGCTCAGGGTCAGAAAACCTGCTAAGCCTGGGGGTCAAAACACTGGCATAGCCCGGTCCACCAACGGCCCATTGTGTTTCCAGTATTTCCAATGCTTAAACGCCAACTATATGGTCTAAAAAGACGCAATGAAATACAATTAAAATAAACAATATGATTGTGTCACTTCAGGTAAATTAGCCGGTGGATCTAAAGAACACTAGTTACATTAAAAAATAAATAAATTTGAAAAAGTGTTACAGAAAATGGACAAGGATAAGTCAGCATATTTGTTTGCTTAACTAAATATTGTTATAAATTTAAGTATTTGTTGTATTAAGTTTTCTTGCGTTTTTCTAGAGCCTCTCGTTTTATTTACCATAGTAAATGTCTACAGGATTTTGATCTGCAGGTTCAATGTAATGATGCAATGATGTGAAAATATCCAATGTTAATCTTGCAGTTCTGGCTGATTATTGATATTCACTGATATTATGGATTTCTCTACCGTTTCTGCTCATTTGGAAAATAAAATACCAGAAACAGATGGCGACAAGACAAAAATAAATCTCAGCTTTATTTATCGAACTGATTCCAATATGTAAAAAAAATGTCTAATATGAGCCGATATCGGTGTTAGAGTCGATATAGAGTTCAAATGGTTGTCTCTGGATGTTATCTGGTTATTCTTTATTACAGCTGAGGGGATCTATTTGATTTAATGCAACAATGTGGATATAAAGTGTATAAACTCCTGATAAAATTGCAGGTTTTTGTGAAGCTAAAATTTCCAATGGTTATAGGTTAATAACTTTTGAGTTGGTGTCTTTAAAAAAATCAAAACAGGAGGAACAGAAACAAAAGTGAAATAATTTCCAAGGAAAACTTTAAAAGTCAAAAGAAAGCATTGAACAGTGGCGTCTTTGCAAAAAGAGGCGCGACAATAA
The DNA here is from genome assembly GCF_027474105.1 of Poeciliopsis prolifica. NCBI lineage: Eukaryota > Metazoa > Chordata > Actinopteri > Cyprinodontiformes > Poeciliidae > Poeciliopsis > Poeciliopsis prolifica. The sequence continues at coordinate 10,291,798 of NW_026562389.1, read as the reverse complement.
TTTTAGATTCTGTTGTAAAATATTGTCTCGCTTTACGGCTGTAAAATGATTAAAAGGGTCTCCATTTTATTTGAAGAAAAATGTGAGTTTCTGTTGCGTTTTCAGTGTATGAGGTGACAAACAGCGACGCTGAGGAGATCCTGCAGAAATCAGCGGAGGCGCAGGGTCAAGACGACGTGGTGCTGCTCAGAGGGCTGCCCTTCTCCTGCAACGAGGACGACGTCGCTCGCTTCTTCTCAGGTGAAAAATGAACCAGAGGATCAACGGGGCTGAAATTCCTCCATCCTGGATTTGTACCGGTTTAGCTAGACTTAGGGTTGACACGATTAATCTAATTATTCGCAATCAGTTGTGATTAATCGTGATTATTTGCAATTAATTGATTATGAAGTAATGATCATCAACCAATTTAGCAATTGATGAAACACTTCCTGGATTATACAGACAGTAAAAAGGCCATTTGCTGAAAAAACAGCATTCTCAGAGAGGTAATTAATCCCAAAAATATAAATATTTTGCATTTGAAATTAAAAAAAAAACCTTCGTCTGTGATCATGTTTTACCCCGACTCTTCAAAGAGGATAGTTTGAGTTTCAAGTCGTTCAAATTTTGTAAAAGTAAAAATAAAAATATGCGTTGTGCGTGAGACGATTTTGACATTTGTTTTCTTATTTCGTCGACGCAGGTTTCAATATAGCTGAGAACGGGATCACCATGATTACCAACTCCAGGGGGCGAAACTCTGGAAAAGCGTACGTTCAGTTTTCCTCTCAGGAGGAAGCCAAGAGGGCTCTGGAGAAGGACAGAGAGCTTATTGGACACAGGTAAGGCTCTGCAGCTGCCGGTCCGGTTACTGTTACTGGTCCAGTTACTGGTCTGGTTACTGGTCCAGTTACTGGTCCGGTTACTGGTCCGGTTACTGGTCCGGTTACTGGTCCGGTTTTTGTCGTGTCAGTATTCCTCTTGCCGACAGAAAGATGTAAAAGTGTCGGTTTTATTGCGACTGTTTTTGCAGATACATCGAGGTGTTTCCCAGCAGCAGGGAAGACGTCCAGTCCACCTTCAGCAAAATCAAGACGATTCCAAATCCGCCCCAGTATGCGAACTGGAGACCAGTTCCTGACTCGCAGACCAGCTACAGAGCTGGTGACTGAATTCAGTTCATTCTTTTTGAGAATCGTGGTGGCAGCAAGTTAGAGCAGCTTTGCTAAGTCAGTTCTGACTTGTTCTGTTTCTAGACTTTTTGTTCTTTGTTAATGTTATCGCTATGATGCGTTACCATGGCAACAAAGTGTTGGTTTTACAACTGGAAGCAGCTGATTAGCATTTCAAAAGCTCAGATAATACCTGAACTACGAAAAGAAGGCTTTCACAGAGACGGGAGACAGTGAAGAGATTTAGTATCAAAAATAATTGGCTTTTCTCATAATTTTGTAATATTTTCTCAGAATTCTTTTTTCTAAAAATTCTCACCTTTTTTCCAAAATGTTGACTTTAATCTCAGAATTCAGAATTTTTTCTCAGAATTCTGAGATTAAAGTCAGATTTTTTTTCATTGGCTCTAATCCTTTTTCATAGAGAAAGGAGAAAGTTTTAGTAATTTCTTTCAATGGCCATAATGAGACAGAATAATTGGCTCGTTCGTCTCTCTCTTCTGCTTTCTAACCATGCTGGAAGACAGAAACTTAAAGAGGAGGAACAAAAGCAAAGGATGTGGATTAGCAATGCTTTCCAACTTCTTACAGGCTACATCAGAATTAGAATTAGAATTAAATGTGGTACTAAATAATAAATCAAAGTTATTTGTGCCACTTCAGCTTCCCACCAGATGTCGCATGCGCCGGCGCATTACATCCACATGCGAGGGCTTCCCTTCCACGTCACTGGAGAAGACATCGTGAACGTACGGCCCAGAAAACAGGAAGTAGTAGTGCTACGTTGCCCGTTTGACCCGACAGAAGCTCAGCATTTCTGCTCTTCTTCCTGCAGTTCTTCTCACCGCTCATGGTGTCGAAGATCCTGGTGGAGTTCGGACCCAGCGGGCGGCCGAGCGGCGAGGCCGACGTCTTCTTCCACTGCCACAGGGACGCGCTGGACGCCATGTCCAGGGACCGCATGAACATGGGTAGGAGCTTCGCAGCTGATAGAAAAATAACAAGGCTGTCATAGCTAACTGGAACTAGCGCAATAATGGGAACTGAAATATATAAAAATGGTAATTAATGGTGAAAAACTATATTCACTAACTACATTGTGCGTTTATGATGCGTAAAACATTCTGAAATCTAAGATCTAATTTTCTTTATCACGACTAAACAAAGATTCAGTGAGTGGATGAGGAAAAACAATTTTTAACTCACGCGATTTTAAAACAAACACATACTGAAAGTATAGATATATTCTTCATTTTTGTGTTTATGAATCTATGTATTACTCTTTCAAATGGATGTGAAATAGATTTTCTTTTCTCCCATCCAAGCAGTTTGTGTCCATAATCATCCTGGTGGCGCTTATGCAAGTTTGCAAAATGGCGACAGGAAAAGTTGATCAACAATAATTCAATAAATTTTTTGAAAATGGTACTTTAATAAAGTCAAGTCTAAGTCTAAGTCTCTAAGTCTTTCTGTTTAACATTCATTATCTAAACAATATAAACATAATTAGAATACAATACTTTGACCCTTTTTTAATTCTCCACCTAAAAATTAACCAAAGTCCAAAAAAACTACTATAACTAATAAAAACTGAACAATACTGAACTAATAAAAACTAGCAAACACACTAAAAATTTATTAAAACTAACAGAATTAGTCAGGCAAAAAAGCCGCAATGAAATAAAACTAAACTACAATGAAAACCCAAAATTATAATCCTGGTTTGCATTTTAATTATTTATTTTTGATACTCAAGAATTTATTTCAGACATGAGAAAAACAGAAACAAACATATGAACAAATGAATGAATAAAAACAAATTAAAGCAGCAATCAAAGTAGTCCAACCAAGAGTGATGTCAACATCACATGTCTGAAAAGGACATGCATATATAATCCTTTTTCTTTAAAAAACTACCATTTTTCAGTTGGTTTCCTGTAACTTGTCTCTTGAACAAATAAAGCCAAATTTCAAGTCAAAACAAAACATAAATAAGTGAACAAATGACCTGAAATTTTTGAAGTTTGGCATTTTTTTTCAAAATTTTTCTAGGTTAAAGTCTTTTTGGCAGATATTAACTTATTTTTTTCTTTTTCGATCTAAATATGCCGTTTTAAATATTTTGAGATTTATCCCAGATCAGCACCAAAGTGCTGTAAGTTCATCTTTGTTGATGCCATAATTTGTGTTTAAATGTTTTTTTTGTTTTCAGGGCAACGATACATCGAGTTGTTCCTGAACTCTGTGCCAGACTCTTGACTGACGGTGAGAAAATCCGGAAGTTTTATGTTTTCCTGCAGAAGAAGAAATCCTCAAATGTTTCAGCTGTAAAGTTCAATGAAGTTTCTTTTTGGAAGATTTTTCTGGGAGCATGCAGTATGGAACAACAACAATGTCTAAACCCTGTTTGCCATTAAAATATTCACTGTGAATGTAAAATAATCAACCTCTAAACTAACTCTGACTCAATGTATTTTTTTAGGTGAATGACGACACTCAACCTTGGAATTAATAATCAAGATCATCATATTTATTCTTTCAACAATGAAATATATAAAAAAATAAACATTCCTGGTGTCAAAGAAATGTGAGCTTCATACATACATATATATACATATATTATTGTGCTGAAAAACTGTTCTTTATTTATTTTAAAATTTTGATTTTACTTTACGATAGAAGACTTTTAGCTTCCACAGATGGGAAATACATTACTATAGCGACTTATGAAATTTGTTCTAACATATATCTTGTTAAAACCAGAATACGTTCTCGTTTGAAGGAGAAATGCTGTGGGATGTTTTGATAGTCGAAGGGAAGAGTGGACAGCAGAATGTACTGAAGTTATCAAGGAACAAAATCCAGATTATTAAAAAGAATCTCAATGAATACAAGAAATTGCAAACAAATGGAAGAAGAATTATTAAAAATGCAAAAAGAGATTATTGGAGCAGTTTTTGTAATTCAGTGGGGAGACAGATATTTCTATGGTTTGGGCAACAATTAAAAGGATGAATGGGATTAAAAGAGTGAATGGGTTTCCAATATTAAATGATGGAGAAATAACAGCAATTACTGGCAGAGAAAAGGACAACTTTTGGTGAATACTTTTGTTAAAATTCATAGTTCTGATAATATAAGTGAAGAAGAAAAAAATGAAAGAGAAAAGACAGTTTTAGAGAATAAGAATTTATTGCAGAAAATGGGAGATACAAATGATTCATTGAATATGTTGTTTACAATAACAGAACTGAATAGGGCACTTAAAACTTACTTAAAAATGTAAGTTATTAGCTCCAGAAAAAGATCAAATTTGTTATGGTAAATTTTTTAAGTCTTCTAAAAATATTTTATTAGAAATGTAGAATCGGATATGGGAGGAAGGGGAATTGCCAAAGAGTTGGAAGGAAGCAGTGATTATTCCAATCCGAAAACCAGGGAAAGATGAGTCAAGGGAGCATTTTCAATTGTAGAAAAATTGTCATATAAATGGGGTTTTAAACTTTCTGTAGAGAAAACTAAATGTTTTTCAAGGAAAAGAGTTGATGAAAAAATGAACTTAAAGTTATATGGTCAAAATTTTGAAAGAGTTAAACAATTTAAGTTTCTTGGGATGTGGTTTGATGAAAGTTTTTGAAACAGAGTAAGTTGTATAATAGGACATAGTTTTTTGTTTTGTTTTGTTCTTGTCAAGCGGTCCACACTCTTTACCAGTTGGTGGCGGTAATGCTCACCTGAAGTTTCTTGCCAACCGCCAAGAAATATCAAGAAGAAGATGGAGATCCAACACGATGAGACTGCTGAGCGTGAGAGTTCGTGTCGAGGCGGTTAGTGTTATATACGAACTTTAAAACGAACCCTTTTGTAAATAGGGTTACTGTCGATCATCCAACTTCTAAGCCGTGAATAGTTAAAAGTGAGTAAAAAAGACCGGACTTCAGTTTTCTGTCGTTAGCCTCGTTAGCTCTTTCTGGCAGTTGGTTTACTGGAAGTTCATCATTTTCTCCCTTCAGCTGAAGGTAAAGTCTAAACTATAACATATTCCTACTTTACTAAGTCGATGTTATTGAGGTTAAAACGTGAAAAATGTGCTTTGTTACACTGTAGTGACCCACATATCCGGACTGAGAGCCACCATATTGTTGTCCCAAACGTGTCGCTTTGAGATCAGTGAGAAAATTTTGTGGCTTTTATTTGGGTCTTTGTTCTGTTTATCACATTGTTGTTCAATAATAGACTTTATTTGAGCCATTTAATTATTCAAACGTAAAACTTTGCTGTATTCGGGTAAAATGTAATGTTTTATCATTGTTTGAAAAAAGATTTTACAATTGGAAGAAAAAGTGAATTGATGATGCAGTGAAATACTGCATTGAGGTAAAAAGAGTCATTTATTGCAAATTTGAGTAATTAAATAAATTGATGTATACAGAAACATGATTTAAGGATTAAAGTTACATAAAAATCCCATATCTCTGCTGGTCCTGTTTGTTGACTGTTCAGTTTTTGTCTCTATGCTGGATGGTGGATTCCTCAGGAACGCTTGATGGAGAGCCTTTCCCTCTGGATTTAGAGAAGAAACCGGATTTCTTCTTGTCCATTTGGAGTCCTGCTGCACCCTGCGGTGTGGTAGGCGTGTACAGTGATGGCATAGTTACTTTGAAAAAGTAACTTTAATCTGTTTACTGATTACTCCTTGAAAAAGTAACTTGGTTAGATCACTGACTACTTGATTGGAAAGTAACTAAGTTACATTAAAAGTAACATTTTTAGTTACTGCTAACAACAACGCTCCACCACCTGTGAAAATGACATTGATCTTTGCCAATACTCAATTGTAAGTTATCTTAAAATGGTAACATCAACAATGTGTTTCCACTTTTAAGGTTGACAATACACCCCCCCCTCCCAAAAAAAAAAAAACGTTAGTAATTTGTATTCTGTCCTTATACAGGTGTGCTGAACTGCATTAGAAAGATGGTGAACAAAGAACTCCAAATGTTGAGCTTTACTTTTTTAAAACTGAAAGATAAGCATAAAAAGAACCATACATGAACAGTTTGCATGTCTTAAGTACAGACGTAGCCATATGAAAGACAGAATTTTTTTACGTAATGCCACAAAGGCTGGACATGTTTAACAAGGTCAAAGATGACACAAAAACTTAAATAGCAGCCAAACTTACGGTATGTCAAAAAACATTTGAGCACAATGACTCTACTTACAGACAAAGAAACTTGAGGCTTGAAACAAACTGTCGCTCTCCCATAGTTGGCATTCCCAGATATTTCATAGCCTAAAACCTGTGATGAGAGCCGGTTAGCGAGTTGCTAACATGTAAACAAATGGCGGTTCCGGTTTGTGGCGGAAGTCGCCCCCATAAATCACCCAAAGAGGTTCGGAATAAGGTGGATATAAAAGCTCTGTTTAGGAAGGTGAAGTTTTTCCAGTCAAAGACCAATCAACGAAGCACAACTGGCTCGTCTTCCTGTGTTGGGGAGCAGTATTTTGTTTGTCTTTTGGAAAGCCAGAAATTTCTGCAAGTATCCTAAAGATCCTATGTTCAACTCCCACAGCATTTTATGCAATTTAAGTTGATTTACGTGTGCATTTCCTTTTCTTTTCAACTAATAGGAAGATGACTCGCCCGAAAACTTCATATTTCTGTCCAATCTGCCAGAGGCCTTACATCGTAATGCCCTTCCACCTGTCCCGGTCCCACCTGATTAAAAATGCGGACGAGCGAAAGCTCCTGCTGCAGCTGGCCAGCGGGAGGGTTAATATCCGGAAGGCGTCCTGCCCCATTGCAGGGTGCGCGTACAGCGCCGGGAGGCTGGACAAGCACCTCCTGTGCGGCCACCCGGAGCTGCAAAAGGGCGAGCGGGAGGAAGCCTTCCAGACGGCTCGTCTGAAGAAGGTCCTTACGGAGCTGAGGCTTCTGAGAGGGAGCCAGCCCCATCCACCAATGGGCTCCTCTGTGGATCTGACCTTTGGCACGGAGGACCTCCAGCAGCGGAGGGAGGAGCTCAACCTCCAGAGGAGGCTCATGAAGCTGAGGAGGAAGCTGGGCTTGGTGAGTAATTGGTAGAATTAAATACTTGGACTAATTAAATTTATGTAATGTTATATTAATCAACACATTTTTCAAAGTCATTATTCACCTTTCAGCTTTTTATTTTTTTATATTTATAAAGGCAGCTACATATACTTGGTAATTAATTTAGATTTTCCATTTACTTGTGGATGCACTGATATGAAAATTTGGGCCGATATATTGATATGTTGCAGTTTTGATTGACAACTGGTGTTTTCCTATATTATTTATATTTATCTACTGTTTTGACACCTTTGGAAGAAAAAAGTATTTTAAAAAATGGTAAAGTACAGATTAAGCAGGTTTAATGCAGCACACTTGTTCATGTTGGATTAAATCTGCAATTTTTTCACACAAAACCAGAAATATTAATTATTCAAAAACTATTTTTACATTTTGATGTTTTATAGCTTTTATAGCCAATTTTTGAGTGGAATATGGAAACAAATATAATTTGTTATCGGCCCAGTTTTATTTATCGAGCTGACACCAATATCTCAAAGAAGACTAATATCAGGTGATACCAATGTTGGTACCGATATTTCTTTTGTTTTTCTAGATAACTTCAAGTGTAACCCTGTCCACCCAGCTGAAGGAGGAGCAGCAGGAGATCCAGGGAGGAACCTTCCAGCCTTCACCCGTCACCCAGCTGAAGGAGGAGGAAGTGGAGGAGTGACGCTGAGGTCGTCATTATTGTCGTTTTTCCTCCCTGCAGTGTTCAGCTTTCATGGACAGCACACTGTAAAACACTAGCAGGTGGCTTAACTTGAAAATGATAGTCCACCTGCTCCCTTGAAAATTCATTTTAAGTCAACAAGAAGATTTTTTTTGGTTCTAACTCAGAAATTAAAGTTCATGAAGTTGATTTAACAACAAGAGTTCTCTGAACATTGTTTCTTAAGTTTATTCATCTTGAATTGTGAGTAAACTTAACGCTGCAATATTTGTTTCACAATATACAAGATAAACACTGCCCTCGCCGAGTTAAATAATCACATTTCTCTATTTTCACTCATATCATCATTACAATGAATTCTTCTCAGAAACATTTAGTGTGAACATTTTCTTCAAGCTGTGGAAACTCATTTGCATTAAAATAAACATTTGTCTTAATAAAACACAAGAGTCAGATCAATGTAAAGCATTTCCATCTCAGGATAAAAAACATGCCACTAAGCATTCTGGGAAATAGTTCCACTCTATTTCTTCTTTCAGTTTTTTTAAAGCGTTAACCTAAAAACTAGTTAATTCAACTCTTGGAGGTTTGAGAAAATTAACACAAAGTTAATACAACCTGCTAGTGTAAGTTAAACTTTCACAAACTCACAGATTTGGGTTCAAAATCTAAAACGCAAAATTTATTTGACTCAAGGAGTAGGAGATGGTAGACTAAATGTGGCTCAAGTGTATTTATCTTGATGTCACAACATGAAAAGCTCATTTGCTTTTCTCTTCTTTCAACAGACACTAAACAGGCAGCAGCAGCCTGACTGCCGCTGTGCCAGATGAAAACAGCTGCACACAGAACTGTCAATAGTTCTGTTGTTTTTGTGAAGAGTTAGGATTTTGCATTTTCTCTTGTTTGCTGTTATAGTTTATGAATTTTTTCCATGTTATTAAACAGTTTGACAAGAACTGCACTCAGGTTACTTTTTTAAGGTTTACAAACGAGCTGTGGGGTAAAATGTGGTTGAATGTAATTTTTATTGAACACAAAAAACACAGACCACAAACTTTGCAGCAATCCAGACACAAAACTTATGTCATTTTTTTCACATAATAATCTTTGACTCATCTACATGTTTCAGTAAAGGCCAAGTGTTTTAGAAATGGGGCATTTAAGGAGACTTGAAACACGATAGTCTAAGGGAAAATCAAACACATTAAATCAGAAAAGGTAATTTAATCACACTTGTTTCCTGCAAGCTTCTAAATTTCAGCAAGAATGGCACCTTAAGAATAAACTGGCTTTGTCATTTTTAACAAATCAAAATGCCTTATGGTTCCATATTCCAAGTAAAATATTTTCAAATCTGGATGGAATTAGTTTCCTTCTTAGATAAAATAAAACTGCCTTTAAAATTTTCCCTCTTTCACCAGCAAATTGTATTATATTGGAGATTAACCTGCAAATGTAATTATTGCCCACACAATACCCACTTGTGGAACTGCTACTGATTTAAATTAATAATAAATCAATTTTTGCACAGAGAGATGAACAAAACAATGGAGGTGTGATGACTTTTTAAGATTTCAGTGTTAAATATAATGTCATCAACTACTTTTTATTGTTGGTTTGTGTTTTTCTTGTTTCTTTCTTAAGAAATCAGTATTTATTTTCTTAGCTGCTTGTCATGACTTTGCAGAACTTTCAGCACTGATGACATTTTTGTAAAACAAATGTTGGCTGCAAATAATTTACTAATGACTGAGTTAATTTCCACAACAATGAAAAATATTCATGTTTAAGTCCCTGAATCAGTTTTTTAAAATATTTATTTTAATTTTTTTTTTATCCTGTTTCTTTAAGATACCAAACTTTGCTCATATTTATATTTGTATCTGTAATTATTTTTTAAGAAATTAATTCAGATAGTATTATCAAACTGTACTTAACTGAGTAGTTATGAGTTCATTCAATTATATATTTCATTGTAATTATTTTTTCTTCAGAGAGGAAAACATATTTGAAGGCATGCATTTTTCTGACCTTTGGTGGAAATTTGTAAAGGTTTGTGTATAAATTTTGACATTTTTTTCTGATTTGAATAAAATAATGTCCATAAAACCTTGTTTCTCAATTAGACTCACTAAAAAAAAGAGTAATAAATTAATATCACAAAGTTGAGTTAACTTAGAAATTAGTTAAAACATTATAAAAGAAATGAATTTTATGTTAATTTGATGAGTTCACATAAAAACTTCATCAAGTTGAGGGAATGTATAAGCTTAATTAAATAAATTTGGATAACATTCTAAAAATATATCCTAAATTATTTTTAGTTTAATATAATTGGTGGAGGCAATTAAGTCAATTTAACTGAAGCTATAGAAATAACTAGTTTTTTTATTTGATACAATTTAACTGAGTCAAAGTAACAAGAAAATTACAGTCAAGCTGAGTTGCCGATTTTCTTTTTTCACTCTTCCCAGATCTTCCTAAACTTTTAATGGATTTCAATGAAGTTGATAGCTCTGGATGTTATTTAGGAATAGCAGAGTAAAGGTGGCTGAATATATTAATGCACACCACACTTTTCAGATAAAAAAAAGACAAATTCAAAGTGTTGCTGCCAGAATCCTGAATAATTCTCTCTTGCTTTGCTGGACTGATTCTCCTGGAGTCAAATGAAGCTTTAGCCTAAACAGGAAGTGAGCTCCATCCATCTTAAAGCAGGCCCCAAGTGCTGCATGACAGTGCTTTATAGGAACTGCTTGCTCAACCGTCTCATTACTCACCCTGATGATAAAATGTCAGCCATTTGTGTCTCTGAAGCTGATCATTCGACCTCCACATAGACTTCTGTTCAGTAGCTGGTGACTGTGCTCAAACGTGAGAGCATGCTGTGTCATCAGATTACGTTTCTGTTCGAAGAAATATACCCTCACCTTTAGAATATTTCACATTTCCTGTACACACTGACGTGTTTGGGATACAACGGAGGGGAAAAATGACCCCTGGATGAAACACAATGGGTATTCTTTTACATGCGGCCTTATCTCCAGGAAACAAAGGGAAATTATATATTTACCTCGCCATCTTAAAAACATCCTCATCACTAATGCATGTATTAGTGGTTTAAATATGTTCAATATTTCTCACATTTAGAATAAAATGCACCATCAGAATGTGCAAACTTTAAGTCACCAGCTTCATCAAAGATTTCAGAAGCAGAATATTTAAAATGAACTGTGAAAGGTAATATTGTGATTACATTTTGTGAATTTAGTTGTGTTTGCTGTAGATTTTTGGCATCTCTTTGATATTATTTGACCAGCTCATCATGGAAATTTCAAGTGTCTTCATTTGTTTGTATTTGTGTCTGTAGCTTTTCGGTTTGTCTTTTCTGTAATGTCTGTCATTAATGTTTTTCATGTATTTGAGGAATTGGTTGTTTACATCCAAAACGTTTAGTGACCACTAGAGGCACTGTTTCCCCTTTTTTACTTTATATGGGGCATTTTTTTTTTCTTTTCTTTTTTTTTTTTTTTTGCTCATACTGAGCACCCATATACTGAAATTTGAATTGAATTTCAAAATCTATTATATTTTTGGATTACTACCCCTTTGACCCCCAAAGGAAAATATGTTTGGGGATCCAAAAAGCCCTGGGTTTGCCCTGACCCCTGCAAAATCATGACATTTCTATAATTTAGGTTTTATAAAAAGGTGTAGCTGTCAGTTGTTTAATCAATTTAATGTTTGTATTTCAAAAATGAATATCAGACAAACATGTGTTGGTTTCTGATTGGAAAAATTTATGAATTAGTTAATAATGTTTTCTAAAATCAGCATGTGGTTTCATAGTCTTCTTCTACTTGTTATGTTTTATGGCGATTGATACACCAGCATTACAGCCACCTACTGAACTGCAGTATGGGCAGGAGGTGAACAGAAAAACAACTAATGCTGTGAAATCAACTTAATAAATAATATACATTCTCTCTGGAAAATTTGTATTTTAAAAAAAAAACCCTCAATTTGATCTTTTACTTTACTAACATCACTGGTAAATATGTTACCCACTCTACATTTTATCTATTTATTTTTAGAAATGCCTTCTTTAAGATTCATTATCAGAGCATTCCATAGAAACATGCAGTTTCATTTATCACAAAGACCTGTCACATGTTTTCCAATTACTTTAAGAGATTTATTTAAACCTGTATTTCCTGCTGCTTCTACCTTTTTTATGCTTGAATCCTAAAGGAAAATGAAAGTTATGTAAAATGAAACGTGTTCGTCTCAACATGGAGGGGGAGTAAAAAGAAGAAAAAAGGAAAACTGCATCACATGACCTCGTCCTTTATTTCCTGTAGCAGCCTCCCCTCTCGGCTCCTCCGCTCGGCTGCTCCCCGCCTGCCACAGCTCAGCAGCGGTGTGGTCGCTTCGAACGAGCGCTAACGGAAAGGAGAAAAAACCCGCTCCACTCCGCACCGAAAGGCCTTCACCGCACCGCAGACCCTGCTACTCTCACTCCGACGCCGGATACAGCACATAAACACCCCCAGAGAGGCTTTTGTCTACTTTAATTCGCTTTCTTTTTATTATCAGAAAAAGCCAAACCCTATAATGGCGACAGCTGGCCCTGCTCCCTACAGCCCCGGAATGGGACCGGAGCTCGTCCGCGGACAGCTCTTCGACGTCGGGCCTCGGTACATGAACCTCAACTACATCGGGGAGGGCGCCTACGGGATGGTGTGGTGAGTGCTTCTCTTTTATCCCGGTATTTATCTTTTTACTCGAGAGATTTTCCGTTTTATCGTCGAAGCAGTTGCATTATTTACCATTTTAAGCCTGAAACAGAACTTCGCTCGTCATGTTTTAGCTAGCGAGCGGCGAGCGGCGGTTGGAGCGAAAACGGATTAAATCACGGTGTGTGACCACCGGACACGGATTCAGACGCACAACCCGGGGGTTTTCAGCTACTCTGCTGCAAAATTCACCCCCAAAATACTAAATATTTGCTTTTATTGATCCCTAAGCTTAGGAAATGCTCATAAAGCTAATATCCGCAGCGTTTATGTGGACTTGTCACGCTGTGAAGGATCCACGTCTTTACGTTTGCAGCAGTGCAGGAACTGTTTACCTCATAATGCATGCTGGTCTGGTTTAATTTGTGGATTTTTAAATCTCTTTCACTCAAATTGAGCGTGTTCCCACTCATGCTACCTGTGCACTGTTTGGATGTGGTTGCATAATGTGCCTGAAAATGTGCTGTGGGAGGATCTCAAGGGGATTTTTTTTTGTACCTGCAAAATTTCCAAAAAGCGTTAAAATACTTCAAAACAAATGGTTTCAAATAAAAGCGAGTTTAGAACGTTATAGGATGTTGAGATTAAACATTATTGGGTATTTAATGGTCTGTAATTTACAGAAAAATGCAGAAGTTTGTATCCACCAGGAACAACTTAAACATTACCTCTCTGCTGGAAAATTAACTATTAGGAGTATCTTAAAGGGATGTTCTTGCATCAGAAATGACTTTGAAGAGCTATAATATGTGAAAACTAAATTTTATTTGAAAGAGATGAGAAAACAAGCAAAACATACAGTATTAATCTGTATCACAAAGAGGGATTGACAAATCCAAGTAAGACAAAAAAAAATGGAAAAGAAAACTTAAACTAAAAAAAACAGCGCATGTAAATGTCATGTTTTATAAAGATTTGGCCTCTTATATTACGTCCAAACTAATTATTCCATCTGAAAAATTATTAAATAAACCTTTTAAAAAAATTAATTAGGCTAATAGAAATTCTAGAGTTGTATATGTCCCACAGTTGACATTAAAACCAGATTGTGACCCAAAATATAAAAGAAATCTTTTTTTTTCACCAAAAAATAACGCTTGAATGTTCTGCATTATTTATTTAACTTGATGTATTTAAAAAAACAACCAATCATATTTTTGTTTGAAACCAAACTATGTCCAGGTAAAACGTACAGCTACAACCTGAAATCGCGATACAAACCCGGTCTTTGTGTGATCTGCCTCTTTTGTTTGCTTGCGTATTTCAGTTGATTTTTGGTATTCAGGTGACTGAAAGCGAAAACAATTGTATACATGCGTGAAAACAATCTAATCTGTGGTAAAGATCTTAACTGGTTTGAGGAGTTTAAAGCAGTTTTTGAGTATTCAACCTTACCCCAGACACTGAGCTCTATCTAACAATCTCTAGTTTACATTAAATTGGTCTTAATTTACATTCAAATGTTTTATTAAAAAATAGGGACGCATCGACTGACTGGCTTTAATTTTGGTCGACAGGTCGATTTTTATCTACCTCCACTAAAGCAGTTGAAAAAAAAGGTTCAAAACAAGTTTGTATTCTAACCTGTTGTGCAAGTTCTGATAATTAAATTAATAGGTATATTTTTAGATGAGTTAATTTAATAATTTGGACATTGATGCTCTAAGATTTTCATTCATATTTGACAGCGCTACCTGATTTGCAGTTAAAACCAGTCTGTATTGTTTCTGGAGTTTTGTACAATGACATTTGAACATTAAAATTGTATAACACCTGACTTGCTTAAAAAAAACAAAACAGAATCGGCATGTAAAGACTGGTATTGGCCAGAAAAATGCAATCAGTGCACCCCTAAAAAATGGGGAAAAAATCAACCCAAATAATAAAAGATCAAAATTTTCTTTCAGATGCATTAACACATTTGGACTGTTTTACATTTTCAGATTTGTTTTTTTTAGACTGCGGCACTGCATTCACCCTTAAACTGAACACACTGTATTGGATTACATCATAGATCCTTGTGTCAAACAGCAGCAGTCATTCTTTTGTCTTGCTTTGCAATACAAGCTCTGCTTTCGCTGAACTGCAGCTCCCTGCCCTGATATCTGCAAGGCAAGTTGATTAGGTTTGTTTTGTAGTTTTTGGTCCAAATAGAGATAAAAAAAACCACATAAAACCTGGTAAAAACTTGCCATATAAATGTTACTACTGTTTGAACTGAAGGGTAGTCAGTATATGAATTAGCAAAACGCCTGACTGTTTTCTTACCAAGTCAACCAAGGAGTTGTGTGTCAGGATGGGTCCATGTTCATGCAAAGGAAGTTTAAATCAAATAACAAAGCAAAGTGAAGAAGCAGCTCGTTTATTAAAGAACAAGCAGATCTGTTTATCATATCGTATTTCATTGGATTTTTGGCTGCAATTGTGAGGAAACAGGCCTGATGGGTAGCTCCTCTTTAACCAGTAGAGTTATCCCACTTCCAATATGGACTGGTTATTGGTTACTGGTATCCCACGATTCTAATGAAATACGACTCAGACTTCTACGTCAGAGTTCATACAGCAAGATTTCTCTGTGGATTTTTGTCCTCTGGGTCGGCCATGTTTGTTTTCTTTGAACTCGTGTTTGACGTAGGCCTGTCACAACAACACATTTTTCTGGACCATAAATTGTCCCAGAAGTTATTGTGATTAATGATAATATTGTTGCTTTGAGACCATTTTCAAGTATCATTATGACAATGGTGTAATAATAATGCAAGAAAACATTCTCAAATGGCAAACTTTAAATTCTAATGAACATTAAATACTGGAAGATATTAATACTGTTAGCCCAATAACTGACATGTGCTGATATTACATTTCGATACATTTGTGGATAAAACGACCAGAAACCGACTGAAAGACAAACAAATATCGGTTGTTGATATGAGCTCAGTCTTTTTGGATGTAAAGAAATGTATAATATCACTTAGTGCTGATATTTCGCACATCCCTAAAGTAAATGTATGTTTATCATTTTTTCACAAAAATGCTCAACATGCAGCAACGATTGGATGCTCGTTAGCGACGGAAACTAAACTGGAACTCAAAGTGGGTATCATTTTTGTTTGTGGAAAAGTTTTTTTACTTTTTTCCATTTGTTTTAACCTTTAACTTCAAAATTATCCACAAGTATAGTATGCCTGGGGTTACCTAAACTTCCTCTGTTCACACATAAACATCAGCCACATGGCTTGTGGTTTTCTGAGCAGCTGGGGATTTACTTTCTGCATCTCCTCCTCTTGCTGACCAAACTCTGACGTTTTTAGTTTTTGAAAACTCATTTAATGAAGTTTCTGTTTGTGTAAACGTTTCATCATCAATGCAGGACTAGAGAGAAATGTTCCAAACCCTAGAGCAGCTGGTTGAAGATGTTCTGCTTGTTATGTTACATATTGTTACATTTCCCTCCACTTGTTATGAACAAGTAAAGTGGGATTGTTCTTTCTGTGGATTTTTTGGGGTTGAATTTAAATATTTCTGGTTTGAAATGCCCTTTTTACGGTTAGGCGTGTTGCGGCTATTCTTGTGCATGTCTGGAATGTTTTAATCCATTTGTGGATCTCGTCTGGGCACGTGTGAAGAATTCCTTGCAACCCAAACGTGTATAAAAACACTTTTTAAAAAAGGTTCTATTGTCCACAAGTTGCACTTTCTGAAAACTTGACTATGAAGTTGAAGTTGCATTGAAATTCCTGCTCATGCAATCAATTTTCTGGTAAAAATGTTGCTTGAGATGACAAACTTTCTCTTGTTTTGTAGGTTTGGTAAATGCAGACCATTTTAGAATAATTTTCCATGCTTGTTTTGAAAAGCGTTGTTTCTGTGTCGCTGGAGCGTTTTGCTCTGAGGTCTCGGCCTCCTTGCACTTTGCTTGCTGTGTTATAGAAACCTGTGGTTTTAAAGCACTTGGGACATTTCAGCTTTGATGTGCAGCGCTCTGCAAAAGTGGTGCAGCAGGTATTTCACAGACGTCCCCTGATTAGACTCGGAAATAACTTTTAAATAGCTTGAGAACTTTCTTCTGTCAGGTTTCACTGGTTGGATTTCCATTAAACCCCTTTAGTTTAGTTTGGAGAGGTGGAAACTTTGTCATCAAAGGCTGGATGTGGTTGGGTGCAGTGTGGTGGAAAAAAACACAAGTTTTTCTGCACAACAATGATGTGCAGAAAACAACAGACATGTGACTTTTATATAATGCAGTTTAATTCTTTCTTGTGTTCATGTTTTGATTGCAGCTGTGCTTTCTGTTGGGATCCACAAGCTCTTCTTTTTCAGCTTGCCTTGGCTTGCATGTTGCCTTGGAGCGCCTCTTTTACTTTACACCAGATTATCCAGCAGTGGTTGTAAATTATCTCAACTTTGTAAAGAACACACTGCAAAAACACTAAATCTTGCTAAGTATTTTTAGTCTAGTTTTTAGTATTTTTAAACTACCTCGCTCGTAATTTTTAAACTACCTCGCTCGTAATTTTTCAGCAATAAATAGGAGCTTGTTTTCAGTCAATCTCTTTATTTTTGATTAAAAGGTACTAATTGCAACAGCAGATTATTTCATTTGTAACAAGACATTTTTCCAATGTCATAAGTGAAATAATCTGCCAGTGCAACAAATGCTTTCATAATTTTAAGAAAAATATTGAACTGGTAAAATTAAAACTGAAAAGAAAAAATAGTAAAATATGTTTACAAAACATCAAATTCAAGCGGGAGAAAAACTTTTTTTCTGCATAAAATGCACCATCCACAGTTGATACTTTTTCAAATCTCCTGTTAAAAAATAAAGAGAAACATCACACACAGTCTGCCCAGTCTTTGTTTTCCTTAACTGCACAATTGTGCCAATTTTAAAATATTTTCTAAATATTTGCAGCCTTAGTTAAGACAGAGTTCATGCTACATGCTGTAAGTTGACATGTTTATATAGTAAAATAATTTTTTTTATTTGCTCCCCAGTGACTGAACCATACTTTGCATTTATTTTTACGAAGCAGTTGCATCCAGCTGGGATTGTTTATTGGTCAACGTTGGCTGTGTTGCTAGATCTTTAAATGCATTCAATGCTTCAGATACCAGAAGTTGATGCCATTCTCTGCATCCGGTTCTGATGAACGTTTCTCTCACATTAGAGAGGCGACTGGTGATCAACCAGTGGTTCTGCCGTTTTAACAAAACATGCATAGATCACAGATTATACACATAATCTGAGAGGTTTATAGAATGTAAATGTACCATTAAGGTAGGTGTTCATGCAACATTTCCTTATGAGTGATATGTTTTATCCTTCAGATCTTCCCAGTGGATGAAAAGCGCCTTTCATTTTGCTTGGCCTTTCAACAATGCTTTTTCTTTTCCCCATGAGCTCTTTGAGTGCTTTTCCTGGAAAATCTCTCAAGGTTTCAGTCCCATATTGGAGGTGCTGCCCCCCCCCCCCCCTCTTTTTGTTGATAACCAATAATTAGAGTAGAAATGGGTACCATGGTAACTAGAAAAATGGGACCGAAACTGTTGTTCTCACCTTGTCTGTTTATCATGCTGGGTTTCTCTGAGTGCCGTGTATTAGACGGAGATGGATTTGGTTAGCAGAGCGGACAAAAATGCTCTGCAGAACTTTTGTCGTCTTATAGGTTCGGTTCTTAAGATTGCTGGACCTTTTTTTGTTTATTTTCTTTGCTTGACTAGCTGTGTTGATGAAAATGGCATGATTTGGTCAGATTGTGCATTTTGGGCCACCACTAATGATTAATTTGTTGATTTAACTGATAAAAAATAATTGGTACATTCTGCAGATTTTTTATTAACTACTTACACCTTTTTATATATTAGAAATGCATTAAAAGATTCAAATAAACATTTTTTAAAAATAAGAACACAAGCATTTTATTATCTAAAATGCAACAACAAAAGATTCCTTTAGCTTTGGAGATTTATTTACAGATTTTAACCAGGTGTAGCTAAAACTGCACCACTTCAGGAGTTCTGGGTAGAACATATTTACTCATGTTTTTATATTTAATGATAAATGTAAATACAATTCAATGCAGTTTTGGCTTAATTACTGCCAACTGTGGCCTTTTTTGAGTCTTTATTCTCTAGTTAACATTTGATTGATTACTTAATTACTTTATTTCAATAATCAATTCATCACAGTTAATCCAATTTAAATGTTTTATATGGGAGTCTGGATGCTTCAGCTAACTCTTCCTTGCTGAATTTTTGTAACTTGGCCTCATTGGATGATTTTTACCATAACTTGGTTTTGGTTGCACCTCTTTATTTGTGGGGATGCTTCAGATAGTTTTCCTGTTTTATAATATATGGGTTGATTATATAACTTTAAAAAAACTCCAGCTCATTTACTTAAAATCTGGTTTGTTTGGGAAAGTGTGAATGTGTAATCGAACTCTGATTTGGCCCAAAAACAAGCTCTGGTAGTGAACTGTGTTACGGCTCGAATTCGAACGCTGAGTGGGCCAGATACCGCTACAAAAGCAGGAAATGGACAATAGTGCAGGGCATTCTGGGTAAAAACAATCAAAACAAATGTGAATCTAGTACTAGCCTAGAAATGTCTTGTGGTCTTTTACCAAGTGCAAAATAGAAATCCTGCAACCACTAAAATCTGACACTACCCCATTTTTGTTTACATTTTGTGAAGAAGGAAGTTGGACTCAGTATCGTTTCCTACTGTGCTGGAGGCGAGGAGGGGAATAGGTTTTTTAATTCGTTTTGATCATTTGACAGTGAAATTGTAACCAATGTTCCAATTTTGGTCCTCAGTCAACTGACTACCATAAAACCTTCAGCCTCAGTGGCCGTTAGCTGCAGGTTTTATGGGTTTTGTCTGAAACACTGTTGCTTGGCAGGATGCACACCTTCCTAGAAGTTACATTTTTGTCTTGTAAATATTTTATATTTGGGATCATCAAAATGCAAGATGGACTGCTCTCTATCTTACTCATAACATTTGAAACAATATCTGCGACTCCAGTAACTTTTATTTTTTAAGAGCATTTTGAATTATCGCATTAGCAAAGGTTGATGGAAACAGTAAAATTCAAAATGGTTATTAGTTTCACCGAAGCTGAAGCCAAGTTACGCCAAACTGTCCTTTTTCGAATTAAGGACAGAGTGTCCATTCGGTCCAGATGACGGAGCAAAACAGAGTCTTAAAAAGAAATTTCTAGATTAGATGGGTAAGTAAGAGAAAAATCAGCTTCATGAAACGAACCAGGTCCTTTTCTGCTGGAGAATAGCATTTTGTCTGCACACGTCCCTAAACGCATACGCTGAGATGCTGTCTGCATTGTCATGACAACCTGCGTGCGCTTCTGCAGCTTTTATTTTCTCTGATACATGGAGACAATAAATGTAATATTGAGTGATGGGTGCTAACATGATGATTGAAGGCTTGGTGGTGTTCCTGAAAAGACTGCAGCGTTCTTCTTCTTTAGCAAACAAAGGGCCCAGATAACGAGTAGCCAATCCAGCTGCTGAAAAAAATTAAATGCATCATTTCTGTTTAGACAACAAGATATTATATAACAAAAACCTCTGTTTTGTCACTGAAATAAGGTTTGTAAAATGCAGTCAGAGCGAGTGACTGCATGGGACTTTAATATTTGCTGCTGCACTCTGGGCCCATGTTTCCCCCAGAAACCTGGCGAACCCCGGTGGCAGGGCTGCTTGGGCAGTTCACCATTTCTCATTGTGTTTTTGTATTTGTTTTTTCTAAATGGATAGAAAACTTTTGAAATAATAAATTGACAACAATGAAAATACAGAAGTGGATTAAATAAAACTAATTTCTGCAGGTTGTGTATGTATCGTCAAATGCTATTATCTTTTTAAATAATGTCTATTAAGGATTACTGTTTTATTATGGATAAACCTAGCTTAACTCTTTGCTACCACTGTTGCTAATATATAAAAACATATAATTTAAGGTTAAGAAATTACGCTTAGCCTGGTGGGGGGGCAAGTAAAGCCTGGCGGCCCATCAGGCTTATAAAGCCCTGGAGGAAACGGTGATATTCCATATTGTGATGTTGTGATGAATAATTGTGTGATATATTGTGCAGCTCTGCTAAATTAGCTAACAAGCAGCTGCTTCTGTCAGTAGGTACAATTCAACACAATAACGCAACAATTTGTCAACTGGTGTTTGGAATCGGCCATTTTTAAACGGGTTGTGTGATGCAGCTTCAACGTCAGATTGGGAAGATTTTTAGGATTCTTTTTTTTTTTGTTTCTCTAACATATTGATATCAGTCTGATAAACAAAGCTGTGCTGATAATAACAACCAATGTTTATTTCTGTCTCGTTGTTTTTTGTGTATGTGTTTCAGGAAAGGGAAGAAATTGGGCATGTTGTATTTTTATTGTGATGGTGAATCAACTCTGGATTTAGTGTGATTAACTGAAGTAGTGAAACATTGTCGATAGTGCGATTATGTTTACACAGTGTTGAAAGTGTAGGAAAAATGCATATAATGTTGGTTATTAGCGATAACAGCAGTTTTAAAATAAGTATCGGCTCAAACTTTCAAATCGGTGCATTTCTTATGTTTTTGTATGATCGGCTCTGCAGATAAAACTATTTTGTTTTGCATTAGTTGAGAAAATGTTTTTTTTTTGTTGCTCTCTTAAGTTCTCAACAAAAATGCTAAACTTTGATGCAGTTTTTGAAGTTCATTAAAGTTTTATGATTTTGGTTTGTAAATGGTGAATTTGTATTCCTATTGGCTTAAAATTACTATTTAAGAACCAGGAGTCATTTAGTCATACGAAAAATCTTATTGTACAATCTGAAAACTATAAGGAATATGTTTGCTCTCTTTTGTAAATGCAGTATATCTACATACATCTGATTTCACTGTAAGGATCTCACAGCAGGCCTATTTTGGTTTAATAGCCTCTTGCTAACAGCTGAGGATGCTCATGTTGAGGCTTTTCAGTGTCTGACGTTTCAGATTGGCGATGCTCTGAGCCTCTTAACAAAAGCTGCAGTTCACACACACAATCGCAGGACGCCACATTACGGTCTGTGATGATATTCAGGATCCGCCGTAGCATGCTCTGCCTTTTCAACCCGCCCACGGGAACAGTTGGATCACTGGGGAGTGCTGCTCAAGTGGCCTGCGCTTATGGAAAGTTATACATCTAAAGCCGTTCTCTGGTTGCTTCTTTTGTTCATGCGAGATTGGGTTCATTGCTTCTGTTGTGGAGCCTTTTTGGTGAATACTTATGAGCAGCTTCTGACTTGTTACTGAACTAAACCCACTGCTTCCTTTTACAAACATGTCAAAACCTATCCTTCCTCAGAAGATGGATAGTTTTTTTTTATTTGCAAAAAGAACATTGCATTTGGGGGAAAAAGTTCTGTAACTTTATTGATACGAGAATCTGCCATCAAACAGCTGGACCTGGATAATAAATTTTTAATGTGCATCAAAACCAATAGCTCATCCATCTGATGCAATATTCACTGAACTGCAGTCTAAAACCGCACAGCATTCTGGGAGGCGTTGGCAGAGGAAGGACAGTCGCTCAACAAGTTTGTTGCTCTGTGGTTACCAAGCAACTGAGTAATTCTTTGGTTACCTAGCAACAACCCGATTAAGTTGAGCAGCAGCACTTTCAGGTTTGGCCGCCGGTCATCGTTACTGCTTAAAAATGAAAGGCATAAAAGTAAACATTGTATTTCAGATATTTAAACCAAAACACTAATAGATAATTATTGATGTCGCCTGATATGAAACATTTGTATCATAAGATGTTATCTTTTTGGGGGGAGGGAACATACATCATCCTGTCCTTCAAACTGGGCAGCAGTTTTCGTAGACTTGGGAGTGTTGGGTAACACTTTTTGGTTTTTTTTTTCACAGTGGAAGAAATTTAGAAGTTTACATCTACGTATAAAAATGGCTTTGAAAACTTTCTCCCATTCAGCTTCTGCAGGTGGTTAAAAGCAGAAGTAGACACTTAATTTAACTCATTTTATCGACTTATTTGAATATACACTTTGCAAAGCAATGGTTCAGCAAGTGAACTGGTTTTAAATGTTTAACCTCAGCTTGAAATTTTATTTCTTCTTCCTCCAGAGACTCTGGGGAGCAAAACGTGCATCCTAACAAATCATTAGATTGCTTAATTCTGATAACATTTTGGTTAACTTGTAGTAAAGTTAGACTTATTAATTTGACAATCATATTAAAATCATAAACATTTTTGGTCCTTGTTAAAAACATAAATGAAGAAAAAGATTTGGATTTTATTTCAAGCCAATTTCATTGGGACCGGAACAACATGTTTGGAGGTGACAAAGATGATGATCTAACACCTTTGACCCTATTGCATTCTTCTTAACCCTTTCTACCTTTTGTTTTTGTAAAAGACAAATATTATGCTTTGGGATTGTCTGTTATAGAAAAGATTATTTTCCATATTTAGTAGATTGGCTGCAATACAGCTGATATGCCGACTGTATTTTAAGGTTGATGTTGATGGCAGGCAGTTTGGCCCGTCCTAAAGCAGAAAATGGTCACATTTTAAAGTAATCATAAATATGTAAACATTTCTGCAGTTTACAAAGTAAAGCTGCCACCAGTTTGTTTACATTTGTTTTAATGTGTTCAGTGGGGGGGAAAATGATGTTCTGTTGTCTCCATGTTTTTATTTAAGTTCAGGTGTAAAAATTATTTTTTGGTTTAGTGAGTCCAAATCCAGATTTTTTATGTTTTTATTTTTGCTCTCCGTCTGCTCCAGACCTACCTATTTTTATTTATTTATTTATTTGCCACGGCGGATGCTCTGGTTCATTCTGCCATCTGATCCGTCCTCTCGAAATGCCACCGTGGCGCCCGTCTCCATGGCAACCCTTCTGCCTCTGACATCAGTACCAGCTCTCCGCAGCCAACGAGGGAGGGCGAGAGAACAAGAGCCTTGACTCCCAAACCCTGTTGTGTGATTCAGGAAGGGATGTAATTTGGGTACTAGCAGCTGCCAGGACGAGTCGCCAGTAAAACGCACCAGCCAATCAGGCGGCCGGCTGCTCTGGTGCAGCCGAACCCCGCCGCTGCGCTCAGACCGACGGATTTTACAACGTTGGAGATTTTAATGCTAACGGTTCCAGAGCTCAGCCAAAACAAATGCAAACTGCTCCGCTCGCGCGTCGCCAAGGGGAACAAACAGAGGCTGTTTGGTGATGCAAAGTAAAAATTTGCACAATTGGTCCGTCGGCTTTTATCTTATCACTTGTGCCAGACTGTGGCAAATCTGCTTGTGTGTTCTCTCCTGACGACTTCCTCATTTGAGTGGTGCAAGAGTTGTGCAAATGTTCTTGAAAATTTTCCTACTTCTGCTGCTCAGTAGTTTTATTTAAAGGCATAAAGTAAAAAAAGACCTTTGCACATTCATACACCTTGGACTCCATCCTTTCACATGAGCTGTAATTGTTTCAACATTCAGCTTCTTTTCATCACAGATCTGGAACAAACTGCAAAACAGCCGAAACACTGACGCCCTGTTTACATGGCAATGATCCAATGAAAATTGAATTTTTCTTCCGTTTCTGTTACTACATTTACATGAAGACGTTCTAATTACAATCTTTGTTTACACAGTAACGGTACACATCGAAAACATGTAATGCTCTCTCAGCGCCACTAGTTGGTGCTAAGTTCTCTGAAACTAAATGCGCAAAAAGTTCTACTTGAAAGCACTTCAATTCACATTTCCCGATCAGATACTGGGGGAAAAAACACGAAAAAAGATTAGGACTCAGTTGGAAAAAAGTGTGATAACTTTGCAGAAACACATTGTTTGAGCTTCACAGTGTCCGTAGTTCTCTAGATAAGACTGTTGATTTTGATCGCCAAACAAGCAGGCGTGGATTTTGCCACCTGTGCGGAGCGGTGAAGAGACGCTGAGGGAGCCGCAACTGATGGGAAACACAAATGGTAGTAACACCAACAGTCAGTTTCTTCTTCTGTGGACTGTAGGAAGCAACTATGTTTTGCGTCATACTATCCATGAGGTAGGGATTCCCTGACAGAAAACGTCCATTTACTCTGTTTACAAGGCAACGGACACCAATACATTTCAGAACCGCTGCTCTCTGGAGCCCGTTTTCAATTTGTGCCGTTGTCAGAGAAAACATTCGGTGGTTTCATGTAAATGTACACTAAAACACAACAGAACTCTTCAAGTTTCACCTGAAATTGTTGTCGTATAAACAGGGCCTGAGTTCCTTTAAGTCTAGATTAAACGTACACTGTTTAGAGTTTCTTTTGAACCATAATAAATGAAATATTGACCATATAGTTGGTGTGTGGTGATGATGGCACTCAACTAAACAAAACATAATGTTTGCTACTGGCTTCTCAGTTAACTGTATGATGTAAAGCACTTTGAACTGCCTTGGTGCAGAAATGTGCTATAAATCAAGATAAACTTTATTTATTAGCATAATTTTGTTCAGAAAGTAGACAAATATTGATTTTTTTATTGGTTATATTTGTCAACCATTTTCCGAGTGTAACTCTGGTAAAATGGTTCATTCCTTCATTGCCTTCAACAAACAGTTGAGGTGTTAATTAGTCAAATCCAAAAGCAACGAAAAACATTTTTACAAACAAATCTTTTCTGGCAGAGCTTGTTTTTTTTTTTTGTTCTTGAACAAATTAATTAATTTAAGTTAATAATAGTGATGGTTTTATCCTTTGGGATCTCCACTTTCAGCCTGCACACTATCAAGCTAGCTTTTCACTCTGAGATTGATTAACTTTCTGTTAATCAATCTCACTTCCTGTGTGGAATGAGTCAAACCGAAACTAGTGGAGATTGTTAAAATAAGTGCAGATTAATGAGTTCACAGAAAAACTGAAGCAAGTTAATATAAATGTGATTAAAACATCCAACATTTATCCTTTATAGAGAAACGCTACAGCAGTCCCCCCACTTTTTTTTCTTGTTTTCAACAGATGGCCAACAGAAAACATGGTTTTCTAAAACCAGATAGCGTCGGGTTTAGCAAAGCCCGTCCTGACCATATATTTTTATTAACTTTTCAACTTTCATCTGAAAGTAGCAGAAAACTTTATATATTCTGGACTATTTATCAAAGTAGATTAAAAGCAGCACCGCAAATAATCATTGCATTTCAAAAATAAACAGTATTATTCCTATATACACATAAATACTGAGGACTTCCACAAACAAATATTGCCATATCACCTCTTCTGTTGCCTTTTCCCTGGCTGAATGTTTTACATAGGAGCGTTGTGCAGATTTTTTGAAATTGCTAATGTGGTTGATGTTTATTAAGATTGTTTGGGTCTGTAAATACACACTCTGTCTGACCCTAATGTAAAAGTGGACTTTGACTTGAAACAGAGTAAACCGCACCACAACGCAGCGATAACAGAGTCTGTGCGCGGCGCGAGAAGGGAAAGTTTCTGCATCAGTCACTTCCTCAAAAGTTTCCTCACAGCTGGGTCTTTCTCACCACAATGATTTGGTGATTTCTTTTTTGCATCAGTGAAATTAAAGACATACAGAGTGAGTTGTAGTAAAATGTAAACTTTATGGCGTTAAAGCTTATGTTTTAGTAAGGTTTAAAAAGAATGCAACAATCTTCTGCTGCATGCAAATGTAGCGGGAGGAAAAACGTCGAATAGGACCATCAGATTTGATTTTACATTCATTATTCTGGATTCCTGTTTAATATTGGCAGAGGAATTAAAGCTCTTATCTGTCTGTGAACCTTTATTACTACTCTATAAATGTCTAGATTGTGCGTTTGCTCGCACTTGACGCCAGTTGGGATGTTTTATCAGATTTTTCAGCCTCAGATCTGAACGTCAAGCCTGACTGTTCATATCAGCGAGTTTCTCCCCTTCCTCTTTAGCATCATCCTGGTTACAGTCCTGTTGCATAACGCTGCTGCTGCTGCTGCTGCTGCTGTTGCTGCTGCTGCAGCAGAGAAAAAGCCTTGTGTTCTTGTTGCTGTGGAAATGCCTCCTAACTCCCCTCTATCCAGCGCTCCTCTCTTACACACTGAGCATGCTCAGATGAAATTTGAAATTAACATGCAAAGAGAAAAGGAAAAACATCCAGAGTATAATCTCTTTAAAAATTAAAAAAATCCTTTTGTCTCTGTAAAGATCGAAAATCCGCACAAAAATAAGTAGCTGCTTGGATTTTAGCTGCTTTTAAAGAAGAACGATGTCTCAAGCATTTATGTTTGCATCTGGAAATTTTAAAAATAAGTATCAACTTTTATTTTCCAGAGGAGAAAAAAGAAACTTGAGCGTGTAAATGGATTAAAAATGTCCTGGATGGTTAATAGACAGAGACAATAAATAAGATAAATATAAATAAGGTCAACTTTCCTGCCAAGTTGTTCGAGATTTTCTTAGACTTAATTTTTTTTGTACTCAAATTTCTAGGAAACTTATTCAAAAGATTAAAGGTGTTTTCACACCTGGTGGTCCTGTAGATTTGGTTCAGTTTGGAACCGAAATTGAAACGTTGGTTGCATTTTCAGCTCTGCATAAAACTATCCAGACCAGGGATGCTCCAGTCCATCCTGCAACTTTTAGATGCATCCTTCCTCCAACAGACCGGGATCAGCTCTGAACAGGCCTGAATTCCTTCTAGTTTCCTGCTGAACAAGCTGATAGTAAACTCACTCGTTATGTGTGTCATGAAACTAAAACGTTTGTTGCCAAATTAATCAACAGGTTTCATTTCTTTAATACATAAAGTGTTATAGGTTGAACTGGTTTTAGTCATTTCTCAGTGTTGTGCGTAATAAAGATGTTTAGATAATAGTGGCAGATCATGAGTATTGTACAAATTAGCTTAGAAATAAACATAATGCAATGATAAATGATAAAACAACATAATAAATGGCCATATTTTTAATATTCTTGTTTTTTTGTTTTCTGTTTTTGTAGCTGATTTACTGCAACCCAATAAAGCGCATCATGAAACATGTTGGTTGTTTATCTGCATTCATACCAAAGAACTGGTTTCTCTTTTCTAATGCATTTAGTTTGATGACAAGGAAAAGTCCAGATTTTTCTGTATTTAATGCCAATCACCAATTACTGCTTATAATGCATCCTTCAGTTAATTTTCTTGTAGTTTAAAGATACAAAATAAAATTTGGGGGGGGGGGAATACATTTGTAAGCTAATTATTTGTTTTTTTTCAGTCTTTTTTTAAAAGAAGAAAAAACTCAAAATATGCATCCAATCTCATTTAAATTATACAGAAATAAATTAGCACCCATCTTATGCAGATTGTGCTTGCGTTGCGTTTTTAAAAAACACTGCTGGCCGTTAGTAAACGATGCCAGACAGGTTTGAGCTGCAGCCTGTTACACGCCACAGTATCTGCTGGAGTAGAAGAACAGCAACATGGAAAACTATTTACTTTCCTCCCACGCAGCCATGCACACACACACACACATTCCTCCGGAGCGAGTAGAAAGGAAGGTCACTCATATTTCCCCTCGCAGAAGGCTGGCACACTTGTGTTTACATTTTGGTCCTTACACCCCCGTCACTATAGCAACTGGTTTCTTATTTGGTCCCATTGTGTGGGTGTTCTCTCTCTTTTTTCTTCGTTTTTTGCAGACATTAGCGTCGCTTGTAATGTGCTTGGCTCGGATGTAAACGGAGAGATTCTGGGATGCCGGGCGAAAGCAGAAATATTGCAACACTTTTTCTGTCCGTTATCTTGAAGTGCAGCAGTGTTGCACAATTTATTTCGGTTTACTGACTGCACCAAATGGCTGCGCCGCGTCAGTCTGGATTCAGAAGGCATTTAAA
This sequence comes from Poeciliopsis prolifica, assembly GCF_027474105.1. NCBI lineage: Eukaryota > Metazoa > Chordata > Actinopteri > Cyprinodontiformes > Poeciliidae > Poeciliopsis > Poeciliopsis prolifica. Next base: position 10,263,194 of record NW_026562389.1, on the reverse strand, counting down.
TTCAGAGGCGGTACCAGGAGGTCAGCAGTTTCAGCACTGAACATGTTGAACGAGCATTTTCTGCTTGCATGACGCAAAAGAATCCCAACTATAATTTTCTGAAGCTTGTCAGCTAATAAAATGTGTGAAGATGCAGGTAAATCTCAGGAAATAAAACACAGAAAGTTACTTTGTTTCTGTAATTCAGTTTAAAGGAACCCTGCATGGCAGCAGTGTCCAAACTTGACAAAAGGGCAAAAGTCACTGAGTTGGAAGCATTTTGGGCCCACAAATATTTACATGTTTTATTAAAGTAATTTTTTTATTATTATTTTATTTTATCTGCTCATTAACCAAATAAAAAAATTTAAAATGTATTAAAATCAAAAGTAGGGCAACGTTTGTAGTTCTAGCTTCTCCAAGATGAACGCAGCAGGTACAAAAATAGATGTTTGACGTTTTTGCTAGGATTTTTTAAAAAGTTATTCTATGAAAGATTAAAGAACTGGAAAATATTTTAAATATCCAAAATAAATAAAAGTGAAACAAATAAAATCCATTAAACAGGGGCCATGTGTGGCTCTTGAAATGATTTTGTTCGGCCCCCAACCTCAAGACTCCAAAAATGTGGAAATTTATTTTCTTTTAATAATAAAATATTCTGAAGCTTTTGTTTAAATGTCTGGTAAAGCGATTGTGTGAAAATTGAAAAGTAAGTTACTCTGAACAAGTTCAAGCCTGCAGGGATCAGATCAGTGAAATCTCCATTAGTTCCCGAATCATCGCACGACTTGCTGTTTTTACAATAAGCTTGACTTGAAGTCACTTAAAAATACAAGTTGTACACATTTTGGGGAAGAAAAATCCTGTTGAGGCTGCAGAGTTTTGCAACAGAAGGCAAAAAGCATGCAGAGTAAGCAGAAAATCAAAGATCTCCCAGAGGATAACGCCTGAACTCAAGATGGCCTGTAAAGAACACACACACCTTTCCTTTCTGTTTTATATAATTCAAACTCCTCTAGCTGTAACATTTAAAATAGTTTTAAACTATTTTATTGAGGGAGAGGGGAAGAAATTATGCTTGGAAAAAAATTAACAAATGAATTGCTGTACTTGTTGGGTTTAGGTCAATATTCAGAACTAGTTATCAGATCTTGACTAGCTTTTGTAAACTGCACATTGAAGCCTGACATTTCCTGTCCTATTTGGTTTTTAGTTTAAAAGCTTTCCAGCAGCAAACCACAGGAAGGAAGCGGCGTCAGCTCAGCGACTCATTGCTGCCTCTGCACAAAACTCTCATTTCTCCTGTCACTGATCAGCATTTCATTCCTCAATTCAGACGTCATTATTGATATTAGAGATATTCTCAATGTAGGTCATCATGAAAACAGTAGAAACTAAATTTTTGTTTACATTACAAAAATACAAACATACAGAAATCACTATTTGAAGAAAAAAGTAATGTATTTAAAAAACAGTCCTTAAAGTTTTGTTTTTTGGGTGTTATGACATAACAGCTATAACTGTTACGGTGCATATTTAAAAAAAAGACTTTAAACCTGGGTGTTCAACCTGCAGCCCGGGGGCCATTTGTGGCCCTTGAATTAATTTTGTGTGGCCCCTCACTGCAATTTAAGAATGGCACAAATATTGCCATCTGGATGAGATTTTCCCTTGAAAGCTTATATTTTGAAAATGTTAAGTTCAGCACAAAGACCTTTAGAGCCTTAGCATTTATTTTATTTAAATTTTTTAATTTCATAATCCTGGAAGTTTTTACTCAAAAACAAACTTCGGCACCTTTACATTTGGCTAATTACAGCGAAGGTTGTTGTAGAAGAAAATGTTTACTTTTGTTGCTTGGAATAAACTAAAAACATTTTGTAGATTTAAAAATCTGAAAATAAACTCAAAAAGGTAAATGACTGTAAATATTTAGGCAAATGTAAAATATGCCTTTTATTTATTGTTCTGGTAAAAGAGAGAATTAAAATAAATTGGGGAGAAAAGAACATTTTGGCCCCTGAATACTTTCAGCTTAGAAATTTTTGGCCCCCTTTGCAAAAAGTTAAAACACTTTAAAATTAACGTTCAGCCTGGTGGAGCAAATAAAGCCTGGCGGCCTGCCAGGCTGATATAGATGAATTTAATGGGTCATTGTGGAAGGAATAGACGCTGAACTTGACTTGATGGATGAAATGTTTGGTTTTGTTTTTAATAACCTTTGGCTTTTCTCTTCTTTTTTTTTTATCAGCTCTGCTTATGACAAGGAGAAGAAGCTCCGCGTGGCCATCAAAAAGATCAGCCCGTTTGAGCACCAGACCTACTGCCAGCGCACCCTGAGAGAAATCAAAATCCTGCTGCGCTTCAAGCACGAGAACATCATCGGCATCAACGACATCATCCGGGCGCCGTCCAAAGACCAGATGAAGGACGTGTATCCTATAATATAACTTTACGATGCTAATCTCACATTTTGAAGAGGTTTATTACGTTTTTGTTTTTCTCAGGAAACGTTGAGCGTGGCGAGCCTCAGACGGCTTTTTGTTTGAGCAGGGATGTTCATTTGTGTTTTTATTACATAATGGCCACCTGTCGCCATGTATTTGCCTCAGATGCTCTTCACTGTTTCCCAACAGCAGCAGTAAAATAGAGTCCACTTTGCAGACATTGTGTGATCCTGCATCAATGAGGAATACTCTGTAATTTGCATCAAATCAGAAAACCAATCCAGAAAACCCCATTTCATGATGTTTATTTGTTTTAATACTTGCATGAAATAAGTATTTAATGCAATAGAAAAGCAGATTCTAATATTTGGTACAGGAACGTTAGTTTACTGATGTATTTCTTCCACGCTGCAGCAGGGATTCAGTCGATATGCCACTCGGATCTACTCCAGATGTTTCAGGTTTTATTCAGATTTTCAGCTTCCTTCAATGATTTTCTGTTAGGTTCATGTCCAAAAAGCTTCTGGACGCAGAACTCCTTTACAAACCCACAGAAAAGGCTACAAAAGCATCCACTGTTAGAAGGCTTTTCTCATAATTGCATTCATTTAGCATAAAAGCTAACTCCTCTGCAACAGGACGTTTCCTTCGGACTTCTTCTGATTGAACTTATCATTTTGGTCTTGCTATGCTAATGCTGTGCTAACTCTAGGAGGAAATTAGCTTGATAAATTTGTGACGAAAGATCAGCATGGCAAATAACGTTTCAATAAATTAGCTTCATTTACATTTTAATTAAATGATTTGAAAACAGATTTTGACTAAAAAAAGTACAAATAAAAAAATTGGATTCAGTTTTTTCCATTTTTGCCACTTTGAAAAACTGGTCAAAGAAACAATGTTTGTGTATCAAATACTTATTTTCCCTGCTGTGTAATAATTTATAACAGTTCAGATGTAGTTGATTGTTTTTCAGCTCTTCATTCTGAACTTAATAGAATCTTCTAGAAAACATGAAAATTTCAGTTTGAAAAGTAAAAAATTTGCTAGAAAAATCAATCTGGGAAATTTTGTAAACAAAAACTTTAATTTAAATTTGAAAAGTTTACTTAGAAAGAAATTAAATTTTGAGATTAATCTAGGAGACAACTTTGAAACATGAAAAGTCAAAAAAAAAATTGACATGCTGAAATTTTATGTCTGAGATTAAAATGTTCCTTTTCTTCTGTTTTTTCTTTTACACATTTTCATCTTTGGGAGCCCAGAATTGTTCTTGTTCCTGTAAATTTCAGAGATTATCCTCAAAATTTCCGGAGTTTTTTTGGTGAGAATTTGCTCTTTGTTTCTTCCCTTTAGAAAAGCATTTAGTTTCCACAAACCCTGACGTGTTGAAAGTCTTTGACCTGGCTCGGTGCAGATACATCGTCCAGGATCTCATGGAGACGGACCTCTACAAGCTCCTGAAGACCCAACACCTGAGCAACGACCACATCTGCTACTTCCTCTACCAGATCCTACGAGGGCTCAAGTACATCCACTCTGCCAACGTGCTGCACCGCGACCTGAAGCCCTCCAACCTCCTCCTCAACACCACCTGCGATCTCAAGGTTGGTCTCTGACGTTTTAAGCACCAGACAAACCGGAAAAGACGACCTGACTTCTTCCTTCTCTCTGACGTGACTTGCCGGTAATTGGCCAGTAAGCGGTTTACGAGCTTCTCCTGGCTTCCTAAAGCCGTTTCCATAAACCCTCGCTGACCTGCGTGTGTTTTACCTGTCGCTGTGTCGATGCACACCTGGATTACATCAAAAACTTTGTCATGCATGTTTCAGAAGCTCCTTAATGAGCCACACATTTAACTCAATGTATTTAAACTTGGCATGATGCAATTAAGCAATAATTTAAGTAATAGTCAACTAATTTAGTTATCTATTGATCCTTAACTACTCGACAATGATGGCTAACTGCTGAAAGAACACACTAACCCAGTAATTGAGTTGCAACTATATAACAAATAAATACAATTAGCATTTAAGATAAAGAAAAAAAATACTTTTACCAGAAAGTATTTATTCATCAAGTGTCACTTTTAGTTTCTCCTGGTTCAAATTTGATAAATAAAAGCTCCATCTAGATATAAGATGGAGTAAAGCTGAACTAAAAATAATAAAATCCAGTGAACTGAACTAAAGATGCGAAACTTGAAAATATCCAAATGTAGTTTTGTTTTCTTTAAACGAAGGTTCAGTTTCTGCTGCTTTTCATGCGTCCTGTTGTCTTCCTGTCAGATCTGTGACTTCGGTCTGGCTCGCGTGGCGGATCCCGACCACGACCACACCGGCTTCCTAACAGAGTATGTCGCCACGCGTTGGTACAGAGCTCCAGAGATCATGCTCAACTCCAAGGTGAGCCGCTGCATTTCTTCCTCCTCGCAAAACACCGCGAAGTTCACTCGCCCTCCGGTCAGGAAGCAAGCAGGCTATGCTTATTTCAGCTGGGATTTTTCATAGTAATAATTATAGTGTGGCTGTTGTTTCGTCACCCTGATGTGTTCAGTTTGTTTCGTAACGCTGCTGTAGAGAAATGGAGAAGTAAACTTCAGTTTCATCAAATCCAAATGCACAAAGTTACTTTTGAGCAACAGAGTGAAGATTCAGAGAAATTCAGATTTTTTTAATTTAAAACCCTTTAAAAAAAGTTGAATTTTATTCCATATTTTTTTAATAAGTGTTTATGCGACTGCTTGAGTTTTAGGTTTGGAAAGTCCTCGAAAGTCTGTGATATTCAAACTAAATTGTTTTGTATTGAAATGTAATCAAATGTTTGATCTGGAAAACATTATTTACAGTAGAAACCAGATATTTTTATATTCCTGATAAAAAGACACTTTTTCACTAAACTTTTCTTGTTTTAGTCAGAATCACTAAAATATTCTAACTTTTGGTGAATATTTCATGGAAAACTTGACATTTTGGGATTTTTGTTTGACTTCCTAAGTATTTAATTTAAGCAGGAGCATTTACCAGGAATTTGCTTGGATTGTTTCAATGTAATTAATATATATTAGCCCTAACTCATTGATTTGTTTAACTGAGTTAAATATTGGCCTATATTTCATATCATAAGCAAAGTTATTGAAATTGTGGGACTTTTTTCAGTATTTTATTCTCTGAGCAGTCAGGTATATGACATTTTGTTTTATTTTATTTACCTTTGTTGTTGAATGTAGAATACTAAATATTACATTACTGCATTATTTAGTTCTTTCTTTTTTTAACTCCAAACTTTGGTTCTGGAAGAAAATGTGTAACTTACATTAAGAATGTAAGAAATATTGTTGCTGTTTTTGACTTTTGAATTATTATTGTTTTATTTCACTTTGCTGTTAGGACTCTGTACATTGACGTAGCATAAATGCAATTTTTTAACACTGTTTTGGTGGATACAAAGCTGAGTGTTATTACCTACGGATTGTAAGTATTTTGATCTCGACGTGTCGTTTCCAGGGCTACACCAAGTCCATAGACATCTGGTCGGTGGGCTGCATCCTGGCCGAGATGCTGTCAAACAGGCCAATCTTTCCTGGGAAGCACTACTTGGATCAGCTCAACCACATCCTGGGTAAATCTGCTTCCTACGTCCAGCCTCGAAATCTGGATCGCTGGATTAGTTTGTTCTCTTTTGTGATTGTTTAACAGTTTTCAAACCAAAACAAAGACTCATTGTTGGCTTGATTGTGCATCTTTACCTCCAGACTTTCAGTCGACTCAACAAACCTGCAAAGAAATTTTGCTTTAGGCTGAAAACTTTATATTCAGGCTGTTAAAATGAAACTGGTTTTATGTCTTACATGCTGGAAAATATAAAGTTACAATGTGTTAGGATGTCTTTTTATTAGGTTTTACTAGCTTTTTAGTATGCACATTTAATGGACACTTTTATTTGTATTACTATTATTGGAGACTAGTAATGATATGTTGCTCAATATGTACCTTTCAAAAGAATCAATCAATCAATTACTGAAATATATGCCAACTAATCTAGTAATCGAATAATCTCTAAGAGTACGAACTCTAAAACTACATTAGTAATTAAGAAAATTATATATAAAAATATACAAATGTTATATTTTAGATGAAAACATCTTTGTCTGTAAATATTTTCTATCCAGAACTTGTGGCATAGTTGAGCTTCACTGCACAAATCCAAAATCTCACCAAGTATTTTTCTAGTACAAATATTTTATTTTTGTCTCGTTTCAAGCGTACAAGAAATATGAGCTTGTTTAAGTGAATAATTTCTTACTGTTCATGATGAAGGAAATGTCTTGTTACAGGTGAAATAATCTGCAAATGGAACATGGACTTTTTGTATCAATATTAAAGAATTATTGACTATATTTTGCTGAAACGTTACTTGTAACTTATGTAATGTATTTTAGAGCTAAGCTGTTCTGTGATTTATAAACTGACAGTATTTTAAAGATCAACACATGGATGAGTTTCTCTAGATCTTTAATCCAGGAAATGTTCCTCAGGCGACAGAAGGCTGATTTTGTAACTGTCTTTATGTGGCTGTGAAGGTTCAGGTCCATCACCTGATCATTTGTTTCTAGCTGGAAAAGAAGTGATGGTGTTCTCGATTTGTTGCAAATGAAGAATGTTTCAGCTGAATTAATCCAATAGTTTAATCTTTCCGAAAAGCTGCAACATTCAGGGTTTCGCTCCGACTGCCCTCATCCAGTCAGACTCCGAGTCTCTGTGTTAGACCAAATACTGCTTCAGCCACCTGCCTTTCTCCTCTTGGAAAGCTGAAAAGTTTGAGTCGTCCATCTTTAAAACGAACGTTTGCTTTCAGGGATCCTGGGATCCCCCACCCAGGAAGACCTCAACTGCATCATCAACCTCAAGGCCAGGAACTACCTGCTGTCGCTGCCGGTGCGCTGCAAAGTGCCATGGACCCGCCTGTTCCCCAACGCCGACTATAAAGGTCAGAGGGCGCTCCGCTTTATCCACAACTGTTTAACAAATTAATCAGAAATGTTGACAGATAAACCAGGCACTGGAAAACTAGAGCTGCACCAATCCGACATTAATATCTTTACCCGCCCAGATATTAAAAATGTCTGGTTTTGGTGGTATAAGGGCAGATCTATTCAGTCTAATTCTGTGCTTTATTATTTTCTGAACCTTTTGAAAGAAGATTTGTTGCTCATCTGATCACAATGAGCAACATTGCCGAACGTTTATCGTTCTGAAATCGGTTCTTTGGAGACCATTTTCCAGTAATATGATGGTTTTGACATCATAATGCAAAAACACATGAACTTTAAATTCTAATGAACATTTAGAACTGGAAGACATTTATAAACAAAACAATAAATAAAATTAATTACGAAGTCTCTGTAAACAAAACTGTCCTTCATAGTAAGTTTTGAGATGTAAATGACAGACTGAAGACTTTTATCATCCACTTTTTGATGGAAAGTGAAAAATTTATAATAAATCGTGGTAATATAAACTTATAATGCAAATAATTGATCTGTTGCTTATTTCTAATGATTGTCATCCTATTGTTTTTGTCAGTTTATTATTTTAAATTACATTTGTGTTTATATCCCTGAATAATTTAAAGTTGTTTTACGTGTTTGACCTAGCTTGTGAAGCTTTTGATATGTACTGGTGCAGAGTCATTAAATAAATTTGGAATTCACTACATTTATGTCTGTTTCAAAAACAGAAACATTTTAAGTTAATTATCTTTTTTCTGAGGTATCTTTATGGAAAACTTCTGATTTTGATGTTAAAAAATTGAAATGTCTTTTTTTTTAGCAAAACCTCTACAAAAGTTGCATCCTCTCCAGTTCAGTGCTTCAGATTATTTTTCTGTGACGATTTTTTTCTCTGAAGCTCTTCCTGCCAGATGTAGAAAGTAACTCATCAGCAGGGAAATCCAGGTTTCTTATCAGCTTCCTGCAAACAAAATCTGTGTTTATCTGCTAAGGGACAGAAACTTTGAGGATGTGATGGCGCCCTCTAGTGTTCGCCGTGTTAAATGCTGATTTGTGCTGCAGCTCTGGACCTCCTGGACAAAATGCTGACGTTTAACCCTCACAAGAGGATCGAGGTGGAGGAGGCCCTGGCCCACTCTTACCTGGAGCAATACTACGACCCGTCGGACGAGGTGAGGCGCCCTCGCCCCGCCGCTTTCGTTTCTATGGTTACCGCCCGCGGGTTTTAACGCTGCCCCCTCTGCTGTCCTGCAAAGCCCGTCGCCGAGGCTCCGTTCAAGTTCGACACGGAGCTGGACGACCTGCCCAAAGAGATACTGAGGGAGCTCATCTACGAAGAAACGGCTCGGTTCCAGCCCGACTCCAGTTCCTAACGGCTCTCAGGTACCGCAGACCCGGTTCGTTATCCGCAAGGATCTCTGGAGGAAGGCTGTTCAGTTTGAGACTCAAAATAAAGGCCAGTTGGCTAAAATGGCAACACACTGAGAGTTGCAGTTAATCAAAGCTGTGCAAAAACTGCATACATTATCCATTTAAAATAAAACCCTCTTTTACTTAAAAATAATAATAATAAAACCCTTTTATTTAATAAAATAAAACACTTTTACTTCAAAAATAATAATAAAAAACCCTTCTTTTACTTCAAAAAATAATAATAATAAAACCCTTTTACTTAAAAAAAATAATAAAACCCTTTTATTTAATAAAATAAATCCCTTTTACTTCAAAAAATAATAATAATAAAACCCTTTTACTTAAAAAAAATAATAAAACCCTTTTATTTAATAAAATAAATCCCTTTTACTTCAAAAAATAATAATAATAAAACCCTTTTATTTAATAAAAATCCTTTTACTTAAAAAAAATTATAAAACCCTTCTTTTACTTAAAAATTAATAAAAATAAAACCCTTTTATTTAAGAAAATTAAATAAACCCCTTATTTTATTTTAAAAATATTAAAAGTTTTATTATTAAAATAAAATAAAACCCTTCTTTGTAAATAAGTTCTGATCAGAACACAAGTTGAGCTTCACCTGGTTTAAATTCTGTTGAAAAGTTGATATATTGACAGATATTCAAAACATCACATATGTGGATCATTTACTACTAATCAAAAGTATTGATTAAGTATTTAGGTTTTTAGCCTCGATTCAGAGGAACTCGATGTTTCAGCAGTTTCTGAGTTTTCTGGAAGTTTGTGTCAGATTTGTGGGGCATGGAAATTTTCTGAAGATTCTGTTCAATTTGAAAATAGGGCTGATAAATCAATTATTGAGATAATCGTCCAATAATTTAGTAATTGATTAATTAACTGGAGTAAACACACTCAGAATAAAGGCCAATTTGCTGAAACAGCAACAGACTCAGAGCAGAAATCGAGCCAAAACAAGCCACCTGATTCACATCTCGTCTCTAAATAAAAACTCTTGTCATGTTGTTTTATTTGTAAAGCCTTCAAGAACAATTTGAGAATCAAAAGGCATAATTCTGCTTACAATTTATCTAAAATTAAAAATGCTTTAGAATACTGCCATTGAATTGTCTTTTTTAAATTATTTTGTTAGAGAATGTTTGATTATTTATTACAAAAGCTGATCTACAACTAAAAACAATAAATAATATATTTCTGCTTCCCTTAACATCAGTGCAGTGTAGCTCTGATCTGCTGAGTATTTTTTCAGTTAACTAATCAATAATTGGATGGCAAAAGATGAGAAATGGGTGAAGCTAAAACGTCTTGATGTTTAGGATAAAACATGTTTAAAATTTTGTTTTTTTTATCTAAATGCAAAATGAACATGTATGTTTTTGTACAAATTTGGCTCAGAGTTTCCTGTTCTTTCAGTAAATATACTTTTTGATTATTTCAGTAATCGATTAATTTGATTAGTCGTTTCAGCTCTAATCAAGACTTTCCTCCAGATCTCCATCTCTGTTTCTTATGTTTTTGTTTTTCACAGCGAAGCATCAAAAAATGTTTAGAAAAGTTTTTGCTTCGTCCTGCAGGAGATTCTGCGGACAGGCTTCTGCGTCGCCACTGCTCCTCCCCGCCTCCACTCTGTTGCTGTGATTTTTTTGTTTGGGGTTTTGGTTTGCTGTTTTTTTTTTTTTTGTATAACTCTCCTCTTCACACCGCCTGGATTCCTTCAGTTTCTCTTCTCAGTTTTCTTTTTCTTTCGTCAAGTCCACTTTGCTCAGGAACGGCGTCAGGAATCAATCATTCTCCGTCTCTCTCTCTCTCTCTCGCTCGGCGGAGAGGCGAGGTAAGGGGACTGGAGGGGTGGGAGTCACATCACAGCTCATAGTTTGGGGGTGAATTTTCTTTTTTGAAGCCAAGATAAACAACTTTTTTTGTGTGTTTGTGTGTCTCAAAAGGCATTTGAGTTAAAACCTTTTTTAATGATACTTTTTGTTTTGGTGCAGCTGCTTTGCACAAAAAAAAAAAAAATCATCCATCATTAAAACAAAATGAGTTTCCATACCTTTTATCACACTGTTGCAACAGGATGCAGTGATTTTTGTCTTTTCTTTCTCTCTCGTTTAGAAAAATTCGACTAACTCGCCTGATTTATGCAATTATGACAGAATGAGCCAGACTTTAACTGGCCACAAGCCATCACTTGGTGTTGATGAGGATGTATATTTTATCAAACCTTGTATTTTAATCTCAAACATACTCACACAGAAGGCACCGCATATAACTAAATATAAATATATATATGAAGCCTGAAGAGTCTTAAGATGTTTTATTGTTTAGGGTGAAGTGAATTTAATGAGTTTCTAAAGGAAAAAAAGTCCCTTTTTTTTATTTCTTATTGGCATTAAAACGTGTAGATATGTATGGTCTATTGAAAGTTTCTGCCTTAGCCACGAGGAAATAAAGGAAAAGTTGATTTCACACAAGTTTGTATGATATTTTCATATTTTCCAGGAGGCGGGACACGTAGAATCCTCCACCTTTCCCCTCCTCTGTTTTCCTATTATTATGATTATTATTATTCTTTTGTTGTCCTCTTCGGTGTTTGTGGATCTCTCTCGCCTTGTTAGAAGAAAACTGTGCCCTTTTGCATGACTGTTATAAAAAGCTCCGTATACAAAGACAGCGACGTTAAAAGTGCCACACAAGCCGGCCCGGTTCGCCGCCGCCGCCTCATCACTTCGTGGTAAAAATTGTTTCCAAACACTCGGTGCTTTCCGCCCCGTTTTTATTTCCACTTAACCCGCCCTCCGTCCGACGAGCAGACTTTAATCTCTGCATGCTCAGTAACGATAAATCTGTGTTTAAAATGTTAGAAAAATATTTAAAGCACAGCATGACTACATATTACTCCTACGTCACGTTTAAATCGCACATTTTAGTTCTACAAACAGTTGGACCAGCACACAACTGCATATTAGGAAAAACACATGCATAACTGCAGCGGAAGTCAAGAATATCTTCACCGTTTGTGTTTGATCAGATTGAAGACTGTTAAATTAAATACTTTTATTTCACATATTATATTTTGTTGGGGGAAAAAGGGGTTACTATTGCACCTCTTCAATTTATCTAGAACTTTCAGGGCATCTATGGAAATATTTAAAAAACCAGCTGAGATTTTAGTCATTAAAGTTCCTCCATACTGCACAGATGGATTTAAAACTTAGATTATGCAGCAAAATGTAAGATATTGGATAAAATCTTAGAAGAGGAAGAAAAATATGGATGATTTGCTGCTTAAACTCAGCAGCTTTTTGGGAGATTTTCCTCTTCATTATCAACACAAGTTGTATTTGACTTTAGAAAAAACAAAAAAGCGAAGCTGCTGTATTTTTGTTTAAAGTTGGGAGGAGTTACATTTTCCGCGTAAATAAACACGGGATTCTTCACACAGCTTACAATCAAGTATATTTACTTTATTTTTGTGGATGACTCATCTTTACAAAGGGGACATTACAGTGCCGCTCAGACACACTCAAGCCATAGCTGGTCAGCCGCTCCTCTGGCCACAGCCGGTTGTGATGTCATCACGCCTACATCACAGTAGCCATGTTGGAAATTAAACCGCTGCAGATCGACCGCGAAGGGTGGCTGGACTAAAGGAAATTATGGAAACCTGTTTATGCTACTATAACAACATAATTGGTCAAAATTTGGATATGATTGCTACAGTGGCACAAATGGGCTTCCGTAATGCCATATTAGAAAAATCTCCACTTTTTTACTTTTTTATCTGTTTAAAACTTGGATAAAAATGGCTGATGGGTTTAATAAAACAAAAATGCATCACGGATAAAAAAAAAAAGTGATTTGGATGAATTGTTACAGTGGCACAGATGGGCTTCTGTAATAGCATATTATGAAAAACATAATTTCTTTGCATCATCAGTTTAAAACTGATGTGAAAATGCCTGATTGAGTTTGTTAAAACAAAAAATGCAGCACGGATAAAAAAATCTCTAGCAATATGTATTATAATTGGCCACAATTTGGATTTAATAATGGCACAAATGGATTTCCGTAATATACCATGTTAGAGCTCGATTTCTAGAAATCATTCAGTTTAAAGCTTATATAAAAATGATTGATTGGGTTTAATGAAACAAAAATGCAGCACAGATCACAAACATGGCAAGCTGCATCGCATTTAGTCAGTTTTGATTTAGTATCGGCACAAATGGACTTCCGTAATATACCATCTTAGGAAAAACTCAAATCTCTTTATGTCATTAAGTTTTAAAACTTGAATAAAAATGCCTGGTTGGGCTGAATAAAACAAAACAAAGATGCATCATAGATCAAAATCTAACCAGATGGATTGTAATTAGCCAAAATTTGGATTTAATTGTTGCACAAATGGCCTTCCGTAATGTACCATGTTAGGAAAAACTCAATCTCTTTACATTATCAGTTTGAAACTTACCGTAGTTATGGTCTGAGATGGTTGCAAAAATTCCTGATTGAGTTTAATAAAAGATCAAATGCAGCACAGATCAAAAACCTAACCTGCAACACATTTATCTTTAAAATAATTTTAACCTTAAAGTTGATGCTATCGATCACCTCTTCACTCCCATCTTAAATATGTCTACATTTCGACTCCAGCAGAGATTTAACCCATCTTTCGACACGAAACGATGACCAAAACGTTGCTTTTTTTTTTGTTTTATTTTTTGCACTTTGCAGATTTAATCCCAGCGCTCGTCACGCTCGCTGCACACACTCGTCCGTCTCCGTTATGATGAAATGCACTTGCTTCTCCGGTGGTTGGGATGGGACTTGTAATCCGAGGTGCCTGCCAGGACTTGACATGCCTGTAGATAGTTTTCTTTCTTTATTTGAGAAGCGGAGCGGGTTGTGGGGATGGGAACTTTTAAAGGGCACTGGAAACCTTTTAGTGGGATTAGTTGTATAAAAAGAGGACAAATTAAAAATGATAAATAAAAAAATAAATAAATTAAAAAAAGCTTCAGCTGAGTTCTTTGTGCAACCTTGTCTGTTTGTGCCTTTTTTGATAGTCTCGATATCCAAGATTTTGATGTGCAGCTTTTGTTTAGTCGGGAATCCGTTGTAATCGCAGTATATGCTCTTAAAGATGAACACAATCAGCTCTGCGGGTGGGGGGTGAGAACGGGATGTGGGCGACCTAATCCTTCATTTCTGTACATTTTAAGAGATTTGTTGCAACAGCTGTGTGATCTGTGACTGTAATAAAAGACAAAAAGCAAACATTTCAATATATTTTTTGCGTTACCCTTTATTTTTCTTTTTAATTTTTTTTTTTTTGATGTTTTTGTGCAGATATTTTTATTGTAAAATTAATGTTTCTATCAGACACTAATCTTGTTTGAGTTGTCTCCAGTGGAACTTCTTCACTCTGTATGTTTTGATCAGTATAAATCTTTAATTGTGTAGTTTTAAAAAAAGAAAAACTAAATAAAGAAAAAAAGATCCATCGGTTGTATTTTAAAGGTTTGTTTGAGCTGCCATTAAATCGGTTGGAGTTGCTCGGTGGGTTTTATTTCGCTGTCGTGTGAAGGATTTGACTTGAACGAAGCGTTTGCTATTATTACAGACTGACTGCTACTTTGGGGGGAAATGTTTTTGGGGGGTGGGGATGTCTTTTGCAACTCTGCCATGACATTTCAATAGACGTTCATTAAAAATACTATACCTTCAGTGGTGTGTCCAAGTCTTCATTGGAAGCCGTTTTGCTCTGTGTGAAGGCGCGACCCGCATGCGCAGAGAAACTTTGACGTCACAGCAGCGCGCAGTTTACGGAAGTAATCATGGATGCCGCCGACTAGGGGTCGATTTTATAAAACGACGAAGAAAATAAAATGTTTTTCGGCCGCCATAGTAAGAAGGAAGCTTAAAAAAAGCAACTATTAGCTTGTTTTGGACCACTGACTGTAAATAAGTGTTTATTTACGTCACAATGCGACATTGTTGCATAATTATGACGTCAGCAGGAATGCGACATGGTCGCCGCTATTAGCTTTGCTTCCTTTTTATTAGCTTCCTTCACCTGCTAGTTTCCTGTTATGATTTTTATGACGACGCTGTTGGCTCTAAAATCGATCCGGCCCTTACTTCTGAAAACAATGCGCTACTTTGTGACGTCAACATTGTTCTGCGCATGCGGCTCACGTTGGAGACAAACTTCACACAGAAGTTTAATTTGATTAGCATAATTGCTTGAACTTTATCAACGTTTCCTGTTTTGCGATTAATCAAGCAATGATGCTATAATGTTATAATGTCCTCGGCATTTCCACTGTAAACTCAGCTCTGCACCAGTCCAGATGCTCGGTGTTGCTCCCAGTCAGCCCTGACTAATTGGGAACAGTTGTTTACTTTGACTAGACGGATTCCTAGGACATCATGGCTTAAAAAATGATCTCAGCTCCTAGAAAGGACTTAAACGACATATTTAAGAAATAAAATGCAAGATGTTTCACCCTGAAACATTTTAAGCGGACGTGGAAGGAAGTCAGAAGTTGCTGCATCATCTGGTCTGGCAGTGAAAATGGAGAAATTCAAGAATTTAGAAGAATGCAACATCAAGGAAGACGCTGCTAAGAGAAAAATGACTGAAGGTAAAAGTTTAACTGACGTTCAAAAGTTATACAATTAAAGCATAACTTTAAGGTTCAACATGACTTCATCCAAAAAAAAATTTATTGGTAAAAGGAACAACAAACAATCCAAAGTTTTTACTAAAATTCAAACCTGTCTTGTTGTTCAAAAAGACAAAAGTTGAAATAAAAAATTGAACAGATGAAAAATTTAGGATATGATTTGCCTTTATTGAAAAAAAGTCTGGCAAACAATACATTTTCTCCGGCTTTTAATCTTAAATTATTTAAATATGACCGCTTTCTGAAAATGAACCATAATAACCTCGTGCAGGAGCCTGAATTTGCTTTGAATGCAATGGATTATGTAGGATTATGTAATCTACAGAGTGATATTAACCTGATGAACTCTGGGGGTCGCTGTAGTGCAAGTTAAAATCCCTCTGCAGTCTGGTTCTGCACCGCCAGAGCTATTACATAAGATTTGATTCATAAACTCAACATTTATGTTTGTGGGTCACGGCGGGAAGACATGTTTTTTCATATCTCAAATTTGCAAGATAAGTTCACAATCGTAGGGAAATGTGACATTTATTACAGTTACTCTGATTTATAACGAGTGAAAATGTTTATATTCAACATTAATCTATAAAATCCGAAAATTTAAGTGTTTTTAATTAAAAGATAAAGAATACGAGAACAATTAAGCTAAATTGCAAGAGAAAGCAAACCAGTCTAATATTTTGATTAGCCACGAGTTTGTTTACTTGCTCTGGTTCCACCACGTGCCTGCAATGCGGCCACGCATGCGCCGTAAACAGTTACATTTACATTTGGCACGCGTCACAGGTGGCGGCGCGCACTGCCAAAACAACAAGCGGACGCGTGCAAATTTACACTCTTCCCAACGCGCTGATTGGCTGTATTTCGCTTTCCCCGCCCTCTTTGGCAGCTGATTGGTCGAGCGGACGGTCTGCTTCGTTCTCATTGGACGCTATTTGTGGCTTCGGCTGTGTAACTAGGCTACTGTGCTGCTGCTGCTGCCTTCACGGAACGCGCGCTGCGTCGGAACTAACAGATTTTAGAACGACAGACGTTGTTTTGGTTGGAAAAGAAGCAGCTAATCGTCATCCCGGGGTTTGTTTGTGAACGTTCTTAATTTAACAAAGACTGCATTATTAATACTTTATTCATGTATTTTTGCTGTGATTATGTCTTTAAAAGACGACAGCAAGTTCAGAAAGAAGTAAGGCACTTAATTAAATATAGCAAATAATTCCTTAATTAATCTTTATTTATCATCTTATAGTTTGAAATGTTGGCAGTTGTTTTGATTTTCCAACACTTATCAAGCACTTTCTGTAGAAATACTTAATAAATTTTAGATCTAGTGTGATCTTTACCATCTCAAGAGGGTTTTAATGTGAGATATCTCCATTTACTTCTCACCACAAATTATTTATGGCATTTGCCTGACTGTGTAAAATCTAATCACAACCATAAGACCTTCTTCATAAGGATGTGGTTCTAATAATTACCATAAAAACTGCAACAAACGTCATTTTCACCACACAGTTAACTTTACTTCTGTACACTAATATAATCAGCTCCATCTCACTGAAATCCCTCTTGATCTCATTAGCCAATTGCTATAAAAAGCTTCAATTTGTTTTCTTCTTTTAGCAATAATCACCTCCAAAGAAAAGTTGTCAGCAGCTTACATAGAAATGAAGGTTTTTCAGTATTTTTGAGAATTTAAAGGCGAGGTGTTTAATTCAATTCAATAAAAAGAATATACTTTATTGATCCCAAAGGGAAACTAAACATAGTTACAGTCTACTAACCACCTGGACTAGTTTTGTGTTTGTACATCTGCAAAAAAGAATTAGGAAAAAAAAAAAAAAAAAAAAGATCTTACAATTTTTTAATACAAGTGTTTTAGTCTGCAGTATGCCTCTGAAACGTAAGACGTACAGAAAACTATTGGCACTTATGGAATTCCGTACAGGAGCACTAAATTTGAAGAATTTGGAAATAAATTCAGGATTTTGTTGTAATGGGAAACTTTCTCGTTTTAACAAGGGGATTTAAAACTTGTTACGATGATTGAGTGTAAGATGAGTTCTGTCAAGAAAACCAGATTTTTCTTACGGAAATTGTTTTTAACAGTTTCTCATTTATGAAAAGATTGCTTGTTATGAGCAAATCTCATCTCATTATGACAACAAAATTTCTTGTTTCAGTGAAATCTAAAATGTCTCTGTCTGATTGTCTTTTTCTTCTAGACGAAATCAAAAACAGCGGATTCTGTTTTACAGCGACATTTAAAAGAACACATTTTAGTTTTAATGAAATATAAATATCGTTTTAACAACAAAGTTTTCTCACTCGATACTCCTGATTTTTTGTTTTCCAGTCAAGTGCTTTCGTAGTTCTGTCCCTTTTTTTCTTCTTTTGTATTTTTAGCTTGTTTGCGATTCTTGACACTCATATCTCCCGCAGCCCTTGAACGCAGCATCAGTTGATTAAATAAAACGCAGCTTTTTCTGCACTTTTCAGACAAGTTTCACTCCGCAGTCCTCTCGCTCTCTGCCTCCCCTCCCAGACCGGAGAGTTGGATTCATGGCTGCGCATCTGTTCGCGATTTGACCAAAACGCGCCGCTCTGCACAGATTATCGGGATTTTCGCTATAAATAAGGCCTCAGACGGAACCGCTCGGCCCGCCGTCATTCATTTCTGCAGCAGAAGCATCCAGAGGAGATTTAAAAACAAAAATATGATCCCCCTCTGACGGATGGGTCTCCATTCTTCAGCCGGGACAGAAGATTCCCGCAGGTTTCCACGGATCGCCCTTCAGGACGGGACGCGCGGATGTTTGAGGAGACTTTTTGTTTTTTGCGCTTTAAGCTGATCCGATCTGGATTCATGGAACCGTGAAGAGCCGAGAAACGCGCGTCCTCCGCCGGGTTGTTTTGGTCTGAGGAGAGGAAGGGGGGGAAGGCGAAGCGGCTTTCGGGGTAAGTGCAAAACGCAGGGTGACCTACTGGAGGACGCGGCGTTATTTGCACCAAATCCGCTTTTAAATGCGCAGGAATGCGCTGAAATATTCATAAGGTCGCTAAATTTGTGCACGACTTTCTGCATCCTGCAGAATTAGATGCACGAAACTCTCCAAATCTTTTGCTTATTTACAACCAAAAAGTGCGGAAGAACAGTTTCCATCCTTTGTTGTGTGTCATTTTGAATCTTGACCATCATGTATGATGAGGTTACAGCAGCGCCTTCTTTCCAAGAGCCACGTTTTGTAATTTGAGATTGGAGTTGCGTTCAAGTGCGCGGCTCATTTCAGGAGATTGCGTCCTGCAGACGCGGATCTCAGCTTTTTGGTGTGTGTTTTTGTGTGTTACGTGGGGTACGTGGTGGTGGTGGTGGGGGGGGGGGGGAGGTTATAAAGTCACGTGAACACGGCGACAAAAACACAGATTTCATAACGCACGCGCGCACAGCGGCGTGCAGCTGCAGCAAATGTTGCGTTTACGTTCATCCATCCTGCGATATTACAACGTTTATCTATTGAAATACAGGAGAGTTCAAGTAAAAACAAAGACATGTGGGCATTAATCGATAAATAAATAGCAGCAGTTGGTGAATTGTTGTTTTGGCTGACGCGCTGACGTCATCCGCAGGTCGGCTGTCACGTTCATGCTTCATTTAAGGTGTTATTTATTTATTTATTTATGTTGATTTCTGAATGTTTCTAAACTGTCACGGCAGGATGACGCTGATCTGCTGTAAATAACCAAGATGCTTCAATAAAAAAACGGTATTCTAGAAAATATTTGATAATTATTCTGATTCATTTTAAATTGTTTAAATTTATTCTTTAATCTGTCTCCTGATTAACTCGTAACCTGATGAGATTTAACAAACATCTTTTTCTAAACAAATTCAGTAAAAATGAACCAGATTGATCGTATTTTGAACCAAACCAGGAGTCAGACTCATATTCATGTTTTCACCGGTCAGTGAAAGGATGAGGAACTTCTTGTATTTATTTACACATCCTGGTATCTGCACGCTGCCGCCTACTGCTGGTGGCGCGTTCACGCCGCATGGGAAATAATTTCCACTGCAATAACGACACCATTTCAGTCATTTATATATTTATATTTTCCTCTTTGTGTTCAGAGTCTGGATGAATGTAGAGATTTTTTTAATCTGTTTTTGTGGATGTGTTAGATATGTCTGCCAAAAGTTAAACTATTTCACATTTTGTCCTCTTGCATCATAATCTACTGTAATTAATTAATTTTTACTTCCACTAGTTGGAATATTACCATTTTTAAAAGGCTTTATCAAATAAAAATCTGAAAAATGTGGCATGCATTTGTATTCCTGTACTCTTGTTACCTCTAAGCAAAGTCCTGTCCTGTTAATAGTTTATTTAATTTGTAATTTAAGCACAACATAAACACAGCTGTTCTACAAAGACCAGATTTGAGGCTGCTGAGGAAACATGGTAGTGGCAGCATCATGCTGCAGGACAAGTTTTAATTAACATTGTCTCTTTTAACTCAGACTAACACTCAAATTTTGACTAAACTCACAACTGACTTTTATTGTTGGTATTATGACTAAATTAGTAATAATTATCACAGTAAAACTCACAATTATTACTTTTTATCCTGCTTATGATAAAACTCACAATTAGTACTTCTTGAAATTTTGTCTTTTAATCTCAGAGTTATTACTTTAAAACTCATCATTATGACTTCCTGTTTATTTTTTTTTTAATAGCAGAAATGGGCTTCCATAGAATACAAACGTAACACTTTTCAGGTTTTTATCTGTTTAAAAATAGTGAAAACCATTTATATCTGCCATTCCACTGCACTATTATTACTGTTTTGTCTTTCTAATAAAAACTCATTGAGGTTTAAGTTGAAAAAAAAAGTTTAAGTTTTAAAGATCACTTTGTTGCAACTTTAAAGAAAAAAAATCAGCATTTGGCCAAAATTAAATCGGCTGGTCAAGCTGTTTAAAAATCAGTGATCGGCCAAAAATCTGCAATCAGTGCACACATATTTTAAGACCTGGTTTTACAGAACACCAGGTGTTTATCTTGCTTCTGAGCCTGTCAATCTGATAAACTGACAAATTTTCACCCCAAGACAATTCAAGCCGGTCTCACAGGCATCTATCTAAAACCTATTTTGTTACAGAAGAGCATGAATAAATTGTTGGCTGTCAAAGGAAGGACAAAACTTCCCTGAGGCAGGAATGAACCGAGTTGTATCAGAACGTATTGTCCCAGAGCAAACGGCTCCACTTCACAACTCAAAAAATCTGTTTATTAAAAGTTATTAAAACTAGAATCAAAGCGCTTCTAAACCTGGAATTTTGGGGAAATTTGGGGAAATTCAGCAGTTTGTTTCAAGTCACAAACTGCTGAATTTGAACACAAACAAAACAATGTTAATTACTAAATTTTTATTATTTTTATTTTATTTTATTTTTACAAACTGTTTCCTAACTTACGTCAGACATTGGTGTGCATCTTTCCAGCTAGTTAGCTTACTAGCCAGCTAAGAGTGGGCAAAAACATAATATTACTTTAAATATAGATCAGATTATTTTTGATGCTCAACTGTTGAGACGTTAACTCACTAAGTACAGTCATACTGTTATATTAGATACTGCTTTAAACATTTATTTAATTAGGAACCAAACGTCCCTGCATCGAGGACTCCAGCTAGCTATTTTTATTTATTATCACTTCAGACATTCATTAAAGCAGCTGGACTAGACTGCTTTTAGGTTAAATAGTTATTTTTGTTTTTTTTTTTTCCTCAAGTGTCTTGGTTTAAGCATCTCACTGAAGGACAATTATGGGTTTTCACACTATTTTGCTGTGTGAACTCTCCGTGTTTCCATTGACTAGCTTAGTTCTAGCTTATTATTGTTAATACTGTAAATACCGGCGGTTTATTAACAAATAATTTTGGTTGAAAACATTTTTACAATACATTTGGACATCACAGTTGTACAAAAAGTCCCCGCTTCTCTAGAAATCAGTATTAAAGCTTTAAAAACTAACTTAAAGAACCGCTTTTTGTTTTTGTTTTTTGGGGGTTTTAACGTTTAAATTCGGTTGTCTTCTATCCTATGGGTGCGTGAAGGCAACGCGGCCGCCCATTGGTCGATTTGGCCGTCGATCGGAACGCGCTTCTCCTCCCACGTGGTGACGTCCCCCTCTCCAAAGTAACCAGGCCAGTCCATTACGCACACAAAAGGCACAACAAAAGCCTGTGTGGGGAGAAAGAGATCCGTCGGCACCTTGTGGATGCAACAATAAGTTCCCACCTGGCGGCATCACACGTGGACCGAAACCCGGGACCGAGACAATCACCGGTTTACCCTGAAAGGAAAAAAAAAACACCAATATTAGCATAAAATAACAACAACAACAACGTCCATCTGGCTGCAGTTTCCCCACCGAGATCTTGACTCAGGTGGTGAGTTGATCCAACATTGTTTTCATGATGAGTCTGTGAGGAGAGGTTCGGTTCTGGTGCCGCGTTGGGTTCACTGTCAGAACAAAAAGCAAGAAGGAAAACAAGGTAAGCAGCTGAGCCACACTGTTGCGCTTCGTCGAGCTCTTTTGTTGGGGATAAACTCGTTTGGAGGCGGAAAAAACATGGAATGAAGCGGATTGGAAACGAGCGGAATGTTGAGATTTTCCCTGTGAGATGCGGGGAAAAGATGCATGCGTTGTTTTTATTTGTTTGTCATGTTTAACAGAAGAGGACAGCGAGTCTTTTGTCTTCCTGTTCGCGGCACAGCGCGCCGCTTCTTTGTTTTCATTTGGAATAATCAGCTGATCCTGCTGGGATCCTCAGTCCTCTCAGCTTATCTGCTTTAATCATTCTGCAAAAGAAAACGCCACATAAAGACAAAACGGACCTGATAAGAAGGAGAGGAAGTGCATTCAACCAAAAGATGAGCAGCACATGACTAGTTTATCACCTTCTAAAAAGCTTATTCGGTCTTTTACTTCATCTGTTTGTTGTAGGGAAACATAGATTATCATTTAAAAAGCTAAAAATAAAGAGGAGAAACTTATTACATGCGCAGAAGTCACCAAACCCCTGTTGACTTGTCCTTATTGGGTGTTATTGAATAAAGTGTGCGTCATATCAAGCTGTCATCGGGGAAACAAACGACCTATTGTTTGCACTGATCGATCATCCAGAGACTGGAATTGGCTGATATTTGTTCTGTCTAACAAGTCATATAACGTTTGGGCTGTAAATGCCTCATAAAGCAGGATGATGTTCTGACTTTATGAGCTTTTTGTTCTACATAAAAATGAACTAAATGGTGGTGATGTAACATTATGTCAAAACAGAAATGTTCTAATGCAAATGTTAGACATTTAAATTATTTATTGTCATTAGGAGAAAAGAAATCAGTGAAAAACTGAATCCATGTTGGCGAAAGTCCCCAAAAGGCCAGAAATCGTCCGATTGGTGGATCTCTGCTCCAAGCGTTTGAGGTTTGCTGCTTTGATCAGAGGGTAAACTCTCAAAAACCTTGAAACTGGACACTGACCCGGGTCCAGTTGGGAACTAAAGTAACCCAATAGGAGACAGAACAAAGATCAGCCAGTCAGGCTGCGGTGAAGTCAGGGAGGAAATTAAAACAAGCTGCCGTTGTTTGTGTTTAACGACGCACCGATCAATCAGCCACTGATTGGAATCGGGATCAAATAAATAAAAACCAGATATTTTTCCTCTTGTTCGTTAAATGCATCAAAACAAAGAACTCTCATAAGTTTTAGTCTATACGTGTGTAAACCTTTTTTTTTCTTAGCAGCTAAAACAAACACAAACAAATTTGCATTCACTTTAATGAGAGAGACAGTCCTATTTGTTTATTTCTGTTGGATTGAAAATTATTTCCTATGTGAAAAAGTCCTTAAAAATTTGTTTTATCATCTAAATCCTGAAATCATTGTCCGATCAGAGCCTCATTACCTTGTGGTGAATACAAAGGCTAGTTAGCATAGCAACCGATGACGACAAACAAACAGTTCTTCTGTAACTGTAAGTTGTTTCTTCAACTTTAGCACATTTAGCAGCAAATACATCAGGTGATTGACAGCCCTAACACCCGCCTCCTGGCTCTGATTGGTTGTTTTTGGTCGGGAGCGATGCAATTCTTCAGCTCAGGGAGGAAATGGATCTTTTCACAGGTTATCTGTCTCATATTAAACTGTCGTTAAACAAATATATGACATGTTTTTATAAAAGTTAAAGGCTGCAGGTTTAAGGAGTAAACGGGGAAAAGTTTTTAAGTTTTCCAACCTGCAAATGCAGGAACAGGTGGGGGTGGGGGCAGAACCGGAAAAAGATTGTTAAATGGTCTCATTAAAAGGACTTTTAACATTATGAAGTAATTAAAAGCATTTAATTTTTAAAACCTTCTTTTTAAAAAGTTGGCCTGTTGTCTTTAGTTTGGTGTTTTGGTCTCACCTTGCTGTTTTATTCAGGGATGATTTTATTTATAGAGACTTTATGATTCACTTCATTTGTTGTTTCTGTTGTTTTTGTTTAGTTTGGATATTTAAAATGGCTTCCAGTTCCAGCGTTAAATTCCCATTGAAAGGTTATCCATCTTTGATTATGTGTTGCTGTAATTACTGTTACTTCTAAGCGGCCTCATAAAACAATATCGTTTATCGCAATAACTTCCAGGACAATTTATTGTCCAGTAAAATGCATCGTGCCAGGCCTCTTGACGCCTCGTTGGATGTTAAACGTGTTTGTTGTTGGGGAAGAAGCCAAAACAAACAAACGCTCCGGTATTTAACCATCTCTGCTGGGATAATTGAATAAATATTTGCGCGTTTGCGTCATGTTGAGGGAAAAACAACCTGCTATTGTTCGCATGTGCAGTGGACAACCCTTCCTTTCTGCACAAAGCTCATTTAGTGATGTTGATGATGCTGAGGTCTGACATTTATAAAGCGCTCTGCGAGTGTGTGAGTGTGTGTGTGGTTGCCTCTCGCCGTGCACGCGGCAGCGGGTTTAAACTGGGCTAATTCACAGAGGGGATTTGGCCCTTTTCATGCAGGGATTATGCCTCCAGCACCTGTGCAGATTATGTAAATACGGCTCGTCTGGGAGGCCAGCGCTGTGTTTATGTTGTCATCTAAACGCGTGTTTGCAGAGCCGCCATGCTTCACGTCACAACCCACTTCCTGTCAGGCTGCGGAAGAAACCTTTTTTCTAGTTTTGTTTTTGTCGTCCGGCTGCCGGCTTCTGTCTCGACGCTGCTCTTCCTGTCGCTGAAGTGTGTTTTAAATGCATCGTTTCTGTTTTCCTTTCCACTTTGTGCAGCCTCTGACATTCACACACAATGTGTGTGAAAGTGAACTCTTGACAACCTTTAGCTTAGCAAAAAAGGAACTGGAGATAAATAAGTATGTGTGTTTAAAAGTGCATCACATAACTTTTATGAAAGATATATAATTTTTACACATTTTTGTGAAAACTGTCACCTTGACATGACAGTTTTTAATGAGACAGATGATCTGTGAAAAGATCTTTCTCCTCCAAAAAACATTTCTGAGTTTCAATTGTAAATTTTTTCACATTTAAAACTCAGAAATTAACTTTTTTTTTCCTTTCTAGAAAATTTCTGAGATCTCAAAAGCTACTATTGCCTCCTGAGTAAAAGCAGAAAACAATCAATCATACAGGAGGCGGGTCTTACAGCTGCCAATCAATCTCTTGTACTTGCTGCTAAATGTATGATGGGGAAAAATAACTTTCCGGTGCAGGTCAGACAGAATTTATTGTTTTCATATTTCCCCAAAGTGGCAATGAAAATATCACATTGTAATTGGAGTGCAACAAGATCTCATCATACAAGAAATGTCATGATTTTAAAACATTTTATCAAGTCATTTATTTAAACTTTTCAAACTGAACAATTTCTACTTTTTTTTTTCTCCTAGAAAATTTCTGAGATCTCAAAATTTCTTTTTGGCTGAAATTTGAACTTATGATTGAACTTCCTGTGCTGTTTGCAATGCAAATTGTTTAACGCTGAAAAAAACATTTTCAAATCTCTTTTCTCTGGAAGCTTGACGCTCAGCCTCCACTAGCAGATCCGGATCAGCCGCAGTTTCCCTGCACACAGACAGCAATGCTTACAGAAACAAGTATTTTCTTTGACAGATGAGCCTTTTAGCAGGTGCTGGCTGCAAACCACTGACAGATTCAGAGCAATTAATAAAGAGAATTGCATTGACAAGATGAATGAGGGGCTTCTAGAAGGGAGCAGACCAGAGTGTAAAAAGGAACAAACCTTTTCGGTGTCAGTTAGCGAGGACTGATACTTTTTTAAAAGCCATTAATGCCGTCTTTGATTTATGCCGCAGCACAGTAGGAGCATATTTTCATTTTGTGTGAATTCCTGCTGCTGTTGAAACACCTGCAGAGACTTTTCTGTCAACAACTGCATGCGTCGACTATTCTGGTCTGTCCTGTTTAACTGCCGTGCAATTGTTTCTGCAGACCTACAAATAGAACAAAAGTTACTTGTCAAAGAAGTTTTTTTACATGTTGTTTTTAAAGTAGAGCTGCACATGTGTGCAGTTTTGCAGTATTAACAGAATTCTTTAGTTCAAAAAGTAAAACTCGTACATTGCCGTCACAGATATCTGAGTCTGCCACTGAGATTTTATGGTCATTAAAGCAGCTATCGGTACTTTTTAGTGAACAGCTGCCAACTTCTGCTGGAAAATGAAATCAGCATCTCCAGCAGATAACATGACTCAGCAAATCAACGCCGCATTTCTCCTAAAATATTCAGTAAACTTTATATTTAATTTATTAATTATTTAAATTCTTTAGGCTATTTTTTTTTTTTTTTACGGCCAGAACCGTTGAATTCACACGTTTCTGGTACCTCCAGTAAATCTGATGCACAAGCTACATGCCCCCAAAAAACAAAGCTGCTTCTTTTCACCCATTTGAGGTGAATTTCTGCTTCAGAAACGACCTGATTGGATGCCGGAAAAGACTATTGTTGTGCTGAAAGAAGTTATCAGCAAAGCTATTAAAGTCTAAATTAGCATCTGAATGGAAAACTTGTAGCAGCAGCACAGACGCTAACGCTAATGTTAGCATCCACATTTCTTAAGAAGCGCCATGATTGATCAGAAGTTCCTGAAACACTGGAACTTTAGCTGATTTATGTTTATTTACTCAATAATCTATCAACAAAAAATGATTTTTAATTGAAAACGTTGCATGTTTTGTCTATATATATTTTTTGGCTAAATCGACTAATTATATGCAAAGTTTATTGATCTTTAAGAATGTGATCTTCTATTATTGTATGCCTTGAAAATGTCCTCAAAACAACAATATTATCATTTATCGCAATGACTACTGGGACAATTTATCCTCCAGTAACAACTGTTGTTGTTAAAGTCCATTATTGTTATATTTCAAATCATTCCCAGTCGACTGTTTAATGTCAGCATTTGATGTTTCCTCACTTTTATTCTTCACCTGAAGCAAAACCATCTGAAAACTTATTCGTCCTGCAGCTATCTGTCCGTTGGGACAAAACAGTCACAAATTGCAAATCAGTGAGTTTGCAACCAAGTGAATCACATTACGGGACGTTTTGATTGTCGGAATATTTCGTTACTTGGCCACACATTCGTTGTGCACAACCCACGATTGTAATCATGTAATAGACGATTGTAATCAAATGATTGCTCCAGCTAATGAGCCGTGTTCCTACTGGAAATATAATCGGGATCATGTTTGCTAAAAATAGCCGATGCAGACCGCGCCACTAACCGCTTCACCTCTGTGGCTTCTCCTCCGCAGGCTCGATTTTCTCCTGTGGTGTCTGTGTGGAGCGTCCCACACACCCACTCCACAACAACGACGGCTTTTGCTTGCATCTTCCAGTGTTTCTTCTGTCAGCAAGTCCAGCAGAGCTGCAACTCTTCCAGTGCCAGCCCTGACACCAGCGAGGAGCCCTGCCCCACTGACATGGTGAAGATGACCAAGTCGAAGACCTTCCAGGCCTACCTGCCATCCTGCCACCGCACATACAGCTGCATCCACTGCCGAGCGCACCTGGCCAACCACGACGAGCTCATCTCAAAGGTAACCTGCTCCGTTCGTCTTCGTTTAAAGCTCCGCTTCCTTAAACAGGGATTTTGTGTATCCTGAACAGTTACGGGATACACAAAATTTATAATGTTTTTTGCATAAAATCATTCCTACATAGTGCAATCTGCCTATTCTGTCACTTTAAATCCTGCTAAAATGGCTGCAGTCGTACAACCTTCTTATTTCCAGCAGCCATTGCAAGGTCCTGGTTTGTGATGTCGCATTGTGGATGGTTTTTGAAAAACATTAAACTTTTTGCCCAAAACATGATGGGGTGGGTTTTTTTTAAGGGCTTTGGTTATTTTTAGAGGTAAAAAATGTGCAAAAAGGTTAATTTTTCACCCTTTAGGGGGATCTTCACAGTCTGTTCACTGGAGACCAAAGTTGCAACATTTGTTACATTTTCAGCTGATTAAGAAACTGAGTTCAACTTCCTTCATGAAATGTAAACAGAGTGGCTTCAGATTTAGCCTGCCATTAGACTGGTTGTATTTACCCAGAATGCATTGCGCTGTAGTCCGCCTCCTGCTTTTGGAGCGGTCTCTGGTCCGCTTGCCATTCACATATGGATTCAAATCGTACCCGTGTTCACTTCAATCAAGCTGAAACCGACGTTTGTAGGCGGTTGTGAATTCAGTGAATGAACCAAACTTTCTAGCAAACGAACGAAGTGGACCAAACGGAGCTGGTGTGAACGCGCCCTAAAAGAACCTCGCAGGTCTTCCTCCGCTGCTCTGTCAACGTTTACTGACGGAAAATAGCTTGAGGGAATTTGCAGCTGTCTGTCGCGTCTCACCACAGCCGCGTTTGCTGCCTTCGGGTCCAAAAGCGTCTGGAGAACAACAACAATGCATCCATGTGACTCTTCAAATGCTCATCAACTGTTTGCGGTGCCACTTCACTTCGGGCTAAAAATAACAGCAGAAAGTGTGATGCAGCAGATTTGGGAGATGTAGGTCACTGTGACACAACTAAGCTGTTTTTATCTGCGCTAAAATTTAAGACATGTGGTGATGTGAGGACCGATGAATGAATGGAGTCCAGCAGGCCCGTCACAGCGCGTCGGCGTCTTCATACTGAAGCTCTGATTTGATTTATTTTCTGCCTAAATGCAAACCATTTTCCACTTTTTCCTTCTGAGTTTTATCCGCCAAAATAGTCCCAGTTTTAGTCACTTACATATTTGGAACTAATTTGGTTGCGTATCAGATTGTTTTCACAGCGTCTGCTGTCTGAACAGTCATGAGGAATCTGATCCGACTTTTAGTTGGGAGGCAATTCTGCAAAAACACAAACTATCCTAGAACACTTGAAATAAGACAAACTAATTTAGTAAAGCTATACATGCTTGTTTTAAGTCAATAATTTATAGATATTGATTTACAAAAGTACTTATTCTATTGTCAGATTATTTCACGTAAGGGAAAAATGTCTTGTTTTAAGTGAAATCATCTGCCAGTGGAATAAATGGTTTTCTTTTTATCATTATCAAGGAATTATTGACTTAAATCAAGCTCCTGTATCTTGTTGAAAAGTTACTCTAAGTTAGTTTTGTCTTATTTCAAGTGTATTAAGATATTTTCACGAGAAACTAGTTTGCAGTGCAGAAGAATCCAGACTGACGATGTTTCCAAGATTTATTGTCCAAAACTAAAATAACCAAAGTCCATAAATATTTGACACCTCCACTGACCACACACACAACTTCCTGTTCTGCTGTTTAAACATCAAGTTCATAGCTAACATGGTTGTTTGGACAGCAAAAAGTGCTTAACAGAAGGTTTATTTACAGAATTAAACCAGGTGAAGCTAAAACTGCCACTACAGCAGTTTTGGGTCGAATATAATTATTAACATAAGTATCTATTTTTTTATGCTAAGTGAAAAAATATATTTTTGTACAGTTTTGGCTTAATTACTGCTTGTTCTTTCAGTAAGTATCCTATTTGGGAGTCTGTAAATTCCAGTAAACAATTAATTGATCACTAAATTGGTTGATTATTTAAATAATCAATTAATCATTATTAATTGTTATTAATTCAATTAATTGCTATTAATTGAATTAATTGTGAATAATTCAATTAATCGTTTCAGCCCTACCCTAGTTGGACCTGTACAAGTCCTGGATGGAGGTAATTTCAGCCCTGATGCTTCTCTCTGGCTTTAGCGACTGATCAATTGTTAAATTAGTTGTCAATTGCTTCAATTAGTCACAAATTGTTTCAGCCCTAATTGTGACCACTTAAAGGTTTCTGCAGGCTTTTCATGAAATATTACTCCTGTGAAGAAAATAAACCCTCAAATAGCCAATTAATTTCCAATCCCAGTCGTTAATGGCTCCCTCTGTATTGGTGATCAGCTCTGGCTGAGAGGAAAAACAAACCAACAAACTGAACATTCAGGTGACACGGCAGCAGAATGCAGCAGGATGCAGCAGGATGCAGCAGGATTCACAGCGTTCTCCGTCAGGCCCAGTCGTCAATCAGCCTGCGGAGAACCACAAATGTTTCTTTGCTGTGTCCCGGTTTATTAAAGACGTTTGAATTATTGAGTTTCCCATTGGCCAAACAATGATGGCCTCTCACTGACGTTTGGAGCCGCAAACCCAGAAAAGCTGGTCGATGTTGATGGTAGAATCGGCAGCTGGGGAGGGAAAGTGAGTAAAGTTTCTAGGTGATCAGATTAAGGTGGAGCTGCAGCGCTGACCTTTGTGTTATTGTAGGAACCTGACAGCACGCTCGCCCCAGTGCTGCTCTCTCACCACGCTCTAAGCTGATTATTCAAATGACAACGATGATCAATCTGCACGCTCGCTGTGTCTGTGTCAGAATCCATTTCCCTGCTGTAACTTAGAGACATTGTTGGTGCTGGCAGGGAAATGGATCCAAAACCCAACGGCGTCTCTCCTTTCAGCAGGATCAGAGGTCTAATCTCTCTAAGTTTAGAACCCATTGTTGTTTTTTTAGGACAGTTTTACACCTCATGGTCCGGTAGATTCGAAACGGCTCATTTCCAGAAAAATGAACCGTTTTCAGATGCGCAATAAGATACACATCTGTTGGCTTATTCAACCTTGTTTTTTCTAGCAGCCATTGTACAACAGTAAAACCAGCGGACGTGCTGGAGCTCCTTTGGGGTTGCTAGGTAATGGGCGGAACTCTGGCGGGGTTGCTAGGTAACGGGCAGAACTCTGGCGGGGTTGCTAGGTAACGGCGGAACTCTGGCAGGTTGCTAGGTAACGGGCGGAACTCTGGCGGGGTTGCTAGGTAACGGGCAGAACTCTGGCAGGTTGCTAGGTAACGGCGGAACTCTGGCAGGTTGCTAGGTAACGGGCAGAACTCTGGCAGGTTGCTAGGTAACGGGCAGAACTCTGGCAGGTTGCTAGGTAACGGGCAGAACTCTGGCGGGGTTGCTAGGTAACGGGCAGAACTCTGGCAGGTTGCTAGGTAACAGGCGGAACTCTGGCGGGGTTGCTAGGTAACGGGCAGAACTCTGGCCGTTGCTAGGTAACGGCGGAACTCTGGCAGGTTGCTAGGTAACGGGCGGAACTCTGGCGGGGTTGCCTGGTGATTTGTGACGTTACATTCCTGAGCTTTTTGAAGCGGCTCATTTTCTAGACGCCAAAAAAAAACATCTGGGTTTTTTTTAAGCTTTGGGCTGTTTTTAAGAGAACAGGAGACCCAAATGGCAGTAAGAAAAAAAAAATGTTCTCAACATTTCCCCGGTATGGGTGTTTTCACAGCTGATATTCTGGTAGACTCACTAAATAGCTACCGGTATATTTGTTGCATTTTCAACTGGAGCAGTTCACTTTCTTTGCGCTGTGTGTAACGGGCACTTTTGCTGCCATAATTACGCATTCACAAGTTTGTATCTGCGGTAAAACATGGTTACTTCTATAAGGAACGTTTGTTGTCTATAAGATGTTTGGTATGTGATTTATGTAAGTTGAGCTAAAATAAATTGTCTAATGGCAGTAAACCTGAAGCTGTCTGAAACAAGCAGACTGAGCAGCTCAGAGACCCTGTAACATCTGTTACTGCTTTACTTGGCGAACACGATAACGTCTAAGGAACTGTTAAACTTTGAATTTTGGCTATGTTGAAATACTGTGAAAGAAAAACTAACGCAATCTTATGTGGCGTTTGTGGCACTCATGCTTAAAGTTGTGTTTTACTTCAGTTCTCACTGTGGCTGAATGAAGAAACGTGACATCAGCTCGAGGCGTGGATCATTGGAACCAGTGCAGCTGCACTCTGCGTCAAACGATTCAAAAATCTGCTCAGCTCCTCGTCTGTGGGGGCGATGAACCAAGAACCACTGGAAAAAACATGAAAATCTCTGAAGAAGACACTGAATGCAAATGTAGACAAAATAGAGCAGCGTCAGATTTTAGTGTTCGTAGCAGTTCTCTCGTTGGTAAAAAAAAAAAAAACCCACAGAAGCCATTTAGATTTTCACATTTGTTTTGGTTGTATTTACCCAGAATGCCTGTTTCTGGAGCGATCTCCGGTCCAACTGGCGTTGACATATGCATTTAAATGGCACCAGTGTTCATTTCAACCAAACAGTCTGAGATTTTTAGGTGGATCGGAAGCTGAATAATAATTGCACAAATTAGAATAACGAAAATATATTAGCTCAATGGAAACATGGCAATTTTGAAAATAATATGGCATGTTTTGAGCGAGGAAGTGATCAAACAGCTGTATTAAAATGTGATCAACAGACGGATGTTACTACTGGTGGAGAAGACGAAGAAGACAAACAGGAAGTGATTGTAGGATGATGGCGCTGCATGTTTTCTTTTATTGACTTAGCGCATGAACAAACTTATTATCTTGTGACTTTCTTTTTCTTATTTAATGGAAGTACCACAATTGCAAAATTGCGGTGAGGTTTTGAAATTAGCAGAACATCAGCAAAGTTTTGCATACAGTTGTAACAGAAATGCAGCTACTGTTCACTTTTTGCTCTATGTTCGATTGACTTTTCACACGTTCACTCCCCAAACAAACCGGATTTTCAACACAAACTAGAGTTTGATTGTTTGTTTGTAACCTTTACTGAACCAGGAAAAGAATCTGACTGAGTTAAAAATCTCCTTTTAAAGGGACTAAACAAGGCTGGTGTGAATGCAGCCTTAATCTCTGAAGTCTGTTGTTTATCATACATGTGATTTGTGTTTGGCCCAAAGCAAGAGACCATCCATGTTTATCAACACTTCAATTAACCTGTCCAGGTCAGATGTGCATGGATTTATTGTTGCTCTAAAAGCCGAGGCAGGGCTGCAGCAGGGTGTTTTATGCAGAGACAGTTTTATTGGATCCCTAAGGGGTAAATTAAATTGTTGCTGCAGCAAATCTCAACTAAATTATGTAGCTGTACTTACCAGTTGAAGACTGGGCTTCAAAACAGAAAAAAAAGCCATTTCTGGCATATGAATTGTTGTTTAAACCAAGAACATGCAAAGAAAAATGTTAATGTGAAATGCAGCAGTTGTGATTATTTTGTTTAGTTTCCTTTTTATGTCATCTGCCAAAGGAAGTTTAGCTGTTTGAGAGTCTACAGAAAAAAAACTCCCGTGTTTTTTTAAATTTCATTTTATTTTTTAAATTGTGCTCAGTTGCACATTCCTCTGACCGCAGTGTGCTATTTTTGACAACTGCACTGTTTTATGTTGTAATTTAGCCCTTATTACACAGTGTTATATATACACACACTTTTGTGAACCTAAACTATAAGAACATGTTAGTTGTGTCTTTCCAGTTTCTTAAAGTAGAACCACGTTGTTTGTCGTGGTTCATCAGCTGAACAGGAATGCTAGAAAACCAGTAGCACCAGTAGCACCAGTTTGGTTAAAACTAGTAAATAAACTGGACTGGAATGCTGCCTGTGCAACTAGACGGCAAACTGGTCTCTTCTGGGATCACGGCTAAAAGTAATGTCCATTTAGAAAATCAAAATTAATTCAAGCTAGAATAAATGTTTTATCTGTTTCAACATCAAAATTTGTTTTTAAGGGTTTATTGGATTTAATATTTGGTGATTTATCGACTCCACAGAAAAAAATTCAGGACTTTCTTTAACTCCTAAAGTTGTTTACAAATTTTTTAAAAAGAAAAAGCAACTAGCAAAACTGCATCAACATCAGTTGTTTATATTATAATCTTAGTTTTGAAAAATAATTGACAATGAATCTTATTCTTTTTTTAATCTTGTGATGAACAACAAAAAGATGAGCAACATCCTTGTTTAACAATAGTTTTAATGCATAAATATTTGCTAAATTGATATGGACTGTAATTTTTGTATGAGTTTATTTCCTCCATAAAAGGCATTTCGATTATGCATTTTCTTTTAACTGTTTCTGAAACTTGAAGAAACGGCTTGGTTGTTTCTGCTATTTTAAGGGTGAAAAGTTGTGGCGACTAGCAGTCAGATTATATCAGTTTGAAACATTTTAAATTAAAAAATTTTTTGTTTTGTCTCTTTTTACCCAATTTAATTCCCATTGTTATAGGATTATGTACTCAGTTTTCTGTAAAATGACCTCAGCTTTAGTGTGCATACCTAACATGTACTTCACAGCTCTTTCAACTTTAATCGGTCCTTTATTAATAAAAAATAAAACCGATGTTATTTGAATTTCAGAAATAAAAACAATTATGTATTTTCTAAAAAATGTTAATGTAGAAAGTTTTGGGATTTTTGGAAATTTTCCACATAAATTTCTGAAATTAATCTCAAAATTTCTCCTGCAAATTTCTGAGTTTTTTGGCAAAAATTGACTCTCTTTTCATGATTTATGATGTGGCCCTAATTGACCTTCGTACCAGTCTGTCTGATGTCAGGTCCAGTCCCTGATTTCACCTCTGACCTCGATGTGAAAGGACAAGCGAGCTCATCCGGATCACTTGTAAGAAATCAGTGAAGTGAAGAGTGAACTATTGACTGTGTTGTCTTGTTTACCGGGCTAAAGTGACTGTTGACGAATGACCTCATTAGTCTAAACTATCCACTTTAGTAATAATTGGATTTCACAAAGAGCTCTTCCTCGGACAGTCTGTATTTCTCCTGTCGAGCTCAAACTGTCAGTCTGTTGCAGAAAAAAAACTACTGAATAACAAGAAAAAAATCAACTACTATAAAAATAACCTCCTCACACTGAAATATGTGCATTAAGTTCAGCTTTAGTACATTTAAGAACTTGAAACCAAAAAATAATTAGCATTTCTGAATCTTCCTGCTTTGAGTATCAGTGCAACTTGTTGCACAAAGCAGTTCCTTCATAACTAACACACATTAACAAACGTTTGGCTGCATTGTGACAGAAATATGAGGAAAAGCTTCGTTAAAGTAAGTTGAATAACGCAGACGTCATTGATATATGGCCTAGACGTGCTGGAACATGTTTTCAGCTGTGTTTCATTTTCATTAATTCTACAGAACCAGTGGAGGACTTTGTTATGCATTAAACATAAGTTTGATTACTCAAAGCGTTTTTGCTTGCGTTGCTTTGAATTTTCCCAGCTTGATTTGGGAAAATGAAAAAGTAGATGCCCACATAACTTTTCTGACAATCATAATTAAAAGCAATAAGAAAGGAGAAAACATTTTTATTATTACAGCAGCTTGCCCTGAAAAGCAGGGACAAAAGTTTACATTAAGTCTGTTTTACGCAGCAAAATTTAAAATGTTTGGCTGATTTTTAAAACCTGAGACAACTGGATAACGACAGGAAAAAATGTTAATTTAAAAAACATAACTGAAGTTATGCTAGCTTGACTTTGACAATCTGAACATGAAGATGTGCTGCAGAATTTTGTTTTTTGGTTCAGGAAGAAAAAAAGCACCAACCCTCTGACAAATGTAGAGCGGATATTTAAATTAGCTGATTATTATTAATAAGCAGTGAATGCTTATTAATAATCACAAAGTAAACAACAAGCATGAAAACATAAAACTAACAAACTGCACACAGAAATGCACTTAATCATATTGAGGAATTTATTAACATTTTTGAAGATTTCATTGAACCAACAGTGGAGAAAATATAAAATTCCGGCAATCCATTACATTTTAAGTGGTTAAAAAAATACATAAAAATGTGTCTGGATCACTAAAATCTCCTAATAATTACGATGTCTTCACTAATTTACTGTTGTGTAGAACAAGGAGGCACTAATTTTAGATAAGCTGCATTCATAATGTAAATGCAGCAACATTTCAATGCAATTTTTAACCTAAGTGTTTAGGTTAAAAACAAACATGGCCGACTGGGAAGATTGAATGGTGATAGTCAGTGGACATTGACAGAGGCGGTCATCTCTGTCAAAACTCACTGGTAAACCTGGAAATGCGTTCACTGTCCTAAGCAGCATCTTCAGTGCTTTGCATCAACCTTCTAAGCTGATTATGTTACTTAAGAGAAGATGACACCGCTGTCTGGCGTTTTCCACTGCAGGCTGCCAACTGACCGTCGCCTCGTTTGACTTGAAGCCTCCCGTCCTGCAGGAACATATTTTACACACTTTTAAAATGTTTGTTAGACATTCCTGCTCACGGTACAAGAAACAGGTGGAGTATCTTCAAATTTACTGACTGATTTCTCTATAGTTTGAGTGCATGATTGGTTAAAAACTGGTTTCCTCTCAGTGAGGAAACCAGCGGGTTGCCAACTCTCAATCAAAGATGCAGATGGAGCGGCCCAAAGGAGAGGATTAACCTGACCGCCCGGGTCAGTCCGGGTCAGCCCGGGTCAGCCCCTCTTGCACTCGGCTGTTTAACTAAATATGGAAAAAATGCTGGTGTTTTACTTTAGTTTAATTGTAAAGATCTTTCACAAACCACGTAAGTGTTTCTTCTCTCTTAAACCTTTATATGAAATGTAAGGTTACAAAATGATTCACTTTTTAAAAAAAATATATCAACACATAATCCTGAATTTATAATTTTATGTTTTTTTAAATAATCAAGTTTATTGGTGTGGCACATTTAATCAACACGGAAGTTTGTTCAGATTTGTGGTGCAAAGAAACTGAATGCTGCTTCTCCATGTTTGGTTCTTATCATTAATTTTATAATATGTTTTCTGAGAATAAATAAATGTTGCAGTGTTGAAGGAAAAAGCCAACTGGCCAGTGAACTGCAGTCTACTTAATGTTCTGCAGCTAAAATCAGCTTTTTCTACATCCAGTTTCATGATATATAGAGGAGAACAGCAAAAACTCAAGATATTCTGCAGAACAAGTACTTACAAATTTGACTTAGTCTAAATAAAAATTGAAATATTATAACTGCTATAGTTACTGTCACAGTAAAACTCAGTTTATCACAGAATAAATTCAAATGAGCTCAATAATTCAAACATTTTTTATTATTGTTATTTCATTACCATTATATTGCATGAAAATAGTCTCACATCAATATTATTTTATCACAATGCGTCCTGGGGCAATTTATGATGAGTAAAATTTGTTACCATTTAAAAATTGTGTTGCTATAAGTGAAATAATCTGCCAGTAGCACTAGCAATTTAAATCTATATTAAGGAATTATTCACTTAATCTCCTATTTCTTGTTAAACCTTTTACCTGTACGTTAGTTTTGACTTGGTTCAAGTGCACTAAGATATTTGCTGTAGAAATCAGACCAAAAATACTTGGTAATACTTTGTGTTTTTGCAATAATCAAGATCTTTACTTTAGCAGCAGTTTGAATTTCGCCACCTTCCTTAAATAATGGCCTGAGTCGTTTTTTGTGAAAAATAATAATAATAATAAAAAAGTTCCTCTTTATGGTCAAACAATCATTTGAGAAAAGAAAACACTTCTGGAAAAAAAAATAGCTAATTATTTCATGAAGGTGGAAACTTTTGTAAGTACTTTTATTTGTACTTTTTTAATGGGCTGTGAGAATCTCATGGGGTTCTGGTATCGGCTTGCTGCTACGAATAACAGATTGAGGTAGATGCAGGCTTTTATGTTTAGACCTGTGTTTAATTATGTC
The DNA here is from genome assembly GCF_027474105.1 of Poeciliopsis prolifica. Classification (NCBI taxonomy): domain Eukaryota; kingdom Metazoa; phylum Chordata; class Actinopteri; order Cyprinodontiformes; family Poeciliidae; genus Poeciliopsis; species Poeciliopsis prolifica. The sequence continues at coordinate 10,225,479 of NW_026562389.1, read as the reverse complement.
TTCTAGCGATCGGGTAACCCAGAATGCATCTGTCATCTCAAAGTTATTAGCACCCCCACTGAGCCAATAGCTTCCATAGGACACTCTATGTGGTAAACGCCGATCCATTTACACAAAGTATAACGAGACAAAACCTAATCAGTTTCTTTGTTTTTTCCATTTTAAGCTTGAACTTTGGCATGCAGACTTTCTGAAAACAGAAAATCAGATCTGTCGCAGCAGATCCGAGTCTCGTCGTGAAACCGGAGAAGCGGTTTGTCAGCAGAGCGTGAAGGCCCGCAGTGCGAACGTGGTTCTGGATCGGGGAGATGCGTTCTGAATACTGACGAGCTGGCTGCCCGTTTTTATTCGGCACCTTGGCTTCGTCCCACTTCGACTGACTGATGGAAGCCCATTTGTGGGATGATCACACTCTTCATTTCTCCCCAATAATGGATGCAGCTCCATTCGAGGCTCCCGCCTCTCCGGGAAGTTTTCCAAGACATTGACCGTGACCCAAAGCATCAATATAGCTCTGCTGCATTTCTCTCTAATGTTAATGTCTTAATTAAACCAAACTTGGAGTCTTTTAGCCTGGTTTGCCTTAGGTTATCAGAGATGTAGGAAGCATTTAACCACTACATATTTGAAAGTAAATTAATTATAATGTAATTTCATTGGTATCTTGGTCTCTAATTACTCTCGAAATGAAGCAATACACCAGTTAGCAAACTGGAGGGGAAAGAAATCAAATTAAACAAAAATTTCACATTAAGCACTTTAGTGAAGCCATTCATTGTTTTTAGGAATACGCTGGAGATTTTGAACAGAGAGATGGGTGGCATATCCACAAATTATACTCAAGTAAGAGTAAAAAAATATTTGGTAAAAAGTCTGCTCAAGTATTGAGTAACTGATCAAATTATCATTCATTTAATATTTAGAAGTTACATCATCAGACGGACCAAAATATAAAGTTAAGTGGAAATTTTGGCATTTTAAGGATGAAAATGACAAAATCAGGCAAAAATATATATAATTAATGAATATAAACATGGTTTTGTTGTTTTAGACCTTAATAATTTAATTCTGATGTCTAAATAATAGAATGTAATATTTAATTGGACATGACCGTCTTCATATGGAGGTGGAGGATTCTCGGTCATGGTGGCGCACGTGACAAATTGCAGGCTTCATCTCCGTCTCCACGGTAACGATCGGCTCGTTGAACTTCGAGCTCAACTCAAACCGTAAGTTGTTCATATCTTTCTTCTTTGGTTTGGTTTTTCTTTTTTTAGTCCAGATAAGTAATTCATTTTAAATTTTTCTACAAATTAAATGTATTCACTGACGATATTTGGTGGCTGTTGTGTCTCCAGCCTTTAAAATGTCATTTTTAACTGTTAGCATGAATGCGATTTAGCATTAAAGGTGACCCAGCTGTTAGCCCGAGCCGTTAGCATTGAGCTGTTAGCCTTTAGCTGTTGGCCAGATTGATTCCAGATGTTCCGCATTGTTCAGGTTGAAATAGCATTTTTCATAAGAGGGGATTGTTACTGATGTATAGATTTATTTATTCGCCTCTGTTTATTTTCCATATGTATGCGCGGTGAAGTCAGCACAGAGGGAAATCCTACTGAACAGCCGCCATGATGCGACCTCAGAACGATGGACATCGGCGGTGGAGAACAGATTCTTCAACATGTACATATTGTTGTGTTTGAAATTAGAACGTTGTAACAAAAGAATTTCGTTGATATACATTGTGTTTTTATTGATTTTACAAACTTTAAATTTTCTGGGGCAAAAATTGCATTTTTCATTGCGACTAATTTTGCTATGTGGGTTGTTTGTACTGACAATAAAGGTTTGTTTCAACGTTATCTTCAAGCAGTTTTCCCATCAATTTGGAGTAAAAACGTTTATTGCTCAACGTGATTTTAATGTCTAGCCTCACAGTTCCTGTAAATAGAGACGCTTTGCTTCATGGAATGTGGAATTACAGACATGTAAATCTTTAAAAGCCATCTCTTAAACTGAATTAAATCAAAGCCTCGGGGTTTAATTTACAGAAGAAGATGAACCCTCGCTTACTGCAGCCGACATCTGTTGAGACAGATGGTAAAAATCAACCTCAGCAGGTTCCTTAATAGCTTTGGCTCAGGTTTTCTTTCAAAAGAACTGCTTTTAATTTATATAATTACACCGTCTGAAGAAAGATAAAATGAGATGCAACATTTTACCTCTAAATATCAGTGTGATTGTGTTTTGGAGCAGATTTTCTCAGAACCGTTTATTCCTGCAGTCCAGTGTTGTCAGTTATCATTTATTGTGATAAAAATGTTAAGATAAATTCCAGTTAATGAGGTTTAAAACCAGTCAAAACTCAACCCAGGGTGAGTGAGTGAGGCAGGGCATCAACAATCTCCCTTTGGCTACCGAGCATGCGCAGCAGCAGCAGTTTTACGTTTCGCCTCATAACTGCTTAAAAATAAAAACTCGAAGTGAAAACTCTGGATCCAACTAGAAAGGTCACACCACCATTTTTGCATTATTTTCGATATTTAAAAGAAAAATAAATTAATAATTTTGATATTGAACGATATGAAACGCTTACATTATAATACTTTTTTCAGCCTTATTATCCAGTTACAATCATGCACACGTTTGTCACAAGTTTGAACCATAAGTGATCCGCACCATCTCATGAGGCAACCACAAACACGAAGCATAGCTAAGCATAGCGGATCCGTGGCTTTGAGATCAACGAAAATAAAATATGTGAACCCTCTTGACCAGTGTGTGAGAGAAAGAGAAATGAACAAGATGGCTACTGTCAGGATCGACCTGCAATGAGACAGATAATGAAATGATGTGGACAAGCTGCCTCTGATCTCACACTACAGTATAGTTAACTTCTTAGTGAACATGAAGAGCGCGTACAACAGGCCGCGTAATCCATGGATGCATACAATCAGTGTCTAAACACACTTGTAAACTACATACAAACTCTTCATGTGCATTACAACGTTCTGGTTATGTAGCATACATATAGTAACAAATATGTATGCTACATGTCCATTTTAGCTAGCAGATAAGAGCTACATTAGCTAAGATAATTTTGCTAGTTTAGCAGGATGTACTGCGGTAAATATCACTGATATTTATCTTAGTATTACACAGAGGTGGGCAGAGTACACAGAAATTGTAATCGAGTAATAGTTATAATGTACTTACATTGTTTATAAGTTAAAGGAACAAGCTAAGAGGAGCTACCTCTTAGCTTGTGGCTGGTTTGTTGCAACAGATCACCAAGATGGCTGCCAGTTACAAAGTTGATGGAAGTGTGACATGAGAACTTAGTATTTTTTCCAGTTGTGTTGACCAAATCTTTGACTTTCAGTGAAAAACAAAATCATTTTAAGGGCCCCGGAGCTCCGGCTCCAGCAGAGGGGGGGCGGGATGCCAGTAAATTAAAAATAGAAAATGGGAAACAGATAAGGGGAGCTGGAGACGGACCGGTCTCTGTTTGCCTGTGGTTGGGCTGATTTGTGAACCCTTCTGAAAAACAGATACGACACCCAGCTCTTGTCACATGGACTAACCCCCAACCCGCTCTGGCCTAAACGCTGTTGAAGTCTTGTTGTCGACTCCGCAGGGACTGACCCAGTTCCCCCATGCTGCGGAAAGGTCGCGCCTCGGTGCTCTGAACTGCATGCGTCTGGGCAGATTACACTTAAAAACACAAACACTTAGCTGTAGGATGTGACAAGTAGGACGTTAGCACCTGTAGTGCAGAGAAAAAAGCTGAAAACAACAATTTATTTCCATATAAATGCTGCAAAAAATATTTCTTCTGTTTTTGCTTTTTTTCTCCCAAAGATGTTTCAGAAAATATTTCAAATTTTGATCAAAGCTGAATTCAATATATTTAATCACATCCACACTGCAAAAACACCAAGTTTTACAAAGTACTTTTATGTCTAATCTCTAGTGCAAATATCTTAGTCTCGAAATAAGACAAACTGGCTTACTTCTCAGCAAGATATGAATTTTTAAAGAATTTTTTCCTAGTGAAATTACTTGTTCTCCAATATTAAGGAATTATTAACTTAAAACAATAAGAAATTTTACTGGATGATAAATTGTCCAGAATTTATTGCAGGAAACGATAAATTTGTTTTGAGATCATTTTCAAGTAATGGCATAATAATAATAATAATGCAAGAACATGTCCTCAGAGATCAATAAACCTTAATTTTTAAAGAATTAATATTCTTTTAGAAATATTTGTTTTTTAAAATATATATTTTTCTGCTAAAGTAGACATCTTAATTAAATGTTCTCCTCCTGTATCCAGGGTGAATGTGGGCTGTGGCTGATTTAACGCTGGAACTGGAAGACATTTTAAATATCCAAAATAAATATATAAAACAACTGAAACTACAAGAAAAATGTATTATTTTGTAAGCAAAATAGTCCTTCAAAAAAGCAGCTAGTTGAGAACTAATGAGAAATCTACTTTGCAGATTTCTTGCTCTAAAGCTTTAGATGTTCCATTTTCTAAAGGGAAATGTGACTTTTATTATTAGATTATTTAAAGGAATTTGCATAACCAAATGGGTTCAACATTATTCGAAACACACGTCCAGCTGTTTCCTCACAGCTCATGAATGCTCTGCTTGTACCATCCTCTTACAGAACTGCCTCTTTTAATACAATTAGTCGAATTTTAAAGATCGCCTGTTTTTCTGCTCTGATGTAACAGCTTGCACAACAAGTTCCCAATAAACAAAGATAGGGTGTTATAAAAACTGACAGGCTTGCTCTCTGATGTGTTCCTGCTCGTCCCGCAGCATTTCAGAGCTTTGTTTTATTTCTTATCTGCTGCCAGCTTTCTGTGTGGAAACCTTGACAAGGTGGGGGAACAAGTATGCGCAGCAGTCACGGGGAGGAAAACGTTCCCCAGGGCATCATCTGCTGGCATTCCTGCACTCGGCTCCTTAATGTCGACTAACTTTCCCCTCTTTCTTTCTGTTTCAGTCATTTCAAGGCAGTCAAGGAAGAGCCTACCTGTTTAATTCAGTGTAAGTATTTAAATCTTATCTTTACATTTATCCATGATTAGTTAAAGTTGGCTACTCTCACAAATGGTTTATTTAAACCTGAGTTTGTTGTTTAGGATGTTTGAATTCCCTAATCGATTTGTTATTTATAAGAGGAGCTAAAGGTGTTTTTACAGCTGATAGTCCAGTGGATTTGGTTCAGTTGTTAAAGTCTCAGCTGCTGCATTTCACTTTCACACTGCACTGTCAAACGAACTAAGTCCTTTGGAAAACCTTTTCCCTCACTTTGTACCAAGAATCATTAAAGGAGGAAACACAAAAACCTCAGAAGACACAGAGAACATCTTCCTTCTTCAAAAATGGAGATTTTAGCAGACTTCTCTTTTGTCTTTGGTAAAAGTTCACCAGTCATTTCTCCCACTAGCCTAGACTCACATGTTTGTTTTGGTTGTATTTACCCAGAATGCCTTGCGCTGCAGTCCATGTCCAGCTTTTGGAGCGGTCTCCGGTTCGCTTGGCATTCACATATGAATATGAAGTGCACCAACATTTACTTCAACTGAACTGACAGCTTGGTTTTCAGGTGGACCAGAGTTTCTTTTTGGTCCAGATGAGGTCGCATTCTCACTTCCCCAAAATGACCCGGACTTTCCACTCAAATGAGCTGCAGTGGACTTAAATTAAACTAAACGGCTGGTGTGAAAGCTAAGCCACTTGGCAACAAAGAAACCAGCATAAGGCACAAAAAGAGATTAAAATTTTTGAAGACTTGTCCTGTGAATTGAACTTTGTTATATTTGGAGCACAAATGATGCAATTTAAGTTTAAAATCCACATTATTTCCAGAAATCCTGAGGGTTTCTGTATGTTTTTTTTATTGGGGCTGGTAAAAGGCTTTTGAAGACTGAATAGTTTTGCTTTTGTAGTTGTGTATACATACCAGATTTATCTGCGCTCTCTGTTGGGTGATTTTCTGTCCACTCTGCAGAAACATCATCCATCTTTTTAAACCCAATAATAAAAGCTGTAGTGGTTTATGACTTGGTTTACTTCTGTTTGGGTCTTCAGTCTTAATGAAACACACAGACGTCGATCCCCAAAGGCCAAAGACATTTTTAGGTGTCACCATGCAACAGCTTTGTGCCTGCAGACTCTGAGTTACATTGTTCTCACCTGGTGCAATGAATTGAATGAAAGAAGCTCCACAGGCCTGACGGGATGAATAGCTCAATTCAAACACTCGCTTTTAAAAGTCAACATGTGAACAGCGTGAGAAATGTTAAGGTGGTTTGGAATTTCTCACCAAATATATAATTTACTCTTAATTCTATAAAGTATAATTTTTTGTTGCTCCATGTTTTATACTTGCATTTGGTTTCTGCTGCTTCTAAAAACAGCCAAGCACTTGAAGAAAACCACCCAGCTGTTATTTTTATTTAAGTTTATGTTTTTTGATATCTGGAAATCCCAGAAAAACCACTGCCTGTTACCTACCAACCCCACGTTATCAGCCGTTTCCTGTTTTTAAAGTAAAGTAGAAATCTATTTCCCTGAAAACGCAGATAAAGAGTTTGAAAGTGCTTGGAAAAAAAAACATTTCCGGGACTTTGAAATTTATTTTTTATTCCAATTAACTCGCTAAAAACCTGTCATTAGACGTTAAAGCGCGCAAAGTTAATTTTTACACACATACTTAGATATTGTAGGTGTGTTAGCATATTTTTTGTAGATATAATTACATAAGTTGCATGAGGAATAGCTGCACTTTGTTTTGTTTTAATTTAACCCCTTCTACACTGCAGAGGAAATACTTATTGAGATTTCAGCTCACTGAGACGATCAGATCTGCTGGTTGTGTTTGGCTGTTCTGGAAAACGATGTTTGCGCTAAATGTTGGGTTTGAATTGGAAATGGAACATTTTATATAAATAATGAAATACCCAACCTTCTTAAAGGACCTGTAATGTTGGGTTTTTAATGAAAAATCTGAGGAATAGACAGATAATTAATATTCTTTTAGAAATATTAATTAAATGTTCTCCTCTTGTTTCCAGGGTGAATGTGGGCTGCGGGCCAGCGGAGGAGCGGGTTCTCCTCACAGGTTTACATGCTGTGGCTGATATCTACTGTGAAAACTGTAAAACCACCCTGGGCTGGAAATACGTAAGTCCCTCTCTCCCAAACTTTCCTTTGGGCCTCATCGCTGCGCCGTTTTGTTGAGCAGCAACGTGGCTTTTCTGGATGGCAGGATGGAAAAAACCATGACATTACAGGTCGAAAGAGCAAAGTATCCTCCATTAATGCAGCGCTCTTTAACGCCACGCTGACACTTTTATTCAGGTCTGTCCGATTGAACACTTTTGTGGTTTCCCAGCTCACATAATTACAGCAGAAAAGCGGTTGGCTTGCAGACAGCCACACTGGTTCCTCAGAGACTCTGCGGTGATTAAATGTCACACCGTTTTGAAGAGCTCTGTTCCGGTAATTGTCTGAAAAGACAAGAGAGGAGTGTAAAATAAGTGAGCAAAGTGCAAGACGGGGACTCCTTCAGTGACAGAAACCATCAGACTGCGGCTGGTTCACAAGGACAAGCAGAACGAGGACGCTGACGCAGTCCTTAATGAGATGTCGTGATGTTGCATCCGAGAGACATGATTTTAGTCAGAAACTATTTTCTGTTTTCATGTTGTCACCAAAAAGCTCCCTATATGTCCCCAGACAAAAATGAGGCCGTGTAAAAACGCTTCGAAGTGAGAAATAAATCACATAATAAATTAAAACAAACTCAATCATTTCTATTTGCATGACTTATTTTTTTCCTTTCTACCAAAAACTGGATGACAAAACTCTTCATTCAGGTGATTTGGTCTTTTTTGAAGGACAATTTTGTTTAGAGAGTTTATAATTATATATTTTTTTGTTTAATTTGGTTAAAACGTTTTCCAAGTTTTTGGTTCTTCAGTGTTTTTTCTGCCTGGTATGTAGGAGAATCATATTTTTGTCCTCCGCCGCTGAAATTTCCGTATGTAAGCAATAAGATGCAGCGTGTCTGTTGTTGGTTTAAATCCACAAGTCCAGTAAGAAGCATATTTTTCTTTCTTTTTTTTTGCTTATTTTCCACAGGAACATGCGTTTGAGAGCAGTCAAAAATACAAAGAGGGAAAGTTCATCATCGAGCTGGCTCACATGATTAAGGACAACGGATGGGAGTGACACCGAGGCCACGTCCCATCTACTTAAATCTGTTTTCCTGACCCTGGAATTTACTGAACTGAGTGGAGCGTCGACCATCTTCCCTCCCCGTTCCTCCCTGCTCCCCCCATTCCTCACACCTTCTTCCCTTTAAAAGGCCTCCGGTCGCCGGCCTCCGTCACGTGCACACACCCACCTGTTCATCGTGCAACCGGACAGAACGAATGCATTAGGAAGTGGAGTTAAAAACCACTTCCTAATGGTTTTTAGGAACCTACGCCACCTTGAAGATTGTGTGTTCTCCGTCGCCGCTCCACGTTTGGGTTCCCTCGCCGCCGCCGCCGCCCGACCCCGCACCCAGCCTCGGCTCCACCGAAACACGCTTACAAGTGATTGTGGTGATGTGGCGACCGCTATGTGAACGGAGAGACTTCACTGAAAAAAGACATTTTATTTTTTCTTTATTCCACTCATCTGCAATGACTTTATTATTATTATTATTTTATTGTTATTTGCCATAGTTTGAACTTTGGGATTTGGTGAAGCTTTGGTTTGATGCCAGATGGATGTTACTGGTTAGCATTTTATTTCCTGGAGTTTTGTTTGGTTTATTTGTTTTTTGAGCGTGCTTTTATTTTATTTTTTTCTTTCTTTTTCTTCGCTATTGTCCAAATGAGCAATCAGGGATGGGTTGAGAAGAAACGGGCAAAGGGAGTTTATTATAGTTACAAACATGTAGCAGCTTTTATTTTTCCTTTTCTTTTTTAAACTGGGATTCCAGTAATGTTGGATTTTATACCTGCCATTTCCTTATGTTTTATCTTTCGTGTTAATTCTCCCTTTCTGGTACTTTTCAGCTCCCAAAAAGCATCAAAAGCAGCACGTACTATTTTGTTGGACATGAAAAGATATAAAATTATATATAAATACATATATAAATTTATAGATATATAAATATTTGTAGTGTAAGGCTAAATGCGATTGTGGCTGGTCCCATTTTGCAGCAGCACCATGAATGAAAGAGACATGAAAAAGGAGCAGAAATCATTTTTAGAGCGGGGAAGCTGACGTCAGCGTCCTCACTGTATTATCCCATTGTCCAGTAATGAAACAATGAAAGTCACTGCTACATATTAATATAAATACACATACTATGATTACATATCCATCAATACTATGATATTGTACGTAGTATGTAGAAATTGATTGGAACATGGTTTCGATATATATATATATTTGCTGTCATGCACATATGTGTATATGCATAAGACTGTGTGTGTATATGCATACTGTGCGCGCGTGTCACGCATTACAGTGACGTACTTGAACGACGCTACATCCTTTGCACGTTGCTGAGGCGCCTGCTTCATCTCGGTTTGGAGGCACAAACCTTTTTTTTTTTTACACTAAATTTTATTCGATTTTTAGTTCAAATCTCAGATTTTGTCTTTTTCTCTGTTTTTGGCGCGATATTTGATCACAACGTGATTTTAGGCCTAGTCCAAGCAAACTCGGGTCAAAGGACTTGTGTTTGCATCAGTACATAAAAACATTGAGATTTGAGATTAATCTAAAACTGAAAATTTCTGAAAGTTGGAAAATTGTAACTTTTAAAGTTTTTTTTACCTGAAAATTTCTGAGTCCCAAAATGTTTGTTTCCTTTAGCAAATTTTGTTACTTTTCAATTGTAGAAATTTCCAGGTTTTTCTAGAACGTTTCTGAGTTTTTTGGTAGGGATTTATGTTGTTTTTACTTTTAATTTATTATTTTTTTAATCTACAATATTCCTAACATGCAGTCATGACAAAAACAATTTGTTAAAAAAAAATCAGACCAAAGCTTTTGTTTGTGTTTATTCTGGAAAACAGAAATTACATTAATCTCACTTTTCCAACTTATAAAATTTTCGACTTCCACTTTTTTTCTGAAAAATTTCTGATATTAATCTTAAAATGTCATAGGTTTTTTTTGCCAGAAATGTACTCTTGCTCTCCAAGAGCCCACGCATGCAGAGCATGGAGATAAATAGGTTTTTATGTGTTTTGGCCTCAACATGAAAACTCCACTTGAGATCACTGGAAACGGTTCTTTGAATGAACTCACACCAATGTGTAGATTTGAGAAACTCTGTGTTTGAAGGTGAAAACAGACTCGACCAACGATGTTCACCCACAGACTTGCTTTGACAGGATTCCCAGTCCACTGTCTGAAAGTAGTTCAACCTCCTGCCGCCATGTTTGTTTCCAAACAGGAAGTCGTCGTTGCGTTGAAGCAGTCTTGATTGACTGACTAAGGTTTTAGCTTTGCGCTACACTGCCCCCTGGAGGTTTGGCATATTTAAAACGACGCTCGGCGGCAGATTTGATGTTAAATCTTTTGAGTATGATATTTTTATTTTCAAATGATTTGATGGAGATAAACCTGTGTGTACAAACCCTTAGTTTAAGAAATTACGTTTTTTTTTGTTCTTTAACAAGTCTGATCTGTTTTGGATTTCTTTGCCTCCAAGCCGAGTGAATTTCGTGCCTCTTCAAAACATGAACGGCCTCCCCCATTTATTTTTTTTCTGTTGTGCAGTGCATAACTTGGAAAACTTTAATGTGAACCGATGTGTCTTCCCTTGTCCTGGTTCAACACGGCCCTAAAAGATCCTCAGACAACTCTGCCCTTTTTCTTTTGTCTACATATATTTTCTATGATAATATTTAGACGTGCACAAATGAATGGATATGGAGTACATTATTTCTCAGAGTAAACATAGAGGCTTTTGTTTTTTTCCTTTGTGCCCATCGAGAACTGGCCGTTTGTTGTTGGTTTGAAGGATGGCAGATTAAAAAAATCAGCAGTGATTGATTACTTTGCCGGCAAGGTCAGTCAGATCACTCTGACCTTTTATTCAGAAAAAAAAAACGTTGACAATGCAAACCCTTAATAGATAGCAATGATACCTACTTGAAAATTTAAATACAGAAACCGCTGAGATATTGGCCCGTGATAGTTTTTGTACATAAACATATTTAAGGTTTTATACGTATTTCTACTGGGTTAGTTCTTTTACTTCCCCGACTTGAAGCACTTTTGTTCACTGTACCTCTGTCTGAGAGTGTGTGAATGTGTGTGTGAATGTGTGTGTGAGTGAGTGTGTGCATACTTTGCATGTGTTTCAGCCCACATGCATGGCTGCACATGAAAGTGAATGTTTACTTTCTCTTTGGGTTTTATTTCCTCCTCTCTTTCTGTTTGTTCCTTTTCTATTATTATTTTTGTGTTGCAGCTCTCTGGTTTCACTGCTGCTCCCGCTGATCTGAGGTCAAGAGCCAGTTTAGTTTCTTTGGAAGTGATTTATCCCCTTTTTTTTCGGTTAGCTTGTTTGTTTTAGCTTGTGTGGTGAGAGCCGGTGTTCAGGTCTCTGCTGAGCCGTGTAGACGTCGAGGGCGAGCTGGAATCTCCCACCGTGTCGCAGGGAAAGCCTTTATCGAGACCCTTTCGCCACCACACTTAGTGTTACACTCGAGCGCTTTCAGGCGGCGGACATGTTGGAGGTCCTTCGCAGCGACGCTGGCTGTTTATATGATTGTATTTCACATTCATGTTTACTTTTGTTCTTTCAAAAATGACCTGTTCTGTGTTCTATTTAATGTGATGTGTTTTGGGTCGATGGTTGACTGTAATCTCGCCATTTTCTGTTTTTAGAGACGCTTTACTTTCCAGTTCGCCAGTTGTCTTGACTTGTTCTTGAGCAGCTCTGCACAATTTAGTCTCTGGGATCAAGAAATGAACTCCAAAGGTGTCACATAAAATTCACATAAACACAGTTAAAGCATTAAGTTTCTCCTTTGTGGTGCATTCAAGCAGTTTCCCCTGAGTTTAGGTTTGGTGTTCATCCTGGAAAGAGTGTTCAACAGAATATTCTGACTTCTTTGGTCTGTTAGCTGTTCAGGGCGGAGACGGAAAAACTTCACATCTTATGCAAACTGCTTTTTGCTTTTACAAAAAAAGTAGTTCAACATTTTCACTTATTTCAGAAAGCTAAATTTGTAAATTCACTGCACCTGGTGAAATATATTGAGCCTTTATTTCTTAGCTCACTTCTGAAAATGATTCAGTAAAATCAAAGTATTTGTTGTAGTGACATGTAAAGGGAAATTGTTGCCAAAGCTTCTTCGGAGCGCAACATCTATATTTTCTAAATAATTCACAAAATACAAAACTGATTAAAACCTTTCTGTTTGGTTCGTTTCAGATGTAGAAATTATACAGAAAGTGACAGAAATGCAAAAGTTAACCAAAAGATAAAAAGTCCAGGGTTCAATCCTTTGTCTCAAGGCCAGTTTAAGTAACTTTATTTTTTGAATAATGATTTTATTTGGATTTGTTTTTAACTTTTTACATCTGTTTCACATAATTTCAGTAACCAAAATGGATTTTATTTTTTTACGTAATGCATTTACGTATTTATGCCTCCCCATTTATAAACGTCTCTGAAAAATCACTACCATCTGTTATTAAAATGATGTGATTTATGTTGATGCTCTTATTTTGAAAAGAGAAGTTCTGGAGACACCACTGCTGTTGGCCCGGCTAACACAACCATATGAAAGTTTTTGATGCCCTTGGTTACAACAGCAAGCTTGTAAATCAAAATCTGATGCTAGAAAAGTACATTAGCACTAACAAGAAAGTCGACTGACGGACATTCATTTCGTCCAATCAGGTGTGATAGTTGAGAAATGGCTTCCTTTAGAAACAACTTCTTCATCTTCAGACGATAAAGTTGTTTTTATACCCATTTGCTCCTGGACACCGCTTGCTCCGCCCCTTTTTGGAGACTGTTACAAGATTAACTTTAGCCATTGAGCAGGGGTGTCCAAAGTGTGGCTCCAGGGCTATTTGTGGCCCTTTATATGACTTTGTTTTGCCCCTAACCACAAGTCAAGAATAGTTAAATATGACCTTTTCCAGGAGAAAGCTGCTCTCTGATTGAATTGACCAATTATCAGGATCTGTGGAGCTTCACATTTCCAAAAAATTTGACATTTTGAATCGTTTTTGTCAAGTTTGAGTACTTGAATGCACCATTAAAGGCTAACCTTCTGGCTTCCTTTGAATGTAGCAGCCCAGTTTGAGACTAATATTTCAAAATTTAGTCTGATCTGACAACTGTTTGCTAAATTTGGAAGCTAATCTTCCTCTCACTGTTCATGCCAGCTCAAATTGTAACTGAACACAGGTACGAGTCCGCCAGTTTGTCTGAAGGATCCTCCAGCATTGGTCGATCTAAACGAAGAGCTTCGTAGAGCCGAGCCAACAAAAACCGACGGCCAGCGTCACCATTGTGTACCAAATAAGAGCCGGGTTCTGTTGAGTGAAAGTTGATCCAGGAGACTCAACTTCCATACCAAATTCAAAGGCTGGGAAGGCGTTTTGTTTTCTCTGTCCTGCAGAATGTTTAGATTCTCTGAGCTGAACAGCATCAAACACTGAAAGTCGAAGGTTTCTGCTGCTGAAAACTGTTTACTGTGACGCTGGCCGCCGGCTTTTTGAGCTGCAAAAGCCTGAAAGGATGTCGATCAAAGGCGGGAAAAAGTCTGCACAGGATCTTTTCTTAGGACTGTTAAAACTCCAGCTTAAGGTCTACAGCATGTTGTATTTATAATGGCTTTATGTCGTGCCTGTTTTATTTTTTTCCTCTAAATTTAAAGACAAATGTATGCTTTTATTTGACTACATTGCTTTGCATTCTGTCTTAGTGAAGCCATTTCACATGTCTGTTTTCACTCTAATGTAAACTATCAAATATCACAATAAATTTTCAATGGCATTAAACTGTGGACTTGCAGTTGGTTTTTGTCTTTTTCTTTAGCAATAAATTAAATTTGTGGAAAACATTTAAGATCCAGGAATTGATTATTTTCTGCTGATTAAGGAGTTCCCAGACCTGGCGGCAGACAGATCCATTAAATAAATGAGAATATTATTGAAAAGCTCATTGTTTTCAGTAACTCAATTTACTAAGTGAAACACATTATATAGATAAGTTACACAGACTGTTTCAAAGCAAACTGCTTAATGAAAAGTATTTTTAATATCTACCCAGAGGTTATTTTCAGAAAGTAATTTTAGAGTGAGGTATCAGATCTGCCTCGCTCTACATATATATTAATTTCATAGTCATATTTATTGAATATGACTATGTGGTGCTTTGAAAAGTATTTCATAAATTTTTGTCACCTGTTCAGGATCCTCAAGACTTTTTATTTGTTTATTTTGGCTATTCAATGGTTGATGCTAAGGGTAATTAGCCTTCTTTTTTATGTATGAAAGAAAAATAGTTTACTTTGTAGCAATGTTTTTTTTTTACATTTAATTCACTACTTCTCTTATTTTTCTCTTGATTCACCTACAAATGTGTTAAATGTCTGGTGAAGTCGAGTTGCTTTTAGCTAATAAAACTACACTTTAGCAGTGAGCTAGCGTGGCTAACTGCTAGCGTGGCTGACTGCTAGCGTGGCTAACTGCTAGCGTGGCTAACTGCTAAAGGGTTACTGTAATGTTCTTTAAAATGACAAAAAAAATTATCTGTGGTGAAACTGTAACTTTGGTTTTAAATTCCTAGTAATTATTTTAACGTGTTAAAGAAAACATCTTGTTTTTAGAATAAAACCCAGCTGCCATGGGTTGCAGTAAAAACTGTTTATTTACGCCCTCTTGCTATTTTTCACTTTAAAAATGGGGCAATAATATTTTTGTGGCTGGGTTTTGTAGCTCCCCCCATTTAGTCACTCTTTTTTTCTAAAAAATAATTTAATCTTTTTAAGTTTTTTAAACATATCCATTAAATCACACCGACATTAATTTAATCTGTTGTGTACATATTTAACTTGCTGGTTAATCATTCTGAATTTACAAACGTTGAAAATGAAACAGCCTGAAACTCCGACTTCCTCTTAGACGAACTGATTGCTTAATCCTGTTATTTTCTCCTTCCTCGTTTGTCTGACCTCATCTGTCCATCATGATGTGAATGTCTCCACAGTTAAAGGCTACAGGTCATCAACAAAACACAAACAAATGCTTTGGGAAGCCCCTAACGGAAATTCAAAGGGTCACATATTTTATTTAGCTAAACAGAGAGGGAACTAGTTCACTAATTTGTTCCTCATCTCTTAATCTAGATAAGGAACCATCTAGCTAACTAGATATTTAGCTACGTATGTAGTTAGCTAACAAGATCCCGATCTTGTTAGCCAATCACCACTTTAAACTCCATTTTTTCCTTAAAATCTCCCAGCAGTGCAGAAAAAATTTCTATAATCCACTAAAATAAATCTAGCTAACTCAATAAGCATATTTATTTAACTAGCTAGGGAATGTACTGGTTAGTTAGCAAGCTAGTTATAGATAAATAAATATATTAGTTTAGCTAGCTGAATTTATTTAATAAATACATTTATTTACGCAGCCAACAAAATAAAATATGTGAGCCTTTGAACTGCTAGCTAGCTAAATATTGAACAGCTATAGATAGATTTGATCGACTCGATGAAAGGATGGACAGATGATTGATCGATTCATTATCTGATATAAATCTAAAGCAGAAGGTATTCGCTGAATACTTGATCTGTGAGTGACAGCTGGTTTGACATGAACATTTGATAAAATTACATCCTGTACTTTAGTCGCAGAGCCTGGAGATGCTGTGTTAGTGCATATATTCTCTCCACTGCCTTCTCTTATCCGTCTTTCTTGTGACGCTGATGCCCACACAGCCCCATGTTTCGATGTCCTTGAGGTGGCTGGCTTCACTTCAAGTACCAAAACAGTCTGCCAGCTTCTAGTTATCTCACGCTCCCTCCATGAGTTTCTTTTTTTGTTCGTTTTGTTTATTTAAACTTCAACATTTTCACATGAACATGACAAACTCCCACTCTATCATCGACACGACCTCTGATGACCTGAAGGTGGATCAAATTTAGACAGAAACTCATCAGTGCTAAAAGGACCAAATCATCACTCACTCCAATGGATAAGTATAAATATCTTGTTTTCATGAGTAATATGTCTTGTCTGTTACAATTAAAAAAAAGTCAAGTTTATTTATGTAGCAACAAGGAAGTTAAAATGCTTTACACCACAAAAAAATACAGTAACTAATTGTGAAACAAGCAATAAAAATAACATTTTATCAAATTCCATTTTTAAGCAAATATACATCAAATAAGTTTTTGAAAGTCAGAAATGACCAAATGTTTTCTGATTAATCTCAAAATTCTTCTTGGAAATTCTTGACTTTTCAAATTCAGAAATGTTCAAGTTTCTTCTAGAACATTTCTGAGAATAATCTAAAAACTTCAGTTTTTTTCTAGCTAATGTTCAACTTTTCAAACTCAGAAATGTCCTTGTTTGTCAAACATTTCTGAGTTTTTTGGGGAAAATTTAGTCCTTTATTTCAATCTGATTTTCCCTTTGGTTTGTCATTCAGAAGCAACTGCAGATGCAGAGAGAGGACGGGTAAATTTCCACCAAAGAACTCAGAAACTGAGTTTAATATCAGAAATTCTATAGAAAAAACAAGGACATTAAACTCTTTTGAGTTTGAAAAGTCAAAAATATCCATCTGTTCAAACGCAGAAATTTCCAATCTTTTATACAAAATTTCTGAGATTAATTTAATTTTTTTTCTAGCTAAGTTTTACCTTTTCAAATTTTACTTTTGTTTTTTCTCAAAATTTTTTAGTTCAAAATAACAATAATAATAATAAGAAGAAGAACCAGAAATGTATTATCTTTTTTCTCCATAATTGCACAAATATAAGCTAAAAATAAGATATACTTAGTCAGTTCAAGCTCTTATGAAAACACGTGAAATTTAAACATCTAAGCTTGGAATAAATCAAGCAAAATTAAAAATTTCGAAGATTTGTATGATGATATATTTGGATTTTTATGCCACATAAAGTTATTTATTTACGTCTTTTTATTTTTGAAGACACATTTGATGGCCAAAACTGATGAGTGCAGATATGTGAGTGCAGAGTGGATGCTTTTTACTTTTACCACATGCATATTTCAGTGTGGATAAGATCTAACCTGTGCTTTATGTGCAGAGCGAGGCGAGGTTAGCTGATGTTGTGATGGCTGCAGAGGACGGACAGGAAGCAGTTATTTTAACACTCCTGATGACCTACTTCTGTGGCGATGCTAAAGTACGAGCGTCTCTCTGGCTATGACTTGGCTCAGGTGTCCAGAGAGGCCGTACTGCCTGATTTCTTTTGCTCACACTCTATTAACACAGACAGCTTGACGGCGCGAGGCAGGAAGCAGGGAGATAGGAGTAAGTGTTGGTGTGTGAAGGAAGCATGAAGAGTGTGTGGTAAACTGAGAAACCGACAATGGCCTCCTTGCAAACTAGCCTCATTTCATACAATATTGACAGCAACCCTTCACACATCTCCAATAAACATGAAATATATTCATCTTCAACTGAAATGGCATGATCCAACCAGAGAGAACACATAAGTTTTACTCAAATAAGAGGGAAAAAAGTAATTTAAAATATTTTAATATTTAAAAATTACATCATCTGATAAAAATTTGGTCATTTTAAGGACCAAAATTACAATAATGTACATAAAAAACAAAAAATAACAAAAGAAAATGCCTCCAAATTGGTTTCTTTCACTAAAATTCTCATAAAACTTTGATAAAAACTTGTGTGTGTCTGTTGGTGAATTTCTGACTGAAACATGTTTGTTATTCACTCAGTGGGTAGAAAATAGAAGATACTGAATAAAAATAAACAGGACAGCACAATAACAATACTTAAAGAGTCATTATTGGGGGTTTTTCACAAACGTTACTCCAGTAAATGTAATTGGACCCAACTCTGAATCTAACACTGAGAAGTTTAATAAAAACACGTAAGAAAAAGTTGCCAGGCTACATGTCGGATTTAGCTAGCAGCTAAAAGCTACATTAGCTAAGCTAATTCTGTTCGTTCGGCAGTAAGAACTACAGTAAATATAACTGATATTTATCTCCGTGTTACACATAGGTGTAATACTGTGTAATACATCTCAAAAATAGATTCAGCTCTACCTGTAATGTATTTTTATTGTTTATAAGTTAGAAAGGAGGCCAGAGCGAGCGCGTAGATGTGGGTTTTGTTGTTGTTGTCATAGCAACTGCCAACCAAGATGGCTGTTCCGTTTCACTCCTGTTCTTCTTTTGGTTGCTTCTGTTTCAATTTTCTTTATATGTAACTTTGTTTGCTTTTTATTTGCACTACGTTAAATGAAGTCAGACATTCAGCGCGTTAGCATCGCCTCCGACTGGTTGCTCGCTCTGTACTCCAGAGTCTCCTCCGCCTTCCCAGCCGAACCCTTTGGGCTGAAGCGGGCGGCCAAACGGGCCGCAGGGCTTCCTGCAGGCTCCCGGAACACCAGGCTGTTATTTCCAACCCTCTGATGTCATCTGGAGGAGGGCCCGGCCCTCCAGCCCGGAGCGGTGACTCACAGCCGGAGAGGGAGACGCTCAGGGAGGGAGCGCATCCAAACATCCACCGCTGAGCCACCAGAGGAATGGAGAAAAGGAAAACAGCCTCCAGTGACCAAAATAACCATTTGACTGGCCTCCTGTTTGCTCTCTGACATCCACATCTTTCATTTGTAAGGCCTGAAAATTAAAGCGTTTGTAAGTGTTGTTTTCTGTCATCTATATTGATTCATGACTCTCCTATTAGTCACTTGCACGATGAGCTCAGTTTTTCATGAAATAACCTAATATATCTTGATACAATAATAATACTATCTCATAATTATGTAGCGTTTAAAAGGTTTAAATAGATAGAATTAGATACAACTAAGAATTAAGAATGATTATATTAAATTCCAGCCAATGTTTTATTATAATTTTTACTACATTTATTACTTTTACTTCAATTTTCTATATAATTTATTTATTTTGGTTATTAATAAAACGTTTGTTTCATGTTATTATGGGGATTAAGTTGATTATTAATATTTCTAATTGTATTGATTTATTATATCTAAACAATTTTTAACAAAGGGGGTTGAGTTATCATTATTATTAGTAGTATTTTTTTATTTGTAATTACATTATTGAACGAAAAAAATCTAACTTGGATTTCCATTAGAGTTATTTAGGATTATTTTCCTTCTCGTGATTCTCTAATTTATTTATAGATTAATTTTACATAGAATTTTAAGACAATTTTTTTTACTATTTTAGTGGGTAAAGTTATCATTATTAGCCTTATTTATTTGTAACTGCCTCCCAGCGCCATTTGTTGTTGTTATGATAACCGGCAGACAAACAAACGGACGGAAATGGACGAGATGGTTTTGTTTTTCCTCCCGTTTTCCCCAGTGACGTCACCCCCCTCCGCCCCCCTTTTTATTCAGACTGCCCACACTAAAGTCGTGGAAGCGATCGCCATACGCTGTCGTCATGGCAACCACCCTGCGCCAACAAGCTCGGCCGCATCCAGGAACTGGCGGCCTCTTATTGGTCCGCGCGTCACAGTGGCAGAACCTCCGACCAATGAGAGATTAGCTGAGTGACGTAATTCAGACAGAGAATCAGAAATCTAATGTTGATGCATCAAGTTAATGTGGGAGGACGTCAGCAGCAGGTACACTGCCTTCTGTACTGATATATATACTGTTTATATATATATATATATATATATATATATACTGTATATATACAGTATATATATATATATATATAAACTGTGACTGTTGTGACAGAATAGTGTGAGACAGATCTGTGACAAAAACAGATCCTCTTGGAAAATTTGTGACTTTTCAAACTGAGATTGAAAAGTCCAAGTTTTTCTAGAAAGTTTCAGTTTTACTGGCAATTTTTTTACTTTTAATAATCACAAATGTTCTTTTTTAAAGAAAATTTCTTATTCTAAAAAATTAAGTTTTATTTCTATATTTTTGATTTAAAAATCAGAAATTTCAGTTTTTTTCTCAAAAATTTCTGCAGTTAATCTCAAGATCTCTAAAATTAACCTAAAATTGTAATTTTTTTATAGCAATTTTTAACTTTTGAAAATCAGGCATTCCTTTTGTTTCTAGAAAATGTTTAGAATTATTCTAAAAATTTCTGAGTTTTTTCCAGAGTGTTTGCAACTTTTCAAACGAAGACATTTTCTTGTTTTTTCTAGATTTTTGGGTGGAAATAAACTCCTTTTTCTTTTGTTTCTGCTATGGTTTTGATACCCTATCATGTGATTTTCTGGGGAACCAGTGGTCTAAACAGTATTTTTAAGAGGGGCCATGGTCCTCTTAAATCCCCCTTTTGGGATCGCCTGTGCTCTTTAAGAGCACCAAGTAAAAAACAAGACAAAAAAAAAAAATAGAAGCATTGAAATGGGGAGAACTTACTTTGGCACCAGTGTCTTCACTTTGCAACATCATAAATATTTCAGATTTTAAAATCTTGGGGGTTCTGTAGAGAGGAAGCTGGGAGTTCAGGAAGTCACGGACGCATCGTCTCTTTTCCCAGGATGACTGATTCATTTTCTCCGCCCTGAAAGCTGCCAATGATCGCTTCCACTTTACAGACTGAATGATGTGAAATGGGGAAAATGGAGGGTCGCTCAGTGTGAAATGAAAGTGAACAGATCACGGGTTGTTGTAATTTGGAGCAAGAGGGAGAATATTTAAGGGCTTGAATGGTCTGACATCTGGAAGCAAAAGTGTTTCTAGAGGGGCAGTTTCATATATAAATCTGCTTTTTTTCATTTTACATCATGTTATAAGCTTATTTCCACATCAGACATACCTGGAGCTTTTATTCTTTCATGCATATTTGAGAAATTATTTAATCTCCATAGAAACACTCAGCTCCTTCAGACGAGCTAGCAGCAATTAGCATCAGCTGAGCTCATTATATAAAACATGTTGTGATGACTTCCTGAAGGCTGAGTGTCGGAAAGAGCAGGAGCTTCTTAAAGAGACAGAGGTCCAGTTTCAACCTGTTAAATTACAGTCATATATTTGTAATTGATTTTGTAATAATAACTGAAAGCAACAGTTACCTGAATACACACTACCGCCCCCTTCAGGAGAAATATAAAAGATAAACTATTTGTGTCTTTTTGTGTATGCTTTAATACCCAATTTAACCTTTTTTTTTGTAGAGTTAAAATTTGAATCTGAAGTACTGACTTGGTATCAATATTATTGATATTTCGCATCCAGGAAGGAGTTGCATATAAACAGCAAACCAAATGTAGCTTCTAATAATGCAAAATTGGAGTAGTAGGAAAACATATAGAGGAAGTTAAAATTTTGAGCATGAATCCCATTGCACATTCACATTAAGTGAACTTTTTGTGTAAAATAGTCAATTTCAGTTGAGATTCCTGATTTTCAGAGGCACAGCAGGAACGTTTCAGCTCCCCAGGTGTGAAAATGATCAGCATGGTGGTCAGGAAGTCCAGACTCAGAACTTCCTGTGAACGCCAGAGATGCTCAAAGGGTTTGTGCTGAATAATGAGCAGCAGTAGAGGCCATTAGTGGACATAACCAAGCGGCTAATAAATTAGGTTTTACGACACTCTGGGGCGCATTTGTGCAGCGCAACGAACCGGGGCAGAACCAGGAAGTCGGGTTTGCTTTGGAAATATTTCTGCTGAGGAATGAGCTTTCCAGGAAAAAAACAAAAGGCAGAGTTGTTGCAACAGAAGGAGACAGAAAGCATTAATAACAGCGAGGTTCACCTTAAAATGTTTCCTTCCTGAAAGAAGCAACAGATTTCCCCACCATACCTCAACATCACTTATTTATGATTTCATTCTTCAAACCAATGAAGCTTTTTCAACTTAAAAACAAGCCAGGCGGCTCATTATCCCCAAAGAGTAAATGGATATTTCACCAATATATCAAAAATATTGCAATTTATTGAGACTTTTTTTTAAATCCATTTCTAACAATAAACTTCCCAGTACTTTTTGAAATTGATCTTCAGATAAAAAAAAATCTGAATTCAATTTTGGTCAAATTGCATGAAGAAAAAGCCTTGCCTCCCCCTGGGCTTTGACTAGACCATGACAACACGTGACCACGCTTTAAATCACAAAAGCTCTTTGGGCCTTTTAGAGTGATGACAGGATTTTGGCAACACTAGGAAAGTTAAAAACAAACAAAACTGCGAGAATGAAGCCAGAGCATTCTGGAAATATTTATTCTCAAAATATAATTTTATTGAACTTTATTACAACTTTATTGTCGTTATTTAAACTTTCTCATACGACTTTACTCTCATCATGACTATTCTCACACAATTTTGTGACTTTCTGTACGACTTAATTCTCATAATTATGACTTTTTTGTACCATTGTAGAAATTTATTCTTGTAATATAACTTCTTGTACGACTTTTGTAATTTTATTTTATTCTCATAACATTAAGACTGACGATTCTCAGAAAAATTTATTCTTGAAATACGGCTTCTGGAAATATTACTTTATTGTCATTAGTTCGACTTTCCTCTGACACGCCTTCGTTCCCCATGGCTGAACATCATAAAGCTAATCTAAAATACCTTAAAGTTAATCTGATTATTGTTTCAGCGACATTTGATTATCAAGTGTCAACAAATGTAAAACAAAGCTAGAACAACAGTGATAAAAAAGTATTTTATTACATATTTGACACTCGAGTCTACTTAATAAAAACGGGACGGGATTTGAACTTTGACCTTTGATTTGTTATTTACAGAATGCTGGAAGCGTCGGCGCTACCAGGAGCTGAAATCTCCAAAACTTGTCTTTCCTTTGGACTTTTTGGCCGTTTGTCCGCTGGTGGACGGGCCGCCCTCGTCTTCAGCAGCCGGACGTTTTCTGGAAAATAACAGAAAAAAACCCAAAACATTTCAGATGTTTAAAAACTTTTAACTGGAAAAACGTCTGAAGTGATAGCAGCACGTTGGTCCAACTATGAGCTAACGAGACACTGGGTGTGTTTACATCTGTTCATATCGAACCAATGCTTAGATTTTAGGTTTATTTTAAATATTTGCTTTGATGAACATTTAACTGTCCAGAGTAAAATGACAAAGAAGGATTAAATAACTAAGTAACTGAGTAAGCAAGTAAAATAAATAAGGAAAGAAAGAACAAAAGAAAGTAATAAAAAAAAACAAAAGAACAGAAGACAGAAGGAAAGAAAAAAAAGAAATGAAACAGAAAAATAGAAAGAAAAAATGAAAAAAAACTAAAAGGGGGCTAGAAATAAACAAAAGAAAACAAAAAAAGATTTGGAAAAAAGAATTGAAGGAATAAAGAAAGTAAAGAAAGAACAAATGAAATAGAGAACAAAAGAAAGTGCAAGAAAGAATGACAGAAATAGATGGAAATAACAAATGAATGAAAGAGAGAAATATAAAATAAGGCATAGAAGAAACAAAACAAGAAAGAGAAAGAAAATAAAGAAGAAGTGTGTGTATTTGGTGTGTGTGTGTGTGTGTGTGTGCGTGCGTGCGTGCTCACGCCGCGGCCGGGTTGATGTATTTCCCAACGCCTTCCTTAAAGGTTTTTGGCGCCTGGTCCTCCTTGGCCTTCTTTAGCGCCATGTTGCTCTGCTGCTTCTCCTCTTCCTGTTTCTGCAGCTCCTTTTCTCTCTCCGCCGCAATCTGAGCAGAAAATTTAGTTCCTTTATTTGTAATCAGTGTGATTATATTAACTCCATTAAAGAGTCGAACCTGAGCGTCAGCCTCTTCGTACGGATCCACGAACACGGTGGTGCTGATCAGCTTGATCTCCGACTGCAAACAGAAACAACAGAATCTGAAACCGTCTGATATCTGGAAATTAAATGTACATCTTTCTCTGGACGAGCAGGTCAGCCTCATCAGAGAATTACCAGAAAAAACAAACAGAAAAGGGATAAGAAAAAAGTTCAAATTTGAGGAAGAAGTAACAAAACTTTTAGAAAAAGGTTATAAAACATTAAGTCGAAATAATACAAGAAAAAAAAGTTGGAATAAGGCAAAAATAAACTTGGAATGTTACGATGTCTTTTTTTTTAAGAGAAAAAAAAATCATAATACGATCATAAAGTTGTAATTTTACGGGAACAAAGTCGCACTATATTGCGAGACAATATTATGAGAATAGTTGTATTGATAGTCGTATCAATACGAGAAAAAAATAAACTAATAATAACAGAGAAAAAACATAATACAAATAACACAGGAATAACTCGTATTACAAGAATAAAGTACGACAAAAAGTCTGGCCCCAATATGTTGATTTTATCATGTCAAAATCAATGTAACAAAATTATCCACATTTTTCTGTTTTCCCATGTAAAAGTCCAGAACCGGAACCTTTGTATTGCGTTTCTGGTACGCCCATAAATCTGACGCACAGGCAGCATCCCAAACTGCAGCAATGGAGGACAAAACCACTTCTTTCTGCTCACAGGGGGTTAATTTATAATTTAACAAACGATCTGATTGGACGATAAAAAAGACTGTTGTGTTCAGGTTGTGCTCAAAGCAGTTAGCATATTAGCAAGGCTATTAATCTCAATGCTAAACACTAATGTTAGCATTGGCAATCCATATTTCTACAGGAAAAACCTGGATTTGAAAGAGCACAGCAGCACATTTAAACAATCTGATGGCTGAATAACAAATTAAAAACAATAAATATCTGTAGTTGAGCTAATTTTATATATTTAGCCCCATCTCTAAAAATTATTTATAAAATAATAATTTTGCACCTTTGGTTTGTCTGTTTTGGTATCACACTCCACATTCTCCATGGCTGTGAGCGTCTCAAACCCACCAACAACCCTGGAAACAAAAACAAAATTAATTTGTTCAATCTGTTTTCTCTCTACATGCAAGTAAAAACAACCGTTAATATTCTGACTGCTGCAGCATCTCCCAGTGCAACCAGTTGAATCGGAGGCTGAATCCCAGTGAGGTCATCAGCTGACTCTGAAGCCAACACAGGGTGAGGCAAATTAAGTCCCACTTCCTGCTCACACAGGAAGTGACCTTTTTCTAGAGGACACAATTTATACCAAAAATCTGTTTTTTCATATTTACACAGTTTTGGTTGCAAGTTTTAGGCCTGATTTTTTATTTTTATAATTTGGTCATCTGTTTTTTTTCTCTCAATTTTTTCTATATTTCTTATTTGTTTGCAGTATTTTTTTCTTTTTTCTCTATTCTGCATTTTTTTAATGTATTTTTCTTTTTTGTCTATATTTTCTGCAATTTTTAAACATTTTTTCCTCTTTTCTGTAGTTGCATCCTAGTTGAGACCAAAGTATCAGACTGAAGACTTTTGTCTGTGGCAGAAACAGAAAAATGATAACTCATCCTGAGCCTGTTTAATTTATCATGCGATTGATTGATTGATTATTGTTGTGAAACCATTTGCTCATGTTCTATTTTTGTCTTAAACATGTTATTGTAACAGGCCTAAACATAACCACTGAACAAGATTTTTTTTACTGAAGTTCTTACAAAAAGAAAGCCATAACAATCCAGTGAATCGACTCAAACTTTAATCTCCCACTTTGACACGAAGCTGCAGATAGTTTCAAACACACTGAGATGTTGATGGAAATAAGAGATAATCTGCTTATGGAAAGAAAACTGAGCAGTAATTTGAGCCAGAAACCAAAAGACTGACTCAGCTACAATCTGGGAAATTAACTGAAAATAAAGAGCTTAGAGTCATAAAACAGAAACTTACCTTCCAAACACCGTGTGCTTCCCGTCGAGATACGCGCACGACCGAAACGTGATGAAGCTGAGGAACAAAATAACGGTAAAAACAGAATTAAAACGTGGCAATTATTTATTTCAGATACTCATTACATTTTCTTTAATATCTTAATTATATCAGATATGTTGGGTCAAATGCAACAAGTAAATATACTTTTTAAATTGGAAAAATTTAATATTTACCTTCTAATCTAACAGATAAGATTTTCAAATAAGCAAAATCAAAAATCATAATTCCTGAATGAGCAGCTCAGAAAACCATTTAAAACTTTCACAAAACTTTGGTACTCATACATAAGAAAAAGATTTCTCTTGTCCAGCGACTCGATTTTCTCTACATGTGGAGTTTTAACAAATTAAGACGAAAAAAAAACCAAACTTATTGTTCTGACAGAGATTCTGCTAAATAATCACTCATTTCCACTTTTTCTCAAATGAGACCAGATTTCAAGTGATTTTTTTATTTCTAAAAACAACAATAAGAAATTACAAAAGCAGCTTTTATTTACTCATCCTTCTGTGAGAGGGAAGACAAAAACTGAAAATTTTTGCTTAATTATGAGATTAAAGTCATAATATCTGGAAAATAAAAACCCTTTTTAATGGAAGAAAGTTTTAAAATTATGTGGAAAAACTATTTTAATATTAAATTTTTTGTGTAGGAGTTACAAAATCACTACATTCTACTAATTTTATTACACTATCACATTATTCTCGCGGTATCACAAAAACTTGACAACTTTTCAAAAATATTGAGTTTTCCTCAATATTCATTCTCACATTATGAGTTATTCTTGTATGACTTTATTCATGTATTATTTAAACTTTCTGAAAATATTATGACTTTATGAAGTTCTGATTGACCGACTCAATCTTCTTCAAAATAAACTAATAATTGGATTTTTGTGTGTTGAAACATGAAGTATTTCCTTCAGTGGAAACGAGGCATTTAGTTTTCTTACAACTGAGATTTGTTGGTGTTTGAGCCGGAGTTGGCCATGCTCAGAACCCCCCGGCCCGTGTGAGACAAGTTGGGCCGAAACTCATCTTTGAACGGTTTTCCCCAGAACGACTCGCCACCTGAAGGACAAAAACATGATTTGAGATCAGTTTTATTTATCCATTTGAACAGCACCAGAGTTAAACATGCAGGTTTTCAGGTGAGCCATGGGTCGCACTCTTTAACAGAAAATTTTAAACTTTTGAAACAGACATTTTCCCAAAATTCTGAAATTAATCTCAAAATTTCTTTTTTTTTGCAAGATTTTCACCTTTCAGACAGAAATTTCCAAATTTTTCTTCAAAATTTCATAGATTTTTAAATCACATTTTGACTTTTCAAGCTCAGAAATGTTAAAAGTTTTTTCCAAGAAAATGTTTCATATTAATCTAAAAATTTCAGTTTTTTTGCAAATGTTTGACTTTCAAACTGAAATATTCAAGACTTTTCTAGAAAATTTCTGAAAAAAATCTGACTATTTTTAGCATAAATTTACTACAGTGGCTCTAATATGCTGTTCAGATACAAACTGCTTGGATGTACAATAAAACTGGAGTGAAGTGGAGGCAAATATGTGATCAAACTTTGATGAAAATTGAGCTTGTGAATGATTGAAACGTGAATCTTCAGATATAAAAGTGTCTGCAAAGAGATTTGTAATTCCAATTCCAACAGTTATAATTTTAGTGACTCACTTGCTAAAGTTCAAGCCGTTTAAATTTTCTGTCCTGCAAAAACAATATCCTAGTAATAACTTGCCCCATTTGTTACACTTACGGGGATAAAAGGTGATTTTCTGTTTTTCGGTAATAAAAACGATGTTTGCTGTTGCCTACAGACGCGTGTTGAGAGCCTCCGGCTGTAAATCTTTAACCAGACTGACTCTGTTATTACGGGTCGCCATGATGGGTGTGCAGGAATAGGCGCTGCAGGAGATTTGGCTCCCGACCGGGGAAAGGATCCGTTTCCCTGAGGTGTCGTCCCTCCAGCTGGAGCACAAGCAATCAGCCGACACGTGAATATACAGCCACAATATCCATACGCGCTCCGTTTATGTCTGCAGCAGCACGAACACATAAACAAGGGCTGGGAGACTTCTGCAGCCATCAGGCTGATGACCTTCCTGCATAATTGATCAACAAACTGACATTTTAACAGACTGTGACAGCACTGTAAACGAAGGAGAATTAAATATAAACCGTTAAACAGTCCATCAAACAGAATCTTCCTTTAATTACTCGCTCCAAATGAATGGACATCCCACAAATCCAGACGTTACAACCTGAGCCCCTCGCTCTGAACTTAGACGAGTTTCATTGATAAAACTACGATGTCATATTATGCCACTGTGGATGAAAAAAAAATCTAGAAAAATAAAGGGGATTTTTGAATTTGAAAAGTCAAAAACCTGCAAGAAGAAACCATAAAAACTTTTAGATTAATCTCAGAAACTTTCTAGAAAAAATGTTTGGTAGATCAAATATTCAAAAATTTTGAAATTATAATTTGTTTCTAGAAAACAAAAAGGAAATTTCTGAATTTCAAAAGTCAAATATTTTCCACTTCTCAATCTGAGAGATTGTCCTGTTTTTTCTAAAATATTTCTGTTTTTCTAGCAAATTACATACATAGCTATGCCTACCCAACTTAATAAAATAAGCTTAATTCGTCTCTTTAATATAAAAAAAATATGGGGAAATAGTTTTTAAACAAAATGTTAAAACATCTTGTAAACAAAGAAATTTCTAAGTTTGAAAGGTAAAAATTTGCAAGGAAAAAATAATTAATTTTGAGGTTAATCTCAGAAATTTTCAAGAAAAAAACAAGAGAATTTGTGAGTTTGAAAAGTTGTAATAAAACAGATTTCACAGGATTCCATCAAAGGCCTGGCATATGGGAGTGGAGAGAGAAACCAGCAGCCCAAAATTAAAAGTCTGAACCTCAAATAAATCACTCAACAAGTCTGGGTGGGACAAAAAGGCAAAGGTCAGCCGCTTGCCAAACAGAAGTCCAACAATACCACAACTATTCAGCCATCAAAGAGCGGCAAATGACTTCTTAAGATCGGTACAAAGTTCACAGAAGACATCTTTAGTTTAAGAAAACAAGAGAATGAAGTCTATGCTAATATCCATAAAGGAACAGTATGTCCATGCCAAAGTCCACAGCCGTGTTGTTGGGTTGTGAGCACATATTGTTCAGCGCAGGCGACGAGGAGAGTTTCACCCACAGGCCAGAAATTCTGCACCTTCATAAATCTCCCACAGCGAACCCAGAGACACAGAGCTCACTGTGTCGGAGCGGCAGGAAACGAGCCGCATGCGGTCCAGCAGTCGATTCCACTCCGCGGCGTTTTGAGCGGCTGCTTTAAGAGCAGGAAAATTACGCCACACGCCCAATGGCAGGTCGCTCCCCCCGCGCTGCGGTCACATCATCTGCTACTTCTTTAATGCACTCCCACGTCCATTCACAGAGTCTATTTTTAGAAAACACTCGGCTTGACATGGCTGCGTTGACGCAAAGCCCCCCCAAAAAGAAACTGTTAATTATTGAGCAGAAAAGTTACGTAACTTTGAATTTTAGTTTGGGAGAAGAGACTTCGTCCTACCTGTGCCTGTACCGGTGGGGTCTCCTCCCTGAATCTGGAGAAACAGAGGCAATTTTTATTACGATGAAAAAAGAGCCAGACGATAAATCAACAACAATATATCGTGATGGTCACCTGATCAATATGAATAGCTAATAAATCTGATAGTATATTCACTGACCCACACAGCATTATGGGAGATGTAGGCAAAGGAAATGCTTTAGCTGCTCACGCTCTCTCTGCTAGCTAAGAAACACTGCTGGAACCACCCAACTCACTTTTTGGTTACCTGCCATTGTAAGATAATCAAACAGCTATTAGCAATAATCTCCAAATCTTCCTTTAAACCTGCTTGACTTCTATAATCTTCCTCTTCAGGGTTCAAGAACCAACAAAATCTCTTTTTCCCCCCTTCGAACCTGCAGTCATGTTCCATATAATCATTAATAGCAGAGTGACGCTTTTCCACTGAAAAGGCCTCCATTGTTCTTTGTCTGCTTCATATGAGAGCTTCATGCGCTCTGTGGTTTTTTCCCTAGACTTTTTGTTTGACAGAACCAGGAGTTATTGGCCGCATGTGCTGCAATGGTTTCAATAATATTTACTGTTGTGTGTTTATTTCTACGCTACAGATGAGGCAGCGTGGAGCTGTTTGCAATTCTGGCACTAGGAATGAGCCTTAATGAGGTTTTAACAGGACGATGTCGTGACTAAAACTGTCGTGGAAATTACCCAAAACCTCAAAACAACATGATGAAACTGCTTTCATTCAAAACAGAGAGAAATACAACCAAAACCGCAGGATGAGTACCAGATACCGGCTGGGGTTCAACAATATGACTGAAAAACTTGCTTAAGCATTTTAAATCAGCTGATATTGACAATTATTGATTAAATTTTTTGTTTAAAATTTCTGAAATACTGCCAGACTGGTGGCGAAACCTTCCCTGTTTTATCCACAGTTTTATCTGCCTGCTGTTGCTTTTTGTTTTCAGATGTTCATCAGGCAAAGTGGAGAAACCTTAAACTGCTGCTGCGCCAGTTACTCAACAGGTTGTTGCTAGGTAACCAAAGAGTGAGTTGGTTGGTTGATTCAAATTCCAAAATACTTTTTTGACCCCAAAGCGAAATTAAATTAAATTACCAACAACCTTGATCAGAGGTTGAGAAGTTAAAGTCTTTATTCTGCCTACATCTCCCATAATGCTGTGCAGTTCTAGATTGGAGTTCAGTAAATATTCTATATATTGAATATTTTATCAGTTGCATTATCTATTGATATTGATCACGTGTCTATCTAATACCGGCCCATATTTTTATATTGTTGCATCCTTAGCTTATTTTTGACTGAATGGCAAAACGTATTAGAATAAACTTTGTAATTAGAAGTATTAAGAATGAACTTCAAAGATTTCTGCAACCAGTCGTTGAGAACAGCGCCATCTACCTTTTAAAATAAGGATCTCAGATTAATCTAAAATACTAAACAGACGATTTCCGAGGCTGCTGTGTCACGGTATAGCCACTGCTTAACCTCTTCACCAATTCAGATCAGTGAAAAGGTATTTTTTGTCATAAATCTGGTGAACCTCTGCTTTGTTCACACTTAAATTTTTAATTAAAATGGTCAAATATCCCAAAAGAAACAGCTTGGTATGCATAAAAATTCCCATCTACTGTTGTTTTCATAGAAACAATCAGGCTTGAGTTTACTACAACATGATCTGAACTCATGAATAAACAATCGGCGGTGGGACTGAAAACTGCACAAAGAAAAAGACAAGGGTCCTCTAAAGACCAGATGTCCACTTGAGAGACATTTGAATTATGGGAGCGGCAGCTTTGAACATCTGATCAGAGAAAATCTCTTTCTGGGTTTCTATTGAGAAGCTTCAGATGAAAAATGAGCAAAACAAAAAGCAATGCTAATCAACAAAACACAGACGCTAAAACAAACGCTGAATGCAGGTGAAAAAATCTGTTTCAGGTCAAAGGTGACCTACATGGAGAGTGGGGATAAATGACGAACATTAGAAACATGGACATGTTTAAGGAGGATGTATTCTGCATTTTACCGTTACCTTAAGTTACAGAAATGCTGTATATATCAAATATGAGTAAAACAAACATTTGACTTTGTAATTAGGCGCCTTGAAATTTGGCCTCTGTTTCTTTAAGAAACTTCAGCTCTTTCTGAAGCTCCGCTTTCAGGAAGTCATTGTATCATGGCTCTTCTATTGACCCTTTCACAACGATTTTACTAGTGTTGCAATGAGAAGTAGCTCCTATAATGAGCTCAGCAGATGGTCAGATCCACCAGATGTTTGCTAATTGCTGCAGGCTAGTCTGAAGGAGTAGGGGAAAATCTTCTCTGTGAGGGGAGTCTCACTAACTTGGAAGTTACATCTTCAAGGAGGAGCTGCGTCAAGAAGGCGGGGCTAGGCCCCAGCAAGCATTTGTCACAGTTGAATGGTTGCCATCGAGATAAACGGATTTGTCAAACATGCCTGAAAGATTCAAGGCAACACTCCAGGAATGTTTATGATGATTTCAAAAGCTGAAATGCTAAAGTTTATAAAAAGTGCTCGGGACAATATGTAATAATAAAGAAAGAAAAATGTATTGAAACTGTAATAACTCAAAAAATATAGAATTTGTAGCTGAAATGTCAGGAAATTGTCCAGAAATCATTAAACATATTTTAAATTAAAAATAATTCTGATGGATTGTGTGAAATACCGCTTTATGATGCGGTAAAAGAGAAACCAGGTTCTTCTCACCATGAAATTGCGGATGGACCTGTGGAAGATCGTCCCATCATAGTAGCTTTTTTTACACAGACGGATGAAATTCTCCCCCGCTTTGGGAACCTGGAAGAAAATATGTCCATAAGGGAAATTTATAGAATTTATCAATTTGAACTGACCAATAAAAGCAGCATTTTCATAATACAGTTTTAGGATGAAGTTGAGTTCATGCGGCGCCTGAGGCAGCTTCACATGTCTGCGTGACAAGGCTGGTGAAAAGCTGTGCTCTGCTGGTGTACAAAACACAAAGAGATGTCTGGAGCACCGAGGCAGGGTTATAAAAGCCTCCAGGCTTTCTCTTAAATCATGACAGACACAGACAGTAGGTCGTTCTGAAACGATGCAGCGTTTGTTCTCCGAACACGAGGCGCGGCTTCCACTCTGACGCAGAGCGAGTCTACGGTTATTAATATCAACAACCTTGAGAAAGACTTCTCAGCTTCGCCGTCTGTGTGAGAAACTAGCAGTGTTGCCTTTCAGCAGTGACTGATGATCCTGTCCAAGATGCTCTTGTCTCGTCCGACCCATTTTTACTCAACATCTCTGAATGAGTGGAAAAGTTTTCCAAGTATTTTTTCATCTACATCAAAATAATTCCCACTGTAACATTTGCTAGGAATAGGTCTGTCAAGATAACCAATTTTGCTGGACAATAAATTGTAACAGAAGTTATTGCGATAAGCAATAATACTGCTGTTTAGAGACAATTTTTAAGCAATATAAAGCTAACAATGGCATAATAAAAGAACACATTCTCAAACTTTACATTCTCATAATTGATTTCAGTAATAATTGGTAGTTGCAGTCTAATAAATAAAATAAAAAAATAATCAAGATGAATGTCACAGAAAGTGAAATTAATCTTTTCCATTTATGCTGTTTGTGATTGCTGCAACGTACAGAGTGTAAAACCTCTCTTCTTATTTCACATTTAAACCACAAACTTTACGATTATAGAACATTTAAAAAGACAATGTGCAAACAGAACAATGGAAACTGCATGCAAATAGTGAACAAATGACTATTTGCAGAACAAAATGGCTGCACTTACAGTGGGATGCAATTACAGCAATGGGCGTGACGCCATTTTGGATTTGACATAAAATACACATCTGAATTTGTGTAATCTAATATACAAGACTTTATTTTATGTTGTGACATATAATAAATAAAAAACAAAATGTGTTTCCACCTTATCACAGTGCAACTCCAGGTTCAGGTCTCCCTTGTTTGTGTGCAGACGGACGTAGCCTTTTTTCTTCACGTACTGGTAACGCACCATGTCGTCTGCAATTGCATCTGCAGAAGCAACACAGTAGGAATATTTAAACTAAAACTGAAGTCATTTATAAACAAAGTAAGAGCAAACACACTACAGCAGTTTTCGCTCTGCTCTGTATTTGCAAGTAAAACTGTCATTAACTTTTGCTTTCCCTGAACTTTTTCTTATTAACTACACCAGGCTCGGTGCATCCTAATATTTTCCATTGCAATAGAAAGACTTTCTATTGCCACCAAGAGAGACTGTTTAGCATAGTCTCTCCTTGATGAAAAACAGTAGCTCAATAAAATTGTGCAAATTGGAATCACAAAAAATAAATATGCTACAAGGAAACAGCAATTTTGAACATAACAAAAACAAACAAAAACAAATTGCGATGGGATAAAATGTTTTTTTTGGACGTATAAAAAATGTTTTAATTTCACAAAAACTGTAATGGAAACACTTTTTCGCATCACATGGGTCACAGCAGGTTGTTACTACTGGAGGAAACTACAAAGAAGAATATGACAGGAAGTAGTTGGAGGATGGAGTTTAATGTTTTTTCAATGATTTATCACACAAGCAAACTTATTGAAGAATGATTTAATTTTTTTTTAAATTTAATAAAGACATCATAATTGTAAAATTGCGTTTTTTGGTTGTTGTTTTTTTTTACATTAGTGGAATATTGACAAAGGTTTTGCAATCATTTGTAATGGAAGCGCAAAATAAAAACAAATAAATCTATGCGCTCACTTGAGGCGTTTCTGGCTTTTCCGAAACATTTCCTGAAACGTTTTTGACCTTCTCCATCCACTCTTGTTGGAAACAGAGGCGAGTTTCAGTTTTTCTCAGAGATGCGGTGTGTTTCTGACTGCCTGAACTATCATTTGAAACCCTGATTTCGATTGATAACTCATCTGCGCCGGTCTGGAGCGTTCACCTGTCTATTTATCAGAGTGAGATTGAGTGCTGCAGCATCATTTCAGAGCGACAGCCTCTGCTGCTGTGAGTGGTGACGCTGACTTCCTACATCCTTTCAGATTTCTGCTGCTGATTCAGATTTTTCAAAACGTGGCATTTTTAACCAAGCAGATATGATTCAGAACTGAAAAAGGTCCTGCGTTGCTGGGTCGTTTCTATGACGACCGTCACGCAGTAAAGGTAACAGTGAATCACAGGTGTGGTCAGTTTTAGTCGGAAGATAAAGGAATAAAAGAGAGAGAGAGGAGAAATTACATTTAAATTATGGATCAAAACTCAAGAGAAAATCAGTTTTAAATTGAAACAAATAAATGACTCAATATTTGAGTCGATTATAAGAAAAACTGTTCAGGATTATTGCTGAGTTTTATGTTCTATATGACAAAGTAAACATTTCACTCTGGCTTTACTAAAAATATTGACTCTGATGGATGCATTTGTTGAATGATGGACGTTTTCATGTTGATGTTTTAGGAAACCTTTAAATTCCTTAATCTCAACATTATCAGTAGATTAAATCTAATCTTATCTGCTAATCTCAATCCGACTCTCTAATCTCCACATTTCATTTAAATAAAACATCAGACATTATTCAGAGATATTTTTGCTGCATTTCCTAGAAATCAAACATTCCTCTCTTGTTCTTCTGTCTGTGTGGTTCTTGGATCATGAACTGGGCCAGTGGATCCAGAGAACCGTACCGCTGCGCGTTGCGTAACGGCGCGTCTCTCAACGCAGCGGCTGACAGGCTGAGAAACATTAAACGAGCTGCAGAAGCGACAACATGACCGAGGCGAGTCGCTGCGTTTGGATGGAGGAAGCGAAATAAGAGGAGGTTCGTTTTTACTTGCCTGCTTCGTGCGTCGTTGCCGGAGTCATGGCGGTGGAGGTGAAGGAGGCGGAGACTCGGCCTGTGGAGTAATGGGCCTGGAGGAGGACAAGATGGAGGAAAAAAATATGTAAAATAACCTGGTCAATCAATTTTTACCTTTAATTTGTGGTTTAAAATGTTGATTTTAAACCATATATTCGAAGATATATCTGGTTTATCATATTGGCCGATTTTAGTCGGATACAGAGTGTCTTCAGTCAGAGCCTTCTTCAAAGTCGCTGTGACACAGACTGCTACGGGAGCTCTTTCCTGCCAACAGCAAACACCGTCTACAATAACTATTAGAAGAATCTGAATTAATGAGTTACAAGAACATTTAATTTTCCTTTGGGTTCCATAAAGTATTTCTGAATCTGAATTTTTGAATTTGTATCGGTTAATTTTAGTCATTTTGTAACATGACGTAGCTTTGATTATCGGTTTCATATTTAAATCTAGGCATTGATAATCAATGTTTATTTCAAAGACAGAAAGAAAGAAGGAAACAAAGAAGACAGAGAAAGAGACAATGAGAGAGAGAGAAAAAGACAAATGAACACAAGAAGAGGAGAGAGATACACAAGGTTTACACAAAGGAGACACAAAATATGGTATTAAACAAAAAGAGTTTTATAAGGAGCTAGAAATGTAATTTTGGAGTACAAATCATCAACTTCTGAATTATTTCACCTCCAGTCTAAATGTCACACAGATGCACTGACTTTCTGAGTCACACACCTCAGTTTGAGGCAAATAATTCAGCGTAGTTACAACTCATACTTGTTGAAATAAAAAATATAAACAAAAAAATCTAAACATAAAATAAAAGCTGTTGGCTTCCAATGACATTCCTGAAACTTCCCAGAAAAACTGGGAAATGAGTTTATAAAAATCTCAATTAGCCCTTTTTTTTTTTTTACAGATAATTTTGTTTACAGAGACTTCATAATTCAATGTATTTGTTATTTTGTTTATTTATTTTGAAAACATTTAAACGTTCCAGTGTTAAATGTTCATTATAATTTAAAGTTTATTAATCTTTGAGAATGTATTCTTCCATCACTATTGCATTATAATACTTGAAAATGGTCTCAAAATAACAATATTATCATTTGTTCTAATAACTTCTTGGTTAATTTATTGTCCAGTAACATTTGTTATTGTGACCTTCCTGTTGCGATCCCGACTACTTTCTGCTTTCCACAAAAAAACAAAACATGCATTTCCACAATGACAAGACAACGTGACAGAACATTCACAAATTGTTCATTTAAACTCATATTTATGTTTCCTATTCATGAATACTCAATAATTTATTTGAGTTTTTTTGTCTTGACTTTTTAAAGAAATAATTTACTGATTGCGTATTTCAGTGAACAACAGCTCTCCATCATGTCTGAGCTGCTTGCCATGTTTATGTCATGGCGACATCCGCCACTTGGTGGCGATCCAGCGCACAGTGACGTCATTGTGAAACACAAGCAATGACGTCACCTCATATCGGCTCCATTAGGCCTTAAACCTACTTTGTGTCTGAAGTGCATCAGTGTTGGCAGCAGGGACAAATTCACAGCAAACATTTATTGGCCTTTTCAAGAGTAAAATGTTTTTTAAATCAAATGTTTATTGAATTGTGATTAAAGTAAGAAAACCTGTTAAATGTTTCTGTAGTTGGTTCATGAAAAAAGTTAAAAATAATAAATGTACTCCCTCTGAAGAGCTGAATCATTTATACGTTTCTGACTAACTTCCAGTCATGTTTATCCATGCTTTTATTTAATTACATTTAATCCACTTGTGACGTATAAAACATGAGATCAGGTTAGGATGCTGAATTAATTTGAAATAAATCTGTATTCAAGATTATTTAAGAAGAAAATTAACTTAAATACTTATACCTGTGTTAAGAAAACATAATTTAATATAAGATCACCCAAAATCATCTTAGAAAATATTTTAAAATGAGATAATTTAAGACAATTTAAGAAAGAAATTAAGATGTGTTTTTTTTTCTTTTTTAAACTTAAAATTATTTGAGATTTGGTTGGTTTTTTTAGACAATATTTATTCCACCACAATTGGAAAATTATTGAACTGGACTTTTATAAAGATCAAATTTGTAGAGAAATAAACTAATTTTAAATATTTCTGTTCATCAACATGAATATTTTCAGGTCAAAAAGAAATCCACCTTTCTATTAGAAAACTTGCAAATGTCAGTTTAAAGCTCTAGCAATGGAATAATACAATCAAAACATATAAGAAAATCAATTCCTGAAATGGATTAAGTAATAATGAGACACACAGGATTAGAGCAGAAGGATCAAAACTCATCCAGATACAGAGCAAAGTTTTGAGATGCAGGCTGCCAGGAGAATAAACAGGTTTAATGGAAGGATCTGCAGTTCGTTCAAACACTGAACCTAATCTGAGATTTATTTAATATTTACATTAGTGAGCACAGCTACTGAGATTATATCAGATCTGTTGAATAAACAATTATGTGAGAGTGAAGAAGTCACTTAAATCAACAGGATAGCTCACTAGAGATAAAAGCTCAACGGTATAATTGCATCTGAAAAGCCAAAACAATCTTCTGCTCCAGTTCTTCTGAAGGCTGATACTTAACCTTTTCTTTATTTTTAAAATCTGACCTATATTCGCTGTTTTCTCAGAGACCATCAACCTGTCACCCCAAACATAAACCGCAGACAGCGAGCGCACAGAAACGCTCCAGCTTGAAGAAGAAAACCTTTTATGAAGAGGCAGCAGCAGAGAAAGGAGGTCCAACTGTTTCTGATTATTCTCAGCTGTATGTGATTAACGGTAAAGAAAAAAAAAAGTGGTCTTATTTCAGGTTAATCTTAGATATGATCGTTAAAATCGCAAATGTAAAAAGCAAGTAAGTGATAAAGTACGACAAACACTGTCCTTCACAGAAACTACAACCTCACACCTTCACTTAACTGTACATGTGTTTTTTTTCAGTGACTAAACAGTTATTTATCTCTTTGCCTGTTTTAAATTCACTGCATAACAAACTGTTTGTCTCCCTCTTGTGTACAAAGTCAACATTACATGTCTTGAAAAGGCAACTTAAAATGTGGCAGAAATCTGTGAGACTATTAAACATAAAACAAATTACATGTCTGCATAAAAAAGCTCATGTTTGTGCAGAAAGTCTCTGGAGCAGGGGATTTTTTTTAACGACTCCTGGGAGAGCTTTGGTTTCTTGAATTTACCTCAGCGTCTCGGCTGTCCAGCGTTTTGTGTTTACTCACAGCGTTTATTTTGTCGGTCTTCTTGGCTTCAGGCTCCTTCATGGTGGAGGCCAACAGCTGATCCCCTTTGTACTCTTTGTAGAGCTCTGCCAAGGTCTCTCTGGTTTCCAGGTTGGTGCTCTTCAGGTGGTACGCTGGGTCCTGCTTGGCCTTTTCCTCATCTGAACAGGAACGGGGACAGAGTCGGGGAAACGGCTCAGAAATTTAACACTTTTCACACAGATTTATAGGATTGCGTGACGTTTTCTGAGACGATTTAATTCCCCCAACTGCACAAAGAAATGAGTGCAACTAATCTTGTAATAAGCAATTAACCAATTAATCACATTGATTATTACATATATATAATTTATTGCGTTACCATTTTCTTTTTACCAAAAACTAGATGATTAAATTCTTTAGTTTGGTGTTTTGGTCTCAAATAGCCTTTTTTTGAAGGATAGTTTTGTTTAAAGAAACTTCATAATTCATTTTATTCATTGTTTCTGTACTTTTTGTTTATTTATTTTAGGTATTTGAAATGCCTTCCAGTTCCAGTGTTAAACGTTCATCAGAATTTAAAGTTTATTGATCTTTGAGAATGTGTTCTTGCATTATTATTACCGTTATATTACTTGAAAATGGTCTCAAAACAAAATTGTTATTGTTTGTCGCAATGACTTCTGGTATAATTCATCTTCCAGCGGAAGTTTTTTCTGTGACAGGCCAATTTATGGCAGTAGCAGTCAGTCTTGCAGTGAATCAGAAGAGGCCCCTGACTGAAGGCTGTTGCTGTACGACAGTCTGATGACGGTCATGACATGCTAACATGCTAACAGCTCAAATTCAGAGCAGCAGAGACAACATTCCACAGTAAAATATCCTTGATGTCACCATCAGAAGTGCTAATCCACCTCGTTTGCTTTTGCTGCACCTTATCATACCTCTGCCTGGTTGTATGGTTAGAAATCCGGGCAATGAGATGTTGAAGTAGGGGAGTAGCAGTGACACTACTCCTACTTGGGTAAAATTTTAGTCTATGCTAACGACTTCTGAGGGGGAAACAATTTTAGCCACTAACCTGGATCGAGCACCTTAAGGTTGTTCTTCACGTGGAAAAAGCTGGACACATTGAACTTATCCAGGTTGGTGGGGTCCTTCAAAGATGAAACAAAAACGACCGAAACGTCACCAGTTTTTCCAGAATAAAAACTTTAATAAAGTAAAGGAATGAGTCTGCCACCAACCTGAAGCATTATGATGTCCTTTCTAGTGAAGGGCTCATCAGTCAGCAGGTCTTTATAACTTTTGGTCTTGATGTTTAGTTGCTCAACAGCCTGAAGGCAAACAGAATTAATTCAAATTAAAGCAAAAAATATATTTTATGTTCTGTTGCTGATTTGTTTGATTACTAGTAAAATGTTCAGTTTTTACTGTCATTAAACAACCCAAAAAAAGTTTGTAAAAAGCAAATATGAAGCTTTTTTGGGAAAAATAAACATCTTGTACACAAAACCTTGTGACATACAGTAGTATTTTGTAAATATATTGTTGCTGATCCTGTTTGGTTTAAAACTGAAACCAAAATCAACATCATCTCCTTATCATGTCATCAGTTTGTGTTTGAAAACTATTTTCAGTGAGGATGTGCAGAGCAAAAGTTACGAACCTCGTAGGAAAACACATTTCCAGTGACCTTGTTGGCAACAATGTGGGAGTTATTTGTGAAGACGTTGTACAGAACGGGGCAGTGATACTTTCCTGCAACAACAATGAAAACATTAAAGGAAATAAACAGTTGGCCAAAAGAAGACTATGATATGATATGATAATTTAGTGTCGGGATCAGCAGCAACAACTTGAACATTTTGTCAACACTCAATTGCCTGTCAGGATACATGGGATGACCAAATGTCAAATAATTAGAGCCAAACAACAACTCTAAAGCATGTTTATTTTACAAAAACAAAGT
Source organism: Poeciliopsis prolifica (assembly GCF_027474105.1). Taxonomy (NCBI): domain Eukaryota; kingdom Metazoa; phylum Chordata; class Actinopteri; order Cyprinodontiformes; family Poeciliidae; genus Poeciliopsis; species Poeciliopsis prolifica. The sequence goes on along the minus strand of NW_026562389.1, from coordinate 10,184,716 downwards.
AAGTTAATCCTTATCACATGAAGGAAATGTTCACATTGTTATTCATTTGAGAGAAAAAATATATTTACCGTCGTTGTTCTTGGCGAAGTTGAGCTTAATAAGAGATTTTGCTTCCAGTTTCTGCAAAACAACAATAGCAACTAAGAAAAGGCTTAAACCTTCAAAATGAGCTCTGGGAATTTAAATATACATATAAAATAGAACAATCACATGGAAAACATAGAACGCTCCATAAAAATTCAGTTCCTAAATGTTTATGTGTCTGATCTTATTTCTAAATTTCTCTCTCTAAAGAAAGTTGGTTAACTTAAGAAAAGTGTTTTAATGAGTAAATGTTCATCTAAACAGTCATTTGTGCTTCATTCCTGTGTTTTTGTCTTTTTACACAAAAAAGAAAACTTTATATGTAAACATGAAACACAAATGTTAAAATTTTGATCTAATTCATAAATATCCAGTATTTGAAAAATACATTTTCTTACTTCTCCAGAGATCGGATTCGTTCCATACTTCTTAATCCACGGAACAATGCTCCTGAGAAAGAGAGGAAAGCAGAGAAAGGAACTAAATAAAGGCTGTTATATTTCTTATAATGGTCTGCTGTTTTATGTCAAAAATAGTTTAAGTTCATCATCAAAATATCCATCACAGTTGTGTAAAAACTAAACCAACACAACTGTTATTCTAAAGGAGACAAATCAGTTCATCAATACGCAAAAGACGCTTGAAATAACATATTTCACTATTAATTTTTTTAAAAAATTTCAACCTTTATTTAATTTGAGCATATTATTCATTAGGAAACTGAATCTAATATTCCCAATCTAATTGTTCAATAATTCTTCTGGGTTTTTAGGTTTCTATTAATGTCTACTTTCTAATCAACTCCTGTTTCATTTCTTTACAAAAGAAATAAAACGCGACACAACCAGTTATTTCTTTTAACTGAACATTAACTGAAAAATTGTAAAAAAAAAAATCAATCAATATAATATGCTATTGTATTGAAATGATAATGAATGTTAGATTGTGACATCTTTTTAAAGGGGTGATCATTAATTATCCAGTACAAGTTACTCACAGCAGGTCAAACACGACTCCCTCCTCAGTGCAGACGGGATACTCAAACGGCTGCAGGGACAAGCTGAAAAGAAGCCGAAAAAGGTAGAATATAGAGTTATTTGAATAAAATCAAAATGGAGAACTGTGAATTCATCCTTTTATTGTTTTCTGTCAACAAACACCTCACAAAACATAGAAAAACAAATGTTAGAGGATGTTCCAGGAAGCTGGATCTTTAACAATAATAATCACAGTGTTGGGTAGTATAAAGACCGACAGGCAGAACAAATGAAACAAAGAACAGAAAAACAGAATAAAAACAGCTTTTGTCCTCCAGCAGTTCCAGCGATTTCTTCTTACCTGCAGTGGTCAAACGGAAGCCGTTTAAAGTTTGCTCGGGGGATTTCTGGAAAATAGAGCCAAAACTGAAAATCCATCCATCTTATCGGTTCAATCATGTCAGCCTAAAGCTGTGCTAAAGTCAATGTTTTGTAATTGTTGTTTTAAATTTAAGAATTTATCACAAACAAAAACTATACTCCTGAAAAAATATTTAAAGTTTCAACAACATATTTACATCATCAACCTGACCTTCTTTTCAGTTACTATACAGTGACTTATGTTAATTTCTAACTCCATGTCTACTTTTCACTTTAACTTGAATAAAGATATGTTCAAGTAGTGCTGTTCTTATTTAAGTATACAATATTTAGGTTCTCTTCCCACCTCTGCTCTAGATATAGATGAATTACATGGTTTATTTCTTACACATTCTCCCATTTCCGCAGGTCTCATAATAACAGACTTACACCAGGTTATAAAACAATGACGTACGAAACCATTGATAAATTAGAGTACAACTTAAAGGCCCTTCATAAAACATGATCAAAACAAACAAGTCACAACTGTTATCTAAAATAAAGAATTAACGTAGTTGAAAGTCACCTGCTCGTTTCCCTCCATAAAAATTGGTGTATTCTGTACATGTGATGTACCTGTAATAATGTTAAAATAAACAAACATTAATAAAAAATAAAGAGGAAACACTTACAATCTTTTAATTTAAACACCACAAACAAGCTAACGGGTGCTAGCATGCTAGCTTGTTAGCGGTGCAGGTACAATATATTTTTATGACGTCGTAAAGGTTTTAGTCTTACATTTTGTCCTTTTGGTGCTGTCGCTTCCCCATATTCACTGTATGAGCAGGTCTGAACTATTAAATACAGTAAAAAATGCCAAACTTCAACGGTATACCATACAAGCTCTTTGCCTTCTCTGTACTTCTTGTTTGGTGCCGTTCTTCTTCTTCTTTTTTTATTTTTGAGTCATCTCTATTAGCGCCATCTTCCGGATCAGTCATTCATCACAAGTTTCTTAAAATGACCTTTATTCTACAAAAACGGATTTCAATTTTAACTGAAATAATATGCCATTAAAACTCTGTTAACCAGCACTTCGCATCTTCATGATCGATATTCTCCTCTTATTCTCACATCTCCTGCATCCCATAAAGAAATATAGTAACTACAGAGAGCCATTTCAGCCAAAATTAAATAAATAAATACATCTGAAAATAAATACATGACAAAATTGGGAAAGATAAACAATAATAAATCAATCAATAATAAAACAAAAAAATAGGTAATATATTTAAATAAATTAGGCAAAACTTCAACACTAGAGCACATTAATTAGATTCTTCCCAATCATTGTCTATGTTCTTTTTCTGTGGCCTTCTGTAGCAGGACAGAATGGAGAGGGTAGCATCATGCTACAATTTTGTTTTATTATTATTATTGCATTAAAACTGCTCAAACACATGATTAAACTTCCCAAAATGATGCAACATTCATGCCCACAATGAGTGGCTGTAACAATGACCACACTCAATGCACAACAACCAAATTCATCTATAAGTTTTATTTTCTTCTTGGCATATAATTGATATTTATGGCTACAAGAAAGGAGCAATCAAATTAAAACAATGTGGACAATGAACATGTTAGTAACATATAGTGGTATGAAAAAAATCTGATTTTTATAATTTTTGCTTTTTGTCACACCTAAATGTTACAGATCATAAATAAATTTAAATATTTGACAAAAATAAGTTAAAAAAAAACCTGATGAAGTTTTGAAGCTAGCAACTATTTTTGCCACTTTTCTTTGTCTTTATTAGTCATTCAGAGGTAGACTTGCTGCTGTGATTTGGATTATTCTCATCATCTTCATGTTTTCTTTTTGGTAAACTAACATTGAGCTCTTGGTTCTTTCGGTTCAGCAGTGACTTTGGACAGAACCGAGGTCTGTCATGCTTTAGATGTTACTCTACATTGTTTTGTGACCTCCTGGTTGAATTTTCGATGCGTTTTGGAGTAACTTTGGTTGACAGACCTCCCCTGCAGAGCTTCTCCACTGCTGAATGTTTTCTCCATTATGAATCTCATTTTGGTTCACTCACATCCCAAAACTCATGGGAGTTACTTAGTAAACATCTCAAAACAACTCAAAGGGTTTTGAGATGTTTTAGTTAGCAGAGAGGCTCTGTTCGAGTTAATTATTACATCTACAATAATCATCAAAAATGGTGAAATTGAGCTTGGATGTCTAAAGGGAACCTATTATACTTCTTTTTAAGCAAGTTAGGATAGGTTTATGGGTTGTACAAAACATGGTAATTAAATTTTTTTGTACAAAATAATTCTGAACTAAAGACATTCACCCCCTCAGTTCAGCCTGTTTGAGCTCCTTTCAGAAAGTTTTAGGGCTCTGTCCCTTTTATGCAAAAAAGCTGCTTCTGGCTCCGCCCCCTTTAACTCACTTTGTATTTTACACAGTACATGGTGAAACTGACAAGTAGGACTGTCGCAATAAATCAATTAATCACATGATAAATTTAAAAAAGCTTCAATTGCTATTTACATTTATCTATCACTTTTCTCTCTCTTTCTAGCAAATACAAAAGTATTTTTTTCTGATGCTTTTCTGAAGGACAATTTTGTTTACAGACTTTATGATTCATTTGGCTGTTTTTGTTGTTTCATTTAGCTTTTTAGTTACAGTTTTCTAAATGGAGCAAGTCATTGGATAGCTTTGTATCTTTTAATTAATTAAATTATCACTTAAAAACTGGTTTTCAAATTTACTTGTATTTGCTTGATGATCTGAAACATTTAAGAGCGACAAAATAAGCAAAAACAAAATAAATCAGGTTTTTTTTCTTGTCACAGCAGCCGCCCACACTCAACTGCTTATTCACACCACCATATGACAAGTAGAAAGCTTATATCTATTATCAGCCTTTCTCTGAAAACAAACATGAGGAATGAAGAAATGATTCAAAAAATGGCTCCCGTCACAAACCAGAATAACATTTTAAACTAAATTCTTCATTTTGTGAATAAAGGGAAACTTGAATACCGGGCAGGAACAGCAGAACTGCCTGCGTACCTGAGTTACTGCTGGCTTGCATCTCATTAGTTATATCACTTCAAAAGCTAATAAAAGAAAAACCCAAAGAGTTTCTAACAGTTGGGGGAAAAAAAACAACAACAAAAAAACTCAACAAAGTATGAATGTTCACATCCTTGGCACTTTATCTGTCAAGCAGAATCAAAATCTCACCTGTCAGTGATCACTGACAAACATGTTGAAAGAAGAAAGCAGAACAGAGAACAAATAAAGGATAAAAAACAGAAGCATGGAAAAGACAAGAGGGTCAGAAGTCCATGAGTCTGATAGTAGTTTGCTTGTTTGGAAAGTGCAATTACATGAATTTTCAACACAGTTCCTCTTGAGAAGAAAAGTCAAAATAAACGGTAAACGTGGTCGGCGCTTGTCTGAGTACCGTCCGGGAAAATAAAATGAGTGTTTGCAGCTCCTTCCAGTAAAACACGTTCAGTTCGGTTAAACAGTCCTCGAGTGTTCGGGTGGAACCAGAAGATCACCGCAGGTCCATCATGCTCACAGAGTCATCCGTGATGCTCACATGTCCTGCGTGCTGAAAAGGAGAAACGCATTTAGAGGAAGTATCTCCACCAACTCGACCTGCTGCACCAACTGCCTTCACATTGAACTGGAAATACAAAAATGAATTATCTTAATGGTAGTTTCGATAAAAAAAGGTATTAACGGAAGGATGTTAAAACCTTTTTTTCGCACTGCAAAAAAACAAAATCTGATCTAGTACTTTAGATCTGGTTTCTAGTACAAACATCTTAAGACACTTGAAATAAGACAAAACTAAGAAATAACATTTCTACAAAAATTAGGAACTTGTTTTATGTAAATAATTTCTTAATATTGATGAAAAAGTTCTTCTTCTATTGGCAGATAGAAGACATTTTTGCCTTGTTATAAAGCGGAATAATCTGACCCAGCATTTCTTTACCGCGCCTGGCTTCTTCTGGTGCAGAATTATGACGCTTGTCTCACATTAATGCCATAAAAGTCAGACAAAATAAGACATGACTGTTCAGACAACACACAGTTTGAAAACTATGGGGTGCAATTACTGTAGAAGTGGCACAAATTGGGTGAAAAGATTGAAACTGAGCCGCTCAGACTGTCGTAAAAATTCAAATGGAGGTTGCATCTGGATGGAAATATATAAATGAAATTAACGTTTTAATTTTTATACTCACTGTGAAGAGAGGAGGATCTTTGCTGTGAGGATGGAAGCCCTTCTGTTTACATGAGGAGATCTCTTCCGTTCCTCGATCGGTTAGCCGGAAATAGCCGATTCTGACCAAGAAAACAATCAGAAAAGGTTTGAAACAATCACAGCGGAAATGACCGGAAAACTGCCGGGCTTCTCCGTCGACTCACTCGTTGAATTTAGGCGAGCAGACGATGGCGATGGCCTCGGGCAGCATGATCTGGTAGGAACAGTGTGTGTGGAGGTCGACGCTGGACAGGAAGGCGGTCTGCGTCGGGTGAGTCTGGAAAAACGAAATCAAATTTTACTGCAACTTTTAACATTAACAACATAAAACCTCCAGAGCATTTGAAGGAATTTATTGTACAATAATAAATGTAGATTTTCTCTAATTCATAAAACTAACTTTGATGTTTCCCGAACTTTTCGAGGTGCGATCAAAGACACCAAAAATGTTTGATTCGTAATTTAGAATAAGACTTTTTTTTAACAGAAATAATGTTTGTAGGAATGAAACTGATAATAAAAATGAACAGAACAGAGATGGAAACTGTTCAATAATCAAAGGAAAAATAGAAAGTTGATCTATTTTTGAGGAAGCAAGGAAGGAAGGAAGGAAGGAAGGAAGAAGGAAATGAAGCCAGCAGCTTCCTGTCCCTCACATGGATCCATCCCAGGGTGATGAGGTCGTGCTGGTCCTGGATCAGAAACAGCTCCTCCTCGTTCTCAGTGTCACAGTAGTCCGGCCCGCCGCACTGCTTCGGCACGATGACGTGAGTCACAGTGAACGCATTTCTGGTCTGAACACAAACCAGTCAAAGAATGCTGAGTCATGCTTTTGATAAATGACCAGGAACTTTAATAGATTATATATATTTAGGATTTCATGCAGTCATCCCACATAGTGACACATAACTCTGAAGAGGAAGAATAATAAAATAAAATCTGAAATGTGTGGAGTGGGTAGACATGTTATTGTTTACATGTGAAATTCAGTAAAAAGGATCTCCTTTTCCTTTCCACCCATTGGCGGAACAATTCGTTAACAAAATGAACCCTGGAGACGTTGGGATTATTAATTTAGTGCAGAGCGCCACAGCAAAGGGAAAAATATAATTTTTATCGCTCTCCGTATCGGCTACGCTACACACATACTTGTTGTCATAGCAACTGGCAACATCTTGCCTACGTCAGGATTCGTGGTGCAAATATTTCTTAAAAACAGAACATTCAGTTCGTTACAATTTTATGTTTTTAAATGGGGTTTTTTTTCTTAAATGCAAAATGAATTATTTTCTTTACAGTTTTGTTTTAATTGCTACTGTTTCTTCTTTTATTTTTAGCAAACGACTGAAAATACTTCAGTTAACAATTAATCGATTACTAAATTAGTTGGCTGTTATTTCAATAGTCGATTAATTATTTAACCATTCGGTGCATTTGCTTTTCGTCTCTCTGAGTCAATACTTTGTATTTTGTCTCTCTTGAGCACATACCAACAAATTTGGCCTTACAACAGATTTTTTTTATGGCTATAAGTATTTTTGCAAAGCACTGTAAACTTTTAAGATGTGCAAATTTCATTGAGAAATTTAATAAAACAAATCGTGTGAGCTGCTATGTGCCACAGATTTACCAGTTTTCCACACAGGATGCCGCAGGTTTCCACAGCGCGGCTGGTGTTGGCCTCGGCCAGCCTCAGGAAGCTGCGGCACAGCTCAGCAGGCACGGCCAGCTGCCGGAGGGCATCCACCATCGTACCTGCAAAAACCACACAGAGGAGGAAAACAGCAGCTGAATGGAAAAGTCTGTCCATTTTATCCATTTCCATCATCAGCCAATACCGATACGATACAGAAAAGCAGCTCTGAATTGACTGAAAACCAAACGCATACATAAATTACAAACTTATTGACAATGCTGCACCAGTTCAGGACATTTTAATCCACCAATAGCTTCATCTGTCCTGATGCATCAGGCACATTGTCACAGACACCTGGACTTAAGGCTGAACAATCAACCAATAACAATATAAATCGCCTTATATTTGTGATCAATACCAGTAGATAATAAATCTTACAAATCAATAATCAATAGCTACAATATGCACTGAACTGATCCAGAGTGAGTTGGCAGAATCTGTGGTTACCTAGCAACGACTTGTGGAGTAACTGGCGCAGAAGCAGTTTTAAGTTTTCGCCTCATAGCTGCTTAAAAATAAAAACAGCGACATGGAGAGAAAACTGGATGAAACAGGAAAGGCCACGCCATCTGATTGGTAGTATTTCAGATATTTAAAACATAGAAGTGATCAATAATTCTCATTATTAATGAGAATTATTAATAATGAGATCCGTCGCAATTAATCAATTACTCCCATGATAATTTAAAACAATCTCAATAATTTACATTTTCATGAATTATTGTTTTCTCTTTCTGCCAAAAACTGGATGACAAAAATTTTCAGTTTGCTGCTTTGGTTTCAACTATGCTTTTTCGGAAGGACATTTTTGTGTACAGAGACTCCATAATAAATTGTATTTGTTGTTTTAAAATGTCTTCCAGTTCCAGTGTTAAAATTTAAAGTATTGGTTTTTGAAAATGTGTTCTTGCACTAATATTTCTTTCACTATATTACTTACAAATGGTCTCCAAACAACAATATTATTGTTAATCACAATAACTTCTGGGACAATATATTGTCCAGCAAAATTGGTCACAGTGTCAGGCCTAATTATATATCGATATGAAACCCTTTTATTGTGAAGCTCGTTCTATTATTTTTTTCAGTGTCAGGACCTCAATAGCGGATCAGTGCATCTTTAGTTTAAACAGGAACTAAAGCAGCTCGGGGAAAAGAAATGATTCTCACTGTTGTTCCCGGGGCTGACCAGAGACCCGGGTTTGAGCGAGCGGTCAAAGCTGGGCGGTCCGGCTGCGGGCGTGCCCGGCGTAGCAGCAGGCCCATGGTGGTGGTAGTCGTTGGTGCCGGAATCGCCGGGGCTCAGCGGGACGGTGGGGGACACTAACGGCGGGCCCTGGATGCCAGGAATGAGGGGCGTGTCGGCGGGAGGCGCGGACGGCGTGGCAAACTCCAGAAGCACTCGCTGACGCTCCTTCTCCAGCTCCTGGCGACGGATCATCTCCTCGAAGGCACTGAACTGCTCCTGTTCCCGCTGCCGCCGTTGCATTACGGCGACGCGTTCCCGCTCGGCGTCCAGCGCACGCTGCCTGGACTGCTCCAGCGCCAGGGCCTCCTCCTCCGCTTTCTGCAGGAAAGACAAACCACAGCTGAGTGAAAGGTCTGGCCACTTAGTTTGTGGTACTGAAATGATTCACTTTATTAATCACAATTGATTAATGTAGACATTTTGACTATACACACTCAAAAACTGCCTCTTTTTGAGTTTGTATACTCCAGTTAATGATTGAGTACTAAATAAGTTTAGCATTATTTCAATAATCAATTAATCGTGATTAATCTTTATCAATTGATTATTGAAATCAATTACCTGGCTCAGTTACCAAAAGTCAGTTTTTAAGTTCCTCTAATCTGGCACAAACTTCCAGAAAACTTTAAAAATAGCAGAAACAGTGAGTTCCTTAAATCAACGTTGAAACCCCATTTGTTTTCCGGTAGATTGCCTCCAACTGGTCTGGTCCCAGTATACCCCAGCCAGATTCATTTTCCATTTGATTCATAATAACTATAACATCTTAAAGTGTAGTTATCTTTTAACTTAGTGTCATTTTCCCTTATTTTGCCACTGGATGTAAAGTTGTTGCTCACTTGTGGTTATATTTCCATTCTGATGATGCAACACCCTTTGAATTACCCCATTTATGGAAATATACCATACAAATAAACTGATAAAATGTAAAACAAAGTTTCAGGGGAATGGACACTTTTGTAGTAGACTGGTGCTTCGCCTTACCTTTTTGACCAGATACTGAGCATATTCTTGTTCAAATCTTTTTAAAAGAGCCTGTTTGAGAACCTCTGCTTGAGGAAACGCCACATCTTTGAGTTTCTGTAGAGGAATCAAAAAGTTAAGCAGTGAGTTTTCCACAAAAACATAAAAGAAAAGAAAAAAGACACAATTAGATAAATGGTAAAACACCAAACTCCTTGGGCACCTTCACGGTGTCTTTTTTCTCAGGGATGTTTGCCGTCTTGTAATCCCGATGTTTGGGAAGTTTTTCAATAAAAAGCCTTAAAATAGAAATAAGAATCAGTTTCAGAACAATCAACAAAATTATGGCAATTGCTCAATGTGGTCTATGCGATAAGTCTTGGACTTAATTTGAAAACCCCCCAAAACACTCACGTAATATATTTATTGTAAAGTACGAAGGCGTGTTCGATGTTTCCCTCTTCAGTGTAGATGTGGGCCATTCGGATCATCTCCATGCCAGAGCGGAAGTAGCGTCGTGGCGGCACGTCGTCGTTGACTTCCACTGAGCTGCCTCTTTTGGTCAGAGCGCGGACTCGCTCTTCGGGCGGCAAGCTGACATCCATGTGATCCGCCATGTCAGCTAACGGCTCAACCTGACAGATTGGAGAAACAGGGCAGCTGACTAACACAAATATGCAAGGATAACGCTGGTCCATATCTACTTGCTATTCATGGTTTATTAGGCTAAAATTTGTTCCAATTGATTAATTAATAACGGCCACTTAGACAGTCTTTTGTGTTGTAGAAGAGGATGCTGCCTGTCATCTGGAACCGGAACCAGTTGATTGAGAAACAAAGATGGCAGCAACAACAGAACGGTTTAGAGAAACGATCCAAAGAAGTCCAGTTTGAAATGCAAAATGGTCTTAAAGTGGTTCTGTTTTGAAATATAAACACTCAACTAGCCCCTTAAATTTTAAACTAGCCCCTTAAATTATAAATATTTTATACATTTTATCTTGTATATTTTATTTTTCTATTCAGCAACCTAAGAGGGGTTTGTTTGGTTATATTTTATAAATATGTCTCAGTTTAACAATGTGAGAAATTCAGAATTTTCAGTTTATACAGTCAGTATTTAATACAGCTGACACAAAATTATGTTAAAATTTAATTCTAAGTTTGAAAAAACATTAGTGCAAAATGATTGACACTTAATACAAAAGAAAACTCATGTTTCTAAGGAAATGGCTGCTAATCAATTAGTCATTAGATTAGCTCATTAATTGATAACTTGCATCCCTAATAGCTACGCCTAACGAGGTCTGAGAATGAGTCAAATCTGAAATGAAATCCTTGCTTATAAAAATAAAAATAAAACAAGTTTCTGGTTGCTTTTTGTTACTTCTTTTCTTAAAAATCAGGTTAGCTGACCCCTTGTTGACCATTTTAGAAAACACTCTGTGCTTTTGTCTTTTAGTGAATACAAACACTTTAAAATAGAGAGGTAAAGGGAGCCTGGCCGTCAATTTTCCAACACTTTACTCACCTTGACATTGCTGTCTTAGTGATTAAATGGTTAGCGGAAGTGCTGCTTCAGTTGGAGCAAGTGATCTAATTTCCACCACAAAACAAAAAAATAAAAGCCCAACAGGAAGTCAATAATACTGGATTTAAAGTCATAATTATGAGAGACAAAGTCATAAAAATTAGGCTGGAAAGGGTATATGTAAATATTGATCAAAACTGTAGTTGGAAACCTCATGTAAATGATGTCAGGGGAAAACTGGACCTACTGTTCATTATATGCTTCAGACAACTCCCTTTTACCGCTCCCTTTGTCATATTGTGTAGAGCTTTGGGGGAATAACTGCTGAACCAACCTCCAATTTATTTATATTCTGCAAAAACAAAAGCTTTAAGGGTAGTAAACCATACTTGTTTTTAGACAATGGTATTACTTTGCAGAGTTAGTCAAATTTAAGATGTATATATACAAAGCAAAATAAATAGCCTGGTCCAAAAAATATTCAGAAATTATTGAAGGATATTTGCTGGTAGGGAAATTTCCTACATACATTAAAAAGTATGTGTATCTCTGTAGCCAGGATCTTAAACTGATTAATAACATAACACTGTTCAAAAGGGAATTAAAACATAAAATGATTGAAACCTAGAATTGGATTGAAACCTTCATGATTTACTTACTTTTCTAACTTTTGTTTCTTTTTTGATTATTGATTTTGTGTATTCTGTTAATATTTGCAACACTAAAGCAGTGAGGAGTGGAAATGTTTTGTTTGTAAAAAAAATATAAAATAAAAATATAAACTGAGTACCTTCAGCCTACATCTTTTGATCTATACAATATTTATTATTGCTTTTGTTTTTTTTATTTGATTTTGTTTTAAATCTTGATTGAAGTTGTTGATTGACTGTTATTTTTGTATATGTTTTAGTTCAAACTATCTATAATTTTGACTTTAAAAGTCTTCATCAGCCCCGCTGTAGTACCGACTGCTACAGGAGATCCTTTCCTCCCACAGCCATCAGCTCTTTGAAGAAACTTGAAAAATATGACTTACTACATTTAACTTTTCTTTAAGAGCAATAAAAGTTACACTGGTTGCTTTTTCTTTTTTTTTATGTCATGGTCAACAGTAACAACTCATTTTTAAACTTTTTACACATCTTACAAACAAAGTCATTCATTTGTTTGACAAACAGGCCAACCTCAGTAAGGAATTTCTTTTTTTGTATCTGAAGATCAAAAACAATAATCCCGCTTAGAATCAAAGACAGATGTGAGACCACACCTTATTTACCTTGATAAAGAATCGGTACATCATGAATCTGTCATCATAAATTGTCCTTCAGCAGGCACAGCTTTCATACTCCCAAATGGTTAAAGGGACGGTTAGTTGGAAATGGTTTAGATCAAGAGGGTGTGGCAGAGATAAAAGGAGCAGTAGAGCACCATTAAAACACTTTTTGTACTACTACACATGTTTTCACTATTCTTGGCTTGTACTGCAGCAGACAGAAGTGGGTGGACTATTCCCTCCCGGTTGGGGTTGAAATGTCACCTCAAGGTGAGGAGGAGGTAAAGTGTTTTGATGTTTTCTACCAGAGTGATGAATTCTTCGATCAAGCTACTGGTCTGTTGACATTTCACCTCTCAAACGAGAACTAAATACAAGTAGCTACTATAAGTTTGAGCTCAGACTTAGCATTGTGGTCTTCTAAGATTCAAAACCAAACATTTATTGAAAAGGCCGAGGGCTGGCAACAGGTAGTTAGTTTCTTGAGCACACGATTGTTTAAAAACAAATTATATATCCACTAGTCCAGACTTAGTCTGGTGAGATTAACCAGGAGTGCCAGAAGACCAAAGTTTATGAATACCTGACAAACTATTACATCATACTTTTTTCCTTCCACTCTAGTTTCCATCATAATGCTTAGACATGTCCCACTGTCTAAGCAGTGGGACATGCTTTTGTGACTTATTCTCACGAGAGCATGACCTCTTGTGACTTACTCTCCTTGTGGAGGGAGTCAATGACTGTTAGTATTTTTCAATGAAAAATGTTTTATTTATTGGTCTTATCTATGTTCAGAGAAACTGAGTGTTGATTTTAATTAGTTTAATCTATAATAATTAAATGAACAAAATCAAACGTTTGTATAGTGACATTACCTATTAACTAATTTAATTTTAAGTGTTTCCTGGTTCATTAATGTGCACCTGTACATGTGGGATGTCAAGGTTAACATGAGCTTAAGGACAACATGTTTTTGTCTAAATAAAGCCCTCATCTGCTGTCCTGTGATTTGAATCAAACCAGGAAACCAGTCATCATTTTAAATACTTAAAATTAAATTAGGCAATGCATTCATCATTGATACTGTTTTAACTAGTCTAATTTCATTGGGCTTGTTAACACAATTTATATTAGCATACTTGCACAATAAAGTAATTTAAAATACAGAACTGTTAGATTTAAAAACAAACACCATAAAAAAGTAAGTTGAAATTAAATTATAACTGAAACAACGCGCTTCTGTTCCTTTCACAAAAGGCCGTGTTAGTCTTCATTAAATGTGAATTGCAGATCATAATGGTTTCAATCCAAACACAATTGTTTTGGAATTTGTTTTTTTTATATTTTGGAACATAAACAACAATCAAATTAAGAAATCAAAGGGAATTAAAGAGGAAAATCGAGAAAGTTAACACATTTGGACAAAATGAAGCTTGGTTGGAGAAACAACTTTCCAGAACAAAATTCAAACATTTTTCCAGCCCCACTCTCCTTCCCTTCAGCTCTTCTGGAAAAAATGTTGGCGCAATGACAACAACACGGGGGCCATAAATATACGTTTCAGCCTTGCATAACCGGTCCTTGTATCGATCCGTGTCCCTGAGGAGGAGGTGATCAATGTTTCCGAAAGACGTCGCGTTAGCTGTGCTAACTTAGCTAACGTCAACTTTATCAACGGTTTGATAGAAAAAAATAAACAATTATAAAAAAGAAAGTGAAATTTGTTTTATTCTTACCTGGTCTACCCGAGAACGTGAACCTCTCAGAAACCTACATAAAGCAAAAATAAATAAATAAACCGTGAACGTTGTAAAGAATCCCAAATGTGATCTCAATATTCAGCTCCAACAACAGCACTACTGTACTTCACTTCCGCGATTAAAACAACTTCCGCCTCACGACACTACGTCATCGGAAGACGTTTATTATTTTCTAAATATTTTTTTCGTTCATATAAAATATATATTGCGTAATTAGCAAATATTTTAAAACATTTTTCGTTTAAAGGGTTTAAAAACAATTTGATATAATTTTGTCATTGTATATTTCGTATCACGCATGCGCCACCAAGCTCCTCCCACATCCGAATGATGACACTATGCAAACTGATGCAAAATCACCACATATTGTATATATGTGTACATATTTGTGTGTGTGTGTAAATTTTGACGTCATACCTGCTAAATTTTGATTTCCAAACAAAATATTTAATTCACCAGATAAATATTTGTCTAGCTTTATTTAGCTTTCAAACGTAATATTTAGAATTTTGATTAGCTTGAAAATTCTAAACTAAATTTGAAATTTAACAATAAATTTAACTAATTTGAAGGTTAAAAATGAGGTAAATTTGAATTGAAAATTGTAAATATTAAATTTCAAATCTGTTAAATACAACATTTGAAAGTTAGGTAGTTACTTTCCATATAAGCTAAATAATTAGCTTATATATTATATATACATATATATGTATATTATATATATTCTATATACAGTATATAATATATAGAATATATATACATAACCCACCTATTTAAAGTTGTTTTTGAAACGTAATCAATTAAATTTACTGGTTAAAAAGGAACCTTAAGCAATGCCTCATAAAGCGAGAAGAGATGATCTTCAGCTTTTTGGAAAGTCTTCCTCTTAAAGGGAGGTTCTTTTTCAAAAGTCTTCTTGTTAAAAGAAAGTTCTCATGTCAACTGTCACAAGAATCCTCCATATGAGGCATTGCTGAAGGTTACTTTTAACCAATTTACATCAGTTGTGCAGTTTTAGTAAAACACAGTTGACTACTTAAAGATGGGAAGCCTGAACTTTTTTCACAGTAACAAGAACAGATCTTAGATTCAAGATAAAAAACATCTGCTACACAAATGTATTGGGTCTGATATTTGTGAAAGCAAGAAGAACAAATCTTCAGTTGCTCTATGCAAAAAAAAAAGTCTTGTCTGGTCATGCTTCTGGCCTGTTTTTGTTTTTCTTCTGGTCTTATTTTAGTTGTTTTTTTGTTTTCAAGGATATAAAACAACTTGATGAATCTGAAATATGGTTTTAGGCTTAATGTTTATTTTGCGATTATTAATAAGTGATTGCTGTGGTAAGATGAGAAAATTATAAATATATTGGCAATATATAAATATATTGCCTACGTCATTGTTAATGAGGTAAGAGCACAAGTTCTTATTTCTGTCTGAAAGACAGAAATAAGAACTTAAAAATAGCATTCTACAAATTTTAATTTTAAGTGAATTCATGTGTGCCTTAAATGTGCTTGTCATTGCAATGTTAGTCTTTTAACGACCATCTTTTTGCTTTCTCTTTATAGGACCAGACTTATCAACTGCTTTCATTTATCCTATTTAACTTTGGTTGTTACAGTACGAATTTTTTAAAATAGAAAGTGACCCAAACCGGCTGAGAATAGGTGGAATATTTTTTTATTTGAGCCCAAAAGCATTTGCAAACTGGATGGTTTTAAATAACATGGAAAACTCGTTAAAAATAAGTCCTACTTCTTTGGTTGTTGAATAAGAGAGAGAATTTATTATGTGGTACTTTGTTGCTCTCATTCATACAAACAATAAAAAATAATAAGTGTTGAGTTGAGTTTATTGTTGGAAAGGGAATTTGTGCAGTTTTATAAATACTTTTGGGCAGTTTTGACTTCACAATTTTGACCCGCGTCACCAAAAGTTTGGACACCCCTGTTCTGCATTAATATAAAGTTACTGTAATGTCGTATTTCAACCGCTTGGTGGCGAAAAATCACCAAAATCCCTCCGGCTGAAAAGTTTCGACGTCACCACGGAAACAGAGCCAATCAGGACATCCTCCAGTCCTGTTGTGTTTGGTTTGGTCATGAAACGGAGGTCAGGGGAGAGAGCGAGATAAATGAATGAAAGCAGACGAGGTTTGCCCCCACTGGACGAGTTTTTTCGTCTCAAATGTGACAGCGGATGTTTGTCGCGGACACTGCGGTTGAGTGGAGCTGACGTCAAAGCCTGCTGTCTTCCATCACCACCACCGGGTAAGCTAACTATCATCAAGGCTAACCGGCGCTGACGACCCTGATTCAAGCGCAGTACCGATTTATTAAGACTTATTTTATTATGTGTTAACAAGGCAGACATAATATCCCCGTCTAAAGTATACAATATGCGAGAGCAGCTAAACCAGATGTGCTGATATGGAGTTAGCATACCAAAGCATCAGCAGTTGTTTTACTTCTACTATCGATGTGTTTTTGTCTGAAAAGTGTTCAGATTAAAAGTAGCACAGATCTACTAGTCACGCACTCTGACGCTTTTTGCTGGGAATAATTTATGCATAAATTACATTGTTTGGATACACACAAGAAGAGAAACAGACTATTTAAAAAAGAGACTTGCTATAAACAAAAACAGTAAGTAAGTAGTTACATAGAATTAGTGAAACAGGATGACATTTAGCAGAGAAAAATAATATGGGAAAATACTTAAAAACACACACTATAGATAACATTTAATTTACGGTAAATATGTTTGATTTATCCCAAAGAAAAATGAAATGTAGTAACTCATAATCAAAGTATTTTCAAGGAGTGGTTGTAGATGATGATCTCCAGTAGCAGTCCGTATCCCTGTGAATTAAGAGGACTCTGACAGAACAGTGCTGCTGTATGTAGTTCTAAATCAATTAATCACAGGATAAGATAAAACTGACTCCGTTTGTATTTATTGTTTTTCTATTTTTTTCCTCTCTACCAAAAACTGGTTGACAAAAGTCTTCAGTTTGGTGCTTTGGTCTCAACTAGCCCTTTTATTGTAAGACAGTTTTGTTTGTAGAGAGGTAATAATTAATTTTATGCTTTGTTTCAGTTGGTTTTTATTATTTTGGATAAATTTCTTCCTGTTCCACGGCTAAAAGTTAATTAGAATTTATAGTTTAATGATCTTTGAGAATGTGTTTGTGCAATATTATTGTTTATTGCAATAACTTCTGGGACAATTTACATTAGTTATTGTGACAGACCTAGCTGTACAGGCTCATGACTGCCATGGCAGCCTAACATATTATTTAATATCAGAGATGATATTTCACAGTCCGGGATAAAACTGTAAGAACACAGCAAACACTCCTAATCCATCTCATTTGCTTTTGGCGCTCCTTAAATCTCAGTCTGGCCGCATGATTAGAAATCCGGGCAGAGAAACGTCAAAGTTTTTACTGCTCTGGATGCCAGTAATATATTTTGATCATTGCATGTTAGGGCTGCATCTAATGGTTATTTTATTAATAAATTATTCTGCCAATTAACTGGATTAAAAAATTGGCACCTTGTGCACATTTTTTATTAAACCACTGAAATCTCTTTTTTTAGCATATCGTTGTTTGGTTTCAAAGGATGTATCAACAGCTAAAAAAACACTAATGTGTTTATTTTTTTGGATTAATAACTGGTTGCAAAAGGTACCATTTTTAGACTTAGAACCAGGAGAAGCTAAAACTGTCCCACTTAAGGAGTTCTTAGTAAAACATATTCACAGACGAGGAAGGTTTTTCATCTTAAATGCAAAATGTTTATATTTTTTAATAGTTCTGGCTTAATTGCTGTTCTGATTACGTCGTTCTTTCAACCAACAGCATTGTTTTGTTTGCTATTTGTAGCACTTTTTCTTTTGCTTCTAATTTCTATGACTACAAGATTTTTTGTTTGCATTAGTTTTGGGTTTTGCATCATTCATGTGTTTGCTTCACACGTTGACCACTGTAGATTGTATGTTTAAAATATTAATGCACGATACATTGGTCTCAACTGAAATTGGTCTTTTTTTTTATGTATTGGCATCGGCCCGATCACTAAAACTAGGTCAAAATCAACAATTGGTATTTATTTCCACATTGTTTAAAGAATCACTTCTTGATTCTTGTCATTTTTATTTCCAAAGATGTCAAAACAGTTGAGAAATATATTAGTAAATATCAGTTATCACCCAAAACATAAATATTATTATTGGATATTTGAGATGGTGAAGATTTGCTAGAAATTGGCTGAAATTTTTATATTTGTGCCTCCCTACTTTAAAACTATTACCTACTTCTCCCTGTCCCTGTTTTAAAGTAGCTGAAAAATTGACTAAAGTACAAATCAGTGGATTTTCAGTGGCTGCCATTACCTGCCTTACTGACCTAAGAGCTGGCCTGGGGGTAAAAGTGAGCGCTTCACTTAGCCACAGTCATTCCTAAAACCTTTAATTTTCAGCTGGACAGGAGTTGCTGTGTGCAGGATGTAGACAATGAGCTGACACAAACACCACTGCCTCATCTAATGATGGGTTTCCAGGTGGAACAGGCTGAGAAATGGGGGAAGTGGTAATTAGGGGTCTCAGGTTTAGGCTGATGAATCAGCCTGCTCTGCTCTGCTCTCCACTTGAATATAAATCGAGATGAGACACATGAATCCTCAGAGGACGAAGCTGATCAGTTTGGTGGAGACGACAGCAGGGAGTCAGGAGGTTTCTGGTTTCTGTTCCTTAAAGGTGAAGTAACATTACATTAACAATTATTAGACACTGTAACAGTAACAATGAAAAACCACAAAATCTTACCAAGTAGTTTTGGTCTAATTTCTATTTCAAATATCTTAGTTCGCTTAAAATGAAACTAACCTACAGGGAACTTTTCATCTAGAAATTTGATCTTGTTTTAAGTCAGTCATCCCAGTTCCAGTGGCTGATTATTTCACTTATAAAATGGGAAAAATGTCTTGTTAGAAGTGAAATAATCTGCCAATGTGTCTAGTACTTTTTAAGTTGACTTAAAAAAAGTTAACCTAAGAAATTATTGACTTAAAATAAGCTTTTATTTCTTGCTGAAAACTTATTTGTAAGTTAATTTACTTTTATTTCAAGTGTAGACATTTGCTCCAGACCAAAGTTTCTTTGGAGCATTTTGTTTTTGCAGTGTAGGTTCAGAATGGTACAAATTTGGCCACTTGCATTTATTAGGACTAAGAGAGAGAAAAGTTGCAGCCTGTTTCATTATCTGTATTTATTTTAATTTCTAGTTATTCAGTCTTGGAGGTCTAATTGTTTGACTTTTGGTCATTTCGTTTTTTGATCAGCCAGATCATAAAAGCAAATCGCTGCAACAAAATTAATGTAATTAATTTGCCAGGAACACTGACAGCACTTAAACAGTTTTAAGTGAACATTAGCGCACTATTATTACCTAAAAGTAAAGCTGTGTGAATCTCCTCTCCAGCCTTTTTAATTGATTCTTAGTCTCAGTGTTGGCACGGTTGTAGCTGAGATTGAGAAGACTTAAAGTTCAGTGAGCTGAAATGAAACCCGATGCTGGAGGAGTCCTCGTTTCCGCTGCTTGTTTACAAGAAGGACACCTTCAGAGTTATAATCGAACAAACGAATGAGAAAGAAGATTATCTCGGCTACTGACTCTTTTTAGACAATTTTATGAATCTGCACTTTAGGAACAGAGAGATGTCTGAGCTGTAGCTGCAGAAAGAGAGTTGTGACCACGAGCTGGCTATTCTTGTTCCTGCAGAATGCAATTAAAACTGGAATGCACAAATGATGGAAAAACACAAAATTTTAAAGTATTTTTGGCCTAGTTTCCACTGCAAATATCTTGGTGCTCTGAGACAAAAAGGAGCTTGATATAAGTAGATTATATTGTCCAAGTTACTTTTGCAGATTATTTCACTTATAACATGAGAAAAATGTTTAGTTATAATTGAAATGATCTGCCAGTGGAGCTACTAATTTTTAAAATTAATGTTAGGCCTGTTGCAATAAAGCAATTAACCACATGATAAAACGAGCTAATTTTCATATAAATCATTTATTGTTTTCTTGCTCTTTCTACCAGAAATTGGATGATAAAGTTTTCAGTTTGGTGCTTTGTTGAGAGAGATTTCATAATTCACCTTATTTGTTGTTTCAGTTGCTTTGTCTGTTTATTTTAGATATTTAAAATGTCTTCCAGTTCCACTGTTGAATCTTCATTAGAATTTAAAGTTTATTGATCTTTGAGATTGTGTATATTAGTTTGAAAACGATCTCAAAACATTTAAGTTTGACCTTAGTGGTGAAACTTAAAAAAGGGAATTTGTTGCATAGTGAGAGTAACTACAAACCTTTTCATACTGTTCATTCCGTATTCTTTGGTTTCCTGCTTGATGTTTGTTGCTGAGCCCCACCTCAGACGTCCAGGTTGTTTTTCTGCACAGTCAGCTGATGAAGCTGATAATGACTGGAGTGAGTTCATGCGAGCTTGCATGTGGGAATTTTGGACTATTTATAATTTGTCAACTCCTCATTCTCAGTTTCTAGACGATGAAGTTGTCATTTCCTGCTGGTGATAGCAGTCCCAGTCTGATCCAGTCTGACCTGCTTATCAGTCAGTGGCTTCTCTCCGTTTTTCTGAGTTCACAGCGACTCTGGACTCAGCGCAATAAAATGTCATAATCAAGTGACTTTCCAAGAATAAAGACTTGAAGAGCAGGTTTGGCATCCAGGCAGCGTCACAACTCGGAGCAGAAATTAAGGCAAAACTAGGCCTGTTGCAGAAAGCAATCAATTAATCGCATGGTAAATTGATTTCCATTTGCTTGATTTATTGTTTTTCTCTGTCAATCAAAACCTGGATGGTAAAAGTTTGATGTTTTGGTCTCAACTAAACCTTTTTGGAAGAATAATTTTGTTTAGAGAGATTTTATAATTAATTTATTTGTTATTTCAGTTGTTTTGCTTAAATATTTTGGATATTTAAAATGTTTGAAGTGTTTATTATGATTTAATTTATTGATCTTTGTGAATGTGTTCTTGTGTATTTAGTCATTTCTATTATATCAGTTGAAAATGATCTCAAAACAACAATATTATTGTTTATTGAAAAAACTCTTGGGACAATTTGTGACGGGTCTATTTGGATATTTAAAATGTTTTCCAGTTACCGTACTGAATGTTCTTTAGAAATTATAGATTTTTTTTATCTTTGAGAGTTTATGTTAGTATTACTATGTTATATTACTTGAAAATGGTATCAAAATGACATTATTATCATTTAATGCAATAATTTTTAGGATGTTTTATCATCCAGCAAAATGTTTTAACATGACAGGCTTAAAAAAGTATTTTCTTGTCTTTTGCCAATTTCCAATGCAAATCTTCCCCTTTCCAATCATGTGACCTTTGATAATGGGTTAAGAACGAAGAGAACCGAATTGCCGAAGTGAAAGAGGAAGACATCAGAGTTCCTCTGGATATCATTTCAAACTGAGCCACATGTTTCTGTGTTTGTGGTTTCTTTTAGATTTCATTCTTCCCCTCTGAAGCTGCAGTAAATTTTAAAAATCTTTCCCAACGAGTTCTTTGAGAAACAAAACGTCATAATGAGTTGGAATCGGTTGGGTACATTTCATATTGACCAAAATTAACTGGTTGCATTTCTTCATCTTATTAAGCCTTGTTAAAATTGAGGACATCTGATTTATGCTGTACTAATGATCTTTGTATTGCTTTATGATGATTATGATAATAGACTTGAACTCCAGTTTGTTCCAGTATGTTGTGTAACAGACATCAAAAAAAGGAATGTGGAAGAGGAAAGAGATGTTACTTCACTTCTACAAGGACCTCAGATGTTGTTGTTTTTTAATCCATGAGATTGTTGTTTGGCTTTATAACCAACTTATATTGGTTATAAAGCCACTTTGTGTTTATTCATATTAGAAACTCAAGTCACAGCAAAAACACAAAATATTATCAAGTATTTTTTACCTAGTCCAAATATCTTAGTACATTTGAAATAAGACAACGCTAACTTACAAGTAACCTTTAAGATATAAGAGCTTGTTTTGAGTCAATAATTCCTGAAAAGTTACTAGTTTCATTGTCAGATAATTTCACTTATAACGTTGGAAAAATGTCCTGTTATAAGTCTTTTTTAAATCAATATTGAGGAGTTTTCAGTAAGCTCACATCTTACTGAAAAGTTCAGTGCTGGTTAGTTTTGCCTCATTTCAAGTGAACTTAGATATTTGCACTAGAAGTAAAATACTCGGTAAGATTTTGTGTTTTTGCAGTCAGAGTTCAGGCTGCTTATTAAAAGCAGCATTAATTGGTAATGTGAATTATTTCTACGATATTAAATCGCTTCAAGATGGTAGCATAAATTAGCTGTTGGAGACAAAGTCGCCCAAAAGATCATGACGATCGTCACTTTCTCTAGTTTCATTCATTCAGAGGCGATTAAAAACAGGATTTAGACTTTTTACTTTCAAGGTTTAGTGAGTTGTTGAGATTTTTATTTTAAGGCACTACCTTCAATACACTTGAATCTCTTGCCAGAGATATTTAGCCTATTATTCACTCAATGAGTTGTTTGCAGTTTCTAGTCTCTCGATAGATCAATTGTTACAGCATAATTCTCCACCCTTTAGCTTCCCGTTCTCCTGAACAACAACAGCTGCCAGTAACAAACCCTCCGACTCTTTGCTCGATTATGAAACCACAAATACTTGGAGATACAGAAGTAGAAAGTAAAGGATAAGGAGGCTTATGATGGTTTTTTTTCGTCCTCTTTGAGTTTTCGTCTTTATTCCCTCTTATTACATTAAGCCTCCATTGGATCAACAGGAACGTAATGATTTTTGTAGACAGTTCGATTCAGAGGGGTGGAGTAATCGAAGACGACAGTCAAGTTGCTGTTCAGCCCAGAAAAATGTGGAAACAAGTTAAGAAAAGAAAACCTTGTTGATCAAATCCAGTGCAGGACTTAATATGGGTGAAACGCTCACATTTAAATGTTCAGTGGATTCATGCATTTAAATGTATGCATGTGTTTTAAGCTCACAGAACTGGATCTGATTTGCTTTTTTTTTTAAAATTTGTTTTAATTTTTGGAGTTTAGAAATTTCTGAGTTTTTTTCTGTAAAATTACTGACATTAATCTTAAAATAATATCCTTTTTTTTCCCTCAAAATTTTCCAATCTTTTTTTTTTTTTCAAAAGATTTGTTTTATTTTTGAAAATGTTCAACTTTTGGAGCTCAGAAATTTCTCTAAAAGTTCTAGAATTTTTTTTCTCAAAAATTTCTCGGAATAATCTCAATATTTCTGAGTTTTCAGTTAAAAGTTACTCCTCTTTTTGTTCCCTATCTACTCTGGCTTTAGTACTCTGTCGAAAATTGTTACTTGTTGGTTTTCCTCAACTTGGCGATTACTTTCCAGAATGCACAAAGTGCTTCCTGTAATCTGCCGGTAACAAAGTCTCTGTTCCTTACCTGCTACTTTTCCCTTCAATTGAGAAAGTGCATTTTAAAATGGTATCCAGAAAGAGGGAAGACAGTTAATGATGTGTTGTGTTTTTAGAAACATGCTAAAAAGAAAAAGCTATTTTTGTTAAAGGAGGCCTTTTTGATTGTTGCTTTCTTTGGCCTCCGTCAGAAATGTGATAGTTTTGCAGTTTACTGTGTTTCTTCACTGAAGCTAAACTGCATTTTTGTGGCTGTAATGTTTCTCTGTCTGGAGTACAACATCAGGAAACGAAGTGACCTTCCCTTTTAAAATTACTGGGTACAAAGGAATGCTCACTACAGTTTTGGAAAAGATCAGGAATGGCTTAATCCTTAACTTTGATCATTATAGAGGATTTAAAAAATGAGTGGGTTGAATCAAATTTCATGTTTCTGACTCTGCTTTTTCTTTTTTCCCTTCTAACCTTAATATTTATCTCTTTTATTACAGTCCAGCTCTGTCTTGAGGACACATCCGCTCCCTTCAGGCAGTTTTTCCGTCTCGGCTACGAGGTAAACGGAGGGCATCGCTCTGCGTGGTCGCAGCCTCGGGCCAGACGGACTGAATCAAGCACTTTACGTAGCAGCTACCATCAGGGAGTCCAGAGGGAAAAGGTGAGCATTTCATCCCAGGCACAAACATGAATGTTTCTGTTAGCCCAGCTTTACATTTACGTCTCCAGGCAACTCTAAAATGAATAAGGGTCAGAAAATGTTAGGGTTAACACCTGTTAAACATACATTAACAAAGACAGAAAAGACAAAAGAGTTAGATTCTTTTTCACTCGCGAGGAGAACGGACAGAGATGTGCTTCAGTTACAATCTCCTGCCGCTCTGAAGCATATTTTGTCTGCTCCTCTATTTTATTGTTTCTAGGATCCCTAATCACAAGGACGCTGTAGCTCTAAAGGGAGGGGGAAAACAGCTACAGCGTCAAATGTTATTCACTAACTAACACACAATCATTCTGTACTAGATAATCTCCTTCCAGGCACAAAGATTAATAAAATATGTAGTGATCTTAGCAATGATGGTTTTATTGGAGGCCAGCAACTCAACCGAAGCAGAGCTCTTCACCAAGAGGTAAACCTGCAGGAAGATTTTGTTTCTGCTCTCTGTCAGTGAGGCCTTCTGAGAAAGGAATCAGAGTAAATCAACAATACAAGAAACATTCTTAATTCTATAATGAGATTAACTTAAAGGAAAGCATAAAATAAAGATACATTATAAAGATCAATGAGAATAACAAATAATTGATTAATAATATCACAATTTCTCCAACAGAAAAGCTGGTTTTGTATTTAATCTTGGCGTCAAACTTGGCATCAGGAAGTGGATGCACCCGTTTTTGTTTTGTGAAGATATTTTGGGACCCATTTGCTTTCAGAGCCGCCTTGGATTCAGCAACTCATCTAAAACTTCCATCAGGATTCAACGTCCCTTAAAAGTTTTAAGGAGCGTAATTCGAGCTGCTGTTGCCTTTCTAGCTCTACTGATCCCTGAATATCATCAACTGTAATCTAATCATGTTGAACATAATTACATGGTGAAAAATATTTCAATAGAAAAGACATCACTCTTTATGTCTGGTCTTAAAAATCTAGTAATATTTGGTAAATTAGGTTTTGAATGAAGAAAAATTGATAATAAATAGATATAAAAATGTGTCATTGCTGATTACTGATATTATTTTTGATTATATATAGGCCTGTCAAATTTAGCTTGGAGATAAATTATTACGATAAAGGATAATATTGTCATTTTCAACTAATATAAAGATAAAGGCAGAGTAATGCAACTCGGCCTTCTCAAAGATCAAAAAACTTTAATTTTAAACTATAATTTCTAAAGAACATTTAACACTGGAATTTGAAAACATTTTAAATATCCAAAATTTACAAAACAACTGCAACAATAAATGAAATGGATTGTGAAGTCTCAGCCAAACAAAATGGTATATATTAAAAATGATATATTGAAAACATATTAATGATCAGTCTCAGATGGGCAATACTGTCAGTTAGGACTTTTGTAAAAAAATATATAAATTTATGCAAACTAACTAATCATCACAGTTAATCCAATTAATTATTTTACTGCACTGTGCAACCTGTCTAAGGAGCATAATAGGTCACCTTATAACAGAATATATGTTCATTTATGTCTTTCAGTTGGACTGATGTAGCTTTTGTGATTCATTGTTTGTTTCCTGCCTGCAGATAACACCCACCATCTTTTAAAGAAGTCATGCCCATCTGGTCTCCTCATGGCAGGGTCACTATGACGATCACCTCCCTCCGCTCCCAGCCGGTGTTGCTGCTGGCGGTGGCCGTGCTGCTCTTCTGCGCGGTCGGCCAGGTGACGTGTCAGGAGCAAAGCGACACACAGTCACCTGCCCGGGTTCTGCAGGACCTGCTGGCCCGCTACGGAGACAACAGTACCATCACGGTGCCTCAGCTGCGCTCGCTCCTGGCGCTGCTGAGTCAGAGACAAAGTGAAAGCTCAAATGACGGCCGAGATGAGGCGGCGACGACGACAGCTATACCACCCAAAACAAACAGCTCCAAGGTACGAACTGTTCTTTATGGCTGGTCATATTTACTCAGTGAATTTTTACGATGTGTCAGGATTGTAGGTCACAACGACTCAAAAGACACTTGAAACGAAAATCTTAGGAAGCTAAATATTTTCCAGCATCTTTGGTGAGTTGGCAGGTTTGTTCTATTGATACATTTTCAAAACAATATAAACGGTTAAACAGATTCAGGGTTTCCCCCAGAAAACTTGCTAAGCCTGCTTTTGATTGAAAAAATGCTTAACAGGAAATTTGAAAATATGACAAAGTAATTATAATTATAATATACACAAAATGTAAGGTCTTAAAAGAGGTATAAATATAACAAAAACACAATTTAGATAAATATATTTTTTCACTTTAGTTGTTTCATTTGAATTAAAATGTCTGACTTTTAAAAAAATCTTTTATATCTCGATGCTGTTAAAATTTTTAACACTTCAGAATCTAGGTGAACAATTAATCTAAATTAACGCATTAAAATGCCTGTCTTTGTAAAAATATATGACCAATTTTTCTATTTATAATCAACAAATAAATCAATTGTGTGATTAAATTAAAACAAACTCAATAATTTTAATTTGTATGATTTATTGTTTTTCTCTTTTCTCCCTTTTTCTACCAAAAACTGGATGATAAAAGTGTTTAGTCTGGTGCTTTGGTCTCAACTAAACATTTTTTAAAGGACAATTTTGTTTATAGAAACTTCATAATTAATTTTATTTGTTGTTTCTGTTGTTTTGTTATCGTTTATTATAATAACTTCTGGAAAAACGTTTTGCGTTTGGAAGATTCTGCAGGTTTTTCTTCCAACATGAAGTTCAGTTTTTGCTTCATGTGGTTCTGATCTGATCTCTGCTTGCACCAATAAAACTAAAGCTACTCCTTTGTTTTCACATCTCAGAGGCAGAGGAGTGATTTGCTCCCCAGCTTTGTGTCGGAGCAGAATCAGGCATAGTTTTCATACTTCCCATACTTAGTGTCACGGATGCTGATCTGCTTTTGAATTGATTTAGGTTGAGTTCTTGGAAAAAGAGGAAAAGCTTCGTTTTGTTCCCGCCTGGGTTTTGCTGTAATGGAATAAGGTAATAGAAACCAGCAGGTCTTTTGTTTGAACAGGTGGGCACCTCAAGGAACAAGACATAAACCTTTAACCAAGCAACTCCATCAAAGTTGCTTGGTCAAAGGTCACAGGTTAAAGCAATGCTTTGACTGTAAAGCTATCAAATATGAGCCATCTGCAGAAACTGCTAGAAACTATTCTCAAACTTGTCTAATAACCTTCTGTCCTTCTAGATTAAATAATATGGTAGCAAATGGGAACATGTAAACAGTTATGCAATGTTGCAGAGGATTCTCACACAAAATAAACTAATGTATGCAGATTTTACTCATGGCTCAAATATTCTGTTCATTTTCTAAATTGTTGCAGTGATTTTGTAACTGTGTTTTCAAAAAGATGAAGCAGACACCGGAAAACATTTAAATATTCAAAATAAATAAACAAAATGACAGAAACAACAAATAAGATTCATTATGAAGTCTCTGTAAACAAAGTTGTAAACTGAGCCAGCTGAGGGCAAAGCACCAAACTTAAGACTTTTGTCATCCAGTCTTTTTTAGGAAAAGAGAGAAACAAAAGAAAAACAATCATGCAAATGGAAATTATCACGTTTGTTTTTTGGATTATTGAAACAGGCTTAGCACAGATAGATGTACGATTAGTGGTTGGTACTTTAAAAAAAACAAAAACCTGTATTTACTTTGAAACCTGATTCCCTCTTGATTATATCTAAATAACTCTTGAAAGTCGTATTTGATGAAAAGATGTTAATAAATTAGCAGGAGGTTTGTGCTTTTTCCGTTCTGATTGATTGGTTCCAATGTTTGCTTTCCCAGTGCTTGCCTGCAGACACACTGGCCATTTACAGCATCAGTGAGCAGTCACGGCTGGACGGGCCGGGTCTCCAGAAGCTGTGCCCCACCATGCTGCAGCAGCTGGACGCTGGCACCTGCAAGATAAAAAAGGGGGAGGAGCTAAACACTGACCCCGCCCCCAGGCCTTCAGATGCAGAAGGTGAGAATAATACTGCAGTGTCTTACTGGGAAAAATCATAAAAGTTAACATGCTTATCCCTCAAGTCGTCACAAGCTGAGACGCCACTTTTTTGATGTGGTTAGTGATTTAGCATTAGCTTCAACTAATTTGCTTAATGTTAATGTGGTTAGTGGTTTTGCATTATCTTCTGATGATTCTGTCGTGGTTTTAGCATCTTAGGTTTGTGGTTTTTCGATTAGTTGTTGGTACATTAACAAAACAAAAACCAGATTTTTGTTAGCAGAAAAGAATTAGCTGTTGCTAATTATTTAGCATACGCTAAAGATTCTTTTATGTATAGCAGTCGCTTATGCTAATTTATTGCTCAGTGGTTTAGCAGTAGCTTTGCTATTTTACTAATACTTTAATATATTTAACAGTTTGGTGGTAGTTTCTGCTAATCTTATGTGGTTAGTGGTTTTGTGTCAGATTCTGCTGATGTTTTTATGTACTTAGCCGTTCACTAGTTTAGTTTTAGCATCTGCTAATGGTTTTTATGTATTTAGCAGGTTAGCCTTAGTTTCAGCTAACTCTTTTTTTTAATGGGTTTAGTGGTTTAGCTTTTTTTTTCTTTTCTGTTATATTTTTATAAATGACTCTATTGACTGCATATACATTTTGTTGTGTAATTTCTAACTTTTTTCTAGCACCTTCATTGTTATTTTTAGACATTTAAGCACATTTAAAGTGAAATTATCCATCCCCCAAATGTTCTACTTTCTAGTCTTAGAGTGTATTTATCACCTTTCAGCTTCACCAATAACGCTTCACCTGCATATCCATGGTGCAGTATGGATCTAATCCAGATGAAGTGGTCATCTTTCGTCAGCAGTTGAGTCACTATAACTCAATCCATAGTGCTGCATGAACACAGCCTGCAGGACGTCCTTGAAAGACTTGGAAGTAGTTTTTAGTAGATACTGAAAATAGAGAGGCCTCTGCCGGTTGTTGTTGATCACACAGACCTTGTTTTACTTTTTCAGCTGCAGAAAATGTTGCAGAGGACGTCTATAAGAGTGAAATTACTTAGATTTCTGCAGCTGGTTGTAAAACTGGATCTATTTACTGGTGCTTGAGATCCTGGAAAGTAGGCGTTTTCAAGGTTTGGAAAGTGCTTGATTTTATATAAAAACTTGAAAGTGCTTGATATTCAAACCCCAAAGTTTGTTTTTTTAAATAAAGTGCAATCTAATGTTTGATTAAAAGCCTGGATTTGGAAAGATAATACCATTTATTTTCTCACACGTCTGGTGTTTTAGGTCTGTTAGATTTAGCTGGGTCTGTTAGTGAGAATATCTTTAGATTCTTTTGTATCTAACTAGATGAGAAACAGTTGAGACACTTTCCAAAATATAACATTTTAGTTTAACTTGTCCCTGCTGTAGGATGCCATGACAAAATATTAGTAATGACTGTGATGAATTATGCCATGTTTGTAGTTAATACGTATTTTTATATGTAAAGTTTGAAAACTCACTTTGAAAATGCAAAACTTACCTTGGAAGTGCTTGAACTTTGCTGTGGGAAAAGTGTCCTGTACTTATCATTCAACAGGTGAGAAAAAGAGTTTGGCCTCTCTCTGTACAGAGTTTTGTTTTTCCTCCTCAGCCGCTCTCACCTCGCCTCACCCCCTTAGGAGAAGCTTATTTTGGCTCCTTAGCAGTTTTCCCTTTCAGAACCTGCAGAGATTTCCCAGCAGCACCGAGGCAGATGTCATGGTTAGATACATGCTTCAGCTATCTCTGTTTTAACATGTGGACATTTTAATTTATTTACAGAACTCTATGTGAAAATAAAGGAGCCATAAATATACGTTTCAGCCGTGCAAAAAGCCCAAAAACGTAACCTCCCACATTACTTGGTCTCTGTTTAACACTATAAACACACATAATATACTTGAAAACAAATACAAAATAAGGTAAAAACATTGTCCGTTAGAATGAGTTAAAATGTTTGGATGCTTTAGTAGGATTTTTATAATGAAAATGTCTGAAAATATTGCCTACTTGCATAAGCTAATGTTGATGTTTAAAGAAAGTAAAATGCCATTTTTAATAGACGGAGCCGCTTTCCCCTGATTTGCAAAGAGCCCATTCACATTTTATTTGAGAAACTGTACAGATGCAACAACTTTGGATAAAAAAGCAGATTTTTCTTAATATTTTTGTTGTTTTTGCAGGTTTAATTATTTGTTTGTAGTTTATATTTAATGTTTTCTGTTTTTTTACCTTTCAGACATTGTATTGTTGGTATTTTATCACGTTTATTTATTTTTTCTTCTCCAGCCTTTATGGTCAACAGCTAATATTCAAAACCATTTTAATTTGGAAAAAAGTGGACTTTCTAAAACACATTTCTGAAAACTAGATGTAATTTCGGTGTGTTAATGCTCCTCTTTATTCCTCATGCAGTGTGGGGTTTTTCTTTTTTGAGCGTGACTGTGATCAATGCCTGCTCTCTCACCGGAGTTGCCGTCGTACCTCTGATGAAGACGAATTGCATGAAATATGCGCTGAACTTTTTCATCTCTCTGGCCATTGGCACGCTCTTCTCCACAGCCGTCCTGCAGCTCATACCCGAGGTTTGCTAGCTGGCTGTATTCGCACATCTTTTACACCTTTCTACACATCCAAAACTTTTCAGAGCACAAACAAAAGCAAAAAAGCTAAAAAACATGTCTGAGTCTTTCATTCTTTGTTTCTCTTTTGATCAGGTTTCTCGTTGGTGGTTTTCCTCTTTCTGCTTTTGTTTCTTGATGGTGGTTTTTCTTAACATTACCTGATATTTGACATGCTTTTTGTATCTGTGTAGACGTTACATGAACATTCAAAATAAAATATATACACTTAAATGTATCTGGTCTTCATCAGATTTAGTCTGGTGTTTCACTAGTCCAGTAAAGACCAAATAAATCATATTTTGCCCCAATATAAACAGAAAATTGTAGTGTTTTCTTGGAACGCACTGATCTCCCCAGAGATATTCGATATTAATATTCCTCTTATGACAGATAACTGATATTAAATGCAGCATGTACATTTCTGAAACCTTTCAATTTTGTGTCAAAAGGACTCTATTTTCCCAAATAGAAATAAACATCGGTTGTTATTATCGCCCAAGTTTTAGTTATCAACACCAATATGTTAAAAAACGACAAACATCCACCGATGCTGATGTTCAGGCTGACAAATTGTGCATCCCTTGTACCAGACACACATAAATACATGAAGTATTTCCAGTGCAGCTGCCTTAATGTTCTTTGTTCGAGGTGACGCTGCTCAGGTTCCCCCTGTATCCATACAGTGAGCAGCCTGGAACAATGTCTCTGTATGCATAATAAGGATTCCTCTGTGAAGGAAATGGATGGGTTTCAAACGCTGCCTCACAGGAAGGTAAATAGTCACCTTCAGGGCAGATTCCCACTGGATAATGGGCTTCTTGTTTAATTCTTTGTCCTCCAGGGATGTTTGTTTGGTGATCCTTACCATGATAATCAATCAGATAAGATAATCACTAACTGTCTGTCCTTGTCTTTCCTTTCTGCTCTGTTGATCAGTTTGGGGTTATGGGCTCCTGTGTGTGACACTGATCTCTCTGTGTTCGCTGATCGGGGCCAGCGTGGTTCCCTTCATGAAGAAAACCTTTTACAAGCGGCTGCTGCTCTACTTCATAGCCCTGGCCATTGGCACGCTCTACTCCAACGCCCTGTTTCAGCTCATCCCCGAGGTAGAGTTACATACCTCAGGGCTGATTTTCATTTTTCTACAAAGATTCTCTGTTGATTTTACATCATTTCATCCACCTGGAAATTTCTTGGGTTTTTCCTGCTTCAACTACTGTTTGGTATTGTTTTCTATGTGAGTTTCTACTATAAGAATTTATTTTTGTACTTTTTTTAGATTAATTAATCACCAAAAAAAAACACCAGTATGAGGGTTAAATCACATTAGACACAAAAATGCTTTGGTAGATGAATTTGCAACAATAAATTTATAGAAATACTGATTGAATGCGGTAGGGCTGAAACGGTTAATTGGATTAATCATAATTTGTCGATTATTCAAATGATAATCAATTGCCAATTTAGCAATCGATTAATCTTTAACTGGAGTATACAAACTCAAAAAATGCCATTTACTGAAAAAATAAGGCACTTTGTGCAGTAATTAAGCCAAAACTTTACAAAATACACACATTTTGAATTTAGAATAAAAAAAAACATTTGTCTGTAATGTTATGCAGCATAGTTTTAGCGTGGCTGAGAGCAGATTGTATTCAGACGGCTAAGCTAAACTACTGCAGATAAAAGTGTCTCAGAAGATCTCTGAAGGTGTTCTGATCCATGCCATCTTCAATCTGCCTTTAGCGCGTTCACACATGTATTTAACCGAGCCTGGGTGTGATCGGATCAGGCGTCTGAACCGCGCCGCTCAAAGATGTGTCGGTTATGATGCAATAAAACTCTAAAATTTTACTTTTACCGTTTTATTTGGCGATGAGACTGGAGGCTATCGGCCAGTTCAAAGCCTGTTGTAGTTATTCACTGGCTTACATTAAACAAAAGCTAAGTGAAGATGTCAGAGGAAGCCTAACACTCTGAATTCATCCTCTTTTGTGTGAAGCTTTAAAGCCTCTTTAGTGGGCTGGCATTAAGAGGCTCTTAATCCGCTTTAAGTCCAGCTCACAGTGTAAAACCAAGACACTTTACATTCCTAAAACATAGTTTATTGCTTTAAGCCAAAAATCTATTATTGGGCCAGAAATTACTCACACCTCTTGAAGATTTAGATTTAAATTTGTTTCCTTCAACCAAAAAAAGTGCAGGGGTCGGCAACCCAAAATGTTGAAAGAGCCATGTTGGACCAAAAACTCAAAAAACAAATATGTCTGCAGCCGCAAAAAATCAAAAGTCTTGTAAAAGGCTTACAATGAAGGCAAAATATGCTTTAAGTGTTTATATTAGCTATTTTAGCCTGTTATCAAAATGACTAAGTGATTCATAATTGGCATTCGTGATTAAATGTTTATTTAACCTGCAGTGCGTCCTGGAAGGAATGACGCACCACGTGACTATTCTGTTATACAATGGTGCTTTACGTTCCGTTACAATGTTAATGTTTTATGTTTTGTTGCAGTGATAAAATTAAATACAATAAAGAAATCTGATTTTTGATGTCATTTTTATTATGAAGATCGACAGGAAAAGGGCCTTTTTTTTCCTTTCTTAACTTTTTCCTCCCAAATGCAGTTTGCATAAGAATGATTGCTCTTTGTAAATAATCGCCATTAAGTGTGTGCCGCAAATCTTCGTTGACAGAAATGTTGAAATTTAATATTTATTCTACACATTTTTATAGCACTGGAAAACGTTAGGAATGATTGTGTCATGTTTGTCCTCCTACAGAAACCATATTAAAACAAAAAATGTATTTCCCACCCCCATCTTTTTCCATTTTCAAACATTTTGAAAACAGCCACTAGGGCGGCGCTAAAGGGCCGCATGCGGCTCCAGAGCCGTGGGTTGCCGACCTGTTCTAGAGGGAAATGTGAGCATAAAAGATAAATAAATAAAATTGTTTTAATTCATATTTTATTCTTAAAGTAAAAAACAATCTGAATTAGCATTAGCGTAATCAGATCCTAATTTAAAACCAGATTTTTGTACATTTGCTCTCGTGTTTTGATTATTTACCTCTGTTGATGAGCTCAAAGTTTCTATCTCTAATCTTCAATTCCTCCCACAGATTATCGATCAGATTAAAGTTGGAAGACACTGTAATAATGTGAAAATCACCTCCAGTAATAAAAAAAGCATGTTAGTAAAATTAAAAGCTTAATTTAAACCTATATTTGCCTGTGAATAATTATGGGTTTAACTGTAATTTCTGTTGCAGTTTATGGCATTACAGTATGTTCAGTGGGCAGGATTAAGACTCAAATCCTGTCAAACATTTTCTCAACTGTACACACAACCAACATAATACGCAGTTGTGCAACTATTTGAATTCATGCACCTTGAGTTATCTGAAAAAAGCACACCTTTAAGCTCAAAGGGCGCCAGATAAATGACTCTGAGCTTTGAATCCGTCTTTAAATGATGGATTCTTGTTGGACTTCTGCCCAATAAAACAATTTATAAAGAGATTAAAAATTAATTTTATGAATTAAATAAACTAGTTTTCACCTAGACACAACCTAGACACACTAAAGTTTACCAGAAACACAATAACTGTATAAACATAAAGAAAACACAGCAGTATTGACTCCTGTTTACAGAATACGCTCCTGAAAATCTCCTCAAATTAACTGATTATTCTCTGTCCATTAGGCCTTCGGTTTCGACCCGATGGTGGACTTCTACGTATCCAAATCAGCCGTGGTTTTCGGAGGCTTCTACCTCTTCTTCTTCACAGAAAAAGTTCTCAAGGTTCTCCTTAAGCAAAAGCAAGGGGTGAGTTAATATCAATACTGCTTTTGTTCTGTTCAACTACTGGATGCTGCAACCGAAGATGGTTCAAACGTGACAAAGCTGGTTCTGAAGTGAACATACTCTTCATAAAAAGGACTTTTGTCTTTGTTTTTGCTGTGTGAGATTAAGTCTAACTAAATATTTCTGTTTTACTAAAATTAGGAGATGAAATGTTTTTATGTACTAAATCCCACAAAGTTGACTAAAAATCTACATTGGTGACAATGTAAGAGTGCCACCTACTGCACCTTGCAATTATCACTTTGCAGACTCTACTTACATGAACCTTCAACTAACCTCTCACAGTTTTACTTGAATATTCACTCATTCTTCCCAACAGAACCGGTAAAAACTGAGCCAGGTTTGCAGCCTGCCATGTCCCCAGATATTCTCCAAGAATCTTTGAGATTTGACACTTTAACATTTCTCAACTTCAAGCTACTTATAACTACTGACTTCTGACTTCTAACTTCTGTTAATTTTACTTAATTATATAGATTTTAGTCAATTAATTTGTGTTGTTGTTTTTTTAATGTACATTCGTCCCGACTGAAACCTTTATATTTGCCTGCTTCTAGCACAACAATCCAAACGCATATAACAACGCTGCTTCTCTTGGCCCACTCGATGTTAATTTTTGCTTCAAAAAACGATCTGATGAGATGGTTTTTCTCATCAGAAATAAATGTTCATCATTTATTAATGATGAACATCAATAAAAGTTCATCAGCAATATGTGCTAAAAGGAGTTGGCCTTTTGGGAAGCTATTCAAGTCTAAAATAGCCTCTCAATGCACAAGCTAACGCTGATGTCGGCATTTCTAAAGAAGCTCCCTGAATGATCAGGAACTGAAACGCTGGAAAGCTGAACATTGCACCAATCTGATGGTTGGATAAAAACAATAAATACATTTACATTGCTACAGACCTCGCAATTATCTTGATTAAAATTTTTTAAACAATGCTTCGGTGTCTGTACATAATTCAACTTCAAAGTTTTTGTTGTTGTCACATAAAATCCCAATAAAATACACTAAAGATTATAACAAGACAAATTGTTAATAAAGATCAGGGTATATGAATCAGTTTGTAAGGCTCTGTAGTTTTATTACATATATTTTCATAGTTGAGGTATGAAAATACCTGCCAAGGGAATGCCGAGCCAAAGGGCTCGGCATTCCCTCCCGAGCCAAAGTTTATGGCATGTGGCGTGTCGGTATCTTGACATGCTACAGTAAATACCTTGAACTTGTTCTGCTGACCAGCAGAACCAGGTGATTAGCAGGTTTGACTTGTAGGACGGGATGTTTGCTCTCTAATAACTGATATGATGAAAAGGATGTTCAGAATCTCTACAGACTGTTTGCATTGCCTTTGTTTAAATGGGGCGTCGCTCCGTTTTTCCACGTCACTCAAAGTTCAAGATGGTGAATCATCATTTGTAAAAATCCTCCTCATAACATGGAGCAATACAACGAATAAAATGTAACTCAATTTCTTCTTTCTGTTTCTGATAAACTTTTCGTGTAAATATTTAGTCGTGCTCTTGACAATGGTGGCTTGTTTCACGATTCTTAACATTATAATTTTTTTAACCCAAAACAAAATAATTTATTTCAGGTTTGTGGCCTTTTTGTAATCTGTTTGTGCTATTTTAAAAACTAAACTGACTAAAACTGAGACTGCGATAATAAATTCAGTTTTATTTCATTCACAAAATTTAGTGAGAATAAAAGAAGGGAGTT
This sequence comes from Poeciliopsis prolifica, assembly GCF_027474105.1. Taxonomy (NCBI): domain Eukaryota; kingdom Metazoa; phylum Chordata; class Actinopteri; order Cyprinodontiformes; family Poeciliidae; genus Poeciliopsis; species Poeciliopsis prolifica. The sequence goes on along the minus strand of NW_026562389.1, from coordinate 10,148,087 downwards.
AATTGTGAAACAGCTGCGCCATCTAGTGGTTCCTTCCTGTTACATCCATCCATCCATCTATTTTGTTACACCCTTGTCTCTAGTGGGGTGGGGAGGTCCTGCTGTTTATCTCCAGCGGGGTCACCTGGTCAGGTCACCAGTCTGTCGCAGGGCAACGCAGAGACAGACAGGACAAACAACACACACCTGGGGAGAATTTCGAAAGACCAGTTAACCTGACAGTCATGTTTAGACATCCTTTTGCAGTGAAGAAAAACCTAGAAAAAATTAAGATAGCTTTTTTAAACAAGGCAAAACTGCGTTATTTTCAGATCTATAATAACTTAGAAATGCGTTTTCTATGGAAACCAGACTTCTTTACTGCATTGAAATGTTGTGCTTTCTTAGTTGTGCCGATTTAAAAAAAAAAAATTAACCTAAAAGGATTATGTAACGTTTGGTAGTAACTACATTTACTTTAGTAACTTTTTGGAAAAATTTACTTTTACGAGTATTTTATGTGCTGTACTTTTCACTCTTACTTGAGCATATAAATGTTTTATATAAATTTATATAATTATTGGTTAGTATTTTTGTTTTAAGGCTCTGAAATAATGACAATCTGGTGTCGTGACCTCGATTTTTATCCACAGTTTTCTCTCAACGCTGTCGGTGTTTTCATTATTTTTATTTTTAAGCAGTTATGAGGCAAAAGATGGCAAAGTTACTCAACTAGTTATTGCTAGGTAACCAAAGAGTGAGAGAGTGAGTTGATTCCACCAACTCATTCTGGATCCCAGGGATCGGAGTTCAGAGAATATTCTGCATTTTCAACATTGAAGATTTTATCAGATGTATTATTGATTGGTATCGGTAACGTGTCTATTATAATATATATTTTTATTTCTTAAATAGGTACTTTTTCTTTCTCTCTGTTTGCTCTGGGGTCTTTATCATCAACATGGACGGTTTAATAAATGTTCATCAGTTTCTGCTGCTTTTGACATCGTTAATCGTTGACAGTGTTTTGTTTCTGCCTCCTCAACCCCAGAGCCACGGCCACAGTCACTACAGCGGCGCAGATCACTACTCGGCCCCGGACGGGGACGCCGAGGAGGGCGAGAAGCTGCAGCAGAACGGAGAGGCCGGCAGCGTGGCGCAGGAGAAAGTGGACAAGGCCGGGGAGGGAGAGCTCATGCTCAGCCCCGGACAGACGCCACAGGTGGGGAATCGGACGTAAAACAGGACAGATTATTTTACTTTACGACAAACTGTTTGAATCCTCCTGCAAAGGCAACACAGCGCAGATTTAGTCTAGCTTTGCTATGCTGCAAATAACAAGCGATGAATCTCACCTCATTGCGGATCAATTTATTTTAATCCAGCCACATTAGAGGGTTTCACAGACGGCCTTTTATGGGTCACTCTGTCCAATCTTTAAACAATTCGCTTCCTTTGCTCTGTCTGATCAGAAACTTCTTGGTTTCTTGCTTGAGGAGCAAAGCCACTCAATGAATTTGACTAGCAGCCAATCAGAAAAGAAGTTACGTATTTTTTATTTATATTTTCTAGAAAAAACTGAGTAACAGAAAACAAAAGTTATGATGAAAAATGTAAGATTAAAAAATACTTCTCTATTTTTCTTCGTCTTTCTGAGGCTCCCACTTTGAGAAACACTAAATTGATTTCAGACAGGTTTGAATGTTTTGGCAATGCTACAGAGGAGGCCATTTTCTCTTTATTATTATTACTGAATCACTAACTCTGACCTCACCTGATGCCTTCAGAGCTTTAGGAGTTGCTTTTGTCGCCTGCTGAATGAGTCGTTAAACCGTCCTGGAATCATTTCGGTTTGGTCACCCACCTCTGCTCCCGTTTCTCCAGGAGTCTGAGAGTCCGGACACCTCGGCGCGGTCGGGCAGCCGAGGCGGCGGCTGCTACTGGCTGAAGGGAACGACCTACTCTGACATCGGCACGCTGGCCTGGATGATCACGCTGAGCGATGGCCTGCACAACTTCATCGACGGCTTGGCGATCGGCGCCTCCTTCACCGCCTCGGTCTTCCAGGGCATCAGCACCTCCGTGGCCATTCTTTGTGAGGAGTTCCCACACGAACTCGGTGAGTCTGGAAAACTAAAAGTTGTCTCCTAGCTGTGAAGCTTTGCCATCTGTTGTCGCTGTTTTCATAAAAAATATGAGCAAATCTTTGCGGATGTTTTACTAATGTTGAAAAATCACAATTTTTCAGTTGTGGAGTTTCCAATAAACAAGAAATGACATTTAAAATCCTAAATCCCAACTTTAGATGTGGCTAAATAAACATCTCAAACTAATGCAAAAAACCTTTTACCAAAAACACAGGCTTTTTTGAAATTGCCGTGTTTCCATTGAGTAAATACATTTTTATAATTTCAATTTGCGCCTCTTTAAAGTTGGTGGAAACCCAGCTGATGTTTTGCTGGACTTTCCCTTCTCTGCAGGAGATTTTGTGATCCTCCTGAATGCCGGCATGAGCATCCAGCAGGCGCTGTTCTTTAACTTCCTGTCGGCCTGCTGCTGCTACCTGGGGATGGGCTTCGGGATCCTGGCCGGCAACAGTTTCTCTCCGAACTGGATCTTTGCTCTGGCTGGAGGAATGTTCCTCTACATCGCTCTGGCAGACATGGTGAGCTAACATGGAAATCCGCATCAAGAGTCGCTACATTCTGCTTTTAGAAGCCGTTTAGGAGAAAAGTAAAACATTCAGCTGTTACCCCTGCTGCCTTCGGGACCATTAACCCATTTCTGACCCACATACCGCTTTGCATTATGGGAAAATGTGCATGTGGTGAAATTTGTAAAGTTACACAGTTAAAAACTAACAGCAATAAGCAAAGAAATGTGAGTTTGCATTTCGAAGTCATTTATAAGTCACAGTTTCAAACTAAATATTTCAATTGGAAAACTTGGAGTGCAAGCTAAATATTTAATTAATTAGCAGTTTGCAGTTAATGTGCAGTTTGACAGCAAGCCAACTAAATATTTAGTTTACCAAGTATTGAGTTATCAACCTAAATATTTGGATTCAAACTAAATATTCAGTTATCAAGCTAAAGTAATAATTAGCAAACAAAATATTTGATTAGCAAGCTAAATATTTAGCATCACATTAAACTTTTAGCTTGCTAACTAGGTCAGTAGTTAGCTAGCTAAATGTTTAGCTTAGCTTCTCACTAAATATCTATTTCACAAGCTAAACTAAATACATAATTAGCAAGCTAAATGTTTAGCTTTGGATTAAATAGCAAGCTTAACCAAATATTTAGTTAGCTTACTAAATATTTGGTTCACAAGCTTAATATTTAGCTTCAAACTAAATATTTAGTTATCTTATCTCGTCCTTCAACCTGTAAAAAAGTCATATTTGTTAATTAAAAGGTTTGACATGGGAGTTGATTTTTCTGAGACATTGTTAGAAAACTGTTTGAACAAACATTTGTCCATCAGATGTCCAATCAATCAATCAATCAATCAATCAATCAATCAATCAATCAATCAATCAATCAATCAATCAATCAATCAATCAATCAACTTACTGCCTTTTGATGACTTCAAATATGAGCAAATATGATTTATTTCTTTGATTTTTATGAATGGTATTTGTCCTTTTGATTTACATTAAAGATTTAGATCAGTTTTTGTTTTTTTCTGTCTCAGTTTCCAGAGATGAACGAGGTGAGTCGTGAGGATGAGGACGCTGGTGGCAGCAGGTTCCTCATCACCTTCGGCATCCAGAACGCGGGACTCCTGACGGGCTTCGCCATCATGCTACTCCTCACCACGTATTCTGGACAGATCCAGCTGGGCTAGCGCCGGACTCTGGTAGAAACCGGGCCCAGTTCTGCTGCTGGGATCCGATTGTGCGGCGGGAACGCGCAGTCCTGTATTTAAAAGAACTGACTGCTTTTGTGCAGCTCTGACATGCAGTAAAGTTCATGACCTTTGAACTTTTTTCCTCTCTTGACGGTTTTGAAACATCAACCCAGTTCTTCTTTAATCACATTTCCTTTTGAAAGTCTCTGTTTCCTCTTGCTCGTTTGTCCTCGACGTTCCTCTGATCTGGGATCGGTTAAAGTTCCTGCAGGTAAAAATGTCGGTGGTTCTGCTGCTGTGAACGTTTGACTTTTGTTTGTTTTTTATGCTTTCACAATACCAAAAAAGCACAAATCTTGAAGGACTTTGAGGTGGAAATATTCCTTCCATTTGAACATTTTTTGTGTGATTTTTTTGTTTGTTTGTAACATTTAAAAAGTAGAGAAAAGTTCAGTGAAGGGCTACGAGATGATCCTGGAACATTATCGCTTCTTCTTTATGCAGTGATGGATCCTTCTTTGTGAAGATGATGTTTAATGTCTTTTTTTTTTTCAAAAGGCCCATGTAGTGGCATTTCTCTACAGTTTACCATCTGTGCCCTTCATTTCTAAAAGCTGCAAATAGTTTTTTAGATTTTTTTTTTCAATCATGTATAATCAAGGGTGCATATGTGTGGTCTCATGCTTTATTTTTTTTTATTTTTAACCTCACATATTCTGGGGTTTTCTCATTTTTGCGAGTTTATGATCTTATCTGCGTTTACCTTTCTCAACTTATTTATTCGTCAAGTTACCCATCAAGCAAATTCCGTTAATGTTTATGTTATGGTAACTTGAAACTTCTCAAAAAATTTTATTTTCATCTAAATACTTGAGCCTGAAAAACAAGCAACAGAAAACTTTTTCTAATCAATTAAATGTTAAATCAAGGCAATTAAAAAGTCTCCTAATTATCTAAAATTTGAACTTCTTGGTTGAACAAAACAAGACGTTTCAATGAAGTTTCAGAGAAATGGCACTAACTTTGCCAACTGAAGAGTTGCCGTCCAGCAGGGTAGAAAAAAGCCTCTGTCTCTAGAAATTAATTGCACACATGACAGAAGCAAAAAAGCTGATACCATCCCAACAAATTATCTACTTTTATTCAAAATGAACACATGCTATCGCTTCATTTCCAACTTTTAGATCCCAAAAATCTGAAAATTTCCTCAGAAAAGCGTTTTTTTTTGTTTAGTTTTTTTAACTAGTAGGATTTTCATTTTTGAAGGTAAAACTGCTGTCGTGTCACATACTGACTACTCTATAACTAATTTTAATCATAGACACGAGTGAAGATGGTCCTCCGTCATCTTCAAATCTAACAAAATTGGTGTCAAACGTTTGTGAGGCAAAGATGACAAATGTTTGTAGTGTTCATGTAAGGACTTCAAATCAAACTACATTTGTGCCGCAAAAGCTTTTTGTTTGTGCTGCTATGGCTTTGAGGATATTAATGAAAGTTTAAAGGTCAACCATCCCTTCCACACATTAACCAAATCTGACTATATTTGTGTTTCATTTGTGCCGTTATCATTTTAAAGATATTAATAGAAACGTTTCATTTACAAAATCAGATAAATTTGGTGTCAACTTTGCTGCATTTGTGCTGCAAATTTGTTTTTTTAATATATATTTACAAAACCTAAAAAGTATAAAGGTCAACTAGTCTGCCCACATATTAGCCAAATATGACAAAACTGGTGTCAAATGTTTGTGCAGCCAAATGTTTTTGTTTGTGCCGCTCTCATTTTGAAGATGTTAATAAAAAAAGTTTCCAGAGGTCAAGTTTAGATTTGGTGTCAATAAACTTGGCTATGTTTGTGCAGAAAAAAATATATTTCTGATGATTTTCCTTTGAAAATATTGATGATGACTTCTGGAAACTTTTATTGATATCTTTAAAATTATAGCAGCACAAACACAAATTTTTACTGTACAAATGTTTGACACCCGTTTTTTTAGATGTGGGTGATGTGGGAGGGTTCGTTGACCTTTTAACTTTAATTGATATCTTGAAGCCAAAAGTAGCACAAACATTTGACAACAATTTTGTTAGATTTGAAGAATGTAGGAGAGACAACTTCACTCAGGTCGTAGTATGGGGTATTTTAACCCTTTAAAAATGTTTTAATTGTTATAAACTAAATCTCAAACAGTGTGTCATTATTAACTCCAGAGATGTGCAATAATGGCAGCATTATTGATTTTAATGCTTTGTGTTTTTGTTCTGTGACAACTGACACATCTGGTTATTAAAAACCTTTAAAGAACAAGTTAAAATAAGTGTTATAAAGTGAAATATTTGGCTACTTGTTTTTTATGCCGGTTAATGTATCTACGTTTATTATTAAGATGACTTTAGTTGCAATTTGCGCCATGGGAATATGATTTGTTTAGTGTTTTTGTAGAAAATGTCTGCCAGTTTGGTGCATCGCTGGCCCTTTAAAAATATTCCAATATCCTAGAAATAGATTAAAAAATCCAGCAAAACCAAAATGACCTGAGATCAAATCCTTCGCATCGTTCCTTAGATCCATACTGAGTATTTGAAAGATCTGTAGAATATTAACTTAAATGAATTCCTGGATGATGAATGTGGGATATTTGACTTTATATTGCAGAATCACTGCTGACTGAGGAAGTGTGGGAGTATTTAATATTTTTTTAAAGCCATAAAATATTTATTTTATACTTTACACTTCGAGCCATGGCAGCAGTGACCTTTCCTGCTTTTGTTTTGTTTGTCTTTGCGTTATTGTTTGGAATAAAACTGGAGATCTAAGTTGGCGGATTATGAAAACTTGCTGTATTACATGTTTTAGCTGTATGTCAAATCTATACTGAAAACGAGTGTAAGGACACTGAACCAGTTCAGGAATCTGCAATCATTTAAAGAAAACCTGTCCTGAAGCGTCACAATTCCAACACTCCCTCATATATAAACATAATTTGCAAAGTATTGTATGCAATGTAGTTTATTGTTAGCCTTCTCTGTCATGACAAACTTTTTATAAAACATTTTATATGAAAGTTGTGTCTTTGTCCTCATTGAGTCCTCGTTCAAATCTGATGTTTTCTTCCATAGGTTAAGTGAAAAAGGGACATTTTTATTTTAAAGTGTTTTTTAAAAAGTACTTTACATTCCAATTAACTGAGGTGGAACAAATTTTATAAAAAGGTTTAGTAATCAGTAAACTGAGAAATTTAAAGTGGAATGGTGATGCTTCCCAAGATTTAGACGATGTCTTAAGTCAGAGGCTTTTCAGATTTGTTGTGAAACTGACTGCTACAGGAGATCCTTTGACAGCATCACCATCCACAGCGGGTATTTGAAGATACTTCTATAATGGCATTTAACTTCCAAATGGCTCTCCATAAAATAAAATTGAATAAAAGTTTCTACACGAATCTGTAAACTGAAAACGGAACGAGCAACCATTTTGGTCGCTAACCTACAGACTGAAATTTGTATTATTACTTATCTCTTAAGGAGCCCTAAATAATAGCACACAATTTAATATTGCTAATAAGTAAATATATTATTTTCACAAATGAAATGCGGTGTTATGCTAAAACAAACAAAAACAAGACCGAAAGAACATTTTCGGATTAAAAACACAGAAACGGCAGTTGTTCTACGTTGATCGCCACCAGGGGGCGAGCAAGACGTTACCTGAAAGAAAAACAGACAACGTCATTTCCTGGCCAGCGCAGATGTCTGTGAGAGACGTTTGGAAACAGAAACTGGTGAAAACTGCGTCGAATCTGTCGAGATGGCTTGACTGAATCACAGAGTGTCGCGTTTAGAGGTAAGCGGCTTCATTTAGCCTGGTTTCCGGGCAGTTATTTCCGCCGATTCACGGCCGAACCGCCGGTTCGGCAGCCGGTTGGTCGAAACGTTCCTTCATTGATTAGTAGCTGCTGTTTAACAGGTTAGCGAAGCTTCAAAGGGCAACAGCTTTTAGATTCAAAACTCAACAAAATGACAGTAAAAGTTGATAATTAACAGGGACGTGTTTCAGTCAGTGTAAGTTTAGATGGTTGTTTGTGTTGTTATTATACAAGTTTATTACTTGCTAAAGACTTCAGGACTTTAAAAAACATGATACATTTGTTTACATGAATATCTATCTATCTATCTATCTATCTATCTATCTATCTATCTATCTATCTATCTATCTATCTATCTGTCTGTCTGTCTGTCTGTCTGTCTGTCTGTCTGTCTGTCTAGTCTGACAGACAGCAGTTGGATGCTGTAGAGTATTTCAAAAATATATGATATTTGGCATATTTTCCATTATGCATCAATAATATGATACATTTCCAGAATAAAGCAAAAACATTCAACATGAAACTGCATCTGTTTAAAATATTTTCCTGTTTCTTTTCAATTGATCAGAACTGGTGGTGAGTTGTTGTTTCATTTGATGTTTTATGAGGGAATCTGAGGTCCGATAAGCAGGAACCTGGAGGCCATTGTTACTGTTTTGACTTCTAGAACCAACCAGAGAGAAAATGTGTGTTATTGCAACCGTGTGCCTCTCATTTAGTGTATAGAAAGTAATTCACAGTCAGCTGTAGTTGGAAAAGGTGTACTTTAAAAGAATACTATTTTCACACTGCAGGTAAATGCAACCCAAATCCAACTTGTTCACAGGAGTCTGAACGGCCCAATTACAATCTTTTCATCCCAAAAAATTAAATGCATCAAATTTACGCCTCTTCCATAAGTGGAACTAAATCCAATACATAACTGAGTGTGTCTGCAGTCTGCATGTCGCATTTTATTCGACTTTAATACGATTGACGTTAGATGTGTTATAATTCTGCGCCAGAAGAAGCCAGCAGGGGTAAATCCAGATAGATGGAAATTATAATTATGAAATTATGAAAGAAGTTTGTGTCAGTGAAGCTCCGTCTACACATCCAGACAGGTTTCTCAACAGAAGATGCAGTCAGTGTTCCACAAAATCACCAGAATCTGTTCCCTTCAGATCAGAGTAAACCCGAGAGGAGCAGCCATGGCCTGCGCTCGAGTGCCGCTGGATGAGCAGCAGGTGACGGAGTTGGGCCCTTCTGGAAAGGAGCGCACTCTGCCTGCACTGGTTGGTTCAGTTTCCTCATGTTTGTTTGAATGACATTTGACCCCAGCACCATCATGTTATAATTTTATTCCCTGATCAGAAACATACCTGGAGTGTTGCTTTGATTCTTTCATGCATGTTTGAGAAATAATAAAATTTCCATGGCAACCATTCAGCTGCACAAAATGCCAGGGTGGACTTAGCTCCGCCTTCTAGTCGCAGCTCCTTCCCCACTCAGCTCCTTCAGACTAGCCAGCAGCAATTAGCAAACACCTCTGCTAATTGCGATTTCTCAGTGAAATGCTGGTAAAAACATTAAGGGTTAATAGAGGAGCCATGTTATGATGACTTCCTGAATGCGGAGTTTCAAAAAGAGCAGAAGCTTCTTAAAGAGACAGAGGCCCAAGTTGAAAGGATTTAATTACGAAGTAAATTTTTTTAAAGTCATATTTGATATAAACAGCATTTTTATTACAACTGAAGGTAAGATAGTTAATTGATTGTGCATTGAAATGGCACAATGTGGTTGAAAGACACATGATTTTGCCCCTTTAAAGTTTTTGTTGTGTTTTCCACCAGCACCCAGACAGGAAGGAGGAGCGCTGCTTCGTGCCTTACAAACCTCCCCCAGAAGATGGCTCTCCGGCCGACGTGGAGGAGTTTCTGGAGCACGCCAGGTTTATAGCAGAAGACCTGGAGTGGCTGCTGACTCTGCCTCACGACAAGTTCTGGTGTCAGGTATGGGACTGATGCCGCTTCCGATTGGTGGAAATTAGTCAATAAGTCAAGTTTATTTATTTATCATCCATGACTGTCACAAAAAGCAATAAATCAAATAATCACACAATAAATTAAAATGAGCTTAATAATTTCCATTTGCCTGATTTATCATTTTTCTCTTTCTACCAAAAACTGGATGATAAAAGTCTTCAGTCTGGTGTTGTGGTCGGAACTGGCTCTTGTTTTGAAGGACAATTTTATTTACAGGAACTTTGTAATTTATTTCATTTATAGTTTTGTTGTTTTTTTTATTTTGAATATTTAAAATGTCTTCCAATTCCAGTGTCAGCCAATAATATTATAATTTATTGTAATAACTTCTGGAATAATTTAGCAGCATACAGTCAGCAGTTGTGAAAAGCAGTAACAGATGTTACAGTTTGCCAATGATCAGTAAACATCAGATATGTTGGTCGATGTTCCATTTATTACGGTTGAAATGAGTCCAGAGTAATCGCTGTGGCGTCTCCACCAGGTGGTGTTTGATGAGTCTCTGCTGCGGTGTCTCGACTCATACCTGCAGCTGGCTCAGCGCGGCCTTGACCTTTGCACCTTGCCCCTGTCGCCGGCGGTGGCCGACGTGCAGCGCACCATCCACAAGGCGGTTTTCCTGACCTTCCTCCGGATGGCCACTCATAAAGAGTCCAAGGTCAGGCGGAGGGAATAATGTAAATAATGTACATTTATCTGACAGTTTCTTATAAATTTCTTTTTTCTTTCTTTGCGACAGGAACATTTCATTACCCCGGCTGTGTTTGGAGAGATTATCTACAACAACTTTGTGTTCGACATTCCTAAAATTCTGGATTTGTGCGTTCTCTTTGGGAAGGGCAACAGCCAGCTGCTTCATAAGATGATAGGTGAAAATCTTCTTTAATCAAAACTAGAGCTGAAACAATTAATCGAAAATACTCAATAAAACATAGATTCAAAGAAAATATTAGCAGAATATATGGTATAAACCTGAACAGCTTAAGCTTGGAAACTTCCCTATCTACAGGAAATAATAGACGTCTATAAGCCGTCACTGTCCAACACGGTGGAGGTGCTGTGATGGTCTTAATCCAACCTGAAAATGACAAAACCTGGAGAAATTTAGGAGAAAATTATTTTTCCCTTGAATAAAAAGCATAAATTCAAAATATTAGAACAAGAATATTCTGTGAAGTCACAAAGTCAGAAATTTGTATGAGAGAATATATGACTGAAATGATTAATCGTGATTAATTGATTTTTAAAAAAAATAATTGTGATCTAATTTAGTCATCACTTAATCATTAACTGGAGCATATAGCCTAAAAAAATTAGAGAAGCGTTTACAAAACTGTTAAAAAAAATACACATTTTGAATTTAACACTTAAAAAACATTTTTTTATCTGTAAATATGTCCAACGCAGAACGCCTCAAGTGGCAGATTTTGCTTCACCTGGATCAAATGCTGTAAAAAAAAATTTAAAAATACATTTCCTATATGTGATTAAATTATTAATCAGTTAATCTAAAAACTAACCAGCTAGTCCAGTCTACATCATATTGATGTATGTTGAGCAGAAAGGGCTGAGATTGTCACATGTTATTGTTCTAATTGGCTGTTAAAACTCATTTCAGAGAACATTTTTACTCGGCAGCCGGCTTACTACAGCGACCTGGAGGAGACGGTTCCCACAATCCTACAGGTGAGATTTACAATCATCTGAGAACGTCTGTTCAGTTTTTACCTTCTGGTTTTGTTTTATTTCGGTTTGTAATTACTGTTATAACCGTCCAGGTCTTTGACACGATCCTGGAGAAATGTGGTCTGCATTGTGAAGGAGCCACAGCCATGGAGCCGATGAAGCTGAACGCACAGAAGCAGCCGACGACCATGAGCATGAACCTGGAGGTTCTGACAAACTATGGCGCCAGAAACAACTTCTCAATTATTTTTTTTTAATTTCTTTTCCAGAAAGTTTCTGACATTAATCTTAAGTTTTCTGAGTTTTTTTTCTATAAACTTTTTGAACTTTCAAACTCAGAATTTTTCTTGTATTTTTTATAAATTATATAAGATAACTCAAAACTTCAGATTTTTTTATTTTTTTATTTTGACCCTTTGAACTCAGAAGTGTTCTTGTTTCTTTTTACTAAAAAAAATTCTGAGGTTAATCTCAATATCTGATTTTCTTCTGGCAAATTTGTAATTCAGAAATTTCCTCTTTCTTGAAAATTTCTGAGATTAAGCTCAAAATCTGCTTTTGAAGCAGATTTGTAACTTTTCAAACTCACAAGTTTCCATGTTTTTCCTAGAAAATTTCTCAGATTAATTTCATTCTGAGTTTTAATGTAATTAAAGATCACACGTTTCATTTTGTGCTAAAAATGGTCTAAAATCGTCACATATTTAAAACCATAAGTAAAAACGGTTTATATTGATTTCTTCTAATATAATTTAAACATATGAACATATGTTTTTTAATCTTACAAATTAATCTGCCGTTTTTTTTTTCCATCACAGGAGCTTGAAGATATAGTTTTGTACTTGTGCGACTCGACCACCACCATCCACGCCTTCTTGGAAATCTTTCCCACCGCTTGTTCCAACTTCCACTCCCACGGCTTCCTCAGCAGGTAAACCTCGGAGCTCACAGTGAGGCCGGTCGCCATTAAAGGACAAGGAACAATCAGGACAGTTATAGATAATTGTGATTTAACACCTGCAGCTCTTTGACCTTCGTTTAGTGTTGTAATTCTGCCACCATCCAGTAGAGGCCGCCGCTGCTCATCTTTAAGCAGAGCAGTTTCAAAAAACAAAGATGGTGGTGGTTGTACATCACAGAAACTGTTCAAACAGAGTCTGGATTGGGATGAAAAATGAAAACTTTATGCGGTTGTTTATGAAATATAAAGACTACAATCTCCTTAAGTTGTTTTGAAATATAAACGGCCGACAAGCTGCTTCAGTTTTCACCCTAATAGCTCTTTCAGCCAAGCTACATGGCGCAAAACTACTGAAGTGCTACGAAGGCGAGCTAATAACTGGAAAAGCAGAATAATTTAACACGGTGGAAAAACATGTTGTGCCGTTAAACACGGTTGGTTTCAGGGCCATTGCACTTTTTTAATGTTTCTTCAAACGACACTTGAGACGAACTTCTGTATGAATATCTCTGCTCACAAGATAAATCAGCTTTACATGAAGTCATTAATCCACCATTTGCATCCATAATAAGGAGTTTCTGTTTTCCTTCCTATGGCCTCAGGCTGCCGCCGTTTTACGAGGCCGCCGTGCCGGACTTGGAGAAAGCCATCAGGAAGAGAAACTTTGACAATAAAAGGCGAGCATCCACCTCTGGGATTTTATTATTAGAAAAAAATGGCAATTTGTGACAGTAAAGAACTGAACTCTTAATCTGCCATAGTCTGCAGGAGGGCCTGTGGAAGAGGATGAGCCACTCCTGCAGGAAGATGGTGGAGACGACTCACCTGCTGCTGCACCACACCTGCCTGCAGCCCATCCTGGAGGGGTGAGTCCACCACAGGCAGCTCCGTCCCAAAAACACACCACACACACCCCGATCAGTCTGGGCTTTGATTTATTCATTTCAAACAGACAGTAAACAATAAGAACGGGAAAAAATAAGAATGTAATGCCCATTAAAATGCAATTTTACATAATGTGTTCAAAAAGGAACATGTAGAAGATGCAAGATCTTAAAAACAACTTACACCAGACAAACTTTTAAATTATTCCCACATTAAATGACACTTAAAACTCAGATTATAATCCCTAAATGTAAAGTTATTTACCATTTTCAATGTCAAAATATTTTCCAATAATCTTCTTTCTGAACAGTTTTTAAGCTGGTTTGAATTTGTACTTTTCATCATTTAATCAATTCAATAAATTTACCCACAGACTGATAAACAAAAACTCCTTTTGGTTGTTAATACATTGGTTTTTATTATTACTATTATTATTTCATTCTCTTCTTAAATTATAACATCTCTCTCTGACACAAAGTTTTTTTTAATTGTTGTATGAAAGTTGATGGTTTTTTACTTTACATATGAATTGTACAATTTTCATCTTATTTGATTTAAAAATAATGGGTTTGTATTTTCCCAATATCCCACTTACTGTATTATTCTGACAGATTTTCATTCTGATTGATTTTTCTTTTTTCCTATTGCGCACAACGACTGTAACTTTGTTTTTATGTATTGCCCCAAAACTTTCACACAACAAGCTAAATGTGTTTCAATGTTTTTGTTTCGTTTCAGTCGAGAAAACATGCAAACGTTTGCTGAAGAACTCCTGCAATATTTTACATCTTTTTTACCAGAGAAAAGGTGAGAAACACATTTATTTTCTGGCTTTTAGAGTGAGGACCAGAGGTAGTTTTAAAGAGAGAATTGGTCGTTAAACTCTATGTTTTTTCTGAAAATTTAGCCCATATTGTGAGGATTTTATGTCTCAAACCTCCATGTTTAATCAATATTTTATTATACAGGGTGAAGTGAAAAGTAATTTTCTGTTTTATGAAAAATTATTTATTTTTAGGTGTTAAATAATGTTGCAGGTTCTGATTTAACACCTTAACGCTGAAGCAAATTTAAAAAGTTTCTTTTTATGATTTACAGCAAATTCTTTGACAAAGTCTGGAGGACAAATCCTGACATAATTGGTTAAAATGTAGAAGTAAAATAAATGACCCAGTAAAGTAATTCATGTACCAAACCTTGCATCTGGAAAATAAAAACTCCAAGTCATTTGATTATATGTTGTAATTGAATAAATGTTGATCATTTTTAGCATTAGTAATTTAACACATCACTATTATTTGATTTTCTATTTAATTTCCAGTCTTATTGTCTTATTTATTGTTTTTTAGTTTCTTTTTTCCACATGCGGAATATTTTTTTTTTTATCATACATTGATTTATTTTCCTCCTACAATTTTTTCAATTTGCATTTTCTTCTCTTTTCTCTTTTGTCTGTTTATTTGCAGATTTTCTTTTTAATTTTTCTCCTTTTCCTTCTGGCTCTTAATAACATTATAAAAATAAAACAAAATTTTTCTATCATTTTGTGTGGATCTGTCCTCCATTTAAAAAATATTAAATACAAAAGAAAATAACCGTTTTAATGCAAAGCAGCAATATTGTCCTTTAGCTAAATTAAAAATAATTATTCCAGTAATTGGCCCACTCTGGTGCTGAATTTGACCCGTTTTTTTTGTGTTTTCAGGTTTCTGGTCGACTACGACGAGCAGTTTCCCATCTCAGACGACATCAGCCTCCTGCAGCAAGCGCTCCCTGTCATGCATCCTTTTAACACATTATGTCCATTTAAAGACTTTAAAGCTCCAGGAGTTTTTTAATGCCGTAAATATCAGTTGTTATTGCAGCTGGTTTCTTCTTTAACTCTCCCTCAGTGACGAGACGAGGACGTCGTATTTGCTGCAGGGTGTGGAAAGCGCCTGGGACGCCACGGGCCGACGAAGACCACAGACCGAAGGCGCCTCCTTGTTGTCAGCCAGTCAGGGCGCGGCGGCGGCGGCAGCCTGTTCGGATGGCCTCGGGTCACCAGAGGTCAAAGAGTCGAGAGGAGAGAGGCTGGTGGGGGCTGAGGCCAAGATGGCCGCCCCACAGAAAGGAGACAACGTGAGAGCTTCGATCTGCAGCTGCATGATGTCTCAGTGTTTGCGTTTGTTTTTCATGGGTTTAAATGTTAAAATAGAAACAAACTCTGATCCTCAGAGTTTGTTTCTACACACTTTAAGGGGTGTATTTACACCCCTTAAAGTTTTTGTCGTTTATTTTCCTGCCACAAACTTCAGTTCTCTATGAGATAAAGATATGACACAAAAGCTGAACGATTTGTGTTTGTAGTGATGTTCGTGGCTCTACAGTTCTTCAGGACAGTAACACCAGAACGTTTTGGGTTTCCAGGGCGCCGTGTGTCCTGTGAGCGGGCCGGAGCTTGAGTCTCTCCTGTCCTGCATCAAGGATCTGCTTCCTGACCTGGGCGAAGGCTTCCTGCTGGCGTGTCTGCAGGAATACGGCTACAACTCTGAGCTGGTCATCAACAACATCCTGGAGGACCGACTGGCTCCCAGCCTGGAGAAACTGGACCGAACCATGCCGCGGTACGGCCTCCTGAGGCTACAACAGCATCCACTAGGGGGCAGCACTCCGTCTCACTGTTTAAAGACTCTTCAGGCGCCATTTTACATTAGATATTTATAACTTTGTATTCTGGCTGTTGTACATTAATAAAAGTAGAAGTACCTTCCCACCAAAAACTCAGAAATTTTTAGATTAATTTCAGATATTTTCTGGAAAGAACTCAGAAATTTCTGAATTTGAAAAGTTTCGCAGAAAAAAACTTGAGAAATGTTTATCAATCTTGGAAAATTTCTAGAAAAATCTAAGGAATTTGAGTTTGAAAAGTTCAAAATTTGTGAGAAAACTTGCAAAAGCTCAGGAAAGTTTTGACTTGAAACTCACAATTTCTGAGGGTGATCTCAAAATTTGAGTTTTTTTAGCAGATGTTTGACTTTAGGAGCTTAGAAATGTCCAAGTTGTTTATTTGAGATTTAGCTTTTGAATCTCAAAAATTTCTAATTTCTTTCTAAAAGATTTCTAATATTAGCCTCAAGATTTGAGTTTTCTTTTAGCAAATTTTAAACTTTTGAATCTTTTCTAAAAGATTCTGAAAATTCCAGAAGATTCAAATGTTCTCCTTGTTTTTCTTCAATATAGGACTAAGACTCTGCCTCAGATTTCTCATGTCACTTTACAGGTTCTGCTGGAGTTGAAGGGCTTCAGATTATCCACATTTTATAATTTCTTGCAAAAATAGTTCCAAAGAAAAATGTCATATAACCTGCAGATCTGTTTTACTCAGATACATTTTAAGATGACAGGAAAGTGGGCATGCTGAACGTTTCCGTTTGTGTGGTTTTGTGTGATTGGAGCTTAATGTTGGTCTGCAGGCCGGTGAAAGAGGAGCTCCCAGGTGTCCTGAAGACCCGATCCAACGTGTTTGACGACGACGAGTTCGACGTTTTCCGCAGGGATCAGGTGGACATGTCCCGCGTCTGGAAGGGCAGGAGGTAGAGGAGCAGAGGAAGCTGCTGTCGTACTAATCAAAAACGACTGGGCGACAAATCGTTTTATCAGTTCATCAAATGTTTGGTTTTTGGAGATTTGATTTTTAGAAAATCTGGATTTTTGCTTCTGTAGTTCAGTGTAGCTTTTGAGCAAGAAATACGAGCTTGTTATGAGTCAATAATTCCTTAATATTGATGAAAAGATTTGTAATGTGGGAAAATGTCTTGCTATAAGTGAAATATCTTCCAGTTTAACTAAAAGTTTCTCATGAATATTAAGGAATTACTGAGTTAAAACAGGCTCATAATTCTTGCTGAAAAGTTACTTGTAAGTTAGTTTTGTCTTAATTAAAATGTACTAAGATATTTGGGATAAACTAAATAAAAACACTTGGTGAGATTCTGTGTTTTTGCGGCGCTCTGGAGGTTTTTCCGTTCTCCGCCTACAGGAAAGGCGAGAGCGCCCAAGAGACGCTGAACGACAAGCAGCACATAGCGGAGCAGCGAGCGCGCTACCAGATGTACGAGACGGTGGTGGACGAAGTCGTTGTCGAGCCGGGAGAGTCGGCCGGCGCCGACCCCTACGACCTGGACGACTATGACGACGAGTACGACGACACGTATGACATGAACCAGGTTGGAGCCAACGACCTGGACGGAGACAGTTTACTCAGCAGGAGGTATGGCGCTGCCCGGCTCCTACAGGGGCTTCAAATCCTTGAAAATGTTTGAATTTCAAGGTTTGGAAAATGTTTGATGTTCATAAATCAGAAATCCCCATGACATTAATGCTGATAACGAGTGTGTTTTATATTTCTGACTGGAACTTTAACATCCCGACAGGGGAAGGAAGAACTAGTCACTGGTTGATTGTTTAGTTTTTTCTGTCTGCAGGCCGTTCACCGTCCCACAGGTACTGAGGAAAGGAACCAAAGCAGAGGAAGAGGAGCAGGAAGACGATGAAGACGAAGATGTTTCACAGGTCATAAAGTGACTAACGTTTCAAAATCATAATTTTAGGAAACGTCCTCATTGTAACAAATACATTTTTACTCAAGTAAAAGTAAAGAAGTAACTGATCAACTTATCAGTCATATAATATTTAATAATTACATCATCAGATGGACCAAAACGTAAAGTTAGGTGGGCATTTTGTATTTTTAGGACCAAAATGACAAACAAAATCAGGCCAAATATTTTTTTGGCCTGATTCAGTGAAGAACAAAACTAGTACTCTATTATTACTCAAGAGTAGCAATACTTCATAATGAAATTACTCAAAAGTAAAAGGTACAACTACTTCTAAAAGTACATTTCTTTTTAAAAAGTTACTCAAATGTAATTGAGTGAATGTAACTAGTTACTACTGGACTCTGGCATCTAAAAATGCAGATTGATTTTAATGAGTTAATTTTTAAAATCTTATTTAGACGATATAATGCTCCTGAATATATTTCCAAATTCTGACAGCTAAACAACGTTTCTGTAGTTTTGACTCCAAATGTTGATTTGGAGTCAGAATCTGACGAGTTAATCAGAACCGAAACAGATGGAAAAAGTTCTAACATGTGAGCGTGTTTTGAAGTAGATGTCGGCAGCAGTTTGGAAGCTGCGTCATGCGTTGCATGGCTTTGTGTTTCAGAACCCTGTGAACCGGGACCAGTTCGTTCAGGACCCGGCTCTGCTGAGGGAGAGAGCCGAAGCCAAACGAGCTGCCATGCAGCAGAAGAAAGGGTAAGGATGGCTTCCTGTGAATATAAAAGATTATTTTAGGGTCTTTGCACTATTCCCTGTTTAGAGTCTTCATATTAGAACATAATCTTCTATTATTATTCAAAAGCTTGGATAATAATAGTTATCCAAGCATTTTTTCTCATGAAAACAAAACATTTTCTCCTAATTTTAAACATTTTTTCTTGTAATTATGTACCATTGCCCTAATACGCCATCGTACTTCTCATAGAAGGGAGGATGGAAATAAAAGCCACATTTTTAAATTGTTTTCGGTCATATGCTTTTTTTTTTTTTTTACCCAAGAAAAGAAAATGCTGAAAAAGAATCAAATCAAATGAGAATGGGAATTCAAATCTGCTATGAAAAAAATTGGGATTTTATTTTTAAGCCTTATTGTCGAGCCCTAACTTTGGTTTGGTTCAAATGCTTATGAGAAAACCGAACGGACCGGAACCGCTCCAGAAGCCGGAAGTTAACTCATAGCAGAGCATTCTGGTTAAATACAGCCAAAACAAACGCGCTAGCTACTTAGCTAGCTAGAATTGGCAGCAGAACCGACTCATGGTTTTTCCACCGAACATAAAAGATAAATCCTCCAACCGCTGAAATCTGACGCCACTCCATTTTTGTTTACATTTGGTGAAGGAAGTTTTGCTCAGTTTTTGTATAATTTCCTTTAGTAGTTCTTGGTGCAGCGCCCCCACAGGTGAGGAGGGGAACAGTTTTTTAATTAGTTTGGTTAATTCAGTTCAGTGAGGAAAGGAACCACAGCAACTGGAAATGTTTTGTTCTCTCATCAAACCCGATCTGCTGTGAAATCTCTATGAATTATAATCTCTGGATGATTCTTGTGGTTACAGTTTTCTGACCCTCGTCTTCCGTTTCCTCCAGGTTTCGGCCCGAGCGGACCAGTAACGTGGTGGGTCGACCCAAAGGCCAGGGACAGACCACGGAGACGTTCCTGGACCGACGCAAGAAGGAGGCCAATAAGAGCCGCGTGAGCAACCACAACCGGCGCTCCATGGCGGACCGGAAGAGGAACAAAGGCATGATCCCCTCCTGACCCGCTCCACGGCGCTGCTGGAGCCAGAGGAGGTCCGGTTGACCCGGTTCTGGTCTGTCGCCACAACGTTCTCTGTGGATCTTTTCTTTTTTTTTAAACCAAAACAATTTATTTGGGCACCGATTTCTTTCCTCTGCTCACCACAACCACAATTAGACTTTTAATTTTTGCCAGGTAACAAATCAGTTTATTATTACAATCCAAAGATGTAAACAAGTAAGACATCAAAGAGCGTTCCCTCTCCTTCTTCTGGAAGAACATCAGCCGACCAAACGATCAGAGTGGACGTGAGCGCCCCCTCCTGGCCGGGTCAGAACGAAACGTCTGGAAGCACTGGCCGCGTCACGTCGCCATGCACAAACTGTTTTCTACAAAAGAACCCATCTATCTGTCAGAACATTTTGTAACAAGACAAATTATTACTATTTTGGAGTTGACATGACAAAAAAACAACAAAAAAAGAGATAATAAATAATGCAGTTGTTTTGACATCTTTCAAGTTTGAGTCATCTGTGGTCAAATGCATAAGTGTAACTTTTATATAAAAATAATTTTTTACATGTTAAATTGATCACTGCTGTGACAGTATGAGATGATCTGTGAGAAAATGGTGCTCCTTTCCGTTCTAATAACTACATAAATAAATCACTCAGTCAGAAACAGAGGACAGGGAAGGGGAGGGTCTTAGTGCTGTCAATCACCTCATGCTCTTTGCTAATCTACAGCTGGTTAGCTAGTTAGCATAGCATGACGGCAGATAGATGGTATTCCAGTAACAATAAGCACATTTAGCAGTGAGTACATGCGCTGACTGACAGCGCTAAGCCCCGCCTCCTGGTTCTGATTGGTTGGTTTTGGTGCATTTATTCAAACCGCAGTAATGGCTCAGGGAAAATGTGGAGATTGATCTTCTCACAGATTGTCACAACATGGAGCAGCTTTAACAAATGAAAGAAACATTTTCATGATAAAATTTACAAACTAATCTAAGTGATTAGATTTGACCCAGATTTATAAAACATAAGTGAAAACGTTGATCCCACCAAGCAGAAACGTCTGCGGTCACCAGCAGGGGGCGCGCGTGACGCTCCTAACACTAATTTCTCCTCACTGCGCAGACTTTTCTTTTTTCACCGTGTTGTGCAAAAGTCTTCAGGTTTTAGGAGGCAACCTTCTCTGACCTGCATCTGTGATTTGTTTGGGTTAAACCCAAAAGGTTTTATTTCTACTCAAACGTCGACTGTTGGTCTGATTGTATGGCAGAGTGTTGGAGCTATTAGGGGAGTAAATTCATGCCAAAAATAAGAAAAACACAAATTTTAGATTAATTTCACTTGGATTTTCTATGATGTCAAAAAAATATCTAAATTTGCAGTTAAAAAAAAGGTAAATCTGCATGATCACAGGCATTAATTTACTACAACTGCAGCCAAACATCATTTAAATCAGCACTTTCTGCTGATGTTTCATTTAACCACTAAATCTTATTTAATACAATATTAAAAATACATTAAAAGGTACAAATAAATAATTCAGTTTCTTCAATAACAAAATAAACATTTTAGTTCCTAAAATGCAATAATTTAATGACAAATAGGAAAGATAAGATTTGAAAAAAGGACCCAAAGTTAAGAGAATAACTATAAAATCTTTATAAACTACACTTAAATATACTTTAGCAATAAAATTATTTTTTAAGACTTTTGCACAGCACTTTAACTCTCGTCAGGTCAGTTTGGATCTTCGTTTTCCAGGGTGGAAGGATTATAAACAAACAGCTATAGTGGTTTTTAAATACAAGTATCTGTTTAAATTTTGATTTTTTTCGTTAGAAATAAATCAAAATCAACATTTGGATTTCTAACGCCTTCATTGATAAATATTTAAATTGGTTTGATGTCCTGAAACACTGAACTGTGATAAACATGCAAAAAATACAAAATGAGGAGAAGGATAAACACTTTTCCACACCACCGTCGTTTATATTTAGGTTTTCTGTTCGGATAATTTTGAAAGCTAAATAATCTTTTCACCCTGGAAAAAAAAACTAATTTTCCAAACAAGAAGTGATTTTAGCAGGAAACAAATCAGATGAACATGTTTCTTACTGACATCATTCAGGAGCTAAAGTGAACTGCGTGTGGAAGAAGAAAAAGAAGTCGTCGTCCATGGAGCGAATAACTAGTTTTTACACATCAAAACATTTCAGCGGCCGACTTCAGCTGCAGAGATTCCACATATTTAATGTAACAGAATCCGTAACGCAGAGTTTCTGCCGCCTGGAGTCCAGATCCGCTCCCCGGGAGGGCGGAGGAGTCGGGACGAGGTCCGGCGGAGGAGTCGGGACGAGGTCCGGCGGAGGAGTCGGGACGAGGTCCAGCGGAGGAGTCGGGACGAGGTCAGCAGCGACTGCTAGCTGTCTCTGCGGACGGTGCCTGCAGGGAGAATCAGAAGCTCTGATTCAGACGGGTCGGATCCGGGCGGCGGACAGGGAGGAGGCGGGGTCTCACCCAGAATGCTGCGTTTGCACAGAGGGCAGGTGTGCTGCAGCAACAGCCAGGGGTCGATGCAATCCCTGTGGTACTCATGGAGACAGGGCAGCACCCGCAGACACTGAAGGCACAAGAGTCAGAGTAGAGCAGAGATCGTATCCCCTACTCCAGCATCCTGCTAACACCAGAAGGAGCTAATAGTAGTGGAGCAATTTCATTATAAAAATATTTCTAGTGTGGATGAAAGTAACACAGTAACAAAAGTTGCTGAGCGATGAATTGTCCCAGACAATAAACGATAATATTGTTGTTTTGAAAACATTTTGAAGTAACATAATGTAATAGAAGAACACGTCCTCAAAGATCAACAAAGTTAAAATACTAATAAACATTTAACACCGGAACTGAAAAGCATTTTAAATATCCAAAATAAAACAGAAACAAATGATAAAGTCTGTAGATAAAATTGTCCTTCAGAAAAAGCACAACAGACTTGAGGAGCCTTTAGTCCTTGGTTCGATTCCCAGCCTGCTGGTCTTTGCCACATGTCTTCCCTCTCTCTCATTTTCTACTTTCCTGTCAGTTCACTTTCAAATAAAGAAAACCAGAAAAAAAAGGTTTAGCTGAGACTGAAACACCAGGCTGAAGAATTTTAACATCCAGAAAGAGAAGAACAATAAATGATGAAAATGTAAATTATTGAACTCGTTTTGATGCATCATCTGATTAACTTATAGATTTTTGTGACAGGTCTGGATGCAAATATAGAAATTTGTATATTCATCCATAAGACTGTTTTTCATATATCCCCAACATTGCCATGAGTTTCAAGATGGCTGCTGTTTTTAAGCCTTTGAAGTCTAAATGGTTAGCAATAGCTTCCGCTAATTCTTTTACTTCAGCAATAACTCTCAGATTAGCTCCCTTTAAAGGCCAGCAACATTTTTATAAACCTGCTTTTACTTAAATTTGTGTTTTTTTTTTTTTTTTTTTGGTGAACGGCTTTTATCTTGAAAGTTGCCATATAAGTTTTACTTACACACTGCATCGTTAGCTTCTGCTAATGGTTTGTGTTTAGCAGTTGAAGCATTTTTTATGTGCATGTTAGCTAAACTCTAATCTGCTCATTCTTCTCGTTGTTGATGTATTTAGAAAAGTTGAATAAAATCTTTTGGTTAGCTGTTCCCACCATTGGCAACTGGCCAATTTCTGTGCAAATTTATATTCTCAACCATGGCAGCCATTTTGAAAAATGTCAACAAGAAAAAGGAAATGCAGGATCAAATAAACGCATTATTTCTACAAATAGGTATGACATTATCAAATACTTCATTTCCCTTTGGGATCACTAAAATATTTTAGAATTTGAATTTTGAATTAATTATTTTTAGTGCAAAATTGATTCTCCATAATGACCATTATGGCGGCCATCTTGAATTATTTAGTGGCTGCCCCTGCTGCCCATCTATGCCAAATTAGGTTTTCGCATGTCAAAAATTTTGCTGAAATATTGTTAATATGCCTGAATATTGAGCAACAATGACAAAGAGCAACAGTCTTCAGTCAGAGGCATCTTCTATTTTGTTTGAAGACTGACTGCTACTGGAGATTCTCCTTGCCTCCAGCATCGTCCAAAGTGACTCTTTGACACTTGAGTGATGAACATTTAGCTTCTGTTTGGGGTAAAATAAAAAGTTTTTCTGGATTGTTAACCCACCTGGTTGTTTTTGAACGGTTCCAGACAGACCGCGCAGTTCTCCGTCTCGGTCTGCTGGGACGGGTCGCACCAGGGTTTGGGCCGACGATATGTTTTGGTTTTCAGCGACAACATTTTCTTCAGGACGTCCTGCTTCGGAAGAAGCTGCAATAAAAAATACAAAAACAGGTCAAATATATGTCATAATGTCAGTGGTCTGAAAATATGTCTGCAAATTTTTAACACATTACCGACCAATAATAACAAATATTACTTCAACACAGTGAAAACTAACTAAAAAACCCCAACAATGTTGCACAGAACAAATGGTACTTTATGTAATTTCTGCAGGTAAAGAATAACAACCTGTAGGAGCTGCTCTGTATTTTCATTTACTACGTTCAACAGAAACACCAGATGGAGGTAAAGTGAAACGCATCGCCCTATGAAACTCCACCCCAAACAAATTTTCAAAAATTCTAAATGTTTATACATTTTACAGAGTGGCCAAGAGGTGGATGAGCAACAAATCTGGCAACTTTATTCTGCATTTTTGGAGAAAATTTGACTGCAGTAGCCACTGTTCAACCCACAGAGGTCAGCACTGAGTTTTAAAGTAAAATGTTACAGAATAAAACAAATTTCAATAAATTGTCAACATTTCTGCAGAAATTACACCTATTTAGGAGTTTAAATCTCCAGTTAAATCCATATTTTAGGATTTTAAACTATTGATGTTCTGGTTATTTTTTTAAAGCTTTTCTCATAAAATCTATGCACGTTACAAACTTCCTCTAACTGAAGTGATTGTATTTCTGCTGTGCAGCCACTGTGAAGTAATCAGTTGTACCTCCAGGTTGTCGTTAAGCTGGCGGTCCTGGTACTGCCAGCGGGCCTGAACGATGACGCCTGTGCAGAGGATCAGCGCCACCAGCAGGACTGTGTCCCACAGCTGCTGCAGGTACTTCTGGAAACCACCAGAGAAGAAGAAACGGCGTCTGAGACGTTCAACGCTTCCAGAACCGCGTATCCCGACAGATCGGACCAGGGGCGTGTCGACTCTTAATTAAAAATAAACAGTTCAATTTGTAATTTTTTTTAAAGTTTTGACTTTGATCTCAGATTTGTGATTTAAATTTCAAAATTCTGAATTTTCCTCTCACAATTTTGACTTTAATTGTAGAATTCTGACTATTTCTTTTGAGATTTTTTTTTTTTTTCAGAATTTTGACCTTAATCCCAGAATTCTGATTTAAATTTCAGAATTCTGGTTCAAATTTTAGAATTCAGAATTTTAATCGTTAAGCGTAGAATTCTGGCTTCTTCTGAGATGAAAGTCAAATTTATTTGGATTAGACAGAGCTTTAGAAATTAACAGTTTTGTTTTTATCTTTCCTCCCCACCTGGACCTGAGAGTTGCTCTCGCCGGTGCAGATGACCCCCTGCCACTCTCCGTACAGGCCGCCTCTGGACCGGCCGCAGCTGGACCACAGGGTCAGCGTGGCGCCCTGCCCGGAAAACACAGCAGCAGCTCGGTCAGCCTGCCATCTGCTCACTCACCACTGGGGGCGCTGCGAACCCGGAAACACGCGGCCAGCCGCGAAGAAGAGGCTCACCAAGTTGTCCTGTAGGATCGTCTCGTATGTGATTTTCGCCGTGGCCCGAAGACCCCTGCAGTCACACAAATACAGAAAATGCTATTTAATCAAATTACTAAAATAATAAACAATCTGATGGTTTCCATGACAAAATGTAAAAAAATTCAATACTTTGGGAAGATATCATTCATCAGGACTTTGACTAGACATTAATTTTATATTAGGTTGGTGTGGCTGTGGTTGCGTAGTGTTTCTGTACCTCAGCAGAGCTCCAATCAGCTTGGTGACGTTTTCTGATGTTTGGATCACAATGATGGGCTTGGACAGCAGAACCTGAGACAAATCCATCTGCAACACAGAAACGAGCCGATCCAAATATTTCAACAGAACCAGAACCAAAATTAGTGCAAATCAGCACAGATTTCATTGATATTTATTTTAATATTTACAAACTATTCAGAAAGAAAAATAATGCTTGCAGCCAAAATAGGAATCAACAAGTCATATAATTTGTTAAATATATTTTTTCCATATTTATTAAAACTGTCACTATGTCATGACAGTAAAATATGAGACAGATACACGTTCACTGGACGATAAATTGTCCCAGAAGTTATCGCAATAAATGATAATATTGTTGTTTTGAATAATATAATGGTAACAATAATGCAGGAACATATTCTGAAAAGTCAGAATATGTTCTGATGTTCATCAGAACATTTAATGGAAGACATTTTAAATATCCAAAATAAATAAACAAAACAACAAATAACATTAATTATGAAGTCTCTGCGAACAAAACTGTCCTTTAAAACTGGAGAACATCAGAACCAGTGTGACGTTTCACCTCGCTGGCTGTGTTTTGGTTCAGAGCCAGGATGATCAGCGCTGACGCTCCCAGGACCAATGCCCGCTTCATCTGTGCACCAAAACAACAAAACTCTTAAAAACTGACATCCTCTGAGAAACAACAGGTGAAACCTAC
This sequence comes from Poeciliopsis prolifica, assembly GCF_027474105.1. Lineage (NCBI taxonomy): Eukaryota > Metazoa > Chordata > Actinopteri > Cyprinodontiformes > Poeciliidae > Poeciliopsis > Poeciliopsis prolifica. The sequence goes on along the minus strand of NW_026562389.1, from coordinate 10,121,691 downwards.
TGCAGGTTGGTGGAGTCATCCTCTCACTAAGCTGTACTTGTGATAAATTCTCACTTTGTTAACCACTGCATCAGCAAAAGACTCCTGGTTCCCAGTGGAGGCTTTGCTGTCGTCCATCTCCACCGGCACAACGCCGATCCAGGGCTCCTGCCGGTCGGCATGTTCCCCGTCTCTTCCTTCACTCGGCTGCGTCGCGTCATCTCCAACCTGGAGACAGGAAAACACACAATCGTTTAATTTAAACTATAATATCTGCAGGTTTATAGGGGCTGAATCAAAGCTTTTTAAATGGAAAGTTTAATGGAAGGAAAAGATGTGGAAGAAAAAAGTTTTGCTAAAGCAACAGGGTTAGATGTGAAGCACCGTTTGACGAGTTTGGGGGAGATTTAGAAGACGTTTACTCGGGTGGAGTCAAGAGCCACAACAGAGTTATCCAGAACATTTACCACTTCGCAATGTTTTGATTTTCTGATAACCTGAATTTTAGGTTTTTATGATTGAAGCTGCAGTATGTAACTTTTATAAAGCAACCAAATTTTCTTTTATACTAGCTCAAACTGTCACTGTTGTGACAGGTCAATGTAAGACATATAATCTGTGAAAATAATGGAGCTCCTCTGCCTTCTCCCAGTGATGACAAGAAACAACCAATCAGAGCCAGGAGGCGGGTCTTTGTGCTGTCAATCATGCCCATTTACCAGCCACTTCCCATACCTCTCCTCTTGTTCTCTGCTACATTACTGCTTCTCCAAGACAATAGATATTGTTGTGACAGCAGTAGCAGCTCCTCAGAGAGGAGGTGGATTTTGTTTTCACAGATTTTCTGTCTCACGTCGCACTGTCACCTGTCAATTATATAAAAAACATTGTCCAATAAAAACTGCAGCTTTAATCATAAAACTGCGAAAGGAAATGTTGCTGTATATTCAATATCCAACCTTTAGATATATAATTTTTTTGTTATTGAATTGTTTATTCATATTTATATCTATTTCAAAACAATTTTATAAAGTAACTAAAACAAGAAGCTAAACACAGGAAAATGTATTTATTTTTGCACCTTGCCAAATTTAACTTGAATATTTCTGATGCATGTGTAGATTATAACATGTAATGCATGTCTAATTAGTCTTTTGGCATCATAAATGAACATTTAAAAACATCAGGAAGTCTCACCACCAACAGGTTCCCCTCCAGCTCCTCCTGCTGCTCGTTCCGGATCTCTGGGCTCTTGCGACCTCGGCTTGACTCCACCACTTCCCCCTGGAGCAGAGTGCTAACAGCGGGCTGGTGCTCCAGAAACACCTCCACCAAGGCGACCTGCTTGGCGGCCACCAGCAGCCCGGGCCACCGCAGCAGCAGCAGCAGAACAACCGGCGAGGGCAAACAGAGACAGCAGCGGCCAGCTGAAGCCATGGCTCCCAAAAACCCAGCAGGAAGCAACAACCAACACACTAAACTCATCAACTGTCAGGCATTTTGTTAGAAATCCCGCAGCCGATTATTTCAGGCTGTTAGCTCGCAGGCTCCTGGACGTAAACAGGAAAAACAAGACACTTCCGGTTGTAAACGGAAGTCGGGGAGGGATTATTATCTTGTGTGAGAGCGCCCGGATGATTTCCGGAAAACCTTTGGTAATAATTCAGTTAACTACCATTGATCTTTGAATGTGTACGTTTGTACTTTTCAAAACGAAATTCAGTAATTCTTCTGTGGATAAAAGCAAATTAAAGTTTCCTTTTTTCCTCCAAAGAGGAAAATCTTCTCATAGTTCCATCTTGATTTTAAAGCTACAGTTCGTTTAATGAAAACTGCAGAACAACGAATAAAATTAAATAAAATAGAAAAAAAACTCATGAGAAGCACATTTTTATCCAGATATTTATTAGGTTAATTTTATTTTATTTTTTAAATTAACAGATCAGCCTTTAAGTGTGCTGACGCTAAATGAAGTAGAAAGAACTTTTCTTATATTGATGTCAGTAGCACTTTTAGCTGCAGATTTATCATTTGCTACAAATAATCAAGTACATACAAAATGAATGCTGTTATTGCAAATTAAGCTATAAATATCTACTTTCCTATCCAGTTGACATTTTTTGCATCTTTTCATGTATTGTTAATACTGTACAAAAAAGGCTTAAATTTTTACAAATATATTTATAAAATATACAGAATGTGTCACTAAAGGAATGTTGTGTTATTGTATGTTAGACAATAAAATGTTAATTTTTCTACTCAAAGACTAAATTAAATTCTTTATGTGTATTTTTTTGTATTTTTGATATTGCGGTCTAATGAAAAATCTGAAGAATTAACTAATTTCTTCATCTAATTTATTTATTTATTATATTTTTGCATTAATTTCCCGTGTTTAATTAAATAAAGGTTTATTACCAAGTTTTGGTCCTCGGTGGCCTCCATACTTGGAGGCGGAGCCTCCATTTGCGCCTTCTTCCTGCGGCGGAGTGACTTCTCTCGTTGCCTCGCAGATCTTTGGCCGAGTCAGCCTCTTAAAGCGATCACCTGCTGGCGTTGCGTCTGTGAGAGTCGTGTTTACGTTGTTCCCTCCTCCGTTTCGTTTTCCACCTCCAGCCGTCGTCAGCGGAGGGTAACAGGAGACTGCGGCCGCACTCGGACATCACGGGGCGGCGTCAGACACGGAAACCGGCCCGCAGTTAACGGCTCCTATCTGTGGATGTGAATAAGCCCTGCTGTCCGCCAGCTTCAGGTCTGAGATGAGCGGAAGAGTTGAAGACCTCAGTGCCAAGCAGGCTGAGGCGCTGGAACAAGTAAGTTTTATTTTTAATAATCAAAAAAGCTCCTCATAATGTTTTCATCTAGTTTTACTCTGTTTTTTTAAATCCTGCTTATTTTCGTTAATGTCAATCAAGAAATGTGGAAAAGCGTAATAATTGTTCACATGCAGTTTTTCCCATAATTTTGATCCATTATATCAGGTTTGGATGCCCTTCCTCACTAAAAAGGCTTCGTAACACCATGACATGAAAACATTCAATTTACTACTTTTGTAAGAGAGTAAATAGGAAGCTACTGTAAAATACATATATGGGCATATTTACATCAGCTTATCAATCGGTGGCTCTTTTGTAGGAGCAATTTCTGGAAACGTCTCTGTTTTCTCATTTATAACCACAAATTTCAGTCTTTTAAATTGACCAATGGACCAACAGAAGGTAGGTCAGAGTAGAGGTGGAGGTTTTCAGTTACAGCTGTAAGTCGCATCCGCTCTGTATTTAAGTCCATTCATCCAGAATCTATGCCATTGCCGTTCTTCTATGGGACAATTTTAGTGCCAAAAGACTATTGCGCACATAGTAGTTGCTATTTCTTGTCGCCAGAGGCTATATCCATTCTCAATCGTGCCTTACTCATTTGTGTTAGTTTTGGAGAGGCTAGTAACTAGCATGTCTAGGCTGGTCCCCCTCTGGATAGCCTACTTCCTCTACTGTCCATTAGCATGGATAGGCTAGCATTAGCATTGGATTGGTTGGTAACTAGCATGCTTAAACTGGCCACCTGCAAATAGTAGTAGTCAATCCAATTGTCCAACACTAGCCTATCTGCGCTAATGGGCACCCAAATAAGTAGGCAGTCCAGAGGGTTACCCCACTAACGACTAGGAATGCTAATTGTTAGCTTCTCCAGGACTAGTCTATCTGCACTAACGTAGATAGACTAGTCCTGTAGTAGAGGAAGTAGGTTTGAAGTAGGTCCAGTGGATGACTACTCTAGGCACAATATCCTATCCAAAGCTAATACCAGGCTATCCAAGGTGAATACTAAACTATGCAAGGCTAATGGACAGGAAAGGAAGTAGTTAATACAGTTAGTGACCATCTGTGGCGGGCTAGTTGTTAGCTGACGAAGTAGACAATCCAGTGAGTGACTAACCTACCCATCCTAGCTGTTAGCCTACTCTATCCAAGGCTAACGCTAGAATCTCCAAGGCTAGTGCTAACCTATACCAAACAAATGGATAGCAAAGGGAGAAGTCAAGCCAATTAGTGACCAGACTAGACAAGCTAGTTGTTACCTTCTCCAGCACTAGCTTATCTGTGCTCATGGACACCTGAATGAGTCCAGTGGGTGACCCCGCCAATGACTAGGTTTGCTAATCGTTAGCTTCTCCAGCACTATCTGCGTTAATGGACAGTAGAGGAAGTAGGGCAATCCAATGGGGATGTCAACCTCTCCAAAGATAACGGACTTTGGAAGTGACTACCAAAGTAGTGACTACTCACTTGCAAGCAGGCAAGTGAGTAGTCGCCTGCTAGCGACCCAACATGGCCGCTCATTAATTGGTAGCTAGCTCAAGAACAGATGTAGCTTCCTGTAATGAGGATGAAGTCGTCACTGTTTTCAAAAGTCTTAATTTTGGCTCTAAAACAGCATCGTATATAGGGCGTGTTGATCAACAAAAATTATTTTGCTTACTTTGAGATTTTTTTGCAACTCTTCCATGAATTACGGTTCAACCCCATAAAACTCGTGGAGGTTTGTGATTGTAAAATGAGAAAATGTGGGGAAACTTCAAGGAGCATAAATACTGATGAGGTAACAACTAAAATAGACTTTTAAGTCTCATATAAACCATTTGAAATTCCTAACTCTTAACCAATTGAGAGATAAATAAAATCTCCAGCATGTTTCAGCTCCTCAGGGAGTCGAACAGTTTGTCTTAAAGAGACAGTACACCCATAGGAGAGAGCCACGCCTGCAAGGGAATCCTCCAAACAGACATCTTAACATGATTGCATTGTTACAAAAGTAACAGGATATGTTACTTTCATGTTCAGTTTTAGCAAACATGGAGGAAAGTTTACAGATCTTCAGCGGCAGCCTGGAGATTTTCTGGAAACTTCCCAAAGTAACTCAAGGTCTTCAGACGCATCGTAAAGCTGCAGCGTGCAACGACATGCATCGAACTTTTGTTCCAGTTTAGGCGAGGCGCCCGATAAGTCCCGCCTGGTGTGTGCCTGAAACAATAGATTAGGGTGGGAAAGCCTCACCAGTCCAACCAGTGCTCCCTCCAGCTCCAGACTGGCTCGGAATAAACGCAGTGGCGCTCCCAGATACACAAAGTCATTTCAATCTGGGGCATCAAAACCTTTTGAAATGGAAGCCTCACATTGTATCTGCTGAGTTGTGAAAAATGCAAAAACAATTTTATAGTAAAAGCAAATTAAACACACAAAATCCTGATTTGATGTCATAGCCTGGTGATGTAACTCTGCATTAAAAGTGTCATTATTTACCAAATGATAATAATTAATCCACATTTGTCTGTTTACCTGTTTTTAGTTTCGATCGAAGATACAAGACATTCTTCCTCAACTTCCTGCACAGGATGACCACTTCCTGTTGCGCTGGCTCCGAGGTGAGCGAATCACTTCTTCTGCTCTCATTTCTTTTTATTTTGAAATCAACCAGGGCTCTGCAGGAACCTCTACGACTGGGAGCGCTGCAAAAACATAAAATCTCACAAAGTATCTTTTGTCTGGTTCACTGGAAATAAGACAAAACTTACTTACAAGTAACTTTTCCAAAAGAAATAACAGTTTGTTTTCAGTAATTAATTCCTTAATATTGATGAAAACGTTCTAGTTCCACTGGCAGATTATTTCACTGATAACAAGACATTTTCCCATGTTGAAATTGAATTAATTATTGTACTTAATTTAAAAAAAGTCTCCATCTGCATCAGCCAACAGTTTTTGCTTCTTTTCTGGGTTTCCATTAATTTGTGTTGCTCTTTAAGCAGAAAGCAGAAGCTGAATTACATAAAACTGAGATGCAACTCAAGTGAGCAGAGTTTGCAGAAGTTGACAGAGAAACTCTTGATTTCAGCTGAACTTATAAACACTGATGGATTATCTGCTGTTTGACGTCATTTTGCATCGACTCGTATCCACAAAAACATACTGAGATGTGCAGGGAAAATGTCCGTCGCGCCGTTATGTCTTCTCAGGTTTGTGATCAAAGCTGAGAAGCTCCAGGTTGATGAGTAAATTATGTTTTATTCATAGATATAAATCCAGAAAATTTGGTTCCTGTCATTTCTTTTAAGTTGCAAGAGAAGATTAAATGAATTTATTTTATGTATTCTCCACATCTGTTTGAGCTCGGAGATAAAATCTCCGAGCTAAAAGATTTTTTTCTGTTGTTTTTTTTAATTTTATTTGTTATATTACACATTATGAAAAATGTATAAGGTTTACATTGGCAAGGAGTTTATTTGAAATTGTAATTATTAATATTATTAGTATTATTAGTCCGTAGATTTTCTTGTCTTGACATTCAGTTTGTAATCATTTTGTTTATGTATTATAATTTATTTTTTGTTCTTAACCCAGTAAATCGAACAGGAGCATGAATACCATAAAACATGCTTTTAATTACAAATTTCTGATATTTACTGACTCAGTAAATAATACATTTCATTAAGTTAAGACATAATAAATGTCAACATCCTCCTTTTCAAACCTAAAAGTCGTGGTAAAGCTAATTATTTTGCACATGTTTTCTCTTGTTCTACTGATTGCTTGATTTCTTGTTTTTTTAAAAAAACAGTTTGAAATGAATAAATAAAACCGTGTTTTAGAGTGGAGGATATGGGAGGCTAAAGCAGAGGTCCAACAATCTGAGTATTGATCTAATCCAGAGCTAATCTCATTAGGACTGGACTACGGTGGCTGCAGGAGTCTGCTGCTCTGCTCAGGGGTTGGAAGATATTGAGAAATAGTTTCTTACCAAGAACTGAGAGCAGCATTGAAGGCTCTTTGTTCTCCTAATTAAGCTTCGTTCAGTTATGAAATGCAAGCTTTGGCCTCTGGGAAACAAGAAGGCGAACTTGAACAATAAAGCTCTGTTACTGCGATAAATGTGCTAGATAGTTAAAGTTATGTCACCCTGGCACTTATGTAAAACTAAATTTACCATTTAATGTTGCATAAAAATAAGATTTAACACAAAAAGCCTGATTGCACTGTAAAAACACAAAATCTCACCAAATATTTTTGTCTAGTTTTAGTCCAAATATCTTGTCTTATTTCAAATGTATTGAATTACAAGTAGTTTTTCAGAAAGAATTAGGAGCTTATTTTAAATAAATAATTCCTTAATATTGATAAAAAAGTAGCAAAATATTTAACCTGTAACAAGACATGTTTCCCATGTTATAAATTAACCTGCCAACTAGAACTTTTTAATCAATATGAAGGTATCACTTACTTAAAAAAGCTTTTATTTCTTGCTCAAAAGATACTTGACTTCTTCCAAGTGTAATAACATTTGACGTTTTGTGTTTTTTGCAGTGGAATGATGCAATAATTAGAATTTTAACAACACAGTACAGTCAAACGGTTAAACAATACAATTTTACATGATTCCTAATGCAGTTTGGGAATAAAAGAAGCACCAGACGAGCCCCCATCTGAATTTAGTTTCTCAGAATATTGAAAAATTAAGACCAATTGAATTATTTTATTTATTTATTTATTGATAGAGCTACTATATGTTTGACAGAGTCATGGGGAAAGATTTGTACTTCTACCACATAAGGTCATCAATTGTTAATCAAAGCATTCTATCAGATCTATTGACCATCTATTGGTATTGATAATGAATTACGAGGCTAAATATGCTAATTAAAAGTCACAACTTTTTATTGCTGCTCTGACACAAAGGGATAAAGAAAATGATTTCTGCCTAAATATCTAAATAAATGCAGCAGGAATAGCCGACAAACAAACAAACAAACAAACAAACAAACAAACAAACAAACAAACGTGTAAACTGGCTCCAGAGAATCAGCTGATATATGGTCACATTCTCACTTACCAATGAGAGCAGCGGCTAATGAGGAAGATTTATCTGATCGAGGCCAAAGTGTAAGGAAATCGCATCTATGCCGGCCATAAAGATAATAAAAGCCAGGTTTACTCTCTCCAGATTGATTTTGACCTGAGCTTTGAATCAGTGGGTAAAAAACTGAACTTTATGACGGAGCTCACCTGCTTTTCCAGCCTAGAGAGATTATTAAAGGATCCAAATGATCTACTGCAGCACTTCTCACATTTATTACATTTTAAATACTATTGCAAGTGTTGAGACCATTGTAGCTTCATAAAAATTATTGTTGGTTCCTTGTTGGGAACTGAAAAAAACAAAACAATTTTGTTTATTTTTTTTGGGCCAATAATTACTGTTGACTTGATGATTTTGTCCAAAATAACAAAATGTTTGGACACCGCTACTCTGGGCGACACACTTAAAGGGAGTGTGATACGGCGCCTTGAAAGCTAAAAAAGAGGCGTTAGCGACGCCTCCTGGTTTTAACGGTGGGTCAGTGAATGCAGCATAATCCAGGCTCATCCCGCTGCCAGACGGTTAATCACCTTACAGAGTCTTAGACATTGAACTGTCCACTCTGCTCTCCAAAGGTGGTTTAATAACTGGTTATAAAAGTGAATATTTTTAATTCATTGCCACCTTCTCTGAATTACAGAAACATCTAAACTCCAGACATTAGGAAAAATCTTTCCTTTCTGTTAATCTATAATCTCATAATTTACATCGTGAAAACGTCTGGGATTGTTACATTTGATTGTTCAGTGTCTCAAAACTGTCTTGACTATTTTTCTGTTTTTCCATAATTATTTTTAGAGCTACAGAAAAATTAAAACCACCGGATGTGTGTGTAATCTCAGATTAAGACATTTTTCACCAGATTAAACCTCTGCCTTTTCTGTTTCAGCAAGAAACTTCAATGTGCAGAAGTCCGAGGCCATGCTGCGAAAGGTGACGCATTATTATGTATTATTAAATAATCTACAGAAAATTACACAAAGGAGCTAAAAACAAACACATCGTTTTTATTAATTAATCTGTGGAGCAAGCTGCAGGCGAGGCTCCAGATTATAGCGGGCAGAGGGGGGGTGAAGGTTCACAAACTGAGTCATTGCTGCACCCAGAGGCAGATAAGACACAGACAAGAGATTAAATAAAGACCTGTAGCAGGTTAAGATTACCGGTTGCATCATTTACAGCTAATCTGCCTCCTCTAATCTGCAGGGCATGTGAAAATCCGCCATGCTAATGCTAATGTTTAAGCTAAACACAAACAAATCTTCTGTTTCAGCACCTGGAGTTCAGGAAACACATGAAAGTGGACACAATAACCACCGACTGGCAACCACCAGAGGTAAAACACAAAAACAAACCCTGGCTGCTGCGTTTCCAGATAAAACTGTCCAAATGGAAATTATGACAAAGCTTGATTTAAACAAAGTTAATAAAAAAGTTTTAATATTAATTGAAATTATTGAAGATGAAAAATAACATGTGGAGCAAAAACCTTAGAAAGTTTGAGATTAATCTCAGAAAATGGAAATTCCTTTGTTTGAAAAGTTAAAAAAATTTAAAAAACTAAAATATTGAAATTGTCATAAATTTTCAAGAAAAAACTTTCAAGTAAAGAAAATTGTTTCGATTTGCTCAAGAATTTTGAAATTAATGTCAGGAATTTTCAAGAGAAAAACTTGGAAATTTCTGACTTTAACCAGTTGGAAATTTGTTAGAAAATTCTCCAAAGTATTGATATCAATCTCAGAGATTAAAAAAAAACAAAATAAGGAAATTTCTGAGTTTTAAAAACGAACAAAACAAATCTGGAATTTCGAGACTAAAGACATGAAAAGTTTTGACTTTGGAAACCAAACGTTTCACATTTTCCTGGGGAAATAAATTCCAGAAAATTTTTTGTAGAACTTTTTTTTTGCTATAAAATTTTTGACTTTTTAAACTCTTCAAATGTTTTAGTAGAGATGTTCTCCTTTTTTCTATCTATAATGGCTTGAATATGCCGCCATGTTTTTGCGGCATATCGAAATAGATATGTGTGATTTAAGTTTTTCATATTTGTTTTTTTTTATTATTTGATTGTCGTTTTTACATTAGCAAAATATAGACAAAGATTTGCATGTATTTGTGATGGAAAAGCAGCTTTCAGTCTTAAAAAGCAGCCGTGTGATTCAAAATGGCCGCCCCCTGTAGGTGATAGAGAAGTATCTCTCAGGAGGAATGTGTGGCTACGACCGCGAAGGCAGCCCCGTCTGGTACGACGTGATTGGACCCGTGGACCCCAAAGGACTCTTCCTGTCTGCCTCCAAGCAGGACTTCATCAAGTCCAAGATCAGAGACTGCGAGATGCTGCAGAAGGAATGCGACCTGCAGTCAGAGAGAGTAAGAGCAAAGGATGCTAACGCGAAGGCGGACACCCTGTCCTGACGCTGATAGACTAAAGCATGGGAACTCACCACAATATATTAGGCCACAAAGATGGAAAGAGGAGAAAATTTCCACCAAAAGACTCAGAAATTTTGAAATTAATCTGAAAATTTTTTAAGGAATATGGAAATTTTATAGGTCAAAAAGTCAAACATTTGCCAGATAAACTCAGACGTTTTCAGATTAAGCTAAGAAATAATAAAAAACTGAGACATTACTGAGATTGAAAAGTTGAAAGTTTGCCAGAAAAAAATCTGAAATTTTGAGATTTATTAAAAAAAATCAATAAAAAACAAGGAGATTTCAGAGCTCTGAAAATAAAAAATTTGAGAAAAAAACATTTTCTTTTAAATATGAACATTTTCTACATTTGAAACTCTGAAATTTCCTTTTTCTAGAAAATATCTGAGCAAACCCAAAATGTTGAGATTTTTGAAGCAGATTTTTGACTTGTTAAATTCTGAAATTATAGAAAATTCTTAAATTAATCTGATAATTTATTAGTTCTTTGGCAAACATTTTGATTTATTCCAAAATCGCAATTAGTCTTGATTGTTAATTTTTACTATTTTCTCCATCATTTGTTCAGTTAGAGTATCAATAAATTTAAAATTATGCTTAAATATGGTTATTTTGTGTAGTTTAATGACACGAACCACACTTCCTAAAGATCTGCATTACAAATGAGGATTTTTGTCAGAATAGTTTTTTGGATTTGTAATAAGTAGCTTAACTTTTATCGCACCCTGTTTTATCCCTGTTTCTCCATCGTGTACGTTTAGTTTTAATATTGTTCTGTGTTGTGTTTTAGCTGGGCAGGCATATCGAGTCGATCACGATGATCTACGATGTTGAAGGTCTGGGGCTGAAGCACTTATGGAAACCTGCGATAGAAACATATGGAGAGGTGCAAAGCGACACTAACTGCAAAATCCTCTCTTAAAATGAACAATTTGCTGATTTTCTGCTGCGTTTCTCCTGCAGATCCTCCAGATGTTTGAAGATAACTACCCAGAAGGCCTGAAGAGGCTGTTTGTAATTAAAGGTAAACTTATTTTAAAAAAATAAAATAAAATTATAAATCATGGAACTAACTTCACATAACCAGTTTATAAATAGCAATGTATTTAACTGTACACATGATAGAAGGTGTTTAACTGTTCATAGTTCATGGTTGTAAAACAACACATAAACCCAATTATTGAAAGTTTTTTATTTTATTTTAAATATGTGAATATATTTAATTTTATATGTATATTTTTAACCATTTGTTTAATTGAGAAAGTCCAAAGTAAAGTCAAACTTGTGCTCCATGTATGCTTGCAACACACTTATTATTTGACATTATTTTCTATATTTTTCTCTCCTTCAGCTCCTAAACTCTTTCCTGTGGCCTATAACCTCATCAAGCACTTTCTGAGTGAAATCACGCGGCAAAAGATCCACATCCTGGGGGGTGAGACGTGGACACGTCACTCCAGAGCTGGTTGAAATTAACTTTTAGGATTTGTGCAGTGATGCTATGTTGTTTTATTGCCTTTTAAATTGTTTTATGTTGTTGAAAGCCCATCTGCACTGCAAATAAGTTAACCATTAGACTTTTGACCAGATAAATCAACTTCATTTATCGATATCTTTCATTCCTATTAAAGACCAATTTAATACTTTTAAATTTCAGCTCCTTCTTATTTTGGAAAATATATAGTCTGAAGCTGTTTCTAATGAACTGGAGTGAAATGAATGAGCCTCAAACTGCCAGACTGCGCAACACTGAGCTGTTGCACAGCAAAGACCATAAATCAAAACCACATAATGTCAAACCACATGGCATCACTTAGACATGGTTGAGTAAAACCAGCATATTGTTCTCACTTCTCATATTTTTCCATCTTTTCAGTCTAAACATGGTTGTTTGTGTTAAGAGCAGCTTATTTATAATGTGCTGTAAACACATTCTGTCCTGTTTTTCCAGGAAACTGGCAGGAGGTTTTACTGAAGCACATCGACGCAGAAGAGCTGCCGGCCATTTACGGAGGCAAGGCGACGGATCCTGATGGAGATCCTCGCTGTCGGACCAGGGTGAGTCAGCAAACCTGCTGCCGCTGCTGCTGCTGATTATTTCATGCAGGAAGTGGCTGATGGGTTGGGAAAGATACGTATCTAGAGCAACAAAAATAGATCTCTGGCTCTTTGATTCTGGAAACGGCGTTTGCCTTTTTAGTTTCTAACTAAAAACCTAAAACCTTTTGATCAGTTTTAGGTACATTTATTTTAATTGTTGGCCTTTCCTCAGCAGATTCAGCTATTTTAGACTTTCAGACCTTTGATTCCACCTTACGGGTTTTCTGATCTTGATTAAAAATCAGTTCTTAATCACACCTGCAGTAAAGCGGCTTTCATCAACTTCAGTAAGGTTATCTTGACCTCAGCTGACTGAGGTACTCTGCTCTGTCGTAGTTCAACAAGCAATAAAAGACAAAAGTAGCAACTAACCAGGCCATGCTAATGCTGAGATTTTCCAGAAACAAACAGAAACTGGTAACAGTTTGAACGGCGGAGAAGCAGAGCTCTCTTTTCAGTCGTGTTTTGATCAGAACTGGTTGAAAAAGAAAACAGCTGGTTGCCGATTCCACATGTTTGACACATTGCAACACAAAGTTCAACAGGTTTTATGGAGCAACACAAAGTGGAGCATCATTGCAAAGTGAGGGGAAAGTATTTCAAATTACTGCTCACCAGGCTGACTCTGGGTCGGCCTCTGAGGTCGCCACGCTGGTTTAAAGGGAACATCTTAGGCAAACAGTTTAGATGTTTTTGTGCTTCCAGAAACGGCTAAAGCATTAAAAATAACCCACCAAGCAGTTTTTTTTGGCAATAAGCTAATACTTTTTAGTGTCTGGTAAAAAAAAAAAAACTGTCACAAAAGGTTTTTGAATGCCATAAATCAGCAAGCGCTGCCTCGTTACCTAGCAGGCGAGTTTCACCCATCACTGAGCAACCCATGCAGAGATCCAGTATGTTTGGTCAGCTGGCTTTAAAAAGCGGACTAACCTCGTCTGGTGTGAATGCTGAACCAGTAACCTGCTGAAGGTTTCCCCCTGACCTCTGTTGGTTCTGTTTGTTTGCTCTTTAACCTTTGAGGCTTTTACAGAACAGATGATTTATATTGAAATTACATCACATACAGGTGGACTCTGTTTACCAGTGAGGTGACTTTTAAAGCTGTTCTGGGTTTTACTTAACATAAGCACATTGTTTACTTGTAAACAATGTTTCTTTCCCTCCACCATTATATACTGATTTTACATCAAATCCCCACAAACACATTAAATATGGCTGTTAAGTGACAAAATGTCACAAAGTGTCTCCAATATGTTTGTAAGTAGCTGCAAATGTCATTGAAAAGATGTAATCTGGACACATTTTGGTCTAAGATGTTTAATTTAGGTGAGAAATAAAGCTTGTAGAGCTCTTTAGGACTCTGGGTTGTTTTCTGGTCTTTATTTGGAAAAACATCTGGGATGCTGACTCATCTGTGCAGAACAGACTTTAATGATGTAATCCGAGACATTTATGAGTCCAGAGAGAACCGGATGCAAATTTTAAGTGTTTACAACAGGCTTCCTTTTCAAACATTAACTCAACGATGATGCTACTAATATTAAATCAGTAGCAGGAAACGATGAGATGCAGTCTGTTCATACAAACCAAGAGAAACGGTTTGTTGTTGCGCAACACCCCCCGCTTTCACTCTCTTTTCTCCACTTCCTCTTCTGAGAGGGGAAATGCGCTACCAGCTCTCTGTGTACTGAATGAATCGAGTTTCCTAAATCTGCTGGGATTTACCGTCTCCAGAACTGAGAAAGACTCGCCTGGTTTCTGATGACCTGCATCCTTCTTCCCCTTGTGAATTAGCCAGACGAATCAGCCTGCAGTTTCTCAGGACACACCTGTTAACAGTTGCTCCTTCTCTTTATTACAACTTACCAGCTGGTTTTAGTGACTCTGGTGGCTCCCAAGCATGTTGTTCTACGTATAGCTTTGGGCTAAAAGAAAACTATACAACATTTTCTACTTTTCCTCTGCAGAATCAAACATCATACCTATTTTACAACCAAGAACTTTGAGGTGACTCATTAACTGAATGTCCACAACATCGTTCATGTTTTCTTTATGCTAAATATTTTAATAGTAAAGCATTTTTGCAAGGGTCAGTACAGCTTAAATCAGTAGCAGAAATAATCAGATAAGTAAAATCAATAATCTAGCCAATCTTTCCCTAACGGTAGGGTTATTAGTTATATTGATTATATAACTAATAACTTATTAGTTACTCTTTTTATAATCTTAATGTGATTTATTACAAATGTTTTCTGAAAAGAAAACTTGAATCATCCATTATTGCAATTATTTGATACTAAAGTTACTGACTTCATTCTTTCAAACTTTCATGCTTTGAAATAAGAAATAGTCTCAACTACTTTATAACTGTTCAGGTTGGAAACTTGCTCTCTCTTCAGAAAACCTTCTCTTCCTGTCTGACTATCATTTCTTATGATTAGTTAGAAAAAAGAAGTGGAATTAAAGCAAATTGAAGTTTAAGTCTACTGTTGGCTCTGGATGTCACTTGTGTGATTAATTTTAAAGGTTTAAACTTTGTTTAAAGTAAAATGTCCAGCATGGGGAAGTGGGATGATCTCAGGTTTTCCTGACAGATTGTTCATCAAACATGTTGTTACTGGATGCCAGTCTGACTCCAACTTCAGCCACTCAGCCTGCTGTAGATTTAAAAAGATTAAATAAATCAAATAGCTGCTTTGGATTGTTCTGGATATGCGTTTACTTTTGCAATGCTTTTGCCTTTTGCTCATGTAGTTTATCGCAGCTTTGCTTTACTAGATGCTGCCGGCTGCACATGAAATATTGCATCTTTACATTTGACTTGCAAAGTTTGGTTCATGCTCGCTCTGCGACCGCCAGATTTACCTGTCCTGACAAAACACCTGAAATAAAGAAATGGATCTCCGTAAGCCATCCTGGGAACCCAATCTATGTAAATCTCACAGGATCATTCAATGTTGGGATTATATTTAAGCTGTTTTAGTGTAAAATACAGCAGGGATGTCCAAACTTTTTGTTACATGAGCCAAAATCGTCAAGTGGAAAAAAAACTTTTTCCTTTTCAATAATAAAATAAAGAGGCAGTACTGGAAGTGAACAAATAAAGTAGTATGTTGTTGGTTATTGTAGATACAAAACATAGTTTTACTGGTTGAGCCTGTAATAATAAGCAATAAGTTAGTTAAATTGTTAGATAAATTAAAACAAACTCAATCATTTCCATTTGCATCATTTATTGCTTTTATTTTTTTCTCTTTTTGTACCAGAAACTGGATAGTAAAACCTTTCAGTCTGGCGGTTTTAAATTTTGCTTCATAATTCATTTTATTTGTTGTTTCCTTTGTTTTTGTTTATTTATTTTGGATATTTAAAATGCATTCCAGAGTTTAAAGTTTATTGATCCTTGAAAATGTGTGTTTTCATTATTTTCCCATTATAATTGGATTAAATGAAAATGGTTTCAACACAACAGCTGTCATAGTTCATTGCAGTAACTTCTGGGATAATTTATCTTGACGGCTCTGTTCCCTCCTGCTCTACAGCAGAGCTGTTCATGCTGCTGCTCTCCCGCTTCGCTTCGCTGGAATAGGAAAAGCAAATCCATAAAAATCTCCCTGCTGGATCAGATTCTCTGTAGCTGATGCAGTAAAGGCATGGGCCGGAATGAAACGTATCATTTAACAATATTATCTGCCAGCTGTATTATGAATAAATGGGAAAATCATGGTTTTCTCACATTAATAAACTTAGACATATTTATAAAATATAACAAAACAGGAACCTCTGAAGTTGCTGAACACAAAAATATAAAGTGAAATTTAAGGGGTTTGTCGAGTGTCTACAGTTCAAAACGACGTCATAAAGTCCCATTTGCATTCCAAATTAGGTTAAAAAAAAAGAAAAGGATTTGTTAGAAAGAAACTCTAAAATTTAAACAATAATTTCAGAACTTTTTTTTCTGAGCTCCAAAGTTCGGATATTTGCCAAGAAAAAAAGTGAAAAACTTTTAGATGTCAGAAATTTTATAGAAAAATAAGAAAAGTTGCTGAATTTGACATCGAAAATATGCAACCCTCCTCCCCCCGGCCCCTTAAAAAACTGAAGTTTTTAGATTAATTCCTAAATTTTTGACTTCTCCAATTTTGAAATTTCCATTTTTTTTCTATAAAATTTCTGAGAATCTGTTTTTAGTGGAAATTTATTCTTGTTTTTTTTGTTCTTGTACGCCATCATCCAAACCGCCCTCTGGTCCTCACATGACCCCGCCGCCTTTTTTTCTGCATCAACTGGCTCCCCGTAAGGATGGCCCGTGATGCCCTCTGCTGGATGGCGGTCAAACTGCACCACCGAAAGAAAGTTTTAGCAGATCCCATCAGTTGACTGACTGGAACTACTTCCAATCTATCAAACCATTAATGGTGGATCATTTTTCATCCTCACTCTGAAATGCGACTCGTGATCAGGTGACCGGCCCATGCCTAACGTAGAGCCAACCCTGTAGAAGCTGCTCTATGAACTGATCGTAAAACTGATTCATGTCTGTGGATGTTTCTTCAGATTAAAAATTGGGCCCAAGACAGATGAAGAACCCGAGGATTGAAATTTAAATGTTTTGGGTTTAGTCGGTTAGCTCGCCGTGTGCATCACGTCGTTCGGTGATATTTAGGTTAGTAAGCTAATCACTGAGCTTACAGCACCAGGCGGACGTTTATCAGAAAACATCATCTGTCACCAGGGTTAAATTTAACTTTAGGTCTGTTAAATATTATCATTTCAGAAAGCATCATTAAGCAACTGTACTAAATATGTTTTAGTTGTTTCATTTAGGTTAGCATAAATAATTGTAAGCTGCAGAAATCAAAGTGCTAATATTATTATAATTAAGTGCACTGCAGACTGATGTGAAACAGATATTTTTGTGTGTTTGGTTGAATAATTGACCCTTAAAATATTTAATGATAATGAAAACACCTCATTGGTTTTAAAAATTGGCAGGATATCTTTTTTTAGAGTTTTGTTTTTATTAATTTAAGAAGCAGAAAAATATTATTTCAAACAACAAACTATTTTTTTTATTGGAAAGTTTCTCCCACTTTAAAGATGATGAAGAAAAACAAACATATTTAGCCTAAGAATAAATCTTTTTGTTTTTCTTAGAAAATGAATCCGACCATTAACTTCTTCCTCCTGTCATTATTTTTGAGCCCAAGGTCACAGTGATTTCTGATGTTTGCAATTTGTAACTATTTCTTTTTTTAACTTGAAAAACTTTGAGCCTTATGGATTTTTGTAAGGTTTTTTATTTATTATTTTTTCTTCTCAATTGGTTTTAATTGTGCAGAGTTTATGTAATGAGTGTTTAACCTTAAACAGCCTTCAGTCTGCTTTGCGTTTGTCTGTTTTTATTGTTTTCTCTTTGTAAGTGTGTCCAGATTAGGGGTGAGCAAAACAGACTTCAGGTTTTCTCACAATTCTGATTAAAAACTATTTGTTTATTTTTTTGTGACTGCATGACACAGTTAAAGCCCCACAGACACAAATATTGTTCTTAAAACTTTTATCTGCTTCTTTAGGACAAAAGTCACATAAATAAATGTAATTTAAATAATTTAACTTCACATAGTAACTTCAATCAATCATACTTTACAGTTTATTGATATTTATTGATGCTTTTATTGAAAACAGTGGAGAAAAAATAAATCCCCCAAAAATATGATTGGAAATTTATTGTGACAACAATAATCCTGTCGCAATAAGCAATAAATCAATAATACAATAAATTAAAACTAGATCAATAATTTTCATTTGTATAATTTATCATTTTTCTCTTTTATCATCTCTTGGATGATAAAAAGTTTTCAGTCATTGGTCTCAATTAGCCTTTATTTTGCAGGACACTTTTGTTTACAGAAACTTTGATTTTATTTGTTGTTTTTTTGTTGTTTTTTTTGATATTTTAAAGTACTTCCAGTGTTTAAGTTTATTAGAATTTCAAGTTAAAGGATGTGTTCTTGCATTATTATTATAATTATCAAATTATCTCAAAGGAACTGTATTATTGTTTATAGCATTAACTTCTGGGACAATTTATCTTCCAGTCAAATTTATGGTGACAACATTAAAACCAAAATGATCATAAAATAAAAATGATTATTGCCCACCTCTAGTCCAGATTACTTTGTTTTTACTCACTTTCCAGTAATGACATTGCAGCAGGCAGAGTTCTGTCCTGTCATGTATTATCTTCTCTCTTCTGGTTTTATTTGGTGAGTTTTGTGTGAATAAATGGAAAAAAGAACGTTTCTGTGTGTTGTGCTGTTGAATGTCTAAATAATAACACGGTTACAAGCAGTCAGACAAAACGGCATCGTAAGTCAAGCCTCAATTTCTTCTAACCTTCTACGTCCCAAGTTTTCATCGCTCTATGTATTTTAACCTTGTGTGGATCTTGTGCAGATAAACCACGTTGGACCGGTTCCTCCCTCCTACTACGTGCGGGATCATGTCAACGTGGATTACGAACACGTCCTGACCGTCAGTCGAGGTTCTTCTCAACAGCTGGACTTTGAGATCCTGTTCCCGGGCTGCGTCCTCCGGTCAGTGTGCAAACAGAACCCACCACAAGGCCATCTGTGAAGCATTGTCTTAAAAACCAGCTGACCAAATGTGCTGGGCTTGGCTGGGGTTGCTAGGTCAAGGTTAGCGCCTGTTGATTTGTGACGTTGCATTTCCATTTTCCAGATTCAATAAAAATGTCAACTTATTGTCAGAATAAACCAGATGTTTGTTTTTTAAACTGGTTGTTTTTAGAAGCAGCTGAGACCAAAAAATCTGAATTTAGCTCATAACGTCGTCTTTAAATCAGACATTTTAGATAGATTTTTTTAGTTCATCTCTAATACTAACACATTCTTTAGTTTGGGAATACATTCAGTTAAAGATGATCTCATTACACAGTTTGTATTCATGTGGTTTTATCTGCGACTCTTTAAGGTGGCAGTTCTCCTGCGAAGGCGCAGACATCGGCTTTGGGGTGTTTCTAAAAACGAGGAAGGGTGAGTGGAAGAAAGCGTCTGAAATGCAGGAAGTGATTCCCAGCCAGCGGTACAACGCTCACCTGGTTCCTGAGGACGGGTCGCTGACCTGTGAGCTGCCAGGAGTCTGTGAGTCGCCCGACTGTTTACCCACAATCCCCACAACTCAAGAAGCTCCCCTTTAAAAGGCTCCATTTCCTGTTGAACAGATGTGCTGAGGTTTGACAACACGTACAGCATCTTCCAGGCCAAACGGGTCAGCTACACGGTGGAGGTTCTGCTGCCGGACCGGCTCCAGTCCCAGCAGGAAGCCCAGACCAACGGGACCGGCAAGACGTCCAGGGACCAGCTGAGAGACGCACAGACTCGGCTCTGACGATAAGTTCAGGACGGATTAAACGATGAAACAAGCACAGCCTGACGTACTTGATGTAAATCGGACCTTGCTGCTCTCGCATTTTTACTGTGAAGTCCAGTTTAATGCTGCGCCTGGGTACTAACTCTGTTTAAAATGTTTTTTTCAACCAAAAATTAAACAAAAATGAGCTCAAATTAGTTTTTTTTTCTCCCTCTATTATTAAAAGCCATCAGAAATGAATCATTAAGTCATGAGGAGTAACAGTGGGCAATAAATATGCAAAGATAAGTTTTGATTTAAAATCAGACGTTTTTTTGAACTAATAACATTCCTGTTGGTTTGCGAAGAGAAATCAGACAGAATCCAGAAATTGTAGAGCTCTGAATGTTTTTCTTTATGCAGTTCTTCCAACATTTCATTCCAGTTCACAGATGAACCTGCATTCAGACCAGCGGAGGGAGAAACTCTGATCTGAGCCACCAGGACTGAGACAACATTTACATTTAGAGAGAAACGAGACCATGTTCCTAGAAAAACATTTACACAATCAACAAACAACCAAAACAATCTGGGCCCAAAATCCAAACGCATCTCTGCCTCTCAAGTGAGGCTGATGGAAAACAGCAGGTCGTTGTCATCACTGCTTCCATGGCAACACATGACCAGGTGACCTCAGGTGACCTCAGAGAAAACTTCCCAGAAGACAGGAAGTACAAAAACCAGCAGCTGCTGGGAGGCGCTGAATCCCCCACAATTCGTTTCAAACGTTTCAGTTTGAAGGATCAAATTTTAAATAAAGCAAATTTATTTTATATGTCGGCCAGAAAAACAAATGCATAAAATTACAGGAATAAAGTCATAAACTTCCAACTTTATTCAGGTGATACAGCAACTTCATTCTCATATTATTATTTTTATTTTTGTGTATTAATTTCAAGAATGCTAAAAATGAAGTTTTCCTTTATAACAAAAAATAATAAGACTTGGTAACATTTATTTATTGTCTGTTATGCTTATAAACTCCATGATGTCAAATTTAACTGCATTGATAGACAATCAGTGATTTAATATTATTCATATATTTGCCTAAAACTTTTGCAAACTGTTGATTAAAAACAATCAGGAGAGTTAATACGTCGTCTGCAGCATTTGGTGTAAACATTAATGTTACATTCCTAATTATTACTAGTTAGTTACAAATAGTTAAATATTGATCATTTGCATAAAAGCTGAATCATAAATACATGTGAAAATTATTCAAATTTAAATTAGATGCAGGGAAATTAAATCGCTGTTTAGAAAATAAAATTTAATTTTTACAAGAATTGATAATTTAATGATAATAAACTAATTAATATTATTTTTAAGCATCAATTTGACAGAATGGCTGTTTGAACTAATCTTCCAATTGTTCGTTCCACCGGAGCGTCAGAATGTATCAATATATTTGAAGATATGATTGAATGTCATTATTTCATAAGTTTTATACTTTAAAACATTTTTTGTGTAAATTTTACATTTGCATGGCCCATTTCTGGTTGAAATTATCCATAAATATTCTGTATTTAATCATCTTTATAGAGTCTTGATTATCAATAAGTTATTTGATCAGATGAAAATCAGTGGGAGGTTCAGCTCTGCTACGGACGACGTGATTGGTCCACAGCTAAAGGTCTGTGCATGTTAACCAATCAAATGTCAGGATCTATAAAACTTTGTGATAGCTAAATTATTTAACAATTAACTGTAAAATAACTTGGTTACGTTATGATGGTATTGAAATAATTAAAATATGCTTTAATTATTTAAAAGGTATTTTATACCTCATTAAATTTTCACATGCTGGAAATTTTACAAAACTTTCATAGAAAATTTCTGAGATCTCATAATTTCAGATTTTTTCTATAAAATTTTTGACTCTTTAAACTCAAATGTTTTTTGTGAAAATTGTTCCCTTTTGGTATTCGAGCCAAAAAACTCAAATTTTCTAGAATTATTTAAATGAAATACATTTAATTAAAATGTATTTTAATTGAGTAATTATTTAATTACTGAAGTTAATTCCAGTTTTAATTATTAGCTTTGATGTTTATGTTTTATGCATTTTTAATATCAATATGTTATTTTTATTTAAAAGTATTATTTTTATATAAACTATTAATTCTATAAATATTTGATGATCATATCTGAATATTCAGACACACTAATCATCTCCATTTGAGACATTTAATTTATTTTGGAGTATTAATTGTCAAACTGTTTGTTCCACTGTGGTTTTAATGGAATTGATGTAAATGTTGGTATAAATATGATTTATGGGGATTTTCCACTAATTAACCAATGACTAAATATGTTTTCTATGTATATATTGATTTCTTACTATGCAGCAAAACAAGCATTCTAGCATTTATCACAATGTGTATAAAGTTTGTTTTTTTGTGTTCAATGGCAAAAATATTTAAAACAAAAACACTGCAATGAAGTTTACATCTTGTCTGAAGTTTGTTTAATGAAATGTCATGTTTAAAAGATGCTGATGTTAAATTTCTGATCATTTTTCATTCCTGGACGAACCAACTTTCACAAACATTTCTATGAATATTCATCATAATCAAGAGTTTGTGAGAAAACTAACCTTATTTATGCAACATAGTATTATATCTGAACTTGTTGCCTGTTGAGGTAAATGAGTTTAGTTGTTTCACGAAGTTTATGCAGTCAAATAATTGCTGGATGTAGATTGAGGTCAAGATGAAATCTGTTTTTCTCAGCAATACTAAATTATTCCTGTCTTTGGTTTTATGTATGTTTATTTTTGCAGATTAATTCAGGTGTTGCTGTTTGATTTTGTGTGTATAATTAAAGCTGGATTTAGATTTTTATACTGGACTGGATATCATTACCTAAGAAAGAAAATTAATATCGCTCTGAAAAAGCTAAATGTCTCATTTTATTGTCATCAGTTTTGTCCACCTGAAACCAAAATTATAGTTTTGCTCTTTAAAAAAACCTTTGACTACCAAAAAAATTTGTTCTATTTTCTTGAAAATAGAAGGAAATTTCTGAGCTCCTAAATTTTTTTATTTGCTAGAAAAATACATTTTTAACATTTCTCTAGAGAATTTCTGAAATCTCAACATTTCAAACTGAAATTTTATTTTTTGGTGGAAATGTAATCTTCCTCTTTTTTTGCTCTTACAGAAGCAAAAAAACAAAACAAAAAACACTCAAACTGAGATTCTCAAATGTTCTAGAAAAGTTTCAAGTCCAAAATTTGAAACAGAAACAGAAACTGAGACTCGTCTCGGTTTCAACAGGCACATTTTTGACCTTTGGAAATTTTCTGAGTTTAGAAAGTCAAAACATTTCAGACTCTTGAAACTCAAATCGCCGTGTTTTTTTTTTTAGAAAACTTCTTATGTCCCAAAATTTGAGCTTTCTCTAGCAAATTTTTTACTTCAAATGTTTGGCAGGAAACATTTGACGGCATCATAGATGGTGTCATATATTCCCAACAGTTTAATTCCCGTAATTATTTTGTCTGGTCAGAATGAGGGAAACTGGGCTGCGGGAAGCTCTGAGCTTTTGATTAGAAGCAACGTAACTGAATGCAAAGTGAAAGTAGACTTAATAAAAAAAGTCAAAACAAAGACTTTGATTCATAAATATTTTATGTACAAAATGTTGTTACAAGTATATTCAACATATGTCACATTGGGAGATTTATAATTTCATAAATTTACTCGATTTCACAGTACATACAGGAAACAAAAATCACAAATCTAGTGGATTTTGTGTACAATAAATACATGCTTTTATAATTTTACAATTTTGCTCTAAGCAGAGTGCAAGTGTCCAGCTGTCACTCCAGATGTGGCCGTAGGTCTTCAACTCACTGCAGACTGTTCGGTTTAATAAGGGCTTGGCGGATTTCGGCAAAGTATGAAACTGTAAAAAGGCCACATTTGTCTCAGAAAGAAACTGAAACACAGAAAAAATGCGACTCGCTGAACATTCGCCATCCTTGGCACGTAATCAGGCGTAGAACTAAACGATGTGCGCCATTCGGTTTGATCAATGCTGCAGGTTTGTTTAGAGACCGCAGTGGGGGGCACTGCTACCTAAAAAGTTAGCTACGCTAAACCCAAAGCTAAAATGTTAGAACATGGTGTTTAGCAGAAGCTAATGCTAAATTCAACCATGTTTGCACTCACTCTCTGACATGTTATGAAACCCTGAACAGTGAAATTTATTACACAGCTAGGACAGGAAATGGAACTGCTGCTGAAACAGTCTCGACTCGCTTCAAAATAAAAGCATGAATAAAAACCTCCAACTACCTGATCGATTCTTAAGTTGATAACTTGGCTGCTTACAAAACAGCCAAGGAAATTACTAAACACTAAATGAAAAATGAGCATTTCTATTAGCAGGTTAGCCAAATGTGCCCACCAACATATGGATACATTTTAAGGTTAAACCGTCTGAATCGTTCTTCTGCTTGTGGAAACTAAATGCAGTGAAAAAATCTAAAATTCTGTTAATGGTGCCTCAAACAAACACCAGCTTACTGTAAACTGAACCAACCTTGGCAGCTCACCATCAGTTTAAGGCTTTGTCATAAATGAGAACTTGCTACATCATCGTAGTCCTGTATGATTTTTGCACCAGCCGTTCAATGATTAAAAGCAACACCGATTGGATATGACACACTTCCTGTTGGGAACAGAATTAAAACATCTACTTCCTTTAAGACACATCTGGTGCTACGAGTTGATCGGTGGAGTTAAGCTGTGAAATCAGCCTTGAACCCAACAGGGATAGAAGAAGAAGAAACCATTTGCTACTGAATTTTCAGACTAATTTACGGAGAGTTTTCTTCCATCATCCCCTCACATTGAGTCCAGTGTCAGAATAAACGGTGGTACTGATGGCACAAGAGATATTTATGAGGACTCAAAGACTCACAGTAGTTAAAAGGTGCAAAGCGAACCAGAGACTGCTCCAAAAGCAGGAAGTGGACCGCAGTGCAATGCATTCTGGGTAAATGCAACCAAAACAAATACATTTGATACTCCAAAAATCTATAATTTGTTGTGGGATATTAAGATCTTTGAAAATGCGCCCAATAAATGATGTTTTATAAGTAGCAAGTTGAATTGCCATATACAATCAGAAGCTGCATTTGTATTACAAATGTGTGCAAATCTGTCAATTCACAAAAAATGAAATTAAAATCACTTGTGATTAAGCCGTTCAGACGATAAATCATTAAAACTCAGATGTAAACATGAGATTTCTGCCAGTAGAAACGTCGGGTTGTTGATCATGTGACTCGTGATACGAAATAAAACAATTTTGATAAAAACATCATCTTAGTGCTAAAACCTTTTCATCAAAAATGTGTGTTTTTTTTAACTTGCCGTGTTTCCATTAAGATAATCTATTTTCATAATTTCAATTTGCAGAATGTTATGTTTAATGGAAACAGCGAGTGAATATTTTTCAAGGAGAAACAAAACAAACCATTGGAAACTTTCCCGGTTTAAGGGGAATTGATTACTTTTAAAACCGCATCAGTTCTGCATCAGATATTTAGGAACAGTAGCAGCTGCTGTTTTTTTTTTAATAAACTGGCGTGTTTCCATTAAGCGAATCATTTTTCATAATTTCAATTTGCGCATTTTTCAGTGGAAACACAGCGATCACTCAGTCCTGAGTCAGAATCGGCTCATCTGCCCTCCTCCGCCGGCCGGGTTTCGGACTTCAGCTTCACAAACTCCTTGGCCACCTCGTCGGCTGGCCGCTGGGACAGGATACGCATCACCGTCAGGCCCGTGTCGTCGGTGCGGACGCGCGGCCCGAGGGGACACCAGCACACGCAGCTCTTCCTGTCGGCCACGTCTCTCAGCTGCAGCACGGCCAAGCCGACCACGCGGTCCGCCCGGCCGAAGCAGTAATCCTTCACCGTCGCCTGGAGCTCGTAGCAGTCCGGGGACTCCTTACCCAAAACGCTGCAAAAGCAGAAAAACGAGCAAATAACCAGAAACTAACGTGACGCGTTCATGAACTCTTGGCGGTACTTACAACTGGAAAGTCTCGTTGAACTTCGCGGTCCAGCTGTTGTTCTTAGATTTCGTGGTGAACTTTCGCTTCTTGTCGGCCAAAAAGGGGCCGACGATGGAGACCTCGACAAACGGACGAAACATCCCGGAGGTCTGCCACTTCATGTCGTTCACCGCAATGACTGATGGGACAGATTGGAACAGGAAATGAACAACATCCAGTCCATCGGACTGATGGATGAACTATTAGTTATGAACCTACAGCTGGACAAGAACAAATGAGAATTACAACGTTTCTCCATCAGTCGTTATATTTTGCTCATCAGATTTTTTCATATGTATTTCAAAGTTCAGTCGCTGTTACTGAGCCTCTTATTGACTGAAGCTAAAATTTTGTTGCTTGTTTTCTGCTTTGTTGTTCATCAAGTAAAACTGCACTCTGTTACCATAGCTACTTCAACAAGAAAGTTACCAAAATAAAAGCATAGAACCTTAGTGGTAGTTAGAATAACTTTCTCTACTGTCCATTAATACAGATATGCTAGCATTAGCATTGAATAAGCTAGCGTTAGCATTGGATATGCTAGCGTTAGCATTGGATATGCTAGCGTTAGCATTGGATATGCTAGCATTAGCATTGAATAAGCTAGCGTTAGCATTGGATATGCTAGCGTTAGCATTGGATATGCTAGCATTAGCATTGAATAAGCTAGCGTTAGCTGGTCACACACAAATTACACTTTTCCTTGAAAGAAAAGTTTATCTAGAAAAACTGTTGACCTTCAACATCAGTGACATGCAGATTGTGGGCGTTGAGATGTGCTGCCTGCTGAACATGCAGCTTTACATGCATCTGAACTTCAGAAAATAGGTTCAAAGTTTCGGCAGGATAATTTCTCACCCCTGACGTTGATCTTGCGTTCCTTTCCGAGCAGCATGTCGATCTGCAGAACAGCCTCTCCGATTGGCTTCTCCACCCCAGAGCCTGCATCACAACCAGCAACATCAATATGAGTCACAAACCTCAACTTCTAATCATGTTTATCATAGCTTCCAGAACCCATTTTATCATCCCAACAGAAGTTGGTAAAGCAACAAAGAAATGCTCCATTTTGCTGCTGCGGTGCAAGTTAAAGCTGGAAAACGTTAATCAGCTGAACAAACCCCATGAATCCCCAACACCAAAAAGCCTCACCTCTGTCGGGTTTAATCTTCTCATTACCAGTGATTCTGATGCCAATCCCATCATGCACTGAGGCAACAACAAATGAAACAAATAGATGATTTTAAGAGAAATAAACCAGACAACCAGCATCAGACCTGCAGAGTGTGTGTGGAGTCACCTTGGGAATGCTGCGTGGTGACGAAGGTTTTGATTAGTGCGTCGGTGCTCTGGGAGTAGAGAGAGAGAGCGTAGCGCAGAGACGCTAGCTCAGGACTTTTCTCAACGAATGCCTTCTTGAGCCCGTTTCCTCCAGCGTGGAAGTATTGCTGATTCACAACAGAGCAAGGAAACGTTTCATTATCTTACACCATTCTGTCAAATACTGTAAATTAGTCCATAGTGGCAGAAAGTTACACAAATAAGCCGGTGGTTAAGTTCAGAGACAGCGAACTGTATGGCTATGTTGAGTGGGTAAAAGTTTATGCATCTCATTTTATTTTTCTATTGGAATTTCATGTAAAACACCAAACTGTGAATACTTTTGTAAGGCACTATAGTTTCTTTCTAATAATGTAAAATTTTAGTTTCTACAGTGGCAGTTTTTATTAATAAGGCCAATTTTGTTTTACTTTTACACTTTGTTAAAAAGTTACATAAATGATTGCATGACTGAATTGATGCTAAAAATGGGTGGAGAAAAAATTGGGCTTGAAATGTGATCAGAGTGAGACATCGCTGATCACATTTCAGAGATGTTTCACTCCAAGATGTCAGCGAAGAGTCAGAAAAAGGCAAGATGGACGCCTGCGTCTGGGGAACTGGTTTCTCCATCACTGCTGGTCGGGTTCAGGAGAAACTCGACCGAGTGAGTGCTCTTAGGGCCAAACTATCTTTGACGTATAGTTGTGCGGTGACCATGTCCACAGGACTTGTGGAGTGTGTGTTGAACTCACCTTGATGGTCTCCAGTCCTGCATCAATAATCACACATTGCTTAGGAGTCAAAGTTTTGGCTTCAGCTCCTCCCTGAAAGAACAAAAACAAACGTAAAGAAAGCAAAATAAGATCAGCAGATCCACAAGTTACAAATTATTTATCAGTGCGCAGAACGACGTGATGCACCATTCGAGACATTTTTGCATTAAAAGTGTACATTTTGCAACAGAGGGGTGCAAAGTGAGGCTCGGGGGCCATTTGCAGTCCCTGAACTGATTGTTTCTGGCCCCTGATTTCAGTTCAAGGATGATACAGATTCACTCCAGGCATCTGACGTAGATTTAGACTTTTTATTTTTAGTTGGGGTAAATTAACACCAATTAAAAATTTACAATATGTTAGCAACAGCAATTATTTCTCTGTCCCCAGGAAGAACATCAAGTTACTTTTAGTCAAAAAGCTGACTTCATTGCTAAGAAATGACTACATTTTGTTCCAAAAGTTTGAACACCCCTGCCTAGTCAAAGTATTCACTCCCCATTTATTGCATTTTAGTTTCTAGCCAATCCAAGAAAAGCAGTGTGACTTAAAACTGTCAATTTTTAGGCTTTTTGATTTTATTTATCAGCAATGTATTTACTTTTCTTCATCAGTAATTATTACCAAGGTCTAATTAGGCCCCAGAAACCCGTCAGAGAAAGAAATGCCTCTGATTGAAGCTTTGCTACCTTGAGATTCGAGAGTCCTTTCGCTGCTGTGAGGAGCTGAGCTCCCTGAAAACAAACAGAGAAAAACATTTCATCTGAAAGTAATTTATCCCAAACACACAAACAGACAACACAGAGAAAACACTGAGCAAAACTTCTGCAAAATCCTAGAAAAGCGAAACGGTGACTGACAGCCACCAGCAGGGGGCAGCACAGCCTATCACACTTCATACAGGTAAAATGCTGCAAAATAGAAAAAGAAACATTAAATTTGACTGTTTTTTTACTGACTTTTATTTACTGTTGATAAATTAATACAGAAAGTTGATAGTTTGACTGGCAGCATGGAAAATAATGTTTTTCGTGATGCACCATTCGAGACATTTTTGCATTAAAAGTGTTCATTTTGCAATAAGTGTCATTATTTACCAAATAGTCAAACCTTCATAAAGACTTCTTCATGTTCAGTCTTCATATAAAGTGTTACCATTTCAACTCACGTTTTATAATAACGACATCAATAACAAACAATCTGATTTAGAAATATATTGCAGTCCTTTTTTAAATTTTTTTCAATTTTTTCTCATCCTCCCTCCTGCGCTCTGAGGCCTCCACTTACAACAAAAACAAATTTTACAGTAAAATTATGAGTTTCATTTAGCTAAACATGGTTCCAACCCGACTTTTATTGTCGTATGAAACCTTTTCCTCTACTCTTATAATTGGCAATTTTCCTGGTGCGTTGTAGGGAGAAAATTACAGTCCTGCTGCTTTGATTCTAGAGGTTTTTATGTACAATGTTTCAAATAAACCCCATTGCCTGAGTGGTTTTGTGACCCTCAGAGTTTCTCTCACCAGGCTGTCGTTGCTCTGAGGAAGGACGACGATCCGCTCCAGGCTGCCCAGGACGATCTTCCACAGGTCCTTCAGGATTCTCTTCAGCACCGTTTTCTCACAGACGTCAGCGAAAATGCTGAGGCTGGATCACAAAGAGAAAACATGGGAGTTTAAAATATGAAATATTAAAGAGGTCAGTCTGAGAAAATACACCAGACTAGGATAAATTAACAGTCTACATTTTATTTGAAGATATTTAATTATGAATTTTATTTAGTTGTGAATTAAATTATTTGTTGTTTTGTCTGTAAGGCAGATAGATGTATGACAATATAATAAGCACAGAAAAACAAAAATTTTCAAGAAAAATCTCAAATTTCTTAGTTTGAAAAGTAGAAATTTTCTTAGGGAATTTTGAGATTCTCCTCAAAATCCTTTTAGTTTGAGAATTTCAAAATTTGCCAGAAAAAAACACATTTTGAAGGTAACATCAGAAATGTTCTAGAAAAACAAAGATTTTTGACTTTTGAATCTCAGAAATTTTCTAGTTGTTTTTCTAGAAAATGTTTTTTTTTGTCTCTGAAAATTCACCCCTTTTTAAAATTTTTTTATTTTTTTTTTTTTATCTATGGTGGCCATCATACTGAAATGAGCAGGGCTGGAGATAGGAGATTAAGGGCCCAAAGGCTGGGCCAGTTTTGGTGCCTTCTCAAAAAAAAAATTATTTTACTGAAGAAAATTGCTGTACATCATTAGCTGGCCTCCACATCATTAGGTTTAAAGTGTGACATGTGAAATGGTTCCATCTTGGTCCCAAAAGAAGTTCAATAAGTCCAGAATTTCCTAATATTTGAGTATTTTATGCATATCCATAAACGGTCCCAGTCTGAGCAACTCGATGACTTACTTCCCGTCCAGGAACTCCATCAGGGGCCTCAGCGTTGTGTCGGCGTCCGCCTCTGCAGTGTTGTGGTTGGGTGGGCCTTTCATCTGGTAGAGGATCTCCGCCATCTGTCGCATGCAGCCATTGATACGATTCTGGAAACTGTTGGGGATTGAGTTAGCAAAACAGATTTAGTTTTTTAACATCGTTCACATTAATTTGGGGTTCAGGTCCGAACCAGGTCCTGAGGGTTGTTACCTTTTGGCAAACACGGCACTAAAGTTGTCCAGGACGGTGTTGAGCTTCACCTGGAGTTCGTTGAGGATGTTGGCGGCTTCAGTATCCAACTGCAACATGGTTAGAAACAAAAAGGATTAGAGATAAGCTAACCGGGCCGACGCAGTTTGCAGTCAATACCTGCAGCCAGAACCAGCTGCAATGTCACATTCAATGTTGCTCAGTTGCTCCGTTAAGGAGACGCTCCGGTGTCAGTTTTCATCGCTTTAAGTGTTGACAGAAAGACATGTTCTATGTTTTTCTTGTTCTTTTCTGTACAGAAATGAATGTAAAAGCCAAAATGGGCCAACAATCGTGGACATAACATGGAGCTTCTTCATGGAAAAAACCCTTCAACATTAAATTTGAGCTGCTTGGTAGCAAACCATTCATAAATCTAGGAGTAAGAAAACTGCAGCGCATTTGGATGCTCTGCGTGTTACACCAGTCAAAGCAGCAGCAGCTGGACGACTACAAGGCGAAGCGTCCTAATCTGTCTTTATTAAAAAACTCCATCAATAACGCAGAAAAGCATTATTAGCTAGCAGACACTGGGCACGCTGCCACAGAGTCTATATAAGCGGGCTAAAGCTCCACCTTCCTGCATTATAATTGATAAATGTTGGAGGTGAAAGGTCGGTGAACAAAACACACAGCTGTGTTTACGCAGAGTCACGTAAAACATATTTATGGGCATGTAAACATCAAGGTGAAGGTCATGCACAGTTTTTATTTCATATGATAAGATATTTAAACTTTAAGCTGGTTTATTCTGTTTACCTTCACTGCTGGAAGTTTACTCAATTTAAAGCAGCAGATTGTAAGAGCAAAGCTGACATTGCAGCTTCCCAAAAAGGGCAAACTGAACAGGAAAGATTAACCCAGAACTCCTGAGATTTAGTTTCACCTAAAAATATATTAAAAATAAAATCTAATTGTATTAATCAATAAAATAATCAACAGCTCAGCTTTGTACTGTATTAATAAGTTAGGAGTAGTTGCATCCTTTGCTACAAATGATCAAGTATAGAATAAAAGTATTGATTTTCTTATTTACAAAAGAAATTAAGTTTTTTATGTATTTCTAATATTGTGTAAAATAATTTTAAGCGTATAAATAAATAAAAATCTGCAGACTGCAATGCACACATCCTGGATGGGACGGATGGATCAACCAACAAAAGCAAAGATGCTGAATAAACATTGAGATAATGTTTGAAAATTATACAATTTTTCTGCATATGAAAAAAAAAAATCACATTCCACATAGCTAATCCCTGCTCTGCTAATATAACAAACTTTGTAACAAAAAGTGCAGCAAAATCACCTTTGACCATTTAGTTTCGTACCTTTTTCGTGACCACAGCAGTGGCTTCAGTCTTTCCAGAAAGAAAAATAAAATTTAAAAAATAAGACAAACGTAATAAGAAGTATCACTTAATGACAGATGGGCACAAAGTGACTATAATTAATTCATGATTTACTACATAGAATTAATCAAAACTGTCATTTTCACCCATCAAACTCACTGGGCGGGATTAAGAGACCCCTTAACGTCTGATTGGCCGCTTCTACAGACACCCTGGGCTCTGATTGGCTGCTTCATGCAGCGAGTCAAGACAACTCCTTTGAAGTTTGCTACCGCTCTGAAGTCAATATTTCCACTATAAGTATGGAAATAATGGCAATAAATTGCTATAATGTATTTACCACAAACTTTGGGTGAGCAACTGCAGCCTCTATGTCTTTAATTTGGTCTGAAATGTCGGTAAGAAGTTCACAAGACAGCATTAGCTGCTGTTAGCTAGTGGGCGAGGCTAAAGTTGATACAGTCGTCTTTGACAGCTTCTTCAATGCTATTATCAATATTTAATATTTCAGACCCAACTACAGCTGTTGAGGCTTGAGCTGCTCACTAAGAGTTTGTAGTAAATAAAGTGCAATAATTTATTGGAGATATTTATGCACTTTCTAGTGTAAATATATTATATTGACGTCAGAGTTGTAGCTAATTTAGACGAAGTTGTCTCGACTCTGAAGCAGCCAATCAGACATCGGGGTCTGTACAGAAGCAGCCAGTCAGAGATCAACGTCTCCGTTAGTCCCACCCACAGAGTTAACGGATGAAAGTGACAGTTTAAATTGATGTGCTGAAAACACTGGAACATATAATAATGTATTAAATGATGAAATAATTTGATCTGCCTTTTAAAATGATATGAAAACATTTAATGCATCATTCATTTTAGTAAATGAATGACACATGTAAACAATTATTTCATCAGTTATTAATTAGGCACTTGCCACTTATTCTAGTACCAACAATCTATATCTATCACATAAAATGGGAAGGAAAGATGATGTTCATTACACAAACAAACCTTGTTGATTTCATCTTTTGACTAAAAAGCAAACCAAACAAAAAATAAAACATTAAAGATGACCGTCTCAGGAAGCCTTTTCTCCGTAAGCTAGCAACAATCTAAAAGCACACTCTGCAGAGGTAAATAATGGACAAATAGATCCAAAATGGGTTTCTCGCAGCCACTGATGGTAGAATTAAGTGGAAACACTTCTGGGAAATGTGGGAGGAAACTGGGTCAGCAGACAGAACCATTGACCCGGTCGTCTTTAAATGGGTCTCAAAGTTATCGCACGCAATGACAACACAAAGAAACATGAACATCTATACAGTGGATTTGTGGATGTTTATTTGATCTACTAATAGGATTTGAATTATGTTTTCCTCTAAAGACATTAAAACTCTAAAAACCAGGAATAAAACCTGTTTCTAGTTTGTTTCAATTATTTTAAAGCTGAAAACAAGCTAAACAATTTCAGTCAGTCTGTACAAGAAGAGCTTTTGAATTCTGTTGCTTTTCCTCTCCATTCACATTTACAGAGTTTTAATATTTCCTCATTTTAAAAGGAAAGTCTTGGCATAAAAAGAATGAAGTGAGCTTCTTCTGGGTAACTAGTGGTTTGTTTTCTTTTATCACCTTTTTTTCTTCCATTTTACTAATTAATAATGTGATTTAAGAACCCACCTCTTTGGTGTTAGACTCCTCCTGTGGCAAAAATGAGGATGAAAACATTCAAGAAGGAAGTTATGCAATATTTTTCTTGCACAATAAACAAATATATTTTATGGTGAGTATTAAAGCCAAGACTTTTTTTTTTTTTTCATTTTCATAGTGTTATGAGAATAACATCATATTACCAGACATAGTATAATGAGAATAAAGTCGAAATACTATAAGAACACAGTTATAATGATAAGTGACTAAAGTCAGTGGTACAAGAATGAGATAATATTATGAGAATAAAGTCATAATACTACAATAAAGTCGGAATAATGAAAATAGTCGCAATTGTGTGAGAATACCTCAAAAACTAGCTGAAGATTTGAGAAATACTATCAGGATGAGGATTTAGAAGCACAAACAAACCTTTTCCTTTTTAGTTTCAGTCTGAAAAGGGATTGAAATATAAAAATAAATAAATAGAAAATTGGTTAAAATCTTAAATAAAACCAATAAAAACAAACGTAAATGTCAAGTTATTCTGTTTATGGCTCACCTTCTCTTCGTCAAGCTTTTGACCAAAGAAAGGAAGAACAGAAAAACATGACAGTTTAAATAATGATAAGAGGAGGGAAATGGAGTAGGGAGAGCAACTACCCTGCAGCTTTGGGATGCAATCCTTGCAAAACAGCTGAATGGAAGCAGCCATTAACCTGATCCAGCTGCAGAAGAAATGCAGCTTTCAGACGCCGTCCTAAAGCTGCAGGACAACGTCACACAGAAAAAAGAAACATGGGCAACACAGGAGAAACGAGGGGAAATAATGATCCAATGTGAGGATTCCCATGAGCAGCAAAGGTTCGTTAAATAAATGAAGATGGAAATAAGGATGCAAGCTATCGATTAATGAGCAAATGTTATCGATTGTCTAGATATTTATTGACAAGCGGACATTTTCTTAAAAATCTTTTTACTTTTGTATTAAAAAAATCATAAAATTTCAACATTATTTTGTTGCCTTCGTAGCAAATACATAATTTTTAGTTGAGAAGTTAATGCTGCTCCATCAGGCAGCTCGGTTCAATGAAGCGCAATTAGAAGGAAAACTTGAATGAGTTTGTCAAGTTTTTATTTGAAAGATAAAAAGCATAAAGTGACTTTTTATGGAAAAAGATTAGGGCCTCTAAACACAATTTGAATTTTTTTGTCAGGCTTCTGAGATTGAAGCAAAAATTTGGAGAAAAACAAAATTCTGATGAAATGGGATTTCTCAGATTATATAAAATATTTGGAGAAGAAAGTGAATTCTGAGAAAAAAATTAATTTTGAGAAAAAAGTTTTTTTTTCTGGAATTAGTTTTTTTTCAGAGTTTTTTTCCTCGTTCTTGTTGTTATGGCCCCGCCATCTTTGTTTCTGTATCAACTGACCCCAGTTAAGGACGCCCAGCGTCGCCCCCTGCTGGACGGCAGCCAAACTAAATACTTAAAGACGTTACTAGCTAATCGGTTGCATCTAATTTTAATCTAATAAACCATTAATCGATAATTAATCCTAAATGGATTAACTGCTTGCATTCGCAGCGAGAGGCCAAACAAAGCAAACCTTCTCCTGCTCGTCTTCGCTCTCATCATAAGCTGAGGAGTCGTCCTACAGGAGGGCAGATAACAACTGCTCTAATCACAAAACAAACTGAAATCTATTAAATTCAACCAGATTTCACCAACAGCCATTGGCTGAGGTTTCTTCTACCACTATGAGACGTTCTGTGCACCAAAGAAAAAGTTTATCTCAAGTGTTTGGTTTCCACTTCAGCTCCCTCTTCAGTCATCTCTGATTAACTGACTGCAGCAGCCAGAAACCCACATCTTTTCTCTGAGATACAATAAAACATGTCTCCAAAACTCCATGCAACAGCAGGAAGCTAATCTTTTTAATTTGTTTTGTCTTTCTGACGTCTATAACTGAGCGCAGCTGGAGTTTCCTGCTCTGATGGGATTCTGTGTCTTTCAACTCAAAAAAAAAAGCTCACTATGACAAAGCACAGCTCAAGAAACGTAGTGGGAAAAAGTTTAATGCTTTTTCTCACTTATGTCAGAAAGTGAAACTCATATTTTATTGATTCATTAGAAAAAAAGGCTTCAAATTATAGTTTATTATTCTGATTATTATTAATCAGAATAATAAATATTCCACTGATTTATTCAAGCCTTTCTTTATTCAATATTATAAATCTAACCAAGTCCAGGATCTAATTCAAATATTTTAGTACACTTCAAATAAGACAAAACTAACTTATCTTTACACCTAAATATGCTTATTTGAGTTTAAGTCAGTTATTAGTTATTGTTTGTCAAAAATTTATTGATAATAATGAAAACGTTATATTTCCATTAGTAGATTTCAAATACACAATGCAAAAATGTCTTGTTCTAAATAAAATTATAACTTTTTATCAATATTAAGAAATGATTTACTTAAACAAGCTCCTTTTTGTTGCTAAAAAGCTACTTGCAAAACATTTCTGTTTTACTGCAAGTGTACTAAGACATATTAGAAATTAGACCAAAAATACTTATTCTAATATGAGTCTCACTTTCTGGAAAAGTTATTGAACTTTTTCACAGCATTTAACATTTTCAGCTATTTTTGTACAGCATTACACACAAAACGCCCATCTGACCGACCGACCTTCTCCTTCTCCTTGTTGTCGACCTGCGACGGGGCAGCAGAGAGAGCGCACAGAGTTACACACACAAACCGCTCTCTTTAGAAAACATGCCACAAATACAAACTGGGGGCTTGAATTAATGCTTTGTGCAGTAAATATTTTTTTTATGTGTATTTTTTTATTCCAAAGCATGTGCACTTATTAAAACAACAAAGTGAATGTTTTAAAGTGGCCTAGTCAAAGTATGAACTTCAAATGCAACTCAATTGAAACCTTACATGTGTCTGAATGTAAATAATTTTGCAAGAAGAATTGAAGCAACATGAAAAACTCACAAATGCTTGATGAGTAATTAGTTTAGGGGGAAATACTTTTTAACTTTAGCTCAGGTTTAGTTTAAAACAGAATCTAAAGTAAAAAGTAGAGCATATTCGGCTCATGTACATGTAATTAGTTACTACCCAACTCTGTTGCTTTCGCTTCAGTCTTACCTCAGATCCCTCAGAGTCTGAGCAGCCAGACTGACATTTGGCAGAATTAAAAGAAAAACATGAAGAAATGAAACAAAATAATCAAAGAAAACAGTGAAAAATGAGACGATAATTGAAGAGTTCAGTGATCTTCTCTCACCTTAGAGTCCTGAGACTGAAGGCGGTGAAGATTTAAACCAAAGGAACCAAAACAAGAACGGTTATTTTAAAATATAAAGACCAGGAAAAAGAGCAAATCTGAAACCAGGTTTGTATTTTCTGCTGCTTCCTACCCACCATGCCATCTTCTCCTTCGTTATCGCTAACGGCCTGCTGGCGACGAGCGAACGGGGAATAACGGTGAATAACGGGGAATAACAGGGAATAATAGGGAATATCAGGAAAAATAACAGGGAATATCAGGAAAAATAACAGGGAATATCAGAAAAAATAACAAGGAATAACAGGAAATATCAGGAAAAATAACAGGGAATATCAGGAAAAATAACAAGGAATAACAGGAAATATCAGGAAAAATAACAGGGCATAAGGGGGAATGACGAGAAATTTAAACAGACAAATGAAAACAGACAAAGAAATGTGATTATAGAGAAATGAGTCCATGTGGAGATCTGATAATACATCCGACCATCGCTACATCCACTCATGTGTCCATTCATCCATTCATCTATTCATCAGTTCATCCATCTATAAAAATAGCCTATTTCAGAGAAACAAATATCTATTATTTATGAGTTTTATTACATCTTTAGAGGAGAAGAATGATCTAGATTAGCTCCTTTATAACTAACTAAAACTATTTTATTAATTAGACCAGCAATAGTTTAATGCAGGAACCAGTTTATGTCACCGGGTGGCGTAGTTGAGTCATGAGGGGAATTTAACCTAAACTACATTCATAATGAGATAAAATGTTTTAAATACATTGTTTATTACAATGGAAATAAACCAAGATTACAGCAACAACACAGCTGTTTTGATTTAGGTTTTCTGATCTTGATGCATATTTTCTTCTCTTTTATGTAACAAAAACATTTAATTTGGTGGCGTTTAAGGAGATGTAAAGTCTCCGTTGTGACTGTTCGTTCAAAGCATTTGGCTCTACATAATAAAAACGTTGGTTTTTCACAGGCGTCCCTGAGCTCCACCTCGTATGTCACCTTTGACCTTATGGAGTAAAAATAGCAACACTCCTCATTATTCATATTCTTCTGGACAGGATTAATATGAAATATATATAATAGGTTTGACCCACAGAGCAAAACCTTTTAGCTGAAGAACAAAGGATGTACATCTTTATCTCTGACTGCAATTTAAAAACTGGCTTTACATAACAACAAATTTTGCATATTTACTAAAAGAATAATATTAATACATATATATTTATATATATATTAATGTAATTTTTAATTAAAACTGCATCTTGATGTTCTTACTGCTAAAAGTTGAGTTTTCTGATCATCCTGCTTTGAAAAAACCCCAATTCAGATAAATAATTAAAACTTCAAATTAATGATTTAATGTAAACTTTTGACAACTGTACCTCTATGTAGCATTTCAAACACAAAATTAAAAACTCAGTTTGTCCATAAAACCCACCTCTTCAACGCATTCGTCAGGTTCCTCCTCATCCTCAAGCTTTTTGGAAAAAACGCAGCAATGGATCAGTTGGAACGGGAATTTTTTTGGTTTGTTTTTTATTGGTAGTGAAAAGAGGAATTGTCAGAAGGAGGAAGAGGAATCTAAAAATATCCGAACTACAGACTGCAGGGAGGGAAAAGGTTTATCTTCCCACTGACAGGAGGAAGGAGGGTGAGAGAAAATTCAGACGTACCCTCTCCTCCTCAGCTGTTAACTGCACAGGAGCAAAGAATCAGCTTTACTTCTGACATAAAGTTACTGTTTTAAACCTCCATCTTTTATATTTATGCAAACAAGACTTAAAATTATGAAGACTCCGATATCCGAAGAAGAGATTAGCATTTTCTCTGTACATTCAATGCTTCGCTGCAAAACACAAAATCTTTCTATATCTATATTTCCGTTTAGTTTTTTGTGTAAACATCTCAGTACATTTGAAAAATTAACTTACAAGTAACTTTTCAGCAAAATATAGCAGGTTGTTTGAGGTCAGTAATTCCTTAAGAATTGTAAAAAGTTTGAGTTTCACTGGCTGAAAAGTTATTTGTAAGATATTTTTGTTTTATTTCAACTGTGGTAAGATACTTTCACTAGAAACAAGACTAAAATAGTTGGTGAAATTTTGAGGATTTGCAGTGCGACACCTGCTGACCAGTAGTGTAAACTTTTGACAACTGTAAAAAATAACAGGGAAGTGTTGCAGCCACTTCCACTAATCCGCTAATTTTGCATTTAGCGCTTTAGCATTTTTGCGAACATTGAAAAATATTTAGCGCACTTAAAACTTAAATAATGTTTTCTGGATAAATCCCAAACCGCTAATTTATTTGGCTGTTTTGTAAACTTTCAGCTAAATAGAGTTTGATGTGTCGGTTATCGATTATTAGTAATACATAGTTCCCACAGGAACCGCCATCTTGGTAGGCTGCATGTCCGTTTTAGCTTGCAGATAAAAGCAACATTAGCTAAGCTAATTTTGCTAGTTCTGCAGAAAGGACTTCAGAAAATATCACTGATTATGCAGTAATTTAATGATTCATCCAGTGAAATCTGGATTTGAAGAAGACATTCAAGTCGTTTCAGAGCCATGAGTTAATGGTAGTGAAGGATTGTGTTGCTTACCTGTTTTGCTCCCATCGACTCAAACATTTTCTCCAGCAGGACTCTCATCTGCTGGACGTTGTTCATCAGCACACAGGGCTGCAGGAAAACACAAGAGACGACTGCATTTAGGAAAGAAAATTACAAAAATAGACCAATCAAGTGATCAAGGTAAAGGAAACAGAATGAAATCAGGTTCATTTGAGCTCAAAGAATCACAAATGTTATAGTTTTATAACAGAAGCTACTCACTATCTTCTCTTTCTCACAATACGATGGAAAACTCTTGGCCAGAACCGCACAGTACTGCAGCAGAACCTTGGTAATGGTCTGTGGAAACCCGAAAAACAAGAGAAAACACTTTGGGATATACTGGAGTTTCTAAATGTTGGCACCTTTTCCTTTCAGAAAATAATAACGCTGCTTTTTTCATCCAATCAGCGCATTCCTTGGAAGAAAAGGAGCCAATAGCAAGCAACAAGTCAAAATATTCCAGGAAGTGAAATAACAAAACTGTACACAGTTCACTAGAATGTTGCAGCCAAATACAGAGTAGTTAAGCAAACTAAAATGTTTGATTTGTGCATTTCAGGAACCATTTCTATGATTCTTGATATATTCTGTGATGCTGCTCAGTTGTGCCTACTTTGAGCTTCTTTCAGAATGAAGATTTAAGGGGATTTGTCACTTTAAAATCAAATGAGTTGTTCTACTCAACCTTGCACATGAAAATGGCTACAAACAAATGAGCAGATATGCAACCGTGCATCTTTGAAAAGCATAAGTGGAGCCTCCTGCACAGCCAATAACAGTGCAGCGAGCATTTCCTGGATGGTAAGTCGACATCAAAACTTTTTTCTTTTCCAGTAGCCATTGTGCAGCGCACCAGCTGACTAAACATGCTGGAGCTCAGCTGGGGTTGCTAGGTAACAGACTGGCTCAGCTGGGGTTGCTAGGTAACAGACTGGCTTGGCTGGGGTTGCTAGGTAATGGGCAGTGCCTTCTGACCTGTGATGTTACATTGTAGAAGTTTTTGAAACGGCTCACTTTGCAGACACCAATAAGAAATATAAACTTACTGAAAAAAGATAAATGGTTATTTCTAAGCGGTTGGTCTATTTTCAGAAGCAGTAAAAACCCAATTGGAAGAATTCAAACATGGAAAATAGGCCCCCTTTAAAGACCAACAGCTACTCCTCTGGATTAATTCATGTTTTCTGTGTGTTTTCTTCTTTTCTTTCTAACTACTATAATTTATTTTGTTCCTTCTGTGCATCCTGTTTTAAAATGCTAGATAAATAAACAATGTGAGCACTGAACTTTTCAAAGCTAAAAGCCAGTAAGTTAGTGGAGCAGCATGAGGTTATTTGGACTTTTGAACAGATCCAGACTGCATGTTATCCCAGAAATTACCCTTCGACAGCAAATAAAAAAGCTTGGATGCTTATTCAAAGTTGTTTTTTGTTGAAAAATGCAGATTTCAGAATACAACATTCAAACAAAAGGTCAAGAAAATGTTAACGAGCGAGGTTGCACAGAGCACTCTCTCCTGGTGAGAAACCCTAAATGTCACATTTGTTTACATCCAAACCTCCAACGGCCACATTTTTAAGAAGTCAGCGGTCTAATTTCTGAGTTAAGACGGGAACTTATGGACAGGAAGGACGAAAGTTCTGCCGTTTTCCCTTCAGAGCGTCCAGAACTCGCTGTGACAGATTTTCCGGCTTTCTGCTGACTCAGCCGGTCGGTGGGCTCATGC
Source organism: Poeciliopsis prolifica (assembly GCF_027474105.1). Lineage (NCBI taxonomy): Eukaryota > Metazoa > Chordata > Actinopteri > Cyprinodontiformes > Poeciliidae > Poeciliopsis > Poeciliopsis prolifica. The sequence continues at coordinate 10,080,316 of NW_026562389.1, read as the reverse complement.
ATTAAACATTCGAGCTGTTAACAGCCTGCAGTACGTCCCTCGGTCTGTCTGTCTGTCCAGTTAGACCTCCCTGCTGCTGTCTCTGCTGTCATAAAGATGAATAACTGCTGTTATCTAGACGAGGGTAGACAAAAAACGTTTGCAAAGCAAATGAGAGACAAAAAGGGAGAAACAAACGGGGGGATTTTAAAAAAAACATAAGTGGAGTGGAGTTAAGTGAGAAGTCATCGCTCTGTCTCTGGCAGGGGTCAGAGCGGTGGCTAAATTAGCCCTTCTTCATGTAATGAGTCCCACATCGATCCAGCCTTAAGGGCCATTAGTTTTAATGGAAATGCCTAAAATGTGTGAAACTACAGAACATCTGAGCATAACAGAAATGTTAAACTGTTGGTTTGGATACTTTACATGAACAACTGATGTGAGAAGGTGAAAATGACCATAATCTGCAGCAGGGCAGCAATTTTAGGTGAAAAAATTAACACACCTCTTTGTCAGAGGTGGTTGGAGAGAACTCTTAAAGGGGGCAAAATTAACTTTTTGAAAGTTTTTATGTTTCCATTTGAGTCTCAAATGCTTTTAAACACAAAACAACCGTTTAAAAAAAGAAACCGTGCAGTCATTTTCTGGCAAAAACACGTTTTCTGGTGTCTGGAAAAGGAGCTGTTTCAAAAACCTCCTGGTTATTAAGTCATAATCAAGCGTTACCTAGCAACCCCAGCCCATCACCTAGCAACCAAAAGCAGATCTCCAACACGTTTGGTCAGCTGTTTTTACCACTGTATGCGCTGTACAATGGCTGCTGGAAAAGACAGGTGTTTAGTTGGTGACTTACCATTCAGAAACTACTTAATGCATTGTTGTTGTGCAGGAGGCTCCACTTCTGCTTGTCAAAGATTTACGGTTGTTTAACTGCACAATTGTTTGCGGCCATTTTCTCTTGTGAGTGTAAGAGTTGAGGCCAGCAGCAGCTTAATTGGATTTAAAGCAGCTAAAAATGTAACAAAAGTAGTACAGTAGCTCTATAAGACTGGAGTCGAGCTCAAATCTCAGTACCCTCACCTTGGCAAAGCGTCTGTTATACTGGGCCACCACTGTGGGATCAGGACACTCCAGTTTCTTGATGATCTCAAAGCTCTGGTTGAGTTGAGTGAAGATGTCCACCACTGAACTGGAGAACAGAACGTGCTCCGATGTTTGCTGGAACTGCAGGAAGAGTCAGAAGACGACACATTTCTGTAACTACAGTCAAACAGCTGCTCTCAGACAATCTAACCGCTGCACTTACAGTATTGAGTGTTGCTACACAGGAAGCCATCAGATGGCTGGATATGCTAGCTAAAATGCTAATTGTACCCAGATAATTAGAGAATCAAATTTCTGGCTTCTGCTGTTGGTTCCTTTCAGTTCTCACAGCAAAAACACACAAAAAAGTTTTTGGCCCAGATTCTAGTGCAAATATCTAAATACTCTCGAAATGAGAATAAATTAACTTATGAGTAACTTTTCAGCAAGATATATGAATTTGTTTTAAGTAAATAATTCTTTAATATTGATTTGAAAAATGTACTGGTTTCATTGGTAGATTATTTCACCTAAAATGTTTTGTAAGTAAGTGAAATAATCTGCCAACAGGACTGAAACTTCTTCATCAATATTAACGAATTATTGACAAGTACCTTTCAGAAAAGTTACTTGCAAGTTTTTTCTATAAAGATATTTCCTTTGGAAGCTAGACCAATAATACTTGGTAAGAGTTTGAATTTTTGTAGTGCTTTAACTCTTAAAACATCACAGCTGGTTTTCAAAGAGACTGACGAGATTAATGAGATAAAAATGGCATCATATTATTTCACTTAAATAATTTTTGCTTTATTATTTAAAGATGATGGAGAAAGCTGACATGAAAATAGAGTATATGTCTACTAATTAAAAAAATTCTAAAAAATTTTATGAAATACTTCTTACTAATTAGTGTCATTTGGTAATTATAAATCAAAGCTAGTGAAAATCACACGCGGCGTCCCTCAGGGCTCCGTTCTCAGCCTGCTTTTGTTCCTACACAATTTGACCAGCTCATATTATGAAGTACAACATAATCTCTTGTAATATATACTATCCATGCTGATGACAACCAGTTTTACATTTCTGTCTTGTTTTAGGTAAGTTAGAATTACTCAAATTATTTGTATTTCTTAAATTCAGTGAGGACATTTTTTTTTAGAGATTATTATTGGATCAATTTATTTGATGCGTATTGATCATTGATGATTGCACACTATAAAATATGTTTGCTCTCTAATTAGTGGCTGAATGTTGTTTGATTTACCTTGTTGCTGAAATGTGTGATACAATTAAACTTTATTGATTCATAATCAAAACTAAATCAAAACCTAAAGTGTTCAGTGTTAAACTTCTCCCTTATTAGATTAAACTCCAGCTTTCAGGAGCCAAAAGGCTCTGAAGATAAAGTGCAGCTTCTGAGGAGACCAAGAGTTCAACACACAGCGCTTGTTCATCATCCTGTAAAACCGGGTTCTTGGTGGCCCAAAAGAAGCGCCGGCTGAACCTGGATCAATAAAACGATCCAGGAAGGGGTCTGTGACCTCGAGTTCATCAGGCAGAAGGTGTAAATTAACGGCTTCTGTTCTGCTGCTGCGCTCAGGGTCCAATTCAACAATCTGATAAGAAACTCAGAAGACAGTCGGTCCTGCTGCCGGAGGCAACAAGAACCAAAACTGACACATTTGGTGTGAAAACTGGATTTGCTTTCAGAGAAATGTCCTGGAAGAATCCTGCTTTTTTATCCCCTCTTTAGATTTTTATTTTCATCCATCCATGTCTGTCTGTCGAACGTTCACCTTTAGACACCAACTTCACACTTAATTTAACTCCCACAAATCAAAAGCTGAGACCATTTTGAACTATAATAAGATAAATTTTCTAAAGAACATTTAACAATGGAGCTGGAATACATTTTAAATATCCAAAATAAGTGAACAAAACATCCAAAACAACAGTAATAGGTTCGTCAGTGAATCAGTTTTTCTGAGCCCTAGATTCATTTATCTGATTAAAAAGTTGAATGTTTAAGCATCACCTCATTGGGTTTTGCAGTAAGAAGCGACATGCATGAGATCAACCTGGGATCAGTTCGCAGGACGGAAACATTGTTAAATTACAGATTGTGGAGACAGTTAAATGTTTTTCATTATTTATAGTTGTTTTTTGTTAAATGAAAACTCACCCCTTCTCTCTTGTCTCTCTCCAGAGCTCCGGACATGAACTCCATCGACACCTCCTCGTTCTCGGCCAGCCAGGCCAGAACAAACTGGAGGAACCACCTGCAAAAACGCAGGCAGGACAAATCAAAGATTTCCCACCACCTTCACTAATGAAGATGTCCTGAAGAACGGGGGGCACCTTCCCAACCTACCACCAGGTAGAAAGGTCACGTCAAGTCAGAAAAAGGTTGACAATGATTTTGCGCAAAAAAATGTCTGAACATGATTTTTGAACCCCCATGTACCTATCTTAACCTGTTTAAGGAAGCATAAGAGGACATCTTTAATGTCGTACTCTTCACTCAGTCTACAGAAGTTGTTGAACTGGCCAGACACTTTAGTGCTCAATATCTCCTGCAGTTTGGGAAG